>NC_137216.1:928919-1535169 GCF_949987685.1 Ammodytes marinus | reverse complement strand
TTTGGGGTGGGAGGGAGGGGGGGCGGACTGTGTTTGCTATTTTGGCTGTTATGTCCACCTTGTGTTTACTTTTTTTTGTTTTTTGTTGTTGTCATGCCTTTTTCTCTTTTTTTTCTTTTTTTCCCCCTTTTTTTCTCCTTTTTTTGGGGTGGGTGTGGGGCTCCATGCTCATTGTCTTTCTTTATCTTAACTAATGACTGCTAATATTAGTAATTCGGGAATCCCTCAATTCGGTTCCTCAGTGAGGTTTGTGAGCTGGAATATTAAAGGTATGGGGAGCCCCATTAAGAGGTCGAGAGTATTTGCTCATTTGAAACGTCTTAAACCTGATTTAGTGTTTCTACAGGAGACTCATATGCGTACTAAGGACCAGGTCAGACTAAAATGCCCCTGGGTTTCTGAGGTATATCATTCAAATTTCAACTCTAAAGCCAGAGGGGTTGCCATTTTAATTAGTAATAAAATTTAATTTTCAGCTTCCAAAACTATTTCTGATACAAATGGCAGATATTTAATCATCTCAGGTACACTGTCTCATGTTCCCATTTTATTGGTAAATATATATGCCCCCAATTTTGATGACCCACACTTTATGAATAAGTTATTTGAGCGCCTCCCTTCGTTGAACAACACCCTGCTTATATTTGGTGGCGACATGAACTGTGTAATTGACCCCAAACTTGACCGCTCTAGTCCTCGCTCCCTGACCCCATCGTCAATGTCAAAGGCAATTTCTGACTTTATGTCAAAAAATAGTTGCATTGATCCTTGGAGATTCATTAACCCCCATTTAAAAGAATACTCCTTTTTTTCACCAATGCATCAGTCCTTTTCTCGAATAGATTATTATTTTATTGATGCCAAACTGATTTCTAAAGTGAAAGCTGCTGAATATCATCCTATTGTTATTTCTGACCATGCCCCTCTCTCTCTGGATATTCAGCTCTCCCCTCAACCGAAGTACTCTGGTTTATGGAGGTTCAATACTTTACTTTTGTCAGACCAAAAATTCAATAAGTTAATTGCGACCACAATAGATGATTTTATTGCGACCAATCAGAACGAGTTAGAACCTATCTCTTCGTCATTGTTGTGGGAATCACTAAAAGCGGTCTTGCGGGGCCAAATTATTTCCTATTCTGCACATTTGAACAAAACCCGTAAAAATAAACTTCAAGAACTCTCCACTAATATTGGCAATTTAGATCATCAACTTGCTGCCGGCCCCTGTCCTAATTTGCTCAAACGTCGTGTAGAATTAGAGACTGAATTTGATCTGATCACGACCACTGATGCGGAGCGTTTGCTTTTGCGCTCACGCTCTACATATTATGAACATGGGGATAAGGCAGGTCGACTCCTAGCTCACCAGCTAAGCCGCCAGGGAGCCTCACGTGTAATCGCTCAGATAAAAGATTCATCTGGCAATTTACATACTGACCCTACTTCCATTAACTCAGTTTTTTCATCTTTCTATTCTTCCCTATATAAGTCGGAGTCATCATCTGACCCCACCGAAACTAATTCTTTCTTAGACAGTCTAAATTTCCCTGTAATAAATCCAGACGTTGCCAAACAACTGGACTCACCACTCACGGTAGAGGAAATCACTTGCGCTATGAAAACCATGCAAAATAATAAAGCTCCTGGCCCTGACGGATACCCAGTTGAATTTTTTAAACGATTTCAGCATAAACTGGCCCCCCTGTTGCATTCTGTGTACATTGAATCCTTACAGAATGGCTCTCTGCCTCCCACTTTGAGGCAAGCCTCAATAAGTCTGCTTCTAAAGAAAGACAAAGACCCTAAGCTCTGCAGCTCATATAGACCCCTCTCGTTAATAAATGTGGATGCTAAGACCCTTGCTAAGGCTCTGGCCCGTCGCTTGGAAAACATTCTTCCCACTATTGTCTCAGAGGAACAAACTAGATTCATAAAAGGACGCCAGCTGTTCTATAATGTACGCACCCTCTTAAATATTATTTATTCTAAAAGCACCACAACAGTTCCTGAACTAGTTATTTCTGTTGACGCCGAAAAAGCTTTCGACAGGGTCGAATGGAACTACTTGTTGGCTGTGTCAAACAAATTTGGCATGGGCACTATATTCAATTCGTGGATACACCTGCTTTATACAGCTCCACAAACCAGCGTCACTACAAATGGCATTCAATCCAGCTTTTTTACTCTATCTCGTGGCACTCGGCAGGGATGTCCCTTGTCCCCTTTATTATTTGCCCTAGCAATAGAACCCCTGTCTATCTATCTCAGGTCCTCTCCCATTTTCACCGGTGTATCAAGGTCAGACATGGTATTTAAGCTTTCTCTTTACGCTGATGACCTATTACTGTATGTCTCGGACCCAATTCGGTCTATACCAGCCATCTTATCCTTCCTAAATACATTTGGTTAATTTTCAGGGTATAAAGTGAATATTTCTAAGACTGAATGCTATCCTATTAATGCTTCTGCACTACAACTTAATCAGGCCAATATTCCTTTTAGGTTTAGCCCATCTGGCTTCAAGTATCTAGGGATCAATGTAACAAGAACATTAAAGCTACTTTTTTCTTCCAACTTTTCCCCCCTTCTGTCCAAAATCAAATCTGACCTTCAAAGATGGAGAAGTTTACCCTTGTCTTTGATTGGAAGAATTAATACAGTGAAAATGAACATTCTGCCAAAATTTTTGTTTCACTGTCTCCCCCTATTTTTGCCTAAAACTTTCTTTAAAACCATTGATCAAATTATTTCAGGCTTCTTGTGGTGTGGAAAGGTTCCCAGAGTCCGTAAATCATTATTGGAGAGATGCAAATTTAATGGTGGTTTATCTCTCCCTAATTTTCAACTGTATTACTGGGCGGCACACATCCACAAAATTACATTTTGGTTTAATTCAAGTGATCCACCATGGTGTAAGTTGGAGGCTCACTCTTGTTTTTTATCTTCTCTATTGGCTCTACTTACCTCCTCTATCCCAACCAGCCCCTCTGGCTTCACAAACAACCAAGTAGTGAGTTCCACACTCAAGATCTGGTACCAATTCAGGAGACAGTTTAAATTTACTTCGGCTTCAACTTCAGCTCCCTTACTAAAGAATCACCTATTCAAACCCGCACTTACAGACTTCACCTTTTCTGTATGGCACGGTAAAGGCCTGATATTTTTTAAAGACCTGTATAGAGACGGTATTTTCCGTAGCTTTACAGACCTGTCTTGTGTATATCAGCTCCCTCCCTCTCATTTATTTCGCTATTTTCAAATCAGACACTGTGTCAAATCGCTGTTTCCAAACTTCCCCTCCTCACCTACGGTTCAGTTGTGGGAAGAGTTTCTCTGTTCCAGCCCCTTTCAAAAATCTCTTATTTCTAAAACGTATAACAAACTCCTGTCCTATGACAGCTTACCATCCACTAAGGTCAAGACGGCCTGGGAGCAGGAACTGGGGCTGAACTTAGAGGATAGCTACTGGGAGTTAGCTCTTGACAAAATTCACAAAAGCTCAACTTGCGCTCGTTTGACACTCATACAGTTCAAAGTGATATTTAGAGTCCATTTTTCCAAAGCTCGACTGTCACAAATTTATCCCAGTGTCATCGATAGCTGCGACAGATGTCATTCTTCATCATGTAATTTAACCCATATGTTTTATTCTTGCCCTCTACTATCTCGCTTCTGGCAGAACTACTTTGATACAATGTCAAAAATACTTTTGAGGACAATAATTGTCTCTCCTCATATTGCTATATTTGGGATTCCTGTTGATTACAAGCGTTATACTTCCAAGCACTTAGACATTTTAGCTTTCACCTCTTTACTGGCGAGACGGCAGCTTCTCCTTAACTGGAAGTCAACTAAAGCTCCCTCCAGCTCTCGATGGCTCAGTGATGTCATGTCTTTCCTCAAGTTAGAGAAGATTAAATATTCACTGCGAGGTAACACAGACAAGTTCTACAACAAGTGGCAATCCTTCTTAACGTTTTTCAACTCGCTTTCTTCTATGTCTCTTGATTAGGGCTGCGACTAACGATTGTTTTGATGATCGATTGATGTGCCGATTGTTTTCTCGATTAATCGATTGTTGATCGATTGGTGTTTTGGTCCGTAAAATGTCAGAGAATGGTGAAGGGTGTTGATAAATTTTCCTGAGCCCATGTTGACGTCTTCAAATGTGTTGTTGTGTCCAAAACACATAGATGTTTCAGTTTACTGTCATAATAGGATTAAAGAAACCAGAAAATATTCACATTTGAGAAGCTGAAATCAGAGAATTTGGAAATGTTTTATTAAAAAAAAATGACCTGAAACGATTGAGTAATTAATTGATTAATCGTTGCAGATCTACTCCTGACTGTTAGGCCCCACCCCACCCCCCCTTTTATTTTATTTTATTTTATTTTATTTTATTTTATTTTATTTTATTTTATTTTTGTGTGCTAATTGTTTTATTTGTACATGTTATTGTATTTTAAATATTATTATTATTATGATGATGATGATGTTTATTACAGCTTGATAATCCCTTCCTGTAATGTTTGTGAAAAAAGAAAAATCAGAAATATGGCATTTGTTTTGACTCGTCAAGTTTACATGTCTATGTATGCACTGTGCCATATTTTCAATAAAAATATTGAGGAAAAAAAAAAGTGCACCAGATTGATGAATTTTACTTTAAAAGATTGCATTTTTTTCTTAAAAAATATACTCCCCCGGAGCCCCCTACAAGGTCCAGGGTCCCCACCTCAGTCTCCCTATTTAACCTATACTGTAAAAAGCACTGAAGGTGTGTTATTATAGGTAATTACTCTGGTCAGTCTGAACTGGTAGCCTAATAATGGCCGAGCCCTCCGCCCCAAACATCCAAGTGTCCCTTTTTTCCCTAAAACCAAGGTGGCAACCCTAAGTGTCTGTGAAACATAAGTAGCCAAGGATGTATGAATATAATGAGTTTTTTAGTGCAAAGCAATTGATAGCCGCTCAACTCTTGACTAAACTGTACATAGATACATGATAAAACTGGTTTGGTTAATAAACTAGTGAGCGGTTGGATGCTGGGTCTGGGGCGAGAGCGTTTCGCCAAATTGTGTGACGTTTCGCCAAAATGTGTCCCCACCATATGAACATCAAAGTTACGCCCTTGATTTACACCCGCCTGTAATCTGTCCGACACCGCTCGTTCGCTCTCTCTTTCTCACACTCACTCACTCACTCTATCACTCTCTCACTCACACACCTCCTAATCGTTTTATTAAATTATACATGTTATTATAAATGCACCCCCCACCCCGACCGGAATGCACAACTAGCCACTTAATGCCCAATACAGATTTGAATTCATTCACAATATAATTAGGGGACGTTTTAGGCTATTTTAAGTTTCACGTTCACGTGAGACACGACTCACACAATCAGTTGTAGGTGCTTGACATACACACATACTTTCTATACATCCTTTTCGTTTAAGAACTAGGCCAAATGTTCATGATACAACACTACTTAAAGGCCTACTTCACCGGTTTGAATATGAAGGTGTATTGAATTCTGAGATCCTATGTAGAATAAATGTGCGATTTTTTTAAAAATCGGTTCATCCTAGCCTGAGAAAAGGCAGAAAGAGTGTTTTTTTTAACCCTATATTTCTCTTTCTCGTGACATCACAGAAAGAGAAATATAGGGTTAAAAAAAACTTTCTTTGTAAATATTACTGTGATGTCTTTTACTGTGACATCACTGTAATATTTACAAAGTACATTTTTTTTAACCCTATATTTCTCTTTCTGTGATGTCACGAGAAAGAGAAATATAGGGTTAAAAAAAACACTCTTTCTGCCTTTTCTCAGGCTAGGATGAACCGATTTTAATTTTTTTTGCACATTTATACTACATAGGATCTCAGAATTCAATACACCTTCATATTCAAACCGGTGAAGTAGGCCTTTAAGACAACCCAGAACAACTTCAGTGGATACCAATGCAACTTAATCCAGGCAATCAAGGCACATTCAGCAATAAAATAACACAAAACATAACACAGTTACACAGACAGTTAAGGGAACAGTTAATCCGCGCCGGGAGAAGGTGTGTATTTTACTCACTATTTGTAGAGGAAGGCCATTAGCTGAAGATTGCCGCTACCAGCTAGCCACTCGGTGCGGACATAGTTCTCCTCACTGAAAGTGCGATAAACTTTCTTCTTCTCCACACGCATTAGCCTGCCGTCAGATTTGATTTTTAATGGCTCGTCAATTGGCAGTTTGGTAAAATAATTTTGTACTAAATACTCAAAATCTCCACCCTCCATAACTGTTCTTGCTAATGTCATGATCCCGCTTGGGCCTCTTGGCCTTGTGTTGTGTTTTCCCTTTTACCCTTGTCTTTGTGCTGGTCTAATTGTAGGGTTGGAGCCAGGTGTGCTGGAGTCAATTACCAGCATTCACAGCTGCCATCAATCATCATCAACTGCTCTTCATATACCCGGGCCTACCTTCCAGACACTGCCAGATTGTTGCTTCTGTTTCCACACAGTCAGTTCTCTCTCTAGCTCACCTGTTTGCAGCTCCGCTTTTTTGCACTTTTTCCTGGCTAACTCCTGTTTTCTCTGCCACAGTTCTCCCGGCCTGACTCCAGCCACCAGCTCCAGCCCTCGCCCACCAGCACTACCCCCCGGACCCCTCCTGCCTGCCTGCTCTAGCCTGCTCCCACTCAGCCTCCTGGACTTGCCCTGTTGCTCTCTCCCTGGACCCCCATGCCAGCCAGTTTCCCTCCCCGGATCACGGTCCTAACACCCTGCTGGGTTCTCCTAAAATAAATCTTCTTTTTTACTTATACTGTCTCCGTGCCTGTGTCCTCCAGACCCAACCGTTACAGTACAATCTGGCCGTGTCTGGAAGGTAGGCCCGGGTATATGAAGAGCAGTTGATGATGATTGATGGCAGCTGTGAATGCTGGTAATTGACTCCAGCACACCTGGCTCCAACCCTACAATTAGACCAGCACAAAGACAAGGGTAAAAGGGAAAACACAACACAAGGCCAAGAGGCCCAAGCGGGATCATGACAGCTAATATGATAACAATGCAAACATGCTAATCTCCCGCTATTGTTATTGTTGTTAAATTTCAGTGACGTTGATGATGCTTTAATTTGATTGGTTGGTGTGAAGCCAAGGGCCAAGTGGCTTCCCTTGGCACCCTCATGACACCCTCCTGACCAATCACAGGAGGGCAGAGTCAAGACAATAGCCTCATCTGATTGGTCAATCCTTCTTTCTTTTTTTCACTAAGGGATGCCAGCTTGGGCTGGCTTCCTCGCGGACATACAGTGTGCAGTGTCGTGTTTCGCCGCGTCTTCAGAATGTAACTGTAAAGGGGCGCTGTTTCGCGCATTGTGAAATGCTCAATGAGAAAATGGGGAAGAAATTACAGCAACACAGCACCAAATAATTACCGAAACTGTTAATATAAATGTTTTTATTGGATGACGACTACAGCCTAAAAAACAGGGAAGCCTGGCTTCCCTTGGCCTCCGGGAGAAAACGCCACTGCTGACATGTCAGATTATTACAATGCCGTCAGTCGATTACTAGACATATTATTGCATCTTTAAGCTGGAACCATACCGAGTGACCCATAAAGTTCATCTAAATACAAGTGAAGCAAGTGACAGAAAGCACAGCCTGCTGTCTCCTCCTGTCTATTTCATCCATCCACCTATATATACTCAAACACAAAAGGTCAGACAGCACTCCAGTTCCTATTAGAGTAGGTGACCATGGCAACCAAATAAATGAGAGGATGGAGATCTGTGTGGGCACCACATTGTTGCCTCAGCAACCAGGTATCCATCCAATTGGCATGCCTGTGTGAAGTGGCTGTGCATCAGATCTGAAACTACAGCCAGTCAGGGAAAATTAATTATCCTTTTTTAGATTGGAGGAAAGAACCCTAGAGATAATTTTTCCACAAGTGGGTTCATGTGCCTTTTTTATGGACTGAAGATTCTAGATTTCAAAACAGAGATTAAGTTAGGGATGACAGTCAGGTTTAATTTTTAAAAGAAGGTTAAAAACTCACCTGTTTCCATTTCATTTTCCCAAGGGGAAATTCTCTTTCACTTCACAGTACATTTATGGGCCGCATGCCGACAGACAATAGACAGATGGACAACAAAATAAACATGCATACAGAATATATACACAGAATGGGACTGGGGTGTTTTATCCTGGATTCTTGTTTAGTGCTGCTATGGCTGCAGGTACCAGGCTTTTGCCATAGCGAGCCCTCCTGCACAACAGGGACCTGTACCTGCGTCCAGAGGGCATGACAGTGAAGTGGCAGTTGAGTGGGTGTGTGTTGTCCTGTGCTATTGTCAATGTGATGCGTGACATGGCCTTGAGATGAATCTCTGTCAGTGTGGGTGTTGGGAGACCAATTCATTTGGCAGCTATGTTTGTGACACGTGTGAGTTTGACCCGGTTTTTGACAGTGAGCATGTTAAAGAAACAGGTAGAACAGTAGAGCAGAATGGGTTGGACAATACTTTGATATAACAGCAGGAGGAGATAGGGGGCAACATAGAGACCTTTGAGTGTACGGATGGCATACAGTCTTTGGTGGCTCCTTTTCTGAATGTCCGTTCTGTGCTGGTCGAAAGTGAGTTTATTGTCTATTGTGAGTCAGAGGTATTTGAAGCTGTCAACTGTATCGTTGTTGATGAGAGTGGGGTACTGGGGTGATGGGGTACCTATTATTATTTCTTTTGTTTTGGCTACATTGAGATGAAGGAAGTTATGTGTGCACCATTGGGAGAAGTTGCTCGGAAAATAGGTCATTTGACCTCGAGCAATTTTTCCTTTTATTTAACCTTTAAAGGTTAAATAAAAAAATTAAAAAAGTGTGTGACCCCCTAAATTGAAATACTATTGAGAACCTGCTAATATTTATTTATTTATCTGTACAAAACCACTGTATGAGTTTCTGGCACGAGCATTCTGCATACAATCACCTTATTATCAAATTAGATAACAAAAATTAGCTGAGATAACTTCTGCATCAAAAAAATTAAAAGTTCAGTTTATTAGCTCAATTTGTAACATTTAAACAAGACTGCTCAGTCTGTGTGAATCTCAGGACAGAGAAACAAGAGCAAATGATTCAATGAGGTTTGCATTTCATTAAAACAAATTAAACTGTAAACATAGTTAAGGTGGTGTTTTTTTTATTATTATAGGCCAATAGGCCTTCTGTGATGCGATAACCAATAATTAATTAATGTTATTATTAGTCTGTTTGATTTCTTTTTAAATAGCCTACAGAGACACTTGGAGACACATGTGGACATTTACTTACTGCAAATCGCGGCCTTTCGCGCAGATATGACCATACACAAGCACACATCGTGCTTGCTGCACTTTTTTTGGTCAGTTGGAAAACAAGGCAGATTTTTTTTTAACCTTTTTAAAGTGAAATGCATGAATCTGGTGCACTTTGAGAGGAAAATTAAGAGGCTAAATCTGAGGAGTTTTGTGTGAACAAATAATTTGGAGACACTGGGTTGGATGAATTAGAAGCTATTGAAGAAAGACACATGGATTTTCCATAGAAATATAATTTTGAAATAAAATATTATGCAGGGTCCAGTTATCTTTTTTTCCACCGACGAGGCTGAAATAGGCTATAGACTATACACAGTGCATGGGCAACTGAGGGCAGCCCCATTTTCAAATATTTTTAAATAAACTCAATACACACTGTGCACGCCATGGACTTGAACGTGACGTGATCAGTTAACCTCGGATTACCTGCCAGATGAACTGATTCAATTATTATGAGCAACCGCTCATTTCCCTTATGCCTCGGGCCGGCTCTGCTGACCAGTGACCACTATAAGCGGGTGGGTAACTTGGACGCAGGCTGTCCTGCCCACCCAATAATACAATTTGAAGCAATGCATGGTAATGGTATATTCTTTAGTATTAATTAATTGTCTGAATTTTATTTGACATTTTCTTGGACAGCGAATGAACAGGTCCGTCCGATAGTGGGTTTGGACTTTTTTTGATTGGGTGGGTGGGCACAGCCCACATTTGGGTGGGCACGGCCCACCCTGGCTGCTGCCGGAAGGATGGTCTTGAGCAGCAGTTTTTCTAGGCATTTCATGATTATGAGTGTGAGGGCAATGGGGCGGTAATGGTTTGGTTCGGTGGGTCGTGGTTTTTTGGGTACCGGGATTATGGTTGCGCTCTTCCAGAGGAAGGGTATTGTGGCAGTCAGGTATGATTCACAGAAGAGGGAGTGGGCAATTGGAGCCAGCTCAGTGGCACAGGTCTTCAGCACCTTTGCTGGGATGACGTTGGGTCCTGGGGCCTTGGATGGGTTACACCGGCTAAGCTGGTGTTCCTTCCTCCACTGTGAAGGGGGCAGGCTCATTGGGGTCTATTGGGGGGAGAGCCTGTAGTGCTTGCATCCAGTTGTCTGTGAAATCCTGTTAGTCAAACCGATTAAAATATGTGTTCAGTTCAGTGGGGTGAGCAACTGTGGTGCGTGATTTTGTTTTGCCCTGAGTGGGTTTATATCCGGTGAGTGTGTTTACCATCTGAAAGGCTTATTTTGTGTTCATGCTGCTAAACTTGTGCTCCAGGTTGTTTTTGACATGTATTTTGGCCACGAAGATTTTATTTTTAATATTACGGTTTGCATATTTGAGACCAGCTGAGTTGTTGTGCCTAAAGGCTGTGTGCTTCTCGTCAGGCTTTTTTTAATTTCAGAGGTAATCCACGGTTTGGAGTTGGGGTATTCTTTATTGCTTTCACTGGTATGGTGGCATGTATGAGAAATTTATGTAGTCGGATATGGCAGTGACTTTAGTGTTTAGATCTCTGTCAAAGATATTCCAGTCGGTGCATGCAAGGGAACCTTGGAGTTGTGTAATGGAGTCCTCTGACCATTGTGGGGCGCTGTGAGACTGTGGGTGGAGACCTTTCAGTACTTGTTTGTACAGCGGAAGTAAACAGATGACGTTGTGGTCTGCAAGTCCGAGCGGTGGATATGAATTTGTCCTGAAGGCGTCGGTGATGTTTCCGTAGCACAAGTCCAATATGTTGTTTCTTCTGGTAGGAATGTCCACATACTGCTGGAATGTTGGGAGCACAGAGTCGAGTCTGCAGGAGTTGAAGTCCCCCAAGATAAGCACCGGGGCTCCCGGGTACTTAGCTGCCATCGCGTTAGCATCCTCGGCTACCAGCTCTGCTGCTACATTGACGTTAGCCCTGGGTGCGATGTATACACAGCTGACCACAACAGTTGTGAATTCCCGGCGGGTGAACAGACACTCCGGTGCGTCTTGATGTTGCTACACCACCTGTCGTTGATGTAGCAACAGAGTCCGCTGAGTTACTGGTTCTGACTGACCGGATGATGGTGAAGTTGTCCAGGCTGAGTTCATCACGGCCATAGGCAAGTAACCCGTTGACAGTGACAGGTTTTAGTGTGAGGCTGTCGCAGATCAGCCATACAATAGTCACAGGGATGATGAATGATTTGTAGAGGGTGATCATGTTGACCCAGTCCAGGTAACACACATACACCAACAGACAGTGAGACAAGACGTAGACAGACGTGGCATGCAGCCGAGCGAGGTACGGTGAGTGCTGTAGCAGCAGAGCATGCGCCAAGAGTTGTTTTTTATTATTGATTGTATGGATTACATTTTGTCCACTTTTTCAGGGTGGGTTATTAACCTATTCTTATTTAATGCTTTTATATATATACCTATATATAGTGTTTCTTTTTATAGAAAACTCCACAGCACCACAAATGGGTGGACACAGAAGACCCACAGTGAGAGGCAACCTGTGCGGAGAAGTTTTGACATGATATTGTGGTAGCAGATTTTGCATATGATATATCTCTGGAATCAGATATTGGAATGCTTACTTAGCCATTGTTTTATATAGACTTATAAGTGTAATTGGATATATTGCATGTGGTTTGTAACTCTAAAAACTGAAATGTAGTTTCCACTATCCCCCTCAATCTCCCGTGGGGAGAGTAGCCAGCCTGACTACACATTTGAAAGAAGACAATGTTCCTACAGACAGCCTCCTGCTGTTCTGGGTCAGCCTGCCCCACCCACCATTATAATATGAATGTATATCTCATACCTGTCTGCCTTCCAACTTGTCTCCCCCTCCCTTCTCCCACCCAGCTTACCTGTCTCCTACTCCCTCCCCCCCGCCTGTTCCTCCACCTCAGATCAAACTGACCCCTCCCAATGGTTTACAATAACAATGTATGTACATTAGAACTGTCTGCCTCTCAGCCTGTCTCTCCTCCAAACCCACGGTTAGACGCCTCCCCCCTGGGGAGTAAATGTTCCTTAAATATGTGACGATTTAAGGAAAGGTTGTCACTCCTTGTAACATTCTTACGTGTGTTGGAACTAGTGACCACTCCGGAGTCTTCTTGCTTATTGATTGAAAATAAACCTGTTTCCTAACCACAACCTATCACCGTTTGCTTGATTTTACCACCACAATATCAAAAACTAATCACAAAGTCTTATAAAAGGTAATGATCTCTGAGCCCAATGGACCAACCAGCAAAGATCTAGAAGCTGGTAATCATTTTGAAAGAGAAAAGTGTGGTGTTTTGATATTTTTTATTTGGTTTTATCTGTGTTGTTTCTATCTAATGTTTATTTTGTTGAAAGCACTTTGTAACCTTGTGAAGAAAAGTTAGTGATTTGCTGATAAGTGGTTGACTTGAGCTTGTATGGAAAATACTAACTGGGAGTAACAGGTGTCATCTCCCCTTTTTATAAACGTAACTTTATCATCTGCTTTGAAATAATTGGACAGTTATATTCCTGAAAATGTTCTGGAGAAAGGAGAGACCGTGTTCAGCTCTGCGGTGCCGTGGAGAACACAGGCTGCGCTGCGGTGGCACGGAGGTGGCAGTTATTTGCAGTTGCTGTTTGACACAATGCTCAGTGTGGAGCAAAGTAGAACAATGCTGTAAGTGAAAACATCTACGCCTACGGTTGTAGGCATAGATGTTAAATTTTCTATAATACTGAGGAGAGACTGTGTAACAAATGCCTTATCTGCAGTCCTTTTGTGAATGCTGACGATGGCTCTTGCATCAATAAAAGATCTACTGAGAACTGGAACATTGTGTTAACTAGTAAGTAATTACCCACTCCAATCTGCACAAGACAATCTGACCGGAACTTCCTTAGTATGTCATTCAGATCCTTTTGCTTTGTGGTCTTACAGTGTTTCTGTATTTGCTTGTGTTTTCTGTATTATCATTGCGTATGTGGCAAATATGTTTTATATGATTTGTCTATGAGTATATGCTTAGAGCTCTGATACATGGTAAATAGGCCACTGGTCAGTTGTTGACTGCTGTTTTTGAGTAAACAATTAAATATCTCCCAGCCTCAAACTGATCCACACAAAGTGTGGTACGAATAACCATCTACTGCCTTTTGATTATAGATATGTTGAGAGTATACTCAACTATAACACTGTTTCATAGTAGGGGAGAGTGGCGTGAGTTGTGCCGGTGGGGAAGTTGTGCCACCCCTTCTTTCTAGAAAACCATAGAAGAAATTGGAAATGTGACCACATATTTAAGAAGAGCCATACATTTGACTCATCCTGTAAAGAAGGGAGAAACATGGAATAAGATATAAGCACATTTAAGCTCAAAAAACAGTTTTTTGCCTTACAAAGTACAATTTCCAGGATCAAGGTTTTTTGATTATTGTGTCTGAACAATTATAGACACCTTTGAAAACATTTGACACATGTTTTAGTGCTTTAGTATGCTACATTTTGTGTCTATATAGTTAGCACGATGTCAGCCCTAAACTGCTGTATCATGCTTATTATCCAAAATTCTGGTGTTGGGGTGATTTGTGCGAGAGGGCCTGGGGTGAGTTGTAAGTAAGTAAGTAAGTAAAATGTATTTATAAAAGCACATTTATAACAGTTTGCACTGTCCAAAGTGCTGAACATAGTACATTCAGTAGGTAAAAAATGAAGGTAAAATAACAATAACAAAAATAAAAGACATAAAGCCCTGACATTCACATATAAACAAAGGTAGTAGTGCAGAGGTAAGATAGTTAATGGGGAGGAAACACCAGGGTGTACATATGGGTTTTGAGCCTTGATTTAAAGGCAGAAGTGGAGAGGGAATCGCATATGCCAGGTGGCAGTTGGTTCTACAAGGGCTGAGCAGCTAGTGCAAAGTACATTTCTGAGAGTTGTGCCATTGGCATGGCTGTATACGCTGGTCACCAAAAGAAAGTGATGGTCTACAGTAGCTCAGAAGAGACTGACATCTCCATTCCACTTAACGACACCACTGATGAGAGTTCAGATGGCCAGAAAGATAATGATGGTGACTTTGCAGGTAAAACCATTCAATCTGCTAGGCCTTGTTTAAGAAAATTGTCCTTCAATCTTTGTAAAATATTTACTTTATTTTCTTTAAATAAACCTTAAATAAGTGATTGTCTAATGGATTTCTCTTGCATTACAGTTTATGAGATATATATCAATGGCACAATATACCCCATGGTATTCTCTCTTGTGGCACCACACCGGGTGCAAGTTGTGCCACAAGACAACTTTTTTTCCGAAAGCTATATTTCTTAAACAGTTTATTTCAGATCCAAAGTTATTTTTGCCGGGGATGCACAACACCCTGAAATATAAGTACCGTAATTTTCGGACTATAAGCCGCAACCTTTTCCCCATTTTTTGACCCTGTTATTACACAGCACCTTATATGTTCTGTAGCTACTAGGGATGGGCGTTAGTAGTCGAGTACTCGAGTACTTGTGATGTTGTCATGGGGACTGAAAGGGTCAGTGCATAGGGGGCTATTATGAAGCCGCATCACGTGGTGAAACACTTGTAGCAGAGACAGAAGAGCCTTTCAGTCAGGAGAAGACGTCCATAAAGGCTGTCAGCTGAAGTGTAGCTTTAACATATCAAGGTGTGTGTGATGGCAAGCAATCTGGTGTTTGGTACTGTGAATAGGGATGTGTGTAATGCATGATGCAATACACACAGCCCACACACGTGTGATGAGGAAAGTATATCTATATCTATCCATCCATCCACCTACTATATCTATCTATCCCCAACAGATTAAAGCGATTTTTCTGCGGATATTCATGGGAGCCGTGTTTATTCAGCTTCCTAGGAGTTTGGTCTGGACCATGTGCATAAGGAAACAATTCAAATCTGACAATATGATTATCCAGCTTCAGCCTGTATTGGTGAACCCGTAGATTCTCTGACATTGTTAGACATTGTATCAGCGAATTGGACCTCAAGTAGACCAAGAGTTAAGGGGTTCAAGAGAAAAATCACAGCTTTATTCAAGCAAACTAAATCGGGTGACATATTCGCACCGATTCTTAAAAGTCTTAAATTATACATTCAGTTTCAAGTCTCTTTATGCAATCTTCAAACACAGTTACACTCCCACACACCGCAATTTACTCTCTGTTCATTGATCAGTACATCTAAAATAGCCCCCTATGAACTCACCCTGTCAGTCTGAATTTTAGCTTTGGCTATTTGGGGTCCAAAAGTCCAATCTACTCTTCGCTATGTATGTTTGATAATCGTTTCTATTTCCTTTTCTAACAGCCAACTCTTATCTAATGTCAGCTTGCTCTCTAAGTTCGACTTTTCTATGGACAGAATATGACATAATTAATATCATAAGTTAATATGAGGGTATTTTCAACTTTAAACCAGTTTTAGCCACTACAACATCTCCGGTCGAGTGAATGCTGGCACGTCTGGCTGCCGCTGCTTATTTCGTTGTATCTGTGTTAACTATTGCTGGACCATCAGTTCATTCTTAACTAGTTGGTCTGATTAACCTCTGTTGTTGCCGCTGTGACATTTGCAATATATTTTCCCAACTCATAATAAAAGCCATATTTTAGTTTTAGTCTGTTGCTCTGGAGTGACACCATGCAATTTAAATTCTAAGGAGCTGACCATAAAATTGTCCTCTTTTACATTCTTCTGCCACTCCAAAAAAAGATTGGAAGCGCTCCATATTCTTCCGTTGTCTTAAAAACATCAACCCAGATGAGCTCAACAGACTAATCACCACCTCTCTTCATCCTACTTCCCCCTCACTCTGTACTGCTAACCTGGTGGATCACTACAGTGACTGTCTATCTAATACAGTCAATTATTTAGCTCCTCTGAAAACACATACAGTGTCATTTACTAGGTCTTCTTCACGGCACACCCCTAAACATCACCATATGAAAATGGAGGGTAGACGCCTGGAGAGACAAATGAAGAAAAACGGACTAACTATTCATCAGCAAATGTACATGCATCATCTGCTTTCATATAAAAATGCCTTGACTGCTGCTAAATCCCACTACTAATCTGACGTCATTAGCAATGGGGAAAATAACACTCTGCCTTTTCCTTCACTATCAAGTGGGTCTCCCTGACGAAAGAGTGCTTGAGTTGACAATAAACACCTTTACTTTTGACCACCTGACTCCTATTTTCCTTTTGATCTGGTATATGTTACTCCCCTTACCCCTAGACCACTTAGGGGACGTAACATAATTAGCTCTAAAGGCTAAAGGCCATGCGGTCTCCCTCATGTTGGGGGGTTGTGCTTAAGGGCCCCTTAAACCTCTGACTTTATAAACCAATTATGGGAATTAACCTCTGGGTTTAGGCTGTGCCTCGAATATTACTTGCCTGTTTATTACCTGCCTGGAACCTCTGATGAATACAAAATCTCCCCTTCAACAGTATAAAACCTCAGACCAGCACCCGAGTCGCTCTCTCCCTTTCAAGCAATATTCATTGCTGTAAAGAGATGCGCTTTTGAGCAGAAGGCCTCTTCCCTCCTTCAGAAGAACAAAGAGCCATGTTTTTTCTTAATTTTACTACCTGGCCGTGGTAGATTTTAAATGACTAACTATGTTACAAGTTTCAGAGAAACAAGGAAACAACAGGTACCCATTTAATTCTCTGAGACTGAATTAATCTTTAAGGAAAGGACCAGATGACCCTCTTCCCTCACACCTTTTCCTCCCAGTCGACAACCCTTTTCTTCTGATGATCCTTTCCCACGGCCCCGCAGAGGATTGCATACAGAAGCCATCTTTCTCGAGTGGACAAGCTCCAAAGACACGACCCCCCTCAAAGCATCTGAATCCCGATTGAGTTGCAGGAGCGACTCATCAAGTAAATATATCAGGGCAAATTTAGATACTTATTAAGTGATCACTAAATTCTGTTTTGCGTTGATATTGAATGCCGATTTGCTGTCCTTCCGCTAAAAACTGCGTAGGTTGTGTTTTTTATCACCTGCTTATGCTCGTGCTACAAAGTAAGGCATTCTCACAACAGACCACAGCTGGAGAAGTATTTTAAATCTTCCCACTAGTTTGGTGCCGTTCGAAGTGTCCCTCTAAGGAATCCTACATGTGACCTCATTCCCCTCTTCCTTCTCGCCCCACAAAGGGGGGAAGTCAGCCATTGCTCTATTTTTCTCTTTCTCTTACTCTCTCCCTGCGTTCCAATACCCGTTCAACATGCCCTCGTTCACTTTCCCTAGGCACTTGCCCTCGGGGGAATCCCCGCCGCCATCATGAGTGTTGTTCCAATTGTCTGGAAACTGAAGTGAACTTCGTGATATAGACCCTCGGAGGGCTGAGTGATCAAGTGAACATCCATGATCACTCCGAGGTGGATATCACCCACAGTGCATTGCAGTTCGTCTTCTTCTCCTTTTATTTTCCGGTAGACTGTATGCTTTTAGGGACATCGCGGCCACCCGCAGGACAAATATATATATATATAAATATATTCCAAAACGCCTCAATTAGGCTATCCTATTCCCATAGGAACAATCCAGTGAATGTATTGCAGTTTACACATTGCTGCTATAACACCGATGGCTGCCAATTAGAGGACTATTTAAAACAAATGTTTTTGGTTGAAACTAACATAAATAAGAAAATATGTCGGAGCAAACAATTTACATGTGTAAGTAACAATATCTTGATAATCTGAGTTACCGTGTCGAAATTCAATGTTTGTTATGCTATGGAAATGGCTTTCTGCAACATAGGCTACCTTAGCGGAATGTTATAATTCTGTATTATTTGCATTCAGAACTACCTATGTAACTGACGGTCCATTGCGACTACAAGGGCAAGTGGGTTCCATTTAAATCCCCCGCTCCTCCCCCGCCCAGTCTCCCTCCGCGCTCCAAGTTCCCTCCGTGCAACGTATGCTGTTACGTCATACCAAGGGCTGAGGGTAAATGAACGAGGGGAAGTGCAACTACTATTGGAATGCAGCTTCTGTTGCGTCACCCACGCATCGCTTAGATCCACCATCTTGGATCAAGGCCCTGATATGATGGGGAACACCTCTTCACCCATTCACACACGCACACTCACTCACTTATTCACTCACTCACGCACCCACTCCCTCACTTATTCACTCACTCACATTCACTAATTTATTCACACACGCTCCCTCATTCCCTCACCCATGCACAGACACAGACACCCTTGTATAATCTTCAACCATTAGTTGAACTACTCATCCTTTTATTATAGTTTGATGATGTTGTTATATGATCATCATTTGGTAGAACTTCCCTTTGCTTGATGTATTTTGATGGTGTTTACCTTACGTAGGTTCATTATTGTTGGAATAAACTTGCTTCATAGTGTAACAAGAAGTGTCCTGGTGATTTATTCGCGTGAATTTTCTGTTGTGAAGTCAACCTGTAACGAGTTAAGAACTCCCATTAACCTTCAATTTCTTGTGGTTATGTAATCAATATTATAAGCCTGATAGTAATTGAATCATTGTTAGACTTTATTAAGTGATACTTTGACTAGGTTGTTAATATTGATTTATCTAATTGTCAGTTAAGTTAATCAACATTAAAGAAAAAACATTGATAAGGCGAGACAAACTTTGCTGTTCTTTTTCCTTTTCTAAAAAGGTGGTGCCCCTAGGAACTTTAATAATTATTAAAGTATTATTCATTTCAGATAATTTCTGAAATTGATCTGAATGAGCTGTAACCACTACACAACAAACTACTTAAGCCTGTGAAAACCTCAAACCACCTCACCTCCACTGCTCAGTGTAATAGGGGCGGCAGTGGCGAAGTGGGTAGGGAGTTCGCCTCTGGTGTGCAGGGTCGGAGGTTCGATCCCCCGTCTCCCCGCCACATGTCGAGTATCCCTGGGCAAGACACTGAACCCCGAATTGCTCCCGATAGTTAGCTTAGATAGCTTAGCACCCTAGTGCTAAGCCTACCCTGCGTGGTAGCTGCTGCTATCGGTGTATGAATGTGTGTGTGACTGGGTGAATGTGTACAAAAACAATGTAAAGCGCTTTGAGTCTGTGATAAACGGAGATATAGCGCTATACAAGACCATTTAATACATTTCTGGACTTTTTGAGTACAAAAATTACCAACATTCATCATCAGTTGTATTTTCTATTTCTGCACAAAACCCTGGACCACCACACTGGACCCACCACTTTCCACCAACCTATAGACCATCCAGTCCCCAACAGTCGAAGACACCACTAAGCTCATCACTAAATCCAGGATCTCCTCTTATTCACTTGATCCCATCCCTACCACCCTGGTTAAAACCTGTCTGCCCTCAATTTGACCCATTATAACGCCGGTCATTAACTCCTCCCTATCTACTGCCACTGTCCCTACATCTTTCAAAACAGTTTCTGGGTTCCTTCCAATTCTCAAGGAATCCAGTTCAGATCCTAACGACCAAAATAACTAATAACTAACTAATCTCCAACCTCCCGTTCATCTCTAAACTCCTGGAATGGACTGTAGCTACTCAACTGCAAGCACACCTTCAAAACAATAACCTCTACAAACCATTTCTGTCTGGTTTTCGCAACAATCACAGCACTGAAGCAGCCTTGCTCAAAATCACTAACGATCTCCTACTTGCAGCTGATACCACCCCATCTCCAACACAATTCTTCTGGAACGTTTGGCTGCCTCAAGATAATTAACAACGCACTGCTCTGGTTCAGGTCATATCTACAAAACAGAAAACGGTACATTCAGGGATAAAATTTCCCTTCACACGCCAGTCACCCACGGTGTTCCACAGGGATCACTGCTTTTTATTGTTTACCTTCTAGGCAACATTCTCCATCATTTTGGGATCAATTTCCACTGTTACGCTGATGGTACACAACTCCACCTCTCTACAAAACCAAACTCCTCCATTCCCCCCTGCAATCTGCAATTGGATGTCAATCAATCTTCTTCAACTCAATGTAAATAAAAGCACTCATTGGTTCAAAGTCCACATTCTCCAAAACCCATCTACGGATATTGTCAAGTAAAGTTACTTTATTAGTACTACCCAGAGGTTGATTTTGTATGCAGTAAAGCTCACATACACACATATGGGAAAAGCACATATCACACATCATCCAACTTAAAACCAAACCAAAAATCAAACCAAAATCAAAACCAAAATTAAAAAGTTCTTACAGGTCCAGATCATGTTAAGATACAAAATACCAATAGTAAAAATTAAAATAATATAAAATAAAACCAAATAAATCAGTTAAAATTGTTTAGGTTGTTAAAACGTAATGGGGTAAAATATACAATGAAAATGAAATAAATACAGCATTGAGTAGATAAATAAAATCAGCAATAAATAATCACCAGGTGCAAAATATAGCTATGACTTATTCCTGTGTGATGGCTGCAGGGATAAAACTGTTTTTGTGTCTTTTTGTTTTACACATAGGGACTGTTAACCTGTGCCCAGAGGGGAGAAGCTGAAACTAAGTGTGCAATGGATGAGAACTGTCATTTAGAATTTAACCGGTCATGCTCTGTAGCTGTTTTTTGGTTTAGTGAGCTTTTGTTTTTCATAGAGTCTCCCAAACCAGGCTGCTACTGCAAATAATAAAACTGATTCAATAAAAGCATGATAAAACATGGTCATGATGGATTTCTCAATGTGAAAGCGACTCAATTTCCCCAAACAGAAGAGGCTCTGACGCCCTTTTTTCCACACCGCTTCACAGTTTTTTCAAACGTGTTTGAATCTATCATTATTCCAAGGTATTTATAAGATTGCACACATTGAACAGTTTGACCTTTGATTGATGTGATTTTTTGTAAAGGGGAGAACGGGGGAATGTGAGACATAAGGTAATGTGAGACACCCCCTGTATAGGTAATGGAACACATTTTTGATCATGTGAGAATTCTGTTTTCAAGCCCCTCTAATTTCCCCTTGGCCATGAAGGAGAGGACCTCATAGTGATGTTGAAAGCATGTTTTTTTTTCCACAAAAATATTATTTTTGCATGTCATAGTACTTTTTTTTTGCTGTCAACTTAATCAACTTTTGTGCCAAAGCAAATTGATTCAGGTAGAAAAACTCCTATCATATATGTTGATGAACTACCAACATATACAGTCCCCTACAAAAGTATTGGAACGGTGAGGCCAATTCCTTTATTTTTGCTGTAGACTGGAAACATTTGGGTTTGACACCAAAATATGAATATTTATTTATTTATTTATTTATTATTCTTTCGGAAAATTCCACACAATACACAATTTTCTCTTTCATATCTTCATACATCTTACTTTGTGTTGTCCGAAGGGTGACGGAAGAAGCCAAAGGCTTATCAGGTCCCGCCCCCAATATGAGACAATAGATCAACATTTCAGCTTTCAATTCCAGGTATTTAATATGGATCTGATTCACAACTGAGAAGATAGCTTTTTTTTGTAAAGGAACACCACATTTTTAGGTGAGCAAAAGTATTGGAACAGATAGACCTAAAATCTATTTAAATTAATAAGACTTAATATTTTGCCACAAATCCTTCGCGTGCAATAACTGCATCAAGCCTGTGACCCATTGACATCGCAAAACTTTTGCATTCTTCTTTTCTGATGCTTTTCCAGGCTTTCACCGCAGCCTCATTCAGTTGCTGCTTGTTTTGGGGGGTTACACCCTTCGGTCTCCTCTTTAGCAGGTAACATGCATGCTCTAAAGCGTTTAAGTCTGGAGATTGACTTGGCCAGTCTAAAACCTTCCATTTCTTGCCCCTGATGAACTTTGTTGTTTTTGCCGTTTTTTTGGATCATTATCTTGCTGCATGATGGAGCATCTTCTAATCAGTTTGGTTGCATCTTTCTTTAAATTGGCAGACCGAATGTTTCTGTAGTCTTCTAAGTTTATTTTGCTGCTGCCATCATGTGTTACTGTGTTGTTGGCAAGATTAACCTTTGCCAAAGTGATGGAAAGGCTAAAGTTTGGAGAAAGAAAGGATCTACTCATGATCCCAAACATACAAACTCCTCTGTGAAACACGGTGGAGGCAATGTCATGGCTTGGGCTTACATGGCTTCTTCTGGGACGGGATCATTATTCTTCATTGATGATGTAACACATGATGGTAACAGCAAAATGAACTCAGAAGTTTACAGAAACATGTTGTCTGCCAATTTAAAGAAAGATGCAACCAAACTGATTGGAAGATCCTTCATGATGCAGCAAGATAATGTCCCAAAACACACTGCACAACGACAAAGGAGTTAATCCGGGGCAAGAAATGGAAGGTTTTAGACTGGCCAGGTCAATCTCCAGTCATAGATCCTATAGAGCAGGTATTTTACCTGCTAAAGAGGTGTAACCCCCCCCCCCCCCAAAAAAAAACAAACAACAACTGAAAGAGGCTGCAGGGAAAGCCTGGAAAAGCATCACAAAAGGAGAATGCAAAAGTTTTGTGATGTCAATGAGTCACAGGCTTGATGCAGTTATTGCAGAGAAGAATTTGCAACAAAATAGTAAGTTTTATTCACTTTAATTTATTTTATGTCGATCTGTTCCAATACTTTTGCTCACCTAAAAATGTGGTGTTCCTTTACAAATAATGCTATATTATGTGTTGTGTATCAGATCCAGATGTAAATAGCTGGAAATGAAAGCTGAAATGTTGATCTCTTGTCTCATATTCATCTTTTGGTGTCAATCCCAAATGTTTTCAGTGTACAGCAAAAATAAATGAATTGGCCTCACCTTTCCACTACTTTTGTAGGGGACTGTAAAACCATGTGATGATGCTAGCTGAAGATTAGCCTGTATTGCTAATAGGCCTTTCACACCAAAATGAACCAAGAGTCAGTTCCAGGCTGGTGTTGGGGTCAGTTCAAAACTGGTTACAGCCTTATCCCAGTTATGAACCGGTTGGTTTCACATCGACCGGAGACAGCCATGGAGCCGGCAAGAGAGCAACGTCATGACGTCACTGTAAACGTGTGTGTACGTCACCCGACGCCGCTGCTCTTGTGGCTAACGCTAAAGCTACCGCTAGCATTAAGCACAACAACAGCGGCGAATACGTCTTATTTTTACACGTGTTGGCTCTCACTTTGCTTTCTTAAGCAAACAGGACCCATACAGCGTATTCTCGCCGGTCAATTTGATCGCTACGTTCGGTAATTATGTTATGTTTACGTCTCGTAGTAGCGGTGTTTTTAAATATGGCGGGCATGAGGTTTGAGTTGCTCTGGTTGGTCAGGATAATCCCTCCCCCAGCCGCTGGCGCAAGCAGTTCTTATCAAGCCCAGCTCAATCCTGGGGTATGAGTTCCCCCGGTTTTTACGGCCCGGAGCAGTTTCTCTGGCGGTGTGAAACCAAAACACTGGCTCTAACTCCGAACAAGCCCAGAACTAGCGCCGATTTTGCGGCAGTGTGAAAGGCCTATAAGAGAAGTAGTTTTTTCTGAAATTCTGGCGTTGGGGTAAAGTGAGACAAATTTGTATAGTATCTGTATTGGGAAAAAAAGCTCTTAATTGACCAAACCCCATGATTATGTTACTAGTCTGACATTAGTTCTGGAATATGTGGGTTTCAAGCTAAGGGTTCTTACTGTTACAACATGTGTTGTTATGGTAGTTTCAGAGTGGAAAAAGTAAGTGGATCAGTTTACCCCCTTGATTTCTCTGGTCTGTCTCAGTTTACCCCTAAACTGGGGTAAAGTGAGACACAAGACAACTTTTCTTAAAACAATCACATTTTCTGCCACTCTTTTTGTCCTGTTTGTTAAAAAGTTAAGAATCCAGCCTACCAGGTTATTGCTCAGGTCAAACTGTTCTAGCAGCTGTGTGGTTAAAATATGAGGTTTGATTGTGATAAAAGTCTGGCATGGGAACCACTGTTATCCAGATGCTTAAAAAGTAAATTAGGTAAAGTGACTAAAGCATCTTCCAGCCCCCTACGGGCTCTTTAAGCAGACTGCAGAGGGTCCAGTTTAAGGCCAGGACCAAACCGACTGCTGACTATCCGTACGCTCTGCGCTTGCGCGGGACGTAATGTCTCCATAACAGCAGTCGGCGCTAATCTGTATTGTGGCCCGAAAAAATACGGAAGCCGGAAATGATGGGACGGCTCTCTAGACCATAAACATAGATAGAAATACGTATTTATATTTATGGACCATAAAGAGCACCATTTTTAGCAGAGAGTGTCGAGCATGGTGTCGAGCAGTCAACAAGGGTTGATGCATGTGAGTACTCGCTGAACGAAACAAACAAACACATTAAAACAATGGCTAACTGTTGTTAGCTGTTTGTGCTACCCGCCTCACTTCCGGGCTTCACTGATTCGCTAGCCCTCCACAAATCAAATTGTTCCAACTGAAAGACTGCCCGGCGCCGATTGAACATGCCCGACGACATCTACGACGACCGATTTCACGGCACACACCAAACAGATTTGTGTCCCCGCCCCCTCCCGACTCTACGACGGCGATTATCGGGCCGGTGTGTCCTGGCCTTTACACTCAGTATTTTCGAATGCTTTCATTACAATTGATGTTAGTGCCACTGGTCTAAAATCATTAAGGGTTTTGGGGGTGTTGGATTTGGTAACAGGGACAACCACTGCATCCTTCCAGACTTCAGGTACTTCTTGTGCCTCTAAAGATTTGTTAAAAATGTAATGGAAAGTAGTACTTAATTGCTTTGCACAGGTTTTGAGTGTGTGCCCACACAATATGTTGTCTGGACCATGGCTCTTGTTCACTCTTATGGAGAGGAAGGCTTTGTGCACTTATTTTTGTTTTATGTTGAAGTGTTAAACATCTATGAGCTCGTTGCTCAAATTGTTGGTTTCATTGCTAAAATCAAAGGTATCAAAACGATTGTAAAATTGGTTAAGAGCACTAGCCAGCTCGGTCTCCGAGCTGAATCTATCCAGGGTGACTGCACTGCTGATCTTTAGATTCAGTAGGACTGCTATTGTTTTCATACTGCTCAATGCTGATCCAAGATTGTTTCTGCCATCTTGGCGGATATAGTGAACGCACTTTACCCATACCCATCTCCTCCTAAGTCAAAAGTCTTGGCATCATCCTGGACAGTACACTTACCTTTGGCCCCAAATTCAGCAACATCACACACACTGCATACTACCAACTCCGCAACATCTCCAGACTCCGTCCCTCCCTCTTACAACACAATACACAAGTACTTTTACACGCCTGGGTCACATCCCGCATCGACTACTGCAACACACTCCTCAATGGTACACAAATAAACTTATCCATCGCCTCAAATCCATTCAGAATGCTGCAACCAGGATCATCATCCACATCAGATCGAGGGACCACATCGCCCCCATCAGGCAACCACAAATAAAATGTATTATTATTATTATTATTATTATTATTATTATTATTATTATTATTATTATTATTATTATTATTATTATTATTATTATTAGCATTAGTGTAAAAGGGACTGATATGAACAAAATTCTTTCACAGGCTCTTCTTCAACTTTACACTTAAATGGTAGCTTTTTCATTTGGGTATCTTCCAACTACCTTTTTCATGCTTAGCTACTATATAAGATACAACACTGGAAATAAACCTACATACGATAACAAGTAATAGGATTCCTACTTAAAGCCTCATTTTACATATTCCTGCAACCAACATCAACCCAGTAGCTCAACTGGTAGAGTACCATTAAAGGTGGAGTCAGCCTGGACAACGCTAGTTGTCAAATCACAGTTATTAAATCCTCATGATCCGCTACCTGTTAGCACTGTACTGTGCCAGTAAATCTGATGTTAATTCACAGTCTAGGCTCTGTAAACTGGTAAGTAAACAAGGGGATGTAAACAACGTTTACAGAGCCTAGGCTGTGTATCAACACCGGAGTTTGTTTCAGTGCACACATTGGGCCTCATTTATCAAACTTGCGTTGAAACTGGTGCAGATCCTTTGTGCAGAAATCTCCCTACGCCAGGTTTCATGTGGGATTCATCAAACGGTCGTATCTCACCAATCTCAGCGTACACCAGAGATCAGCGTTAAATGTGGAGTTTAGAGGCTTCGCCCATAGGTTTTACGACAATGAGATGCCTTTTACAAGTGTCTTATTTATTTTTTAAAGAAATACACATCTGCAGAGATTTAAATGTTTAGAATGTATTGGCCCTTTCAGACAGCAGTAAAACGGGGTTCTAAAAACAAAAAATATCACATTTTGCGTTTTACTTTATGACAGTTGCGCTTGGCACATCATCTGCAGCAACCGGCCTGTATTCAGCTCCACAGGGCCAGACAATCACCAGCTGTGAGAGCGCCCACCGTCCAACCTGGATCCTTACTGCAGAGGTGCCGGCCCGAAAAAACAAGGCGAAATGTATCGGTCAA
This sequence comes from Ammodytes marinus, assembly GCF_949987685.1. Classification (NCBI taxonomy): domain Eukaryota; kingdom Metazoa; phylum Chordata; class Actinopteri; order Uranoscopiformes; family Ammodytidae; genus Ammodytes; species Ammodytes marinus. The sequence goes on along the minus strand of NC_137216.1, from coordinate 1,508,385 downwards.
TGGTGGAAATAAATCGCTCCATTGAGCAATCAATGACACATTAAAAGAGCAACTAAATCTCCAAAGTGCGTCAAATAAATACAATTTTAAGAAGAATGTGCAGTGTTTTTTCCTCATAAAGAGCAGCCTTCCACCTGCATACATATTTAATACTTTACATTTTAGAAGCGATTAATGAATACAGCCCCGTGCTGCAGAGTCCCCCAAGCTGCCCACTGTATAGCGGATCATGAGTAGATATTCACAGATTTTTACATAAACTTATTTAGAAAACAAGCAATCTCGAAAATCGCTGACTCCCACTTTAAGGCCAAGTCCTTGTTGCAGGGGCGGTGGTTCGATTCCTTTGCTGCATGTCTTCTCCTGTCTTCCAAGCTATCTGTTCCTACTAAAGTACGTATAAAATGTGCAGACATGTAACAATTACACAATTCTGAGACTCTGGCTGCTGATTTCTGACTGATTTATGTTCATTAAAATCACTGACTCGATAAAAACTCACATATTCCTGACCTTTATCTTTAATTCTAGCCTTACTCACAGAATTTAATGATTGCAGAAGGATCATGATTAAATGTTCCTGTGGGTAATTACTGTAGCAGCTAGCCTGTCCAGAACACCGAGACCTATATAATAATAAAAAAACAAGATGGCAGGACAGTGCAGTGAGTCTGCTATCATTATAAATTTATTGATCGTATTTTATAGCTTATTGTTATCTTGTGAGAAGTTACACATCATTACTGAGTGCCAGATGCCATAGATAAGCAGGTAAAAACTATGTCAACTGCAGCAGCATAGTGACTGGGTTAGTGCCTAAGAAGAACAAACTTCCTCCTTGCAATTGATAAAATGGCAAAATCCTGCAAACTGATAATGGTCAACTGAGGAGGAAATGGCATATGTGCATGACCCAAGATGACAATACATTCCTTTCTGCTTTAAAACTCTTTAAGTGTGGTCAATGTTCAGCAGATTCTTACAACAGCACAAGGTCAACAGGCTCTGGAGGTGGTTTAGCAGACCACATAACCTGTGTGGCTTGAATGTACCTAATCACATTCTCATAAACTGTGGAGGAACACAGGTTGAGACACCATGCACTGAATGCATGCATGTATCTCTATGCTAATGTAAAGCAATCAGTCAAAGCACACCTGCATTGAGCAGGTAAGACTAGAAGGTGGGATCCTGAGATTCCTACACCATGTTCACTTAGAACACTATTGGCCAGATCCGCACTCATCTGACCTGTTTAGCACCATGTCAAGAAAATAATTTGCAATAATGATATGCCAGTGCTAACACTCCCTATAAGTTTGGCAACTGAGCGCAATTTGCCCTCCTTTTGCGTTTAAGTGAGTTAGCGCAGTCTTTCTCAAAATGTCTTAATGCTAAGAAGCTCAGCTAATGTTAAGGCCATGTAATGTTTATCCACCATCCTCTGATGCCCACACACCTTATTGTTTAAAGTTAGGAGGACTATTTATATTTGTCCATTTTATGAAGATTTGTGATAATTAATTTTTTCAAGTTACATTCATTACATTTTGTTTCCTCCATGGCATCTCATATGTGTTTGTGTATTTGTCATCATCTTCATTTGTCTGTCTCTTAGTTGTCACCTAGGTTTTCTGTCTGTTTTCATTTTAATCAAGGACTAGATGTTCATGGAAAACATTCACAGCATTATGAGGTCACTGTAAAAAATAAAAAATGTAATTGTGTCTTCATCTAAGCCATTATGGTCAATGGATAATAGAGCATCTTTAAACATCATTCTCAAAAATTGAGCAATCAATCTTTATGAAATTATCATATCATATCTATGATATCTATACAAAGTACCCAAATGATCTTCAAGTCTTCTACTATTCAATTAATTTTTGACAGTAGTAACTGACAGTTTAAAATTCTGCATTTTCCTGAAAAGTTTTCTGTTTGACATTCAATGCAGTTAGAACCGTCTAGTTCAGGGGTGTCAAACTCATTTTGGTTCGAGGGCCACATACAGCCTCTCTGATCTCAAGTGGGCCGGACCAGTAAAATAATGGCAAAATAACGTACATATGTCAAATCCAAATCTTTAGCTTTGTTTTTCAGTTATATACTTTATCACTCAGCCTACATATGTAACCTACATTATCACGGATCACAAGGGATCTCTGTAGCCCCCAGGAAATGTCTTAGTAAAGGTTGCTGCCGGCCATGGGAATAGCAAAAATTTTGGGGGTATTTTGCTCAAAGATGCCAATACGCACTAATGAAATAAACAACTGTTTATTTGAATACACAAATACAACAGGCACTGACCTTACAGTTGTCCAATTTTGTTTACTATATGTACAGGGACACATTTTGTGCAAACATGCAGACAGTACAAAATACAATTAAATAAAAGTGCAACTTCTACTGTTTTGATTTATTTTTAAATACAGAGGTTATTTGTTGTTTTGGAATACGTTTTTCCCAATTTAATTTAATTTTAATTTAACTTACTTTTTTTTTCAAATGCTCAGAAATGTGTGCTCTACAAGTCGCGGGCCGGATGTTTGACACCACTGCCTTAGACACTTGACACAATCAATCATCAATATTAGCATGCTATTTGGCCACATATATTGGCCTATTTACAGCCCTCAGAAAACTAGAGGCAAGTTCATCAATTCATGGCTTAAAATCATATAGTATAATAAAATCCTGAGCTGTAGAACTTTCAGGAGACATTCCTAGCTGTAAGCCACGTAAGTTTCCTAACAGTTGGGAGCGTATGCGACGTGCGGATATGGCACAGGCTCCATGAAGAATAATAAAATTTTTTTTTTTTTTTTTCAGAATTGATTCAAATCGGCCGAATTGATTCGCGGGCCAGATCAAAACGTGTCGCGGGCCAGATTGAGTTTGACATGTGGTCTAGTTCATTGATAACCAAATACTTCTGTAGATAAACTGTAATCATTTTCACTGTTATTGTTGTATAAATATAACACAACATAGGGACACACTCACGCTCTACTCTCTTCTCCAACATGGCAAGACAGTTGGTAACTTCTGTCTTCAGCTCGTTAATCTTGAATGCCCTGTGGGCATGTGGGAGAGACAAGAAGAAACATTATTTTTCTATCAGCAAATAATTAAAAAGCAACTGTAACTATTAACTAACTGGGGGGAAAAGGCATGTTTCAGATCTACTCTTTACCTCAAACTAAATAAAAAAAACTGTATAGCTGCAATTACTGACAAACAATTTAATTGAAACAATGAAATTTAAAAGAGAGAAATAGAAGCACAGTAAATAATTATTCAAAACTGAGAAAATGTGAACATGTAATATATCAACAATAGTAGCTATAGTATGACAAGTATACAGGCTTATGTTAAGGTCTTGCACCGTGTGAACGTATTCAGACAGCTGCTTACCTTGAAAACTGCTCTGCTACTTGCGTCAGTACATTCTGAAAGAGTTCCTCTTTATCTTAAGAGAGCAAGCATGGATATGTGTTACATGTACACCCACACCCCCACCCACACACACACACACACAGACACACACACACAGAGACACACACAACACACAGAGTATTTTGCAGGTAGACATCTTGAATCCACTACGACAGAATATTTAATCATAAATACAACCGAAACTGGATGTAATGTGCATAAACAGTCCAGATAAACACACACATTCCCATACTCACTTTCTCTTTCACACCAAGACATTAATAGGAAGAGGTTTTGTAAGCCATTCAGAGTGCGTCATGTGGAAAAGGCATCAAAGTGAGAAGAGAAAAGAGAAATAAAATGTGCCTCCTTCCCTGTGGTCTCACCATCAGACACTAACAAGAGCTCCTAAAGTGAACAGGAACCGGCTGAAAGCTTGATGTGCTAACAAGCCACTTCTGATTCCTCTTCCCACACACTGAGTCACAACAAAGCTCTGCCATTGGCTACAGGTTCCACTGTTGTGGGCAAAGTCCAATGTTACAGGCCAATAAACAAAACAAAAAAAGGGATATATTGTTGGTCACTAGTAGTTTGTAAATTGCGTCACTCACATTCCATCTTTCATGTGGTGGTCACAGGTCAGTGCAGACCAAAAACAGTGCTGTTAAAAAATTACTTTCTATGATTAATTAAGCTGGTTATGCTGAATTGAATGGATAGATAGATACTTTATTTATCCCGAGGGAAATTCAGGTATCCAGTAGCATAAAAACAAGACATACATTAAACATACATTAGGCTAAAATTAAGATATCTAAATTAAAATATAAAAACTAACAGTACGTACAATAAACTTTAACCTAAATTAAGATATAAAATAAAATTAACAGTAGCTACAATAAACTTTAACCTAAATTAAAATATAAGATAAAATGAACAGTAGCTACAGTAACGGTGCAGACAGTAAACAGTGCAAATGAAAGTAAATCAGTGCAGATGTAAAGTAAGGTAAGAACAGTGCAAATGTGTGTGCAAAATACAGATATAAATAAAGTGTCCATTGTCTATTGTCGTTGTCGTTGTCCTCCCTGCCTTTGCTGGGAACTGTTGTACAGTCTGATGGCCAGGGGGACGAAAGAGTTTTTGAGTCTGTTTGTGGAGCTTGACTGGGACAGCATTCGGCCACTGAACACACTCCTCTGCCTGGTGAAGGTGTCGTGCAGAGGGTGGTGGGTGTTGTCCAGGATGGATAGCAGTTTGTCCAGGGTCCTTCTCTCTGCCACTGTCACCAGAGAGTCCAGCTCTGTGCCCACTACTGAGCCAGCTCTCCTCACCAGTCTGTCCAGTCGACCGGCGTCTCTCCTCCTGCTGCTTCCTCCCCAGCAAACCACAGCATAAAAGAGCACGCTGGCCACCACAGACTGGTAAAACATCTGCAGTAGTTTTTGGCAGATGTTAAAGGACCCCAGCCTTCTCAGGAAGTACAGACGGCTCTGCCCTTTCCTGTGTAAACGTCCATATTTGCTGTCCAGTCCAGCTTGTCGTCCAGCTGCAGCCCCAGATACTTGTAGGTCCTGACCACCTCCACATCGACCCCCTCGATGGACACGGGTTGGAGATGTGGTTTCTTCCTTCTGAAGTCCACCACCATCTCCTTGGTCTTGGAGGTGTTCAGCTGCAGATGGTTGGACCTGCACCACCTCACGAAGTCCTCGACCAGGCTCCTGTACTCCCCCTCCATTCCATCCTTGATACAGCCAACTATCGCTATATAGTTGGACCGGTTCATCACTAACAGGCAAATACACACTAGTAGTGCAGCTTCTCTCTCCTCTGTGGTCATCCTTTCGGGTTACTTTGACACGGTAAATCACCAGATCCCCACCCGTCAGGCTCAGTCCTCGTTGAAGGAGCCCAGGTCGTGATGTCATTCCCCTCTCTGCCCCATCTGTCAATAAAGCATGAAAAAGGCCCAATCTTTTTTTAAAGACCAAACCTACTTGGTAACTTGGTTAGGATCTGTGTCAGAACCTTGTCCACTCACAACTGGGGTCCCTCAAGTTTCGATCCTGGGTCCCCTTCTCTTGTCTCTGTACACCAACTCTCTCAGCTCTGTTATTTACTCCCATGGCTTTTCCTACCACAGCCACGCAGACGACACCCAACTAATTCTCTCTTTTTGCCAGACTGAAACCAAGTTAGCAGCACAAATCTCTGCCTGTCTGACTGACATCTCTCAGTGGATGTCCACACATCACTTGAAACTCAACCTTGACAAGACCAAGCTGCTTTACCTTCCTTACTATTGTAACCTATTTCCTGTTTAGGGCTCTTATTGTGAAAAGATGGAACACGGAAGTGTTGTGGTATTGTGGTTGATTTGACTTATGTTTGGAGGCTTCAAAAAAGTGGCTCGTTCCGTTCCGTGAATGGAGTTTTCCGAGTCCTTATTCCTATAATACTGAAGCATAGGGACGGCCAAAACGCTCGGTTACATTGGTGGCAGCGGTGGGATTAGTTCTGCTTGGACGCCCATCGGAAGATAAGTGTGAAACGGACAAAACTGTTGGAAAGTTTAGCTAAGTTACGAGCCACTGCTAGCTCCGTTTAGTTTAGCTATACAGTCTAGCTAGCACGCGTGGAAAATCCGCGATGCGTCCAGCGTGAGGACTTCACCCTTCATCTTATCATCGTTGTGAACTCAGTGAAAAAAAAAAAAAGCTACAAATAAAAGAAATAAACAGCAAAATGTGGAAGTTTGACGAGGACCCGTTGGACTACAGGCATTGCCGCAGAGAAAGACCGTTCTCCAGCAACGTGAAGATTGAACTTCCTCCGCCCTTTGCGGGAGAGGAAAAGCAGAGTTTCCCCTGCTGGGCCAGGCAGTATGAGGTTGCAGTAAGAGCGCTCGTGGGAGGCACTGGAGGTGACTATGACTTTGAAGTGGTCAGGATTTTGCCAACACGTCTTACCAAAGCTGCTTTTCTACTATGGGATAGCCTGCCCGCAGCCGTTCAAGCCGACTACAGTGCCGTAAAGGAGAGGTTGCAGGAGGCATTTGGACAAAAACATTTTCTTGACTGTTTTAGAGCAAACATCTCTGCCCGCCTTCGTGCTCCGGGTGAGAGCTTGGAGGTTTATGCAGCAGATATAAGTAAGCTAGTTCATGAAGCATTCCCAGGCTATGGCGACATAGCTCAGAATGAAGAGAAGTTTCGCAGGTTTCTGGCGGGGCTCGACCCGGCCCTAAGAGCTAAATGTCACGAGCAGGGGGCTACCGATCTGGATGAGGCCCTTATCATCGCGGGCCGATGTGAGATGGCTCGAGAGGCTTTAAAGATTGACTATGTTAACAATCAGATACGCCAGACTCCTACTGGAGGCGGTGCAGCAGCAATGGTGCACTCCATATCTGATGGTGGAGGTGGGTTGTACAGAACCATGGACAGACTTACTGAGGATATGAGAGAAATGAGAATGGAAATGAGGCAAATGGCAGAGGAAAACAATAAACTGAAAAGCAGTGGCTGGGGAGATGAAAGAAAAAGCTCTCACCCCGTGCGTGGAGGCCAGTGTCAGTGTATGTGTGGTGAGCAGGGCTGCCAGTCGCGTCGCCCACGGGGGCGCTCACCTGAACGTGGCTGGCGTGAAAGAGAAGCAGAAGGAGGTCCCGGTGGAAGACAGGATTACAAGGGTTCATTTGGTGACAGAACCCCTTCTCCAACTTGGCGGGGCACTAGACCTGCCAGAGGCTCCTTCCAGGATGATTCACAGAGGAGACGAGGGGTGCGTTTTCTCTCTCCCAAGAGGGAGGAGCCTGCCAACCTGTCGGGAAAAGAGATGTAGCTGATGTTGCGGCCCAAACACCAGCTACTGCAATTGGGGGCCCTTGTGAGCGAGAAACGCTTCTCCTCTCAACAGGTAACATCCAAATACATGACACAACGGAGCAACAACATACCTCATATGTAAGAGGCAGCATTGAAGGGACTGAAATCAATATATTAGTGGACTCAGGAGCAACAGAGTCATTCATCAGTGCTGATTTTCGCATGTCAGTTCCAGCACTACGTAAACGGCCCTTAAATGCAGACTTTATTGCCGCACGTGCTGTGAATGGCCAGATGCTTGATACATTGGGCACCGTGACTGCAACTCTATGGCTAGGAGAATACTCCTGGCAACATGTGTTCCATGTGCTGAGGGGGTCCACACAAGCAGCACTGTTGGGACTTGACTTTCTTACAGTTAACCATGCACTACTTGACTATGCCCGTGGCAAACTACAATTGTGGGACACTATAATTCCACTTTTGAGTGGCAAAGACTTGATTCCAGAGTGTTGCAATATTTCCATTACCACGGCCACAACAATACCACCACTCAGTGAGATGCTGGTTCCAGTAAATGTGTCCCCAGCTGGCCTCGTCGACCAGCTCCCTGACTTTGTGGGCTACTTAGCACCCAACCTCCAAAACAAATGTGGGTGTGTTGTGGCTCACACAGTGACATCAGTGAGAGATGGGATTACTACAGCCCGTGTTTTAAACCCTACGGATCAGGACATTGTACTCAGAGAGGGTATGCACCTGGGGGAGTTTTTCTCTGTGGATGAGTCCGAGCTTGTATCACTCCCACAGATTGCTGTCGAGACAGTCTCTGCTATTTCACCTACTGAGCTGCCCCCTGTGTCACTAGAGGACTCGCCCGCCAGTCAGCAGCAGAAAGAGCTACTGGGTGCTCTGCTAGTAGAACACAGGGAGATATTCAGCACATCAAAAAGGTTGACAGGCAAATGTACACTTATAAAACACCACATCAAAACCGGCAACCATACCCCCATGCGACAGCACGCCTACCGGACCTCACCAGACAAGCGAGAAGAGATAGACAAGCAGGTAGCAGCCCTGCTAGCTGATGGGGTGATTGAGGAAAGCTGTAGCCCCTGGGCCTCGCCTGTCGTTCTGGTGAAGAAAAAGAATGGTGAGTGGAGGTTTTGCATTGACTATCGTCGCTTGAACAGTATAACTGTCAAAGACTCTCATCCTCTTCCCAGGGTGGATGACACCCTGGATGCACTGGCAGGCTCCCTGTGGTTCACCACCCTGGATTTCACAAATGGGTACTGGCAGGTGGAGGTCGCTGAGGACGACAGGGAGAAAACTGCCTTCACAACCGGCAGGGGCCTCTACCAGTGGCGGTCGATGCCAATGGGTCTCACTAACTCACCTGCCACGTTTCAGCGTATGATGGAGCTGGTGCTCAGAGGGCTTCCCTGGCAGGTGTGCATGGTCTATCTCGACGACGTACTGATCTACAGCCCCACCTTTGAGGAGCACCTTTCCTCACTGCGGGAAGTGTTCTCCAGGATCAAATCAGCAGGCCTCAGGTTAAACCCTAAAAAGTGTCATCTTGCCCAAGACCATGTGGTGTTCCTCGGCCATGTTGTGTCTCGCCATGGCCTGCAGCCAGACCCTCGAAACACAGACAAAGTCAGAACGTGGCCCACACCAAAGACTCCGACCGAGGTGAGAGCATTTGTGGGCCTTTGCTCTTACTATTGACGTTTCATTAAGGACTTCTCCCAGCGTGCAGCCCCTCTGCACCGCTTAACATGCAAAGACACACCGTTCCAGTGGACAACTGATTGTGAAGCAGCCTTTGAGTATTTGAAGGGAGTACTTTCATCTGCCCCAGTTGTCACAATGCCGGACTTTCATATTCCCTTTAAAGTGTATACAGATGCCTCCAACGATGCTGTGGGGGCTGTGTTGGCTCAGGACAAAGAAGGGCTGGAGAGAGTGGTTGTGTATGCTAGTCAGTCGCTGGCTCCCACCGAAAGGCGCTGGTCCACATTCGACAGAGAGTTGTGGGCTGTGGTGTGGGCTGTACGCCAATTCAGACACTACATTGGATCAGCTGCCTTCACCATTATAACTGACCATAAACCTCTGCTTGGCCTTCGCAGCATGTCCATTGATAAAGACCCCACAGGAAGGAGAGCAAGATGGGTGTTAGAACTGGACCCTTTTAACTGGGTCATGCAGCACAAAGAGGGTCAACAGCACGTCAATGCGGACGCTCTCTCAAGACGGCCTCCAAACCCAGGGTCTAGTGTGGTGAATGACAACTGTCAGGAGACAGCTGCTGAGGTGAATGCTGTGGACTCAAACACCCCGCCAGTTGCGCCCCAGCCAGACAATTTGTTGTCTCCGCCATCTGCTGTGGACCTCCACACCTCTGGTCTCACCGCAGCACAACAAATGGACACTGACAGTGAGGCCGACAGTTCTTTCATGCATGCACTTTCACATGACCGGACTGGAATAAGACAGCTGCAAAGAACTGATCCTGACACAAGTGCAGTATTGCAATGGATTGGAGGCAGTGGGTCTCGACCGCCACGGGGGCACATGAAAGGTAGCTCTCGGCAATGTTGGAAATTATGGACTGAATATCCCCGCTTTTCTGTTAAAGATGGACTGCTCTGCCGGACATTGAAATCGTCCCGCACAGGGGGTGACATGTGTCAAGTAGTTGTGCCCTCCTCGCTGGTTCCTGATGTGCTGCAGCACCTACACGGGGGCCCTGCCTCTGCACACTTTTCAGCGGAGCGTGTATGGGAACGGGCAAGGCAAACTTGTTATTGGCCCTCTATGTTCAAAGATATTCAACAGTGGTGCGAGCAGTGCATCCCATGCCAAACCCGCAGAGCCCCAGCGCCCAAACATAGAGCGCCAATGGGGGGTTCTCAAGCTACTCTATCATTTCAGAGAGTCGCAACTGACATTCTTGAACTGCCTATGACTTCTAAGGGTAACAGATATGTGTTAGTGGTAGAAGACTACTTTACCAAGTTTGTAAACCTGCATGCTCTTCCTAACCAAACAGCCCAGTCTGTAACACAGAGTTTGTTTGAGGACTATGTTTTAGTTCATGGTATTCCAGAGACTGTTCACAGTGATCAGGGTCGACAATTTGAGGCTGAGATTGTGCAGAGACTGTGTCAACTGTTAGGTATTAAGAAAACACGCACTACCCCATACAATCCCAAATCGGATGGCATGGTTGAACATTTTAATCGGACCCTCATTGACCAGCTCGCCAAATCGCTGCTTGCTTGTGGTGGTGAATGGGACGATTATCTGAAACATGTGGCTTTCGCCTATAACACATCTGTTCATTCCAGCACCAGCTACTCTCCCTACTATTTGGTGCATGGACGGGAAGCTCGGGTCCCAGTGGATGTGCTGGTGCCATCACAGGTATCATCAAACTTACCTTCTTCTCATGCTGACTTTGTGACCTCTATGGCAGGGAAGCTGGAGACGGCGTTTGGTGGCGCCAGACAGAGCGGTGTCCAAGCACACGAGAAACAAAAACTGTACTATGATGGAACCGTCCGCCACACACCATATGCAGAAGGAGATCTGGTGTGGCTTCACAACCCCACAGAGGACCGTATGAAGCTCACTCCCCACTGGAAGGGACCATACAGGGTCCTTGCAGTGTTGGGCTCTCAAGGAGAACTTGGGCTCACCTATCATATTGCCTGTCCTTTGGACTCTGACGGACGGACGCAGGTAGTCCATTACGACAGGCTGAAACGTTATACTCTGCCACTCCTTTCTGGCTCTTCAGGCGGCCTTCCGGCTCCCCCTCTTCATGCCCACTCACAACCGGACGGGGGACCCTCCTGTGGGGACTGGACGGCTGAGGAGCCCCTCGTTGCTGTTGGCACAGGAACTGCTCAAGTTACAGGCACCGAGGTGCCACGACAGACTGTATCGCGTTCGGGAAGAACTGTGACACAGCCAGTTCGTTTCAAGGACTTTGTCAGTTATGGTTAACAAACTAATTCCAATGTAGGCAATATGTCTAACACTGGGAGGTATTGTATCTGTTCTTCAAATTCGGGTTGACATGCTGTTTGTATTGTCATTGGTCATTGTTATTTTTGAGGAGCTGAATTATACCATTTGTACTGTAACCGTCATTGGGTTTCACAAGTTAATGTGCTTATTTACTTGTTTGTCGAATTAATGACTATTTTGAGTCTAAATGGGGGGTAAAAGCTCCATGCTTTATGAGTGAGGGTATATATATATATTTCCCCCCCCCCCCCTAATACAACATGTTTGTTGTGACAATTTTTTTTAGAGTGCACTGAAGTTATTGATGTGTGGAAACGGGGACGTTTCTTCTTGGAGGAGGGGAGTTATGTAACCTATTTCCTGTTTAGGGCTCTTATTGTGAAAAGATGGAACACGGAAGTGTTGTGGTATTGTGGTTGATTTGACTTATGTTTGGAGGCTTCAAAAAAGTGGCTCGTTCCGTTCCGTGAATGGAGTTTTCCGAGTCCTTATTTCTATAATACTGAAGTATAGACCCCTTGCCTGTTTATCAACACGGCGGATGCGCGCGCTGCATAGTTGCAGAAAGAAAAATTGTTTGGCTGGTTGCCATGGTTACCCGTTTGGTTATATTGCAGTTGCGGTGTTTCTTTATAGGTCCATGGTGCTAAATAGCGATGTTGTCAGCTTACTAAAAACAGTTTATCAGCGAGTGATAACATTGGTTATGCGGAAACATTAACACTATTGAACGAGATACGTCTTAATGACCCATACGCGTTGCCGGCAGTTGAGTAGATAAATGATGAGAAGAAATGGCCCCGACGACTTCAGTGGCCGGACTGCTGTTGGAGAGTGACAGTAAAGACCGGCAGACAGATAGACAGAGAGAGGCAGAGATGCCTTTATTTCATAATTTAGCTTTTTGATTTAAAAGTGATCATAACTAGCTGTGATCATCTGTTTTTAGACTGACTCCTGCTTTCGGGGCCGTTGGGCTCACGAGCCGACCAGCTTATCAGACCAGCTGTTTGAGACGGAGATGAAAAGGAAAGTGAAACTTATGGTGGAGCAGTTAAATAGTTAAATGAATAAATATTATAACCAAACACAATAACGTGTTGTGTTATCTGCTTTAGTAGCCTACAGTAGGCTAGCACATGTCGACCCCACTCGGTTTTCGTTTATTGATTTTTCCTAAATGGTATGATTTAGCCTACTTACCGGCTACACGTGTACACGTGCAAACCCCTACTGCCTAGTCAAACCATATAGAGTCAAACACAAGGGAAGAGGACGGAGATGTACAACGTGGGTCATTGTAAATAAGCCTCCATTGCTTTCCATTGCTATAGCCTCGTCTCCGGTCACTGTCCTTATTGTAAACATTTCACAACTCATTTATGTAATTATACAGCGGTGCATTTGGGCATTTACTAGCTTTATCACTATTCAAACTAAAAATAAACGGTTTGTGCATCCAACAGCACAACAAGACATGATTGTGGCTCGTGTCGCTCTTGTCTCTTTCTGCAACGGACATGCGCAGTAGAGAGGGGAGTGACGCTGTGTGACGTAGACTGGTAAGGGGTCTATAGGGACGGCCAAAACGCTCGGTTACACTATCAATCAACAACTCTGTGGTAGTCACCACCCCAACTGCTAGGAACCTGGGTGGGACACTAGACCAACTCTCCATTGGTGCAACAACCCATTCGTGTAGACACATGCTTACAACATCAGAAGGATCGGTCCCCTTCTTACCCAGAAGGCGGTGCATATACAGTGCTGCTTGAAAGTATGTGAACCTCTTGAGCCTTTTGGAATTTTATTTAGTTTAACCATTATTAATTATTTTTTATCAATACTAGTATTTTTAAGTAAGGGATAAAGTATAGAGAACGGGTCACTTGCTAGAAATAAAGACCGACAAGCTGAACAGGAGCCCGACGCGCAGCGGAGGGCTCTTGTTCAGCTTGAAGGTCTTTATTTCTAGCAAGTGACCCGTTCACTATACTTTATCCCGCTTATTACATGGCTACTACAAAAAATAAAGCAATTCATTGAAGCAACATGTTGTTTTAACAGCCAAACACAGTCCGCTACACGGTCGGAACTCACTCAGTAGCAACGGTAACTATGTCAAGCTGCGGCCAACCTAGAAGAGTTTAACAAAAAACAACTCGTTTCCCTAGCAACCCTGAGGAACTGGAATAGTCATTGCAAACCCACTAGGTTCTTATGTAATGAAAACGTAGTTTAATACACCAGTAAATAGGAACGACCAAGGATACAACCTAGTAACGGGGGAATAGTCTGCTCGCCCCGCTAGACTGTCTGCTTCAGCTGACCGGAGGCTCCGGCTCAGCTGTTAGCTAGAGCTACTGTTTTGCTAACACAACTCAAGACTCGCACACTGTACAAATAATAATTGTAATCGGCCAATATGTTTAACAAGAGCTCCATCTAGCTAACAAAGCATTATCCCCCAACATAAATAACACAATTCACAAAGAAAATGTCTGCGGAACAGTTAGCCTACATTGCGGGCTGCAGCCTGAAGTTACTGTCTAACTGTCAATATGCGGCCAAAGTAGCCTACTCACGTCGTGTTGACTGGAGTCCTGTCGGACATTAACCATGACTCCTGTGTTCCCTGCTCTCCTGATACATGCAAAGTCATGTTGAAAAAGTATTCCATTGTTTTCTGAACGAGTAGTAGCCCTGTTTGTAGACGTCTATCCATCAAAACTGTGACGTAGGTCCTTAGCAACGGCCCTTGACAGCGGTCTGTCTTGCTGGAAATAACAGACCTGTAGAATGCCGTGGTTTACATAGGATTCTCAAAGTACCATGTAATAATATTAAATAACAGGTGTGAGTTTATCAATTAAAAAAATAACATGTTAGATTGTGGTAGATTTGAATGGTATTCATCAAGAGTTGCTGAGCAGATAGACTCTAAAGGTTGAGGTCAGATCCCTAGATGGACGTGTGTTTGACTTGGTGTTGCACAAGTAATGAAACGATATGTCTATTTGCAGATATTAAGACACATGATACCCCACACACACAGATATAAACGGGTCCTGTAACTAGCAACTGCAGTGCCATTGCGGCCTTAGCCTGCTGCTACTATGCTACTATGAAATCCTATGTCTGATGTCTGATGGAAATCTCCTGAAATAAACCTCTCTGAAACACAATGTTGATTGTCCAGGCCTCACCCTTTGTCTTGGTCGCCACGGGGGATTCGGCCACCACATTTGGCGTCACGATAACGGATATAACAGGAACATGATGAGAGACTACCTGTACACTTCGGGACACATCTGTTGGAATGAGATCAGATGGACTGTTGCTGTTGAAAAGTGCTTGTCTGTTCCAGTATCTAAAAGTAACTGAGAACTGCGATGGGAGATAATGTGTAAACGGCTGATAGTGCTCTGTGTAAGGTTCAAGGTCACGGCATGAGCGTCCGGTCTGGGGGACTACACAGAGGCTCCGTTATGGCCAGGTATCCACGTAGTTCCACTGTTATAACAAAGAAACCGTGTGCAGTTTTATTGACTAAGACTTTGGGAAAAAGGCTGGACTGGATTCAAGCTTGTTACGTCGCTCTGTGCTTTATGTACGCTAAGAAAAAGTGAAAATGACTGGTGGGAAAAAATGCAACGTTTGGAGACCAACCTATGTCATCAAGAAAGCTGCCTGCTCGGGTTACTGCTCCCGCGCTGTCGCAAGTGCATGCTGTGGTCATGGCTGATAGAGGAGAAGGCCACGCGCATACCAACCGCATACCAGCTTGGACTTTCCTGGGCCGGTGGCCACCGAAATTCCACGTCTGGCGGAGTCTGCCATGTATGCAGAGGAGGACCATCCTCTGTGCCAAAGTTGAATGGACTACATCTCCATGCAAGCTGACCATAGCTAAAAATATCTGAACTTGAGACTCTTGAGATTCGGCTGCAGAGGGCTCTTTGCACCCTATTCTCGTTTTATCATTCGTTCAGTGTTTAAGCTATTGCATTGTTGGTCCTTTACTATGTGGTTTACTGCAGTAATGTGTACATCTATGCATTGTATTCTACTTCACTCATAAAGAGTGTTTCTGTGTTTTGGTGGTGGTTTCCTTTGGCCCATTCAAATATGTATGGTTACATCTGATTTTGGTAGAAGTATTTACTTCTAAGAGGAGGAATGTGGTAGATTTGAATGGTATTCATCAAGAGTTGCTGAGCAGATAGACTCTAAAGGTTGAGGTCAGATCCCTAGATGGACGTGTGTTTGACTTGGTGTTGCACAAGTAATGAAACGATATGTCTATTTGCAGATATTAAGACACATGATACCCCACACACACAGATATAAACGGGTCCTGTAACTAGCAACTGCAGTGCCATTGCGGCCTCAGCCTGCTGCTACTATGCTACTATGAAATCCTATGTCTGATGTCTGATGGAAATCTCCTGAAATAAACCTCTCTGAAACACAATGTTGATTGTCCAGGCCTCACCCTTTGTCTTGGTCGCCACAGGGGATTCGGCCACCACAAGATCTCCGACAAGATGGCGCTTTAATACATCCCTATTGGAAGATCCAGACTTTATTTCAATGATAAAAAAAGAGTGGGCACTCTTCCTTGAAATGAACGACTCTCCAGAAATCTCGCCATCACTTTTATGGGAAACAGGTAAAGCAGTTATAAGAGGAACAATAATATCATATTCATCATACAAGAAAAAGCAGCAACAAAAAGAAGAAATTACTTTAGAAGAGAAAATCAAACACTTAACATCTCAGTACTCCAACAACCCAAATGAACAAACACACAATGAACTTCGACTACTTAAGACCCATTTAGAAACAATTATACACAAAAAAACACAGTTTATTATACAGCAGCTTAAATATGAGAATTTCCAGTACAGCAATAAATCAAGTAAATATCTGGCAAATCTACTACAATTTAAAAAAGAAAAAGCAATAATCCCATCCATACTCGATACTTACGGTGGCGCTGAGCATTCACCAAATAAAAAAAAGTTTCAGAGCAGGATCTCGTAATTACGAGATAATATCTCGTAATTACGAGATAAAGATCTCGTAATTACGAGATAAGTATCTCGTAATTACGAGATAAAGATCTCGTAATTACGAGATAAGGATCTCGTAATTACGAGATAAGGATCACCCTCTCATTCATCGATAACGATGTCTGTGTGTGTGTGTGTTTGTGTGCAGACGAGGTGAACCTAGCCATAGGAAAACGTAGGCAATAGCCTTGGTTTCCGGACTAGATACAATGGGCCCCATAATCAATACAATTATTTTAAATATCTGTTTACTGTTCATTCATTAATCAGCGATCGCATCGGGAAATGAGAGACACACTTTCACTTTGTATATGCAGTTTGTTCATTATGAGCCACCGGAGCCACCGTACTGTGTTGCCTCATCCAATCAGAATGCCCGGTGGGCTAGTTCACTTTTACCTCCTGTTTGTTACTGTATCGGAACGCAGTTTTATTGAATGCTTTGATTAAATGCAGTCGTTAAACTCGGTGTAATCCATGACTCATACAAACACATAAGAACTTTCTACAAGGAGGGCATGACAATGAGTATAGCCATGTCAACTTTGTGCAGATATGCAGTCACTGGGACTATTCAGGAGAAAAGCCCAGTCGGACCTCAGCAGCTGATCACGGGCGTAAAGCCGAAAGTGTGTCCCTCAGTACCCGATGCGATCGCTGATTAATGAATGAACAGTAAACAAATATTTAAAATAAGTGTATTGATTATGGGGCCCATTGTAGTCCGGAAACCAAGGCTATTGCCTACGTTTTCCTATGGCTAGGTTCACCTCGTCTGCACACAAACACACACACAGACATCGTTATTGATGAATGAGAGGGTGATCCTTATCTCGTAATTACGAGATCCTTATCTCGTAATTACGAGATATTATCTCGTAATTACGAGATCCTTATCTCGTAATTACGAGATCCTTATCTCGTAATTACGAGATATTATCTCGTAATTACGAGATCCTGCTCTGAAACTTTTTTTTATTTGGTGAATGCTCAGCGCCACCGTAGATACTACATCAGGTTTAATAACAAATAACTCACAGGACATAAATAATGTATTCCATAATTTTTACAACAATCTTTACTCCTCGGATCACAATCCTAGCCAATCAGAAACAGACCTCTTCCTTAACAACCTCCACCTGCCAACACTATCTATAGAACAAGCCAACTTTTTAGATGCACACCTTACCTCAGAAGAACTACATAAAGCACTGAACACAATGCCAAACCAAAAATCACCCGGACCTGACGGACTACCTGCCGCATTTTACAAACACTTCTGGAAAACATTATCACCACTCTTTTACAGAGTAACCACGGAAATAAAGACCACCTCCACTATACCCACACATATGAACACTGCCATAATCACTCTAATATTAAAACCCAATATAGACCCTACCCACCCTTCAAGCTATCGACCCCTCTCACTAATTAACACAGACCTTAAAATCATTACTAAAGCAATAGCAACAAGAATTGAAACGGTCACCCCACTGCTAATCCACTCCGACCAGACAGGCTTTATAAAAAATAGACACGCTTCCGATAACATCCGCAAACTCTTCAACTTAATTAATATATCACAAAAAAAAACAAGACAAGAACATAATTTTATCACTAGACGCAGAAAAAGCATTTGACAAAGTAAACTGGACCTTTCTATTTAACACCCTGCACAAATTTGGTTTTGGAGAGTCGTTCATCCACTGGATAAAAACATTGTACACCTCACCTAGAGCTACAATAGTCACAAATGGGATCACCTCTCCAAGTTTTACACTTCAACAAGGAACCAGACAAGGGTGCCCACTCTCCCCATCTTTATTCGCTATCTTTATTGAACCACTGGCTGCAGCAATACGACAAAACAATAAAATTGAAGGCATTATGAATGATAACTCAGAACACAAACTTAGTCTTTATGCGGATGATTTATTATTATACTTACGAAACCCCTCCACGTCACTTAAAGAAACTTTCAAAACTATAAACAAATTCTCCTCAATCTCTCACTATACAATAAATTGGAAAAAATCAACCATCTTATCCTTATCTGAAGACCGATGGGATGCTGCAGCTCAAAATATCTCTCCGCCACTTAGCAATGGCAATATAAAATATCTAGGTATCACCATCTCCCCCAGGCTGTCAGAGTTATTTTCCCCCAATTACTCCCCTCTACTAAAAAACATAGAAGATGATTTCAAACGTTGGACCAAATTACCCCTCACTCTTATTGGACGTATTGCAACAGTTAAAATGAAAACTTTACCCCAGATAAATTATTTATTTTCACTACTCCCCATCACTCCCACTAACAAATGGTTTCAAACACTGGACACACTAACAACTCAATTTTATTGGAAAAACAAAAAACCCAGGATCTCACATTCAACATTACAAAAAGGAAAATCACAAGGCGGCCTCGAAGCACCAAACTTTCTTCATTATTTCCTGTCAAATCAACTGCAATACCTATATAAATGGACTCAAAAGGACAATTACAATAATTCATGGATAGAATTAGAACAACAATTATGTAAAACTATATCTCTTGCAGACCTTCCGTTCATACCTCAATCAATCCAAAAACTGGATTTATACAAGAATATCACAATCTCCTCAACTCTGACAGCATGGTGGAAAACACATAAAATCATGAAATTACAACTAGCACCATGCAGATACACCCCAATCTGGCACAATCCAGACCTCCTGCAGCACAACACCACTATATACTTTCCATCATGGCAAAACAAGGGAATCACCCACCTCCATCATTTATTTCAAAATAACCAATTCATATCATTTAACTCACTTATCCAGAAGTACGGGGTTGGGAAGGACCAATTCCTTCACTATCAACAAATAAAATCCATAATCAAATCCAAAATCAATATAACCAACAATACACTTTTGCCATCAGAGTTAAGTGATGAAATTCTTAAAATTACCAACTCAAAAAAAATGATCTCAAAACTTTATAAACTCATATCCATATCAGATACTTCTATAACACTTCCAAACATAAAATGGGAAAGAGACTTGGACCTTCCAAACAACCCCGACTTCTGGACACAGATTAATAAAAACATCTTCTCAATGACCGCTAACACAAACTTGCAGCTTATACAATATAAAACCATACACAGAACGCACTTCACCCAAGGGAGAATGCACAAAATGGGATTAGTCAATACAGATATTTGTTCACAATGCACTCTTGACAACACGGATGACTATTTACATGCCACCTGGGACTGCGAACCAGTATATTCACTTTGGAAGGCAGTCACGGAAAAACTTTCATCTATCTTGGGCTGTAGCATCCCACTTTCCCCAAAGCTATGCTTGCTCGGAGATCTATCTCAAGTAACCATTCCAACCAAATATAACAACCCATTACTCATATCTCTAACTATCGCCAAGAAAATAATCTTTCTTAACTGGAAATCCAAAAAAAACTGCCATATCATCCACTTGATCAACTTAATCATAGAATACATCTCAATAGAAAGAATTACAGCCGACAGAAAAAACAATATATCGGCCTTTAATGAAACTTGGAATATATTTACAACCCATTTACACCCCATACAAATCAAATTTAAGCTAAAGCCACGTACACGACTACATAACTACACACCCGACCACGAATAATGTCTACAATACAAAAATACACATCAACCCAGTAATATTTTCCTTATCTCTCTCCTTTTCCCCTAAACACAATAACAACATAAGATAACCTTGCTCTCATCTATCTATGATTATGACTTTCATTTTTATTATTTGTTTATCAGTATTGTCTATGGATAACGATAACTATATTTCAACACCGTCTCCCTTGTTGTATATAATTGTTCATCATTAACTATGCTTGTTTTTGCAAAACAGTTATTTTATTATTATTGTTTTTTTTTACCTCTCTTTCTCAATTATCTAATTACCTTATGACAACATTTAAAACTGTGGATCAAAAGTCTAAAATACCATAATGGAAACTAATAATATTCAAACAACCCAAAATGCCTTTTTTATCATTACTGTTGTTATTATGACGATTATCCGCTTTTTTTTTGAGCACATGTTAGTATATGTGTGTACATGTACGTGTGTATGTTCCTGTATAAGTAGTAGATATATTTGAGAGACCAAATAAGCATTTTTATTTTTTAATTTTTATTTACTTTTCTTTCTTTATTATTTATTTTCTCTCTGATAATGAGTAACACCAATTCTGTGGTTTTACTTAAATATACACACACGCCTCATTTCTCAACTCTACCACTAAAATAACCTTCTCCCAAATGAAGACTGGTGGTGGCAAATGGTCTGCAAATTTCCAGATGTAATGTTTGGGTTGGCTTTTACCTGAAATATCATCACCTTTTAAATTGAGGTATTGAAATTCTTAGAAAACAGTTCATACAGCAGTAGTTACAGAGCAACATTATCATTATTTGACCTTGAGCTTTTGTCATCCTTATCAGTTTAAGTTTAGCTGGGAAACACTCCAGTATCAGAAACCCTTGATGACTAGCTACAGTAGGCCTATATGCTCCTCAGGGCCCATGACTACAAGAGGCTGGAATGTGATGACTGGAAGCTCAAGCGGGTGACTTGCAGAGGAGCTGAATTGCCTTTTTGAACGCTTGGAGACACCACATCAGACCAGCCTCCACCAGCTCCTCACTCACTCTGGTGCATGATGGGAGACCAGTGAACCCCTTTCTTTTTTTTTTTTTATAAATCTTTTTATTGGAGGAGCAAGCATGTTACCTTGTACAGGAAGTAAGACAGTTCTCCATTTTCATTTTCTCTTAACAAAATAAAAAATATTACAAACAAAACAAAAACAAAAAAAGTAGCAAAAAGAACATTGCTAAGCATTATCCCCCCTCCCAACAAAAATATCCCACCCTTCCCACCCCCCACCCACCCCCATATTGACAACATTCTGGGAAGCTTTTTTTTCCACTCTGTTTGGTACACATTTCTTCAAAAACATTTAAGGGTCTACACACTGAAAACAAGCACACGTCCGCATGTCAACATATCTACACAAATGGTTTACAAGGTTTTAAACTCACGTTTTCACAATTGTCAGTCAGGCTAATCAGTTCCCACCCCATCAGGGTAGATGATCATTGATTTGAATAAAAATACATACAAAAAAATAAACAAAGGAAACAGATAATAGATGGGAAAATATAAAAGTGTCTCATTATTCAGGCATTACTTTAAGATTCTCAAAATATGTTACAAAAGGTTGCCATTTTACATAAAATTTTTGGACTGAGCCTTTCACCGTGAATTTAACTTTTTCTAGTTTAAGAAAAAATAAAACATCCTGTAACCATGCGGCCACTGCTGGGGGAGCAGGGGAAGTCCAGACCAATAAGATTCTTCGACGGGCAAGAAGTGATGTAAAAGCAATAATGTCCGATTGATTCCGGGTTAAGGTTAAACTCTCGCTTGGAATACCGAATATTGCAATCAACGGGCAGGGCTTAATTTTAATTTTCATGGCTTCAGATAAAGTTTGAAAAACAGATGACCAATATTGATTTAAACGGGGACACAACCAAAACGTGTGTGTTAAATCAGCTGGGGAGAGGGAGCATCTAATACAGCTGTCGTCTGTTCCTGGATATATATCTGCTAACCTAGCCCTACTGAAGTGAGCCCTATGCACTACTTTAAACTGAATGAGCCCCAAGCGTGCACATGATGAGGATGAGTTAATCCTTTGTAAAGCATCCTCCCAGTGTTTGTCCAACAACTCAATCATCAACTCACCCTCCCATCTGATCTTAATTTTTGAAAGGTCATGGTTTTCTAGAGACATTAGTTGCGAATATAACAATGATATCAGTCCTTTTTTTGGACAGAGGAGGGTCATTTCTTCCCATGCTGCCTCAGTAGGGAGGACAGGGAAAGAGGGAAACAGCGTTTTGACACAGTGGCGTATTTGGAGATACCTAAAAAAATTACTGCGTGATAAATCATATTTCTGGCATATATTTTCAAAACTATCGAACCCTTCTTTACAGTACAAGCTTTTAAAACAGGAAAGCTGCTTCCTTCCCCACTGAGTAAATGTTAAGTCGAGAGAGGAGGCTGGAAATAAATGATTCTTACAAATAGGACTTAAAGGGGAGGGAGAAGTGAATTTATAATGATTTCGGAACTGTGCCCAGATTCTAAGGGTGGACAGTACTACAGGATTGGAGGTAAACCTGGACCACTTTGTGGGCAGGGAGGAGTACACCAATGCAGGGAGGGATGACGAGTGGCAAGAATGTGCTTCAAGTGTACACCAATCTGCATCTGGCACATGGAGCCAGAATAAAATTTTCTGCAAATTGGCTGCCCAATAGTAGTGAATAAAACTGGGGAGAGCTAGTCCCCCCACATTGCGTCCCCGCTGAAGTAAGCCTTTATTAACTCTTGGGACTTTATTATTCCAGATGAAGGAGGTAATGGATGTGTTAACTCAGTGGTTCTCAACCGGTGGGGCGCGCCCCCCCGGGGGGGCGCGGACACTCTACCGGGGGGGCGCGAGGGGGATGAAAAAAAAAAAAAAAAAATCTGATTTTTTTTTTTTTTTTTTCCTATTTTTTTCCTGATATGTAGCCTAGTTCAGACATGATATGTATTTTTTTCTTTCTTAACTTTTTTTGATAGGTAGTTGCCAAGTTCATCACACAAACACTCCAATCCACTGATATGAGATCAGTTTGGGATCATTTGGGATTATAAATCATCTTTGAATTGGTTGTACAGCATATCACTAGCTCTGTGGCCCACCTTGGCCACCCCCAGTCAAAATTTCCTGGAATCGCCACTGAGACACACACAACTCCGCGTTCAGGCTGCACAGCACATTAATCGCAGGTAGCATTTTGAGCTAAATCTGGCCACTTTCCAAATCCAAGACTCAATAGTTGAAACATTCTCTGAACTGGGTTGTCAGACAGCAGTGTTTCCCATTGATCATAGACTTTGTTTTGTGAAGCTTTTTCATAACAGGTATACCTATTGTAGAATTTATTCTGTGTATGTTCTATTTAGGCTACTATCTCTTCTAAGGAGATTTAAAAAAAAAAACATTTCCTCAGTGTCTCATTGATACAATCTCATAATTAGCTTTTAAAGTGCACCAGAATTTAACGTTAAAATATAAGAAATGTCCGGACCCCAACCCTAAACCCAATGTTCAACTCAAAGGTGCGCCACTGGCCTAGCCCTTGTGATAATAACAATAATAGATTATCTATCTATCTATCTATCTATCTATCTATCTATCTATCTATCTATCTATCTATCTATCTATCTATCTATCTATCTATCTATCTATCTATCTATCTATGTAGGGTGGTGTGTGTGTGTGTGTGTGTGGGGGGGGGGGGGTTGTCAGGGTCGGTGGGGGGGCCCAACTGCGATGACCCAGCTTTGGGGGGGCCCAGCTTGCAGAAGGTTGAGAACCCCTGTGTTAACTGACTGAAAAAATGATTTCGTCAGGAACAACGGTAGGCATTGGAACAAATACAAATACTTTGGGAGTATGTTCATCTTCACCGATTGTACCCTCCCTGCAATAGTCAGAGGTAGACTGCTCCACCTTTGAAAGTCAGATTTCATTTGATTATTTAGGGGTGTAAAATTAGCTCCAAGAAGAGAGGTGAAGGAACGTGTGATGTTTATTCCAAGATATTTGAATCCAGAATGTGTTAAGTGGAAGGGGAATGACTCTTGTTTAATTTGCATTGCCAACTCATTAATGGGGAAGCATTCGCTTTTCTGATAATTAAGTTTGTAGCCAGAAAAAGACCCAAAATTGTTCAATAGTGATACGATTACAGGGGCGCTAGCTTCTGGATTGCTTACATAGATCAAGAGATCGTCTGCATACAGAGAGACGCGATGTTCCTCATTCCCACGGCCCACCCCCCGTAACAACAACGATGACCTCAATGCAATCGAAAGAGGTTCAATTGCTACTGCAAACAGGAGCGGGGATAACGGACATCCTTGACGTGTCCCACGTGACAGGGGGAAAAATTTGGAATGAGATTGATTAGTCTGAATACATGCTTGTGGGGACGAATAAAGCAGACGGATCCATGCCAGAAATATGTCACCAAACCCAAACCTTTGCAATACGGCGAATAAGTATTTCCACTCCACCCGATCAAAGGCCTTCTCCGCATCTAGAGAGATAACAGCTTCTGCAGTCAAGGAAGGACCGGGGGAGTAGATCACATTAGCAAGTCGGCGAATATTTGAAAAAGAGTGGCGACCCTTTATAAAGCCCGTCTGGTCCTCAGAGATTACTTTAGGGAGAACGGATTCTAAACGATGTGCCATCACCTTAGCTAAAATTTTTATATCAACATTTAGGAGGGAGATAGGACGGTAAGAGCCACACTTAGTAGGGTCCTTGTCCTTTTTGAGGAGTAGTGTAATCGTAGCTTGTGTGAGGGTTGGGGGCACCCTTTCTCAAAGATTTGTTAAATACTTCTAGCATAATGGGTGCAAGTTTATCTTTAAATTTCTTAAAAAATTCAGGGGGGTAACCGTCGGGTCCTGGAGATTTACCAGTTCGCACGTCCCCGATGGCTGTAGTGATCTCTGACTGTGTAAGAGGTCGGTCTAACCCTTCCCTATCTCCAGGCTCAATAGTATGTATATCCAAATTATCTAAGAAACGGTTCATATTTGTAGTATCTGATGGGAATTCAGAGGTGTAAAGTGTAGAGCAGGGGTGTCAAACTCATTTTGGTTCGAGGGCCACATACAGCCTCTCTGATCTCAGGTGGGCTGGACCAGTAAAATAATGGCAAAATAACTCCAAATCCCTAACTTTGTTTTTCAGTAATATGCTTTATCACTCAGCCTACATTTGTAACCTACATTATCAGGGATCACAAGGGATCTCTGTACCCCCCAGGAAATGTCTTAGTAAAGGTTGCTGCTGGCCATGGGAATAGGAGGTGCGGCGCAAAGCGCCGCAGCAAAATTTTGGGGGTATTTTGCTCAAAGATGCCAATGTGCACTAATGAAATAAACAACTGTTTATTTGAATACACAAATACAACAGGCACTGACCGTACAGTTGTCCAATTTTGTTTACTATATGTACAGGTACACATTTTGTGCAAACATGCAGACTGTAAATAATTAAATAAAAGTTCAACTTCTACTGTTTTGATTTATTTTTAAATACAGAGGTTATTGGTTGTTTTGGAATTCGTTTTTCCCAATTTAAAACATAAAAATAAAGCAGCATTGAAAATTAGGAAATAAATCTTGTAGGCCTACACTAGCATGCTCCTGCTCATTTTGCGCACACAGAGCCGCAGACACACCGCGCTTGCTAGTACATTAATTGTTCAGCACTAAAAATAAAAATAGTTTTATTTTTATTAAAAAGTAATAAAATAAAATGTACTAAAAATAAAAATGTTTTTTTTTTTTTTGGTTTTTACTTTGCCATACAACACTGTAGGAAACATTAATAGCGGTGAAGCAGGATAGCCATTTACCATTTCCCACGTTGCTAAAATGTGCTTTTTTTATTTAGGCTGCCCCCTAACTCCTCACAGGAATGGGCTAGAGACTTACTTTTTTTTTTGACATACTCAGAAATTTATGCTCTACAGGTCGCGGGCCTGATCAAATCATCTCGCGGGCCACATACGGCCCGCGGGCCGTATGTTTGACACCCCTGGTGTAGAGTAAAATGTTGCAAAAGTATTATTAATTTCCTTTGGGTTGGTGACTATATTCTGATCCTGATCTCTCACTTGGGGTATGAGCCGTGACGCAGCCTGGCGTTTCAGCTGGTGAGCCAGCAATCGACTAGCTTTTTCTCCGTACTCATAATAAGTGCTCCGGGTCCGCAGTAACAAGTACTCAGCCTGGTTGGTGGATAGAAGATTGAGTTTAGACTGTAAAGCTATCCGTTCTTTATATAATTCTGGGGAGGGGCTTTCAGAGTAGCTGCGGTCTAAATTAAAAATTAAATCCGTCAAGTCTTGTATTTGTTTACGCCGTTCCTTATTGGCATGCGCTACATAGGAGATAATTTGTCCTCTTAAGTAAGCTTTTAGAGTTTCCCAAAGTAGGGAATATGATATACCTTCCTTCTTGTTTACTTCCAGAAAAGTATCTATATTAGTAGTCACATGTTTGCAAAATTTCTCATTTGAAAGCAGCAAGGAGTTAAGTCTCCAGAAGGATTGCTCTCTAACGTTCAAAGTAAAAGAAATGTCTAAGATGAGTGGTGCATGATCTGAAATGATGATGGCCAAATATTCAACAGATTCCACTGCAGGGATGAAAGAGCTATCTATAAAAAAGTAATCTATCCTTGAGAAAGAGTGGTGGACATGAGAAAAGAAAGAAAATTGTTTGGAGGTTGGATTTTGAAACCTCCATGGGTCTACACAGCCATTTTGCCTCATAAAATCTGAGAAGACCCTTGACATTACAGATGGTGAGGCAGATTTAGGGCTAGATTTATCGAGCAATGGGTCAATTGTACAATTCAAATCTCCTGCAAGGATTAATCTATGTGTATCTAAATTAGGGAGGGATGACAGAAGCTTATTGGCAAATTCAGCATCGTCCCAATTAGGGGCGTACACGTTTACCAAAAGAACAGGTGTTTGAAATAGGAGGCCCGAGACAATGACATATCGACCATTGGGGTCAGCAATTATAGCAGTTAGTGAGAATTGAGTTTGTTTATTAATCAAAATTGCCACCCCTCTTGATCTGTTATTAAATTTAGAATGGAAGATATGATTAACCCATGCTTTACGAAGTCTGGTGTGGTCTTCTAACCGTAAATGTGTCTCTTGTAGAAACAAAACATCAGTTTTCAATTGTTTAAGATGAGAAAAAATCCTAGACCGTTTCACAGGACCATTCATCCCCTTAACATTCCAGGACACAAACCTAACTGCAGCTCCCCCTATTGGGCTTGTACCCCCTGCATTATTTATCATAGCAGACATCCAAAATGGGTATGATTAGCTCGAACCACATGGTGTATAAGTACATGTATGGTCATAAGTGATGTCCAGTTGTGTAGAAGTAAAAAAGAAAAAAAGAAAAAAAAGTATCAATGATAAATAAGTTTTACCATAGCTGTGTGCATCCTTAGAAGATAAAGTGTTGCCATATAAATAAAATGTTCCCCAGTTTTCATGAAACTTAAGTTGGAAAACAAAAACAAAAACCCCATTGAACACCCCAAACCTAGATCTTCTTCCCCAAACGAAGAAAACCGCAGGAATTCCCAGATGAAAGACTTCCAAGACATCCAGCGTTGTCTATAACTCCTATCCTAACCTGAGGGTGGCTCCCCTCTCATTAAATGATGTATGTTCTACCTATGTACAATTATCTATTCGGCTCACCTTGGGAAAAAATAAAAGAGGGACCAACTAGATAAAATAAATAAAATGGAAAATAATACAATATATCCCCGGTTTGCATCTGGATCACCAGTGCTCACTGTACGATTACAAAGAGCACGATTGGACTAGAAAAACTATTTCAAATAAATCAGAGTGGCTGGCCTTGTTAAAATAAAATGAATTCAGCCTTTTCAGGACCGATGATGTAACTTATTTTACCCTACTAAAATTGACCATAGTCTGTAAAATGGCCATATGCAAAGTTATGTGTGATAGCCACACCAACTAAAACATAACTGTGCCATGCTAGAGAATAAAACATAACTGTTGTATATTTAAATCACAGAGGCCCCAGCATTGTTATTGTACCATAAACGAGTATGAACCACATTAGACCACATTAACTTAAATATAATCGTGTCAGTAGGCATGTAGCTTAGTTGAACTTTTTTTTTTTTTTTTTTTTTTTCCCATACAGTAAATATTAACCAAGCCATATAGCAAACAGTCCCAAATAATCAAAGTGTCTCAGCCGAAAGCTAGGCTTAATTTCACCTTTGCATAGATTGTTTATGCTTCAGCATCGTTTACTCTCCCCAGTGAAGATCGTAGAATTCCCTGGCCTTCTCCGGTGTCTCGAAGAACAGCGTCTGTCCGTCGTGCAGGACGCGGAGCCGGGCGGGATAGATGAGAGCGAACCTGACGCTCTTCTTGTACAGGAGGGATTTCACTTCTTTAAAGGCAGCTTGTTTCTTGCCGAGTTCCGCGCTGACATCCTCATGGAAAAATACCTTGTGTCCCCTGAAGAACAGCTGCTCTCGTTTCCTCGTTATTATGCGGTGTTTGTTTTGGAAGGAGTGGAAGAGAACGAGGAATATCCTCGGCCGTTTGGGGCTGGGGCCGGAGTCCGCGGTCAGCTTGGGTCCCACTCGATGCGCGCGGGAGAGAATGACGGGATGCGGGAAGAATTCTTTTCCCAAGACTTCCTCGAAAAACTCAGTCATGAACTTAACTGTGTCCGGCCCCTCCAGATTCTCAGGGATGCCGACAACTCGCAGATTGGACCTACGGGAGCGATTTTCTAAGTCCTCCACTTTGTTTTTCAGCCTCTCGTTGTCAGCTACAAGTGCGGCGCATGTTGTTTCGATAGCCTCGAACCTGTCGCTGTGGTTGTTTAGCCCTTCTTCCATGTCATGAATGCGTTCCTCGTGGGAATCAAGAGACGACTTTACCCGCTCAAGGGATGCCGAGATTGGTGCCAGTGCCTCGCCTAGTGCTTTTTTCAGGAGGGAGTCCATTGACTGTGCGAGGTCGGAAAGAAGCACCGAGTGGAGCTGAGCAAGATCAGCAGGTAACCTCGAGCGTGGGCTAGCTTGTGCGTCCATGTTGTCTTCACTTGTAGCATCTTCGTCCATTTCGGCAGTTTTTTGCCCTCGGCCGTGTCTCCTTGGACTCATTTAGTCGTGCAAAGTTATTTCTTGAAGTACACCGAATCAAACCAAGACTCGCCAAACTTTATGCTCGAAAAATGAGGTAGAAAATAAAAAGTAATTCGGGAGCCACTTCTCGTACGTCTGCTCACTGCATGCTCAAACCGGAAGTCGTGAACCCCTTTCTTATACACAACCAAACTACTGGATTGAAAGTTTGGCAGTTTAACACTGTCACAGTGTGTCTGTGTATAAAACTAATCATCATGATAACAATTACACATCTGATATCTGATATTTTTTTACACACATGCAGGTTGTGTAGCCTATGCGTGTAGTCCCTAGAACTCACCGGCAAGCTGTCCTCCAGTTATAGGCACTACTCTGTATGGAGACCTTCAACAGAACAAGAGACGCACAGGTTAGTTTTATAGAACACTCTGTTTACAAGACGGCGGTTTCTCAAATAAAATAATTTAGCCTAAGATAAGATAAGATGAACACACACACACACACACACACACACACACACACACACACACACACACACACACACACACACTTAAACTGTATTTAAGTATCTTCCCTGATCAGTGTGTGCCTGTGCATTTGTGTGTGAATGCAGGTGTCTACCTTGGGAGTGGAGTGTGTTAAGGGTTTCATCTCACGAGACCAGGGGCCTCATTTATAAAGGCTGCTGCGCACAAAAACCTTGCGATACAGATTATTTCCGGAGAAGTGTGCGTATTCCTAGGCCTGAGTTACAGTGATGGCAAATGTAGGGTCTGCTCACTCTAACAGAGATTGTGTGCCCGCTGGTTGCACATACAACACTTCTCCCATACCTCCCCTGGACGGCTGTTGGAGAACGTTTCCATACAAACCAAACACAAACTATCCTCTTCATCTGATGAAGACTCCTCCTCCTGTCTCTTTCTCTTCTGTTTCTTCTTCCCCTGCTGGTGTGGAGTGCACTGGGGTGCAGTTGCCTTGGCAGCTGGTCTAGATTGGGATGCACTCGGGTCATTTTGATTTTGTTGCCCTTTTTCTCTTTTGCATGCTAGCTGCCTTTTCCTGCTTTATTCTCTCCTTCTCTGGGGTGTCAGTGAGGATACAGCTTGACATTTCTTTCGTTTTTGGGTTCCTTTCCTGTGACAACCAACCCCAAAGAAAATGTGACAACAAACCCTAACTGGAATGTCTTGCTAGCCCATATAAACCCAGTGGCCCTCATTTATCAATCTTGCGTAGACCAGAAAAATGGGTGTACGTACATTTCCACGCAAATCTCGGCATTTATCAATATGGACGTGAGCGTAGGGTACGCTCAAATCCGACGCCAGCTCTCAGCTCGTGTACGCAAATTTGAAAACAGCTTGGACTCGCAGTGCAGGCTGTGCCGGGTAGCCGATGACTTTGTTGGACAATTATTAGAAGATAATACAAATGCAGTGTTTGCTCAGACCGAAATAAAGATATTAATCACTTAAAAATGAGCAGCTTATGGTGTGCAACCAGGGCTGCCAAGTTTCACCAAAAGTTTGGAGTGAGATTTTTTGGCCGAGGGACCCAAAACCGTGTCCTCTTTCCCACCCAATAATTTTTGCTAGTGTCCTGCAAGTTTACATATTGTTCATAATAAATCAGAAATAAAAGACAATTGGAAAATGTGATAAAACATCAACAATCTTATTAAAATAAACGAATTCATGAATCGCAAAGTCGTAGGACAGGTTTTAATTAAACATTGGGTGTGGACATATTGTAAGTGGGGGTCTGGGGGTCCCCCCCAGAATTTTTTTTAGCATTAAACACTTAATTTCCTGCATTCTGGTGAATTTTTATGAAGCAATGTGTGCCTTTTCTGCATTAATTTTTATGTAAAGTAAAAGAGAACATTCACGGTTTCGCTGACACAAATTTAATTGAATAGCCTACAATGCATGTGTAGTGCTTTCAAATATCTCCTGTAGCCTATTGTTAAAACATTTGGTTAAACTGTAATAAAGGTAATTATTCTATATGTAGGCCTATTCAACATTGTATGGGTTATTTTTGATCCCACCCTCTCCCTTGAACCCCACATCTGTCACACTGTCAAAACCTCCTTCTATCACCTCCGTAATATTGCAAAGATTAGATCCTCCCTCACACCCCATGCTGCTGAAAGACTCATCCATGCCTTCATCTCCTCCCGCCTTGACTATTGTAATTCACTCCTCGCCGGCATCAGCACCACCTCCATCAACAGACTCCAACGTGTCCAGAATGCAGCTGCCCGTCTCCTCACTCACACCAACTCGTGGAACCACATCACCCCAGTCCTCAAAAAGCTCCACTGGCTCCCCATTTCATTCCGGATCAATTACAAACTCCTGGTCCTCACCTACAAAGCCCTCCACCATCTGGCCCCCCCATATCTCACTGACCTTCTCTCCCCCTATCAACCCCCTCGGGCCCTCAGATCCTCCTCAGCCAGTCTCCTCTCCACCCACACATCTAAACTCTGCAGCTTTGGTGACAGAGCTTTCTCCAGGGCAGCTCCCAGGCTCTGGAACAGCCTCCCCCAACATATCCGTGACTCGGAGTCCCTCACCATCTTCCAGTCCAAACTCAAGACCCATCTCTTCTCCTCTGCCTACCCCTAGTTCAGCCACCAACCCAACTCTACATGTTATTTTTGTTTGTTTATTGTTTTGTTTTTGTAAAGCGCTCTGAGTGAGAGAAGAGCGCTATATAAATAAAATGTATTATTATTATTAATATTATTATTATTATTATTATTATTATTATGATTATTATTATTATTATCCAATTTCAATTCACCATTATTATATTAAATCTATGACACTTGATGTCTTCTCAGAACATATTTTTCCCACAGTAACCTCTAAGCTTAGTTACTCAATACATTAATTCAATTAATGTTGACAACATTTTAGAACAAAAATGTGTTGGTGTGTCAACCAGCCCAATAACATAATGCAAAACAAGCTTGAATATATCAAGTGAAGTGACTGATTTGAATTAAGGTGTTCTTACCTCTTTGTTCATTTAATACCGGCGTCCTTGTTGTCATTAATTTTCCATATAATTTGAACAAAGGGCAGGACTGGGAGGCGGAGGGTTTTTATTAGGGGGCCAAGCCCGAGTAGGGCTGGGACCGCGTTTTGCAGAGCAACGCGGTTCCCAAGCCCTGCGGGGCAGGGAACCCTATTGTTTTTGTTGGGCCTTTTATTATTATTATTATTCCATGTTTAGAAGTGGTGCTGCAGCCCAAACCGTAAAGGGTTGGGACATGCCACTTGCAGCACTAGTTCAGACCCCCGGTCTCTCAGCATACAAAAAAATTCAGACATCCCAGCCACTAGGTGGCGCCACAACAAAGGAAAACGCGTTTTGGGCTATAACTTCCACACCGAAAGTCCGACAGTCAAAAACTTTACATCCACAGATGCCCACAAGTCAGCTGCATCTTTTGAGATAGGCCACGCCCATTTGCGTATATATACATTTTTCGCTACATCGCAAAAACTGTGTCAGTCACCAAAACATACTCCTCCTACAGTTTTCGCCCGATTTGGACGAAACCAAAAGCATTATGCTCTACCGACTCCCACGAGCAAAGGAAGGTCAAATAATTTTTCTACGACCATCGGAAGACCAAACGGTAGCGCTTTAAATATTTGCGAAAATTCCTTAAAAAAAAAAAAAAAGGGCATTTTCTTGAAACTGAAGGGAGACTATCATGGGGCATACCTGAGCCTATGGCAAAAATATGGGCAAGAAATTCCTATGTGGGCCGGACTTATTAAAAAAGAGAGTTTTTAAATTATTTTGCCTGTTTTCGCCATTTTCTAAGTCTTTAGGCGGGAAAATGGGAAAATTCAAAAAAGTGTCTTTACAATGGAGAGGTTGACAATTTGATTTTGCTATAACTCCCCAACCGAACATCGCACATTCAAAAACTTGACATCCACTTGTTTGGTACATTGAGCTGCATCTTTCTATCTAACGTAGTTTTGCGAATGTCATCCATAGGGGGCGCCAAAACCACAAAAAGCAAAGAAAACACGTTTGGGGCTATAACTCCCACACCCAACATCGCACATTCAAAAACTTTACATCTCCGGATTCCGTGAAGCGAGGGGCCGGCGCCGCGGACGACAACGCCCGATCCCGAGTCGCGTGGGAGGCTTGGCCCCCGTTCACAACTGCTTGCAGTTCTAGTTAGTTTTGTAGTGTAACGCAGGGGGGCGTGGCCGTGGTGGTTTGCCAAGTGGCTGCTGCGGCTACGGGCTGCACACTTTCTTTATAGGTCCATGGCTGCACACGGCCATGGACCTATAAAGACACCGCGCATGCAGAAAGCATGGCAGAAAGAGGATGTCACGGAACTCAGTCCGTTTAGCTTTTCAAAATAAGACTTTCAAAGTAAAAGTACCAAAAAAAATATATATATTACGGGGATTCATTTCTCTGCGTGAGAAATTGGAGGTGTGGCGTGTGAGCGTGTGAACTGGTTGATATGCGTGTGTCTCACGGCCAAAGCGTGAGACTTGGTGACACTGTGTGCAACTGAGTAGGAGAGCTGATTCAATAGTGCGCACACCGGCCACTTAGAAGGGCTGCATGGGACTGCGTAAGGGCAGTTGTCTCCGTCTTGGAGCAGCTGGGGGGACACTGAGGCACGGGGGCTGCATTCATTCTAAATGTTAGCCTAAGTATTAAATATGTAGTAGACATACACTGCTCTTTATGATACAAAAAAATACACCGCACAACATTCAGCTTAACATTTTATTTATTTGACGCACTTTGTAGATGTTAGTTCCTCTTTTAATGTGTCATTAATGCTAAAGCGAGCGATTTATTTCCACCGTTAACCGGCATGTTGTTCCTATCTGCTGGTGGAGCAGGACGGTGGGCGCTCTCACAGCTGATCGCTGCCGGGTCGGCTTGTGCAGCTGACGGCCGGGCTGACCACTCGTGCCAAGCGCATGCTGTCATACAGTAAAACGCTAAATGTGTTATTTTTAGTTTTTAAAACCCTTTTGAATAGTGCTATCTAAAAGGGCCAATACATTCTAATCATTCAAATCTCTGCAGACGTGTAGGTATTTATTTTATGGGGACCATTATCGGACAGTTGGTGCGTCTTTTTCTCCTCCACCACTTATATTATGCCCGCAGCCCCGCACCCCCAGTTGGTTGCATTTCAGAACAGCAACACGCTTTTTTTAGTGGCGATTTTGAGTCAACACCAACGCTGTTGACCGCAGCAGTTATTTCCTTCCTAACTGCTGCCTTCTGTCGTTCTTTGATGCTGCTTGTAGGCTAATGCTCCGAAATGAAACTCTTTTTTTTCTACTTTCGCTGTTATTCTGTCAATTTCTACTTCAGGGAAGTGCCGTATTGCGCATATCCATGTCGTAAAACCTCTGGGCGAGGCCTCTAAACTGAGAAAATATAGGGGCGTGATACGCTCGTTTTCATCCGCCGCATTTATCAATAATGGCCTGGCGTACGCTGAGATTGGCGAGATACGCCTGTTTGATAAATCCCACGCGATACCTGGCGTAAGGAGGTATTTGCGCCAGAATCTGCACCAGTTTCCACGCAAGTTTGATAAATGAGGGCCATTGTGTAAAAGCCCAGAAGAAAAATATTGAGGAGCTAAATATTTTTATTTGACATGAAAAACACAAAACGTCCTCTCACCTCAAATCCAGCTGTCTTACTCTAAAGAGGAATATGTAGGTGACCTCTGATCCCAATTCTGGACATTTCCATACCAAAATATCAGAGACAGCGCCTTCTGGTGCCGAGATATAACAAATTTGACAACCAACCCGTGTGACATATAACCCTGTTCTCCCCTAAATAGGTTTACCTATAGTTGTGAATAGGCTACTGTAGTCTATGACATGCAGTTATGATGTAGGTTGAATGCTTCAGTGACGGCGCTACACCGGGGCTAACCGGGGCTATAGCCCCGTTAGAAATCTGGTTAGCCCCGGTTCAGCCCCCCCAGGATTCAGTCCCCGCCCCAGGCTAAGTTCCATAAACTGTAGGATAGGCCTAT
Source organism: Ammodytes marinus (assembly GCF_949987685.1). Lineage (NCBI taxonomy): Eukaryota > Metazoa > Chordata > Actinopteri > Uranoscopiformes > Ammodytidae > Ammodytes > Ammodytes marinus. The sequence goes on along the minus strand of NC_137216.1, from coordinate 1,473,042 downwards.
ATGAAAATATCGGGCTCATCCATTTCCTTAACTTCATGTTTTTGTTTGATAGGCACTATGGTTTTCACGTTATAGCTTTATATAGCCTACTGTAGGCTGCTACTTTAACGTAGTATGCAATATGAATGAACCCTTGTACGTCTCGGCCGGTCCACTTGGTAAGGGGCCGCACACATGTGAGAGGGTCCTCGCTGCACCGCGAGCCGCCGCCCAGAAAAAAACTGTGGTTTAAGGCTGAAATGATTACCAGGGATTGCTCGTAAACGCTTTTTACTGTGGGCTTATGAGGGCTTTGCTTAAATCTGAAAATGACCGTGGCAGTAGTGGTGCGTAAAGCGACAGCGCAGTTGGCAATCTCTCCTCAACACCCCAGCAAAAAGCCACAGTAAAAGTCGATCGCTTTGCCGATTCATGCCTCTCTCTGACACGTCGACTCGCAACATGAGTTGAATTCTGTGCAGGGATCTTTCTCCCAGCGCACAAACGCATGCCGCTTCCCTCCGGGACAGCCAGTGTTCCACCCGAAAAAATAACAAAAAGGCCAAAAAAGACATGTAAGAATACACAAACAACCAGCTACATACCACAGTATCCTTCAAAAATATATATATTTCGCCGTTCTTTAATTAGGCTATAGCCTACTTCCACATGGGCAACAATGTCTGTCTCTATTTAGGCCTATAGCGTCTTTAAACTTTCTCCTATCAACTTAAAATCCGATCAAACTTGATTCAAAGGCAGTCCATAATTCAAATGAAATTGTTTTCGAACGAAAAAGTGCAAACTTCGGCTCCTAGAGTTCTATTCAAGTGTTTCTTATTTTTTTTTTAAAGTAGCAGAGGAATGCCCGCAACGTCGGAGAATGTTTGATTGCATATTAGGCTACGGGTGTCTTACCTTTTTCCGTCACATAATGTTAGTTATAGGCTACAGTAGGGCAGGCTAAATAAAGCTTCCCTTTATTATTAAATCATTAGAGCTATATGAATGTATTTAGCCTATTACTTAAGACTGGCTGCTGCTTGTTGCTGCTATGAATTCTTAAACTGCAATATTTCCTTGTTTTCCATGGCTGGGGCTTTTCCGCTCGCTTACCGTTTGTTTGTAAAAATGTTTTAAATTAATTAAACCTGATTGATCGTGGTTTCAGTAGAATGAAATATATGAAAATAACTAACATATTATTAACACAGCGAGCGAGGGTGGCGGGCGGCGGCCGCAGATTTGCTCGGCCTGGAGGGCGACTGCGCCGGGCATCACTGGAGCTTCTCCCCGCGGGGAGAGCCAGCGAGTCGGGCAGCGCTGGAACCTATTTTCCCCGCTCGATCCGGGAAAATGGTCCTATGTTCCCCGGCCAGAACAATTGGACCCGGGGAACTTCCCCGGGTCCGATTAATGTGTACTGTGTAAATTACCTGTCAAATATGAAATATCCATGTGAAACTTCTGCCACCGTTGGACAATACATCCGCCCATTGCATTCGCATTATGTCGCTTTATTTTCTTGTTTTTCTTTTGCTAATTTCTTTGCTCTTTTAATTTGTAATGCTATTTTTTAGGATTATATTTTGAATAATATAGGCTATTTATTTGTTTATTGTTTTATTTATTATTTCCCTTTTTTAAGGGTTAGCCTACAAATTAAACTATTTGAATGTGTTGTATTTGATAAGTTATAGCTCAATTTGTTGTTGAGGTTTTTGACCGTTCAAATAAGTTAACCGCTGGACTAATAAACAGTTGCATCAGCTGTCAAGCCTATTGTGTCTTAATTGGCCTACTTCAAGGTTTAAGTTGTATAAAATGCAATACGTTGTCGGTGTCGGACGTTTATTGCTGAAATGGCCTAATTCAGCAGCATTTGTCAGTCCGAGCATTTGATGTTTTTTTGTCCCTGCCTATTTGGAAAACACTTTTTAGGGATATCGATATACCGCTGCTGCGGCGAGACAAATGGTTTGGAGATTTGTTTTCAAACTAAATGAGATAGTGCAGTGAAAAGTATGCAGCGTAAAAACTCTGTGGTTTGACGGCTAAAATGATAAACGGGGATATTCTGCCCCTTAAGGGCTGCGGCTTCCACGATCTTGTGGCATTTCTAAAGCCCGAAAAACACAGTGACATGTTGCCAAACTTACTGCGCGGTAGGAGAACATGTAAAGTGAAACGGCCGCAATCAGTCACCACCGTCGCATGGACAGCATTTAAATAGAGATTCTCTTCATTGTTATCATTAGGGCTTTTGTGCAAATTCTGATCATTACAGTTTATTGTTTATTGTTTGTTGGATCCCCATTAGTTGTCACCATTGTGACAACTATTCTACAGTGGTCGCTGTATGTGGTGCTTAAAGGAAGATCGCAATGTCTTCGCTCTGCCGCTGCAAAAAGTCACAGTTAATCGACCGATTTGTGATTAAATGCCTCTGACACGTCTATGCAAAATAATGAGTTGTTCATATGCCTAAAACAAACGGGCTTATATATTATAAAGTGCCGTCTGCTGCATCTCTGGGCATGGCCTCAGCCGTCTCTTCGGAGTCAGAGTCATCTTCACTTACTTCAGACTCGCTGCTGCTTGGTATTAAGTAATTCTTATATATAATATTTCCTTGTTTTGCCATGGCTTAGGCTTTGACTTTTCCACTTGCTTTTCGCTGTTTGTAGTATGTTAACCAGTCCGTAGAGAGCATCATGTAGATTTTTCCTTTTACACATACGCTACACTGTATAGCGTATGTGTAAAAGGAAAAATCAGTCTACACACAGTCATTGTTTTAAATGAATGAAACATGGGTTTTCATCGTTTCAGTGGAATTGAATATTTGACAATCACTGTAGCATATTTTAACACAATTCAAATTGTGCAGCGGGATTGATTTCAACCGGACATTAGCCTTCAAAACACATAAACATTTAGCCTTTGTGTTGCGTGCCTTGCGTCTATAATCATCATGGAATATGTGACAACATCAACCAACCAAATAACACTTATTTGTTGAAAAGTATTTAGCAAAACTCATCTAAAACTACATTTATATCGAATATAGTATGTGCCATATCTGCTTTTATTGAATAAAAGAAGAAATTCCTTCTAATGTAACTGTAGCTATGGAAACTCAACTATTTTCTTAGCACCCCCACGTTTTGGTCAAGCCCCTCCTTAGCCCCAGTAGAGAAAAAATCCTGGCGCCGTGCCTGGAATGCTTCGAAATGCTCCGAAAATCATTTGGTTGTGCACTTTGGGATATAATTTCTAAGCGCCAGTCAGCTCCCAAAGCGCTTACCGTGCTTTATTAAGAACCTCATGAATTTACGATGTGTGTTTTTATTTCTAACTGCTGTGCATAAATTTACACACCTGTGATGCATAATTTTGATATCAGTTATCTTATTTTTACCGTTTTCCAGTTTTTGTTGGGAGAGGGGGATAGCCCCTGCTCTTTCCCTGCTTATCCAGTTTAATTGGTTTACTGTCCAATTCGCCGTGGAAAAAATAGAGCCGACACCGAAACCATCAATGTTGTGTACGCAAGGTGCGCTCCCAGTGTGGCCAAACAATGATATTCAGAGCTATTTGCGCGCTTGTGTTCCACGTCCAGTGTGTTTCCAGCATGTAAACCTTTGATGTAAATTTACAGCTAAAATCCTACAGTATCATACTGTATTGATGTTCTACAAGATCATACTGTAAATTGCAATGCATTTTGGGAGAAAATAATAATTTTACAGCAATATCTGAGAATGTTGCAGTTTACAGGTATTTTCTGTAAAAAGCAGTGCATGACGGGAAAATAAAGGAAGAGGCGGGAATTAAAATTTGAAATATTTAGGCCGCAATTTTTCTCTAGTCCATTTTAAGACAACTCATTTCACTCTTATTATAAAGCCTATAGTCTATGGTTTCACTTAAGACTATCCCAGGATTTTATTTGTGTCTATTCTTGTGTTGTATTGTGTTTCTGGAACTACCACTGCCCAGGACCGAAGAAATAAGGAGACCGTTAGTTTTTTTTAATCATTTTTCTCTGCGGGGTTTTCGAACAGGGACTGTCGCACGGCATCAGTCGGTGTCAGTCTGTTCGGAACAAAGCACATTGGAGCAGCGTAGCTGTGTCAAGAGGACAGACCCGTGATTCATCGACAAATCGACATTCATGTAAGTTTAAATCTCTGTATTGCCTGCAAGCCTTGAACATCAAGTGTATTTTTTTTGTTTTTTGCAAGAAAACTGATTGCAACTGCTCACTTAGCAGAGCTAGGTAGCATGAGCTAGCCAGCCTACCGGTCACAACCACAGTTAGCCTACTTCATACACACATTTTGAATTTTGGAGCACGAGCTACACATACTAAAAAGGTATTGAAAATCCTCATGCTAATGCTGAACCTCAGATTTTCTCCTTGTTTCTGCTAAAATTAACTAGCTAACACAGGCTTTTTTTATGCTAACGAACATGTATCTACTTGGGAAATGTTCTGTAGCAAGTAGGGGTGTGCACGTGTACACACGTGTAACCGTTTAGTAAATCATAACAGTTTAGGAAAAATCAATAAACTAAAACCGTTTAAAAAAAATCTTCAAATTTAAAATTCTTTTTTTCAAAGTTTTTAATTATGTTCTGGAGACACGCATTGATTGATTTTACATCAATAAACTGATGATAAATGGTGGGGATGATAAAAGCAAGTCTGCCGAATCTGTCTGTCCCTTTGCGAGTGTGTGTGTGTGTGTGTGTGAGTGAGTGAGTGTATCGGCGCGCACACACACACACACACACACACACACACACACACACACACACACACACACACACACGGGGAGTCGCGGTGCTGGGGCTCGACTCACAGCCACGTAAGAGTGATGAAAGATAACCTAAAGATTAAAGTTACCCGGTTGACGTGAACTACGCTCGTAAGTAGCCCGAACTTTATAACACCTGTTCAACCACGACGCTGAAGTTGGCAGCTGATTAGCAGCAGCCGATTCGGCAGTTAAGGAAAAGTTAAAGAGGACCTATTATACTACTTTTCTGGTCTTAATTTCTTGTTTTACACTGCTATAGAGCAACCTGACACGAATCACATCACAAAAAACTTTGTAGATTTTCGGGAAGCTCTTTCTCTTATTTTGGCGATCCAGCACGTCCTGTCAACACTTGAGTGTGTGTGCTTCGGCAATCTCCGCTCCCTCCGCCTGTGCATCGGCCATCTCCGCTACCCTCCCCCCCCCTCTTGCAAACCCCACTCCGTTGTGATTGGTTACCTTCCTTCCGGAATACTTTCAGTGGCGGGAAGCGCGAGCATGGACCTATAATGGCGCGAGGCAGACGCGAACAGGGAAGTGACAGCATTACCATACATGGAAACATCCGCGTGGTCACATCACAAATTTTTATGCGACGTCACGAATTATGAAAGGGTAGACCGCTTTGAAGACGTGACTTCTCGACTGGCTAGAATAGTGTTTAGTGCTCTGCACAGACACCCCAGACGGTCAGCAGGGAATACGTCGAAATGCATGTAAGTCATTATTTGATAATTTAGTATGGTTAAGCATGACTATGAATCATCATAACAACGTTTATAGGTCATAAAAGTCAAAAAGCATCATAGGTCCTCTTTAAGGGATTCTTAAGGAGCTGCGGAGCGACTGATTCTCCGTTGTTTAACCTCCCAAATCGCCGCGGTAAAGCCACATTAATTAGTCTAGATTATCTAAGAGAGTCTAACCATTCTTTAAAAACAGTTTACAATTGATGTAACCTTTATTAAGTTTGTTTAAAAGAAAGAGGGGAGATTTCACTGCTTTTTTTGCATCTGGACCACATTAGAACTGGTCCTGATTGAAAACCACTGCACCTAGACTCTTCAAATCTGGACTAGATTATCACAGTGAGGCTATACATCATAGAAAACATAGTTTCTGATTTGTGAATCTTTTTTTCTATTTGTGAAAATGCAAAGAATGCACATTTTGATGGTTTTTAAGGGTGTAGGCCGCATTAGAACTGGTCCTGATTGAAAACCACTGCACCTAGACTCTTCAAATCTGGACTAGAATATCGCAGTGAGGCTATAGATTATAGAAAACATAGTTTCTGATTTGTGAAACCTTTTTTCTATTTGTGAAAATGCAAGAAAGATACATTTCAAGGTTTTTTTGGGGTCCAGACCGCATTAGAACTGGTCCTGATTGAAAACCACTGCACCTAGACTCTTCAATTCTGGACTAGAATATCACAGAGAGGCTATACTTTGTAGGAAACATAGTTTCTGATTTGTGAAACTTTTATTCTATTTGTGAAAATGCAATAAAGATACATTTCAAGGTTTTTTTGGGGTCCAGACCGCATTAGAACTGGTCCTGATTAAAAACCACTGCACCTAGACTCTTCAAATCTGGACTAGAATATCACAGTGAGGCTATATATTATAGAAAACATAGTTTCTGATTTGTGAAACTTTTATTCTATTTGTGAAAATGCAAAGAATGCACATTTTATTGGTTTTTAGGTGTCCAGGCCGCATTAGAACTGGTCCTGATTGAAAACCACTGCACCTAGACTCTTCAAATCTGGACTAGAATATCACAGAGAGGCTATACATTATAGAAAACATAGTTTCTGATTTGTGAAACCTTTTTTCTATTTGTGAAAATGCAATAAAGATACATATCAAGGTTTTTTTGGGGTCCAGACCGCATTAGAACTGGTCCTGATTGAAAACCACTGCACCTAGACTCTTCAAATCTGGACTAGAATATCACAGAGAGGCTATACTTTGTAGGAAACATAGTTTCTGATTTGTGAAACTTTTATTCTATTTGTGAAAATGCAATAAAGATACATTTCAAGGTTTTTTTGGGGTCCAGGCCGCATTAGAACTGGTCCTGATTAAAAACCACTGCACCTAGACTCTTCAAATCTGGACTAGAATATCACAGAGAGGCTATACATTATATAAAACATAGTTTCTGATTTGTGAATCTTTTTTTCTATTTGTGAAAATGCAAAGAATGCACATTTTGATGGTTTTTAGGGGTCTAGGCCGCATTAGAACTGGTCCTGATTGAAAACCACTGCACCTAGACTCTTCAAATCTGGACTAGAATATCGCAGTGAGGCTATAGATTATAGAAAACATAGTTTCTGATTTGTGAAACCTTTTTTCTATTTGTGAAAATGCAATAAAGATACATTTCAAGGTTTTTTTGGGGTCCAGACCGCATTAGAACTGGTCCTGATTGAAAACCACTGCACCTAGACTCTTCAAATCTGGACTAGAATATCACAGTGAGGTTATAGATTATAGAAAACATAGTTTCTGATTTGTGAAACTTTTATTCTATTTGTGAAAATGCAAAGAATGCACATTTTAATGGTTTTTAGGTGTCCAGGCTGCATTAGAACTGGTCCTGATTGAAAACCACTGCACCTAGACTCTTCAAATCTGGACTAGAATATCACAGAGAGGCTATACATTATAGAAAACATAGTTTCTGATTTGTGAAACCTTTTTTCTATTTGTGAAAATGCAATAAAGATACATATCAAGGTTTTTTTGGGGTCCAGACCGCATTAGAACTGGTCCTGATTGAAAACCACTGCACCTAGACTCTTCAAATCTGGACTAGAATATCACAGAGAGGCTATACTTTGTAGGAAACATAGTTTCTGATTTGTGAAACTTTTATTCTATTTGTGAAAATGCAATAAAGATACATTTCAAGGTTTTTTTGGGGTCCAGACCGCATTAGAACTGGTCCTGATTGAAAACCACTGCACCTAGACTCTTCAAATCTGGACTAGAATATCACAGAGAGGCTATACATTATATAAAACATAGTTTCTGATTTGTGAATCTTTTTTTCTATTTGTGAAAATGCAAAGAATGCACATTTTGATGGTTTTTAGGGGTCTAGGCCGCATTAGAACTGGTCCTGATTGAAAACCACTGCACCTAGACTCTTCAAATCTGGACTAGAATATCGCAGTGAGGCTATAGATTATAGAAAACATAGTTTCTGATTTGTGAAACCTTTTTTCTATTTGTGAAAATGCAATAAAGATACATTTCAAGGTTTTTTTGGGGTCCAGACCGCATTAGAACTGGTCCTGATTGAAAACCACTGCACCTAGACTCTTCAAATCTGGACTAGAATATCACAGTGAGGCTATAGATTATAGAAAACATAGTTTCTGATTTGTGAAACTTTTATTCTATTTGTGAAAATGCAAAGAATGCACATTTTAATGGTTTTTAGGTGTCCAGGCCGCATTAGAACTGGTCCTGATTGAAAACCACTGCACCTAGACTCTTCAAATCTGGACTAGAATATCACAGAGAGGCTATACATTATAGAAAACATAGTTTCTGATTTGTGAAACCTTTTTTCTATTTGTGAAAATGCAATAAAGATACATATCAAGGTTTTTTTGGGGTCCAGACCGCATTAGAACTGGTCCTGATTGAAAACCACTGCACCTAGACTCTTCAAATCTGGACTAGAATATCACAGTGAGGCTATAGATTATAGAAAACATAGTTTCTGATTTGTGAAACTTTTATTCTATTTGTGAAAATGCAAAGAATGCACATTTTAATGGTTTTTAGGTGTCCAGGCCGCATTAGAACTGGTCCTGATTGAAAACCACTGCACCTAGACTCTTCAAATCTGGACTAGAATATCACAAAGAGGCTATACATTATAGAAAACATAGTTTCTGATTTGTGAAACCTTTTTTCTATTTGTGAAAATGCAATAAAGATACATATCAAGGTTTTTTTGGGGTCCAGACCGCATTAGAACTGGTCCTGATTGAAAACCACTGCACCTAGACTCTTCAAATCTGGACTAGAATATCACAGAGAGGCTATACTTTGTAGGAAATATAGTTTCTGATTTGTGAAACTTTTATTCTATTTGTGAAAATGCAATAAAGATACATTTCAAGGTTTTTTTGGGGTCCAGACCGCATTAGAACTGGTCCTGATTGAAAACCACTGCACCTAGACTCTTCAAATCTGGACTAGAATATCACAGAGAGACTATACTTTGTAGGAAACATAGTTTCTGATTTGTGAAACATTTATTCTATTTGTGAAAATGCAAATAATGCACATCTTAATGCCTTTTAGGGGCCCAGACCGCATTAGAACTGGTCCTGATTGAAAACCACTGCACCTAGACTCTTCAAATCTGGACTAGAATATCACAGAGAGGCTATACTTTGTAGGAAACATAGTTTCTGATTTGTGAAACTTTTATTCTATTTGTGAAAATGCAATAAATGCACATGTCAACGCTTTTTTGGGGTCCAGACCGCATTAGATCTGGTCCTGATTGAAAACCACTGCACCTAGACTCTTCAAATCTGGACTAGAATATCACAGAGAGGCTATACTTTGTAGGAAACATAGTTTCTGATTTGTGAAACTTTTATTCTATTTGTGAAAATGCAATAAATGCACATGTCAACGCTTTTTTGGGGTCCAGACCGCATTAGATCTGGTCCTGATTGAAAACCACTGCACCTAGACTCTTCAAATCTGGACTAGAATATCACAGAGAGGCTATACATTATACAAAACATAGTTTCTGATTTGTGAATCTTTTTTTCTATTCGTGAAAATGCAATAAATGCACATGTCAACGCTTTTTTGGGGTCTAGACCACATTAGAACTGGTCCTGATTGAAAACCACTGCACCTAGACTCTTCAAATCTGGACTAGAATATCACAGAGAGTGGTTTTCAATCAGGACCAGTTCTAATGCGGTCTGGACCCCAAAAAAACCTTGAAATGTATCTTTATTAGATTTTCACAAATAGAAAAAAGGTTTCACAAATCAGAAACTATGTTTTCTACAAAGTATAGCCTCTCTGTGATATTCTAGTCCAGATTTGAAGAGTCTAGGTGCAGTGGTTTTCAATCAGGACCAGATCTAATGCGGTTTGGACCTCAAAAAAGCGTTGACATGTGCCTTTATTTCATTTTCACAAATAGAAAAAAGGTTTCACAAATCAGAAACTATGTTTTCTACAATATATAGCCTCACTATGATAATCTAGTCCAGATTTGAAGAGTGTAGGTGCAGTGGTTTTCAATCAGGACCAGTTCTAATGCGGTCTGGACCCCAAAAAAACCTTGAAATGTATCTTTCTTGCATTTTCACAAATAGAATAAAAGTTTCACAAATCAGAAAATATGTTTCCTACAATGTATAGCCTCTCTGTGATATTCTAGTCCAGATTTGAAGAGTCTAGGTGCAGTGGTTTTCAATCAGGACCAGTTCTAATGCGGCCTAGACCCTTAACAACCATCAAAATGTGCATTCTTTGCATTTTCACAAATAGAAAAAAAGATTCACAAATCAGAAACTATGTTTTCTACAAAGTATAGCCTCTCTGTGATATTCTAGTCCAGATTTGAAGAGTCTGGGTGCAGTGGTTTTCAATCAGGACCAGATCTAATGCGGTCTGGACCCCAAAAAAGCGTTTACATGTGCCTTTATTTCATTTTCACAAATAGAAAAAAGGTTTCACAAATCAGAAACTATGTTTTCTATAATCTATAGCCTCACTGCGATATTCTAGTCCAGATTTGAAGAGTCTAGGTGCAGTGGTTTTCAATCAGGACCAGTTCTAATGCGGTCTGGACCCCTAAAAACCATTAAAATGTGCATTCTTTGCATTTTCACAAATAGAAAAAAAGTTTCACAAATCAGAAACTATGTTTTCTATAATCTATAGCCTCACTGTGATAATCTAGTCCAGATTTGAAGAGGCTAGGTGCAGTGGTTTTCAATCAGGACCAGTTCTAATGCGGTCTGTACCCAAAAAAAAACATTAAAATGTGCATTCTTTGCATTTTCACAAATAAAATAAATGTTTCATAAATCAAAAACTATGTTTTCTATAATGTATAGCCTCTCTGTGATAATCTAGTCCAGATTTGAAAAGTCTAGGTGCAGTGGTTTTTAATCAGGACCAGTTCTAATGCAGTCTGGACCCCAAAAAAACCTTGAAATGTATCTTTATTGCATTTTCACAAATAGAATAAAAGTTTCACAAATCAGAAACTATGTTTCCTACAAAGTATAGCCTCTCTGTGATATTCTAGTCCAGATTTTAAGAGTCTAGGTGCAGTGGTTTTCAATCAGGACCAGTTCTAATGCGGTCTGGACCCCTAAAAGGCATTAAGATGTGCATTATTTGCATTTTCACAAATAGAATAAATGTTTCACAAATCAGAAACTATGTTTCCTACAATGTATAGCCTCTCTGTGATATTCTAGTCCAGATTTGAAGAGTCTAAGTGCAGTGGTTTTCAATCAGGACCAGTTCTAATGCGGTCTGGACCCCAAAAAAACCTTGAAATGTATCTTTATTGCATTTTCACAAATAGAAAAAAGGTTTCACAAATCAGAAACTATGTTTTCTATAATCTATAGCCTCACTGCGATATTCTAGTCCAGATTTGAAGAGTCTAGGTGCAGTGGTTTTCAATCAGGACCAGTTCTAATGTGGTCCAGATGCAAAAAAAACAGTGAAATCTCCCCTCTCTTTCTTTTAAACAAACTTAATAAAGGTTAAATCAATTTTAAACAGTTTTTAAAGAATGGTTAGACTCTCTTAGATAATCTAGACTCATTAATGTGTCTTTACTGCGGCGATTTAGGGGGTTAAACAACGGAGAATCAGTCACTTCGCCGCTCCTTAAGAATCCCTTAACTTTTCCTTAACTGCCGAATCGGCTGCTGCGAATCAGCTGCCAACTTCAGCGTCGTTGTTCAACCTGCATACACGTATAGGCTATATTAATCAGGAAATTAATGAAGCGCGATAATGACGGCAAACACATGACAGGCGAACGTGAGAGTGTGTGTATGTGTGTGTGTGTGTGTGCCATGGACCTATTATAAGAGCTGTGTAAACCATAGAAAGTATATAAAAACGAGCGTGGTTCATGTCAACTGTGTTTTTACAGGCGAACGAACGCGGATGTGTGTGTGTGTGTGTGTGTGCGCGCGCGCGCCTACAAAACGGCGGGCGCACGAGGACAATGACGTCACGGTTAACCGTGTACACGAAACAAATTCCGTACATGGTTAGACATTTTTGTAAACGTTCACACCTCTAGTAGCAAGCTCTGGTCTCAAATTGGCTCAGCTTTTCTTCTTGAACTAATTTTAGCCATCAAACGTTTATTTTTTTATTTATTTTTTGCTATCTGATCATTTATCTAACACAATGTTCCATTTTCAACTCTGTGGTCATGACTGTGACACTACATTTGCATTTGTGAGGCATATGAAAATTCACAGGAGTTTCCCTTACTTGTCCTTCAGATGTGCCCTACCTAATTGTAATTGTACATTCAGAAACATAACAGTTTTCAAAACCCATGATGTATATAGGGATCACCCAGGTAAAGATAAGAGGCCATCTAGTCATTTTGTTGGCCATGAAACTAGCATAGCATGTCATGTGGATTTCTGCACCGTCAAGTGTAACAGCATTTCGAATGTATCCTCTCATTTGAAGAGTCATATTAGAGAGGGTAGGTCAGTTTCATGTCCATTTACAAACTGTGATAAAATATTCACTGTTGTGTCTACATTTTCGTCACATTTGTCAAGAAATCACAAAAAAAGTGCAGTGAGAGGTCTCTCTTTAGAAATGGGAGCAAATATTCAGGAAGAGTGTGTCAGTGAGCAGGCTGAAGGCTTGGATGAGCAGACAGAAGTCACGGGTATGCAGGCAACTAACCCCGATATAGTCATACACGCAAAAACAATCCCCCCTTCCACCCATCCAAACCCAAAGCATATCATTGTGACACATTTCATTAAAAACAGGAAGAAGGGACTGCACTGCACGATATGAGGAGCGCATGTGCAGAACGGTCGCCATCTTTGATAGCCCGCTATGGCTACACCAGTTGTTCATATGTGTAGGCCTATACAGTAATATAGGGGGGATGAGGACGCTGACATGCGTTGCCTAGGCGACTGTCTTAGAAAGCGCTGCAGTAAAGTATTACTGTATAGGCCTACACATATGAACAACTGGTGTAGCCATACCGGGCTATCCAAGATGGTGGCTGTTCTGCGCATGCGCTCCTCATATCGTGCACGCTCCTCAGATTGTGTAGCGACAACGCCATCATCAGTGAGAGAACACTAGAGGCAGGGTTCAACATTTTTATTTTCTGCACCTCAACCTCTGCTGTGGGAAGAAAAAAAAGGGGGCAAAGTAAGTCGATTGATGCGTTGACTCGCGATCTTAATAAGTCGTTCACATCCCTAATATTGAGTTGGCTCTCTCGGTATTGTCCTGCTCGTGGAGCGGATCGGAGGGTAGGCCTACAGCTCTGCCAACAGAGCGAGAGAGCGTCCGCTTGTTGCTCCGCCTGTCAAAACGCCCACGCATAGTATGCCCACTGGCCTTTCATTAAACAATTTATGATATAATATGTATATTTTAATGAGTCTTAAATAAAGACTGCTTTCATTACGACTCTCAGCGCGCATTTCAATGAACCATGATGTAGTCTACAAAAAGATACTGAACTGTGACTGGCCAATCAACTTGCCCTGCATATGATTTTACTGGCCCCGGGCCAGCGGGCCATTGGTTTTGTCGGACCCTGACTATAAACTAAAAACTATATAGCCGTTATAACTAAAATAATTGATAAAAACTTAATAAATAAAATAATTAATGAAATAACAGATAAAGTAAAAAATCCACCAAAAAACCAATCATATTTAAGGACTATTTTTCTTAAATTCTCTAACAGCTTTGTTTAAGGAAATATCCTTTAATTTGGGCTTTTTGACAACATTTCTACCTTTTTTGAGTGAGCCAGAGTTTTGGATAAAGCACACAATTTAATTGTGCTTGGTATGTAGTCTGTGGGGGGAAAAATTTACTTAAAACACTAAGCTAGAACCACCAGGTTTCGCTGTATAGCTACACCCACTAAAAGGTCAAATTTACGCCGTGGCAATTCTAGTGTTTAGCCTCAAGGTGGCAGTCTAAGACCACAAATGAGACAAATGGTCAAAATAAAGCTAATAAGCATACCTTGCCTTTTTGAATTCATTATAATGATCAACCAAAATTAAAACAAATTAAATTATTATTATAAATAGCCGTTATATCTTAAACAAATAATTAAAACTAAATAAATAAAATAATGAATTAAATAACAGATAAAGTAAAAAAATAAAAATGTTATGTAATTATTATTATTTATTTTTTTAAATCAAATTGAGAACCATCATATTTAGGCACTGTTTTCTTCAATTAAGATTTTAATTTTAATAAGGAAATATCCTTTAATTTGGGCTTTTTGACAACATTTCTACCTTTTTTGCATTAGCCAAAGTTGTGGATATAGGGGATTGACCTATGACAAACAATACTTAAACTTATTTATTGCTGTTGTCTGGGTTTTAATTGGTTGGGTTAAGCCAAAATGCCATAGATTAAACTAATGAATATACCATTAATTCAAGTGAATGTACAGTGAATCATTTTGTTGCCATTTCTAATAACTATTCATATTATTTTAGGTCCAACTTCACTGACTGACCAGCGGTGGTGCATGAGCATTGAGGGCCATGTAGTAAGCGAAGGATCGTCCTTTGTGCTGGGGCTTGCTGTCCTCTTTTCTGCATACTACAATTTCAACCTGCAGTACCAGGAAAATGCAGCTTGCACGCAGGAATTCATTCAGAGGTAGGAGACTTTCCACACATCGCACACCTGGATTGACATTTATTTACAAGTGCTCCAAGCTTAGAATGTGCATAGCTAAAACTGCTGTTGTCATCCTACTACAAGCAGCATTGGCTAACAATAATACTGCTGCTACTCCTAGTACTGTGTAACATGACTGGTGCTAATGCTCATACTACGAGTACTAGCCCCCACTTGCAGAATGAGCACTAGAACTAGAATCTTATTTACACGTTTTACACTTTTCAATATTTCTATTTTAACTTTTAAGCATTTCACTGTGTGGAGGACACCACCTGTTACATTTGAATTATACATGACAAATACTATGCTATTTGATTTGGTTAACTATAAACAATAGTAAAATAAGTCGCATTAGCGCTTCTACTCAGTTTATTGTAAGCCATGCTAGTTTATCTTTGGGTGATGCAAGGGCACTTCTGGTGCAAAAAAACTGGAAAGATGGTCCAGAAAGAATCCTCCACAGTCAACCCCAGGTCTCGTCACTCATCAAGAAGCTCGTTGATTTCAAGTGGGACTTTGTCTAATCTTTGTCTCACTAACACCCTCACACTCACATGGACGGACACACACACACACACACACTAATGCCTTGTTTCCACCGAGCACAGCGGGTCGGGTCAGAGCATCTTGGTCCGCTTATTTTGGCATTTCATTTGGCAAAAGTTGGGTAGTGTCCCAAAATAAGCGAGCTAAACCGCTCTGAACTGCTCCCATTTTTAGTACGTCTGAAAAGGGTGGTACCCCAATGGAGGAGTACCGAAAATGGGAGCGGCTTAAAGCGGTTAGGCGCGCATCTTTTGGGACCATACCCAACTTTTGGCAAATGAAAAGCAAAAATAAGCGGATTGAACCGCTCTGACCTGACCCGCTCTGCTCAGTGGAAACAAGGCAATACACAAACACACCCACACACAAAACACAAACACAGGTGGCTGCTGACCAATGTAGCTCTACTGAATCCACAGCCTAGCCCTGCGTTCCAAATCGCATACACACACACACTAATGCCTCGTTTCCACCGAAAAAGAGCGGGTCGGGTTGGAGCGGTTCGATCTGCTTAATTTGGCTTTTCATTTGCCAAAAGAAGAGCGCTTAACCGCTTTAAGCCGCTCCCATTTTGGGTACTCCTCCGTTGAAAGGGTGCCAAAAAGGTGGAGCTACACACTGCCGTCCGTTGATTGGTCGAAAGATTCATTTCCGCATTAAACCCTGTGTGTAGTCACCTCGGCAAGAGTGAGGAGAGTCTTGTGTTCAGCGAAAAATGTGAGCGCAGCACTCTGTTCATTGTGTAGTGTTTTTCCTCTTCTTCCTTCTTTCCTTTAAATGAATCAGAGGGCTACGCTGCTTCCCGTCGTTAAGATGTCACCATAGTTAGCCTATAAAGCTGCCAGCGCTGTTTGCTCACTGTCTCTGTCGGCTTGCACTGCGCATTTACCGGCGTGATTCGCTCACAACACGGGGGAATGAATATAGAAGCGGCTGGTTTGGCCAAGCAAAAACAAGAGACCGCTTGCTTGACCACAGTTGTTCCACGGCACGATAGTTTGACCCACATTCTGGCGCCGGCTATCGCAGTCCAGCCTATACCCCGCCCTACCAGCGCGCCTCTTTTGGGATCCTACCCAACTTTTGGCAAATGAAAAGCCAAAATAAGCGGACTGAATGGCTCCGACCCGACCCGCTCTGCTCGGTGGAAACGAGGCAATACACAAACACACACAAAACATAAACACAGGTGGCTGCAGCTGACCAATGTAGCTCTTCTGAATCCACAGCATATCCCTGCATTCCAAATCAAATTGTCTTTCTTTTTTCTATCATACACATCTGACCATAAAAATAATCTAGTTAGGATGCAGTAGGCACATACGTTGGGACATACTTTTACTTATTTATTTCATCCTAACATGGTGCCTTGATCTTGCTTTTATATCCGTCTCATCCCAGTTTAATAAGGAGCATTAGGTCAGCGTTGTGTTTTGGTATGTGGGTCAATGACGTGACGCCCATTTTTTTGTGTCCGTAAGGTTAAATTAAATTTGAAAATGTGGAAACAAAAAAAAAGCTTACACATTACTGTAACACATTCATTTCTAGAGACCCTATTAGAAAGTTTTTGGTTTTATTCAATTTTGAGAGAATATTTGGAGATAAAAGGCAAAAATGTCTAAGTGGTGTAACCGTCAAAACTTCGTACCACAAAATGTAACTTGCTTAAATACAGTGAATTTCTCAATATAACATCCTATAAACTATTTTGGCATTATCCTAAAATGGAGGTCATTGTGAGTATATAAATTATATTTAAATACAACTTTCATATTTGTTCTAATAATTTGGGGAGCGAGCGAATGTCCTGAATTGTCAAGTGGTGTAACCATCATTCAAGGTGCCATTTTGTTCAAATCTTTAAGAACAGTAAAGGACCCCTGATGAACATGACTGCTGCATTCCAAAGTTAAGAGCTCTCCAAGAAATATAAGATATTTGCACTTTTAGGGTATGTCAAGTATCATTTGGGTTACATGTCAAATGGTGTAACCCAAATAAAACGTTGAAAAAATATTTTTTACATAAATAGTATTATTTGTTTTAAGAATTATATTTGATGTATTCACACCAATACCATGTCCTCAGATATGAGTCCATGATAATGCCTGTCAAAATCGATTTTTAGTCGAAATGTCAAATGGTGTAACCGGTTACACCATTTGACTAATTTGACAAACATCTCGGTTTTTGTCAATTTTTTTCAAAATTCACTAGTTTATGATACTGGTTTAAAATGAAATATGAGCTCAATTACTTTTTTAAACCAGTTTTAGGTTATTATTGTTTGTATCTTCTAAAAATAGTTCGTATTTCCACAACTTTATCACCAAAGCTAGGTACGGCTAGGATGAAATCATTAAGTGGCATGATTTTGTGATTTTTTAATTCATGCTTAGCTTCAATGCATATTTTTATATAATTCCTTTTCATTTTAATGTCACATAATTTCATAATACATGAATAAATTATATAAATGAAGCATATGAACAGTGACACCTAATGTGGAAGGATGAACAGCAGCTTTAAATACCTAGAACTCCAACAATTTGTGAAGAAAATGTTAATCAAATTTAGGCTGCAGAATTGAGCAACTTTCTCTACAATAGATGACACATTCAAAAGAGGAAACAAGCCAATTACCTTGCAAAAAGAGGACAGGAAAGGTAGTTTTCATGAACAGAAACAAGCGTGCACTCACACTCACATGTGCTGCTGCAAGCTTTTTTCTTAAATGTAAACAGATCACAAGGCATAACGTCAACCAAATAATACCTTGCTTTCAGATTGATATAACTAGATATGAATTCACTGTTTAAAAGGGAATGCAGGAGCAGGACCCTTAACATACATGAATCTCCTAGTCTCTTCTACCCATCCACCTAGCTCTTTCTCACAAACAAACATAGACGCACTTAAACGCACAAATACACAATTTGTTAAGACTTTTTGTTGTTGATTGAATTTTTTCCATAAATACAATCAAATGAGTTCCACCCTAGAACATTTTTGTCATCCATGGAGATCTTTATTTAAGAGTGTTTTTTCTTTAGGTTTAAGAGCATATAATTACAACATCTGAATGTGAAAACAATACGGCATGCTCTTGAACCAGAAGACCACGCTCGTGAATAAAGATAGAATAATTACTCCATAGTCACCTTAATGGTATTTGTTGACCAATGTTTTAAGTACATGAAAACAAAATCCAATGGCAAGTCCAAACACAGTAACTATCTTGACTGTAGTGCCTGATTTCAGTGTTGTTTATTAAACTTTTTGGCTGTAGAAGCAACACCGTCAAGTGGTGTAACTGGTTTGTGTCAAATGGTGTAACCAGTATTTTTCCTAAAAAAATCAAAATGTACATGTAAATTAATGTAGGCCAGAATGGATTACTCTTCTTAAATGTATTAAATAATTTTTAACACTTTTAACACGATTGGTCAACAATTATTTAGAAAACAAGATGTTTCCAGCTAACGTCCTGCTCAAAATTGCAAAAACGCATACAATTTAGATTTAGGGGTTATCCAAATAAAATCTTTTTTCATGTGATATTTTGAAATGGAAGTTATTATTCTTATGAGTTACACTCATATTACACTATGGTGGACAAAATAATGAATATTTCTTATTCTTTTGTGGTTACACCATTTGACATTGTCAGGTCCATTTGGGCCTACTTTTAGTAGATGAAATAAAACTAACAGAAACACAAAATGTATATTTTAAATTGATTCAAGGATGCTTTTAAAATATATTTTTGAAAGATTTTCAAAAAACCATCATGACAACCCTTATTCGTCATTGACCCATGTATCATAGTCCTGAGGGGTGTATTACAAAGCAAGTTTAAGGGCTGGGCGAGGTCTGTTGAGTCTAAAGCCAGAGTTTTCAGTATCACGAAAGATGGCTCTTTTTACCTGGCTAGATCACCATGGTTACTGTACGGCTAACCTGCTCCGACCAGTTGAGACAAATGGTCAAAATATAGCTAATAAGCTATATTTTTTTTAAATACCTTGCCTTTTTGAATTAATTATAATGATCAACCAAAATTAAAACAAATTAAATGATTATTATAAATAGCCGTAATATCTATCTATAAAATAATTAATTAAATAACAGATAAAGTAAAAATAAAAATGTAATGTCATTTTATCTTTTTTTTATCAATTGAGAACCATCAAATTTAGGCACTGTTTTCTTAAATTAACAAACAGATGTAATTGAATGGTAAGCCCTTTGCCCCTCTATAAAACTGAAAGTGTTTTAAAAGAATCAATCAATCTATCTGTATTGTATTTTTTGATTTGATTGATTTCTTTACGTGTGAGTTTTGGGTGGGGTTACATTACAGTTTGTATATATGTTTCTTTAACTGTTTGACTATGTATTTGACTTCTGTTAGGATATTCATATGGAAATGTTGAGTTAAAATGTTGTTGCTTAAACTGTATACTGATTGAGTGCATGTGTGTCGATCTGATTTGAATTATTATAAGTACATGAATGTAAGGTCTCAGCTGTTAAAAGGTGGGGCTCATTCTTTAGAATATATGTAAAGTCTTATATTTTGTTTTGTTTTTGTGACTGCAAAATAAATAGTTAATTTAAAGGATGCAAATTAGCACTTGCTACAATCCTGTATATTTACATGTAAATGTCTATTAATATGCAATGTCCCTTTAAATAAACTTAAACTTAATTACATTTTGATTCTTTTCTCTTTTTCCATTGTTATTTAAGACTGATTGTTTATTTGATCGTACCTATAAGATGGAATTTGAAGCTGTTGAAAAAAAATTAATTGATCAGTGTACCGCAATAATGAAAATGTGGAATAATACAGTTATTTTGGTGCTGCTCTGAATTTGCTGTACATTTACAGCTAATAATGGCTGTAAATGTACAGCAAATTCATAGTTTATTTACAGTTACAGGTTATTGGAAATACAGTAATTTTAGAGGATAGATATTGTAGATTTACAGCAGATTACTGGCGAATCTGCTGCCAGTAAAATACTGTAAATTAAAATGCAGTATGCTTACTGTAAATAAACAGTAGTTTACTGGCGAATCTGCTGCCAGAAAAATACTGTAAATTTAAATAATACAGTAAGATACTGTATGTCTATTTACAGTAAAATACCATAGTTTTTAAAAACAGTATGCTTACTGTAATTAAACAGTAGTTTACTGGCAAAGCTGCTGCCAGTATAATACTGTAAATTTACAGTAAAAAGTTTTACAGTGAGGTTATTGTGTAGAAATGCTATTGATGAGATTTCAGACTGGGATGTTGATGCCATTATCAGTTTAGTAATTAATGTTTCTTTTATCCTTTGCAGGAATGACGCATCAATGAGTTCAGCAGGACGTCATTAATTGACATTCACTTGACATGACCTGTGAAGTGATGTGTATTGCCTTGTCTTAAATATTTGGTTTTGGACTGTTAATTGAACTGTTGTATGGATACAATAAAAGCAGTTTGAAGAATGTGATAGTCACTTTTCACTATATTCTGATCATGTTTAACATCAATGAGAACAATAAATAAATTACCTTTAGAACACAGGACTTAATAAGAACTAGGAACATTGTTTATTTAATTTTTTTAAAGTCATTTCATTACAGAAAAAGGACATTACATTTTATCCTTTGTAATATACTGTGAATGTGTGAAGTGTATAGAAACATAATTTGAGAAATGTATAGCCAAAGAAGAATTTCATTTTAATGTAACTATGTACCAAAATCCCTATTTTTGTATACATTTTGGGTATGGATTATGACAATGCCTGCTGGTGGTGTGGATCAAACCGATTATTAATTAAAATTCAGCCCATAATAATCTACAAAAGGATTTTTATCCTAACTGGAGCTGGCTGAGTGCCGGTTTAGATCCATTTTACAGTTCCGGTCCAGAGTCAAATAAACTCTGGGCCAGTTCCATTACGGACCCGCTCCAGGTCTGGCCCACCTTTGGACTGATTAACCACAAATTCACCACATCCGTTCCAGAGCCGTTCCGGAGCTGGCCCAGTACCGGCCCAGTTGTGGAAAACGGATCCGCGACGGTATTGGCCCGTTGTGCTAAAGGACACCGGCCCGGGTCCGTTCTACGGATCTGGCCCGGAACTTCTACCTCCGGGCCGGATTTGGGCCAGATGATTTTTGCTATCTGGGTAGTTTGTTAAGTCTTTATTTCTCACCCTAAAATAGAATTCCACCACATTTATATTTGACCTGAAACACTCTTTACATTCATATTCAGCTACGCATGTAAAAGTAAAATGTAGTATTGAATAAAAACAAACTCACTCCCATGCTTTTTTGGCTGCATAATTTATTTGTTGTTAAACATTTTCTAACTGCATATTCTTAATTTTACCAGCTCAGTCTGTAGTGGAGAAAACGGGTGGGTGTTTGATCCGCTGTTTAATTATCCTTT
Source organism: Ammodytes marinus (assembly GCF_949987685.1). Taxonomy (NCBI): domain Eukaryota; kingdom Metazoa; phylum Chordata; class Actinopteri; order Uranoscopiformes; family Ammodytidae; genus Ammodytes; species Ammodytes marinus. Next base: position 1,451,260 of record NC_137216.1, on the reverse strand, counting down.
TAGTTTACATGCACAGCATACAAAACCAGGGAAAAGAACAATAGTCTGCTAAAGCATGTATTCCACTTGTCATGATCTGCCATTACGACCGGCGAATCGCGGCAGTTAATTAGCGTGCATAAATTATAATGCACTGCAAGGGTGGTCATAAATAAGAAAAGTCATGCGCTCCAGCTGACTGACGTCACCGCCGCTATTAGCCTACTACCCCTCGTCGGCTGTAACAGAAACACAAATCTTACTAACAATTTAAGGAAATAATCATCACTGTCCCTTATTAACTTGTGGGCATTTTCTTCATCTGCTTCGTTTTATCTTTTTCCACGCCTTGAAAATACACTAACGGTAGACAAGTGGCATAATCAAATCAACAAGTGTAAAACAACATGTTCGTTCCGATATTGTAGGCTACCCTCCGGTTCCGTCATTTAGGGCTATGCATAAAAATAATCAATCAAATGTCTGTTTGAGGTAAGACTAGCTACGTTTCATTTATAATTCGGGAAACAAACTCCCTGGAACTCTCATTTGTAAGTTAGCTCCTCCATTCCGGACATAATTGATTGGCGGACACAGGTATTGGAACGCAGGGTCAAACTCACACAACATATCCGCAGCCATCTTTGATGTTTACTATCACGTCTTCGACGTCGCATGCACGTCACTGTCGTCATCCGGTTACGTCCTCCCCAGAGTACCATATAAGGGGCTCTGGCGCGCCCGCCAGATTTCTGGCTTTCTTGATAAAGCTTCAACGGAGCGTGTCCAGACCAACACGCGCAGCAAGTTTAATTTGCCAGCGCCTAGTGGCAGGTCTGGGAATGCCAGGCTACCTTCAACCCGCTCCGTCTCCCAAAAAAAGAAGAATAGGCCTACCCTTGTCTGCTGAGCCGCTGCAGACGAGCTCGGCACCGTCTCATCATCCATTCAACAAACGAGAGACTGTAGCAAGTCCCGCAGTTAAACAATCTGATAGTTTTTAAATCCATATTAAAATCGGCAGGATAAGAACTAGCTAGCTAAAAAAAAATGGCAAATGGTTCAAATGTGATGTGTTCAGGTCGGCTCAGTAAAATGATTATTAGGCAAAGGTCAATAAAATGACATCATGATGTGTTCAAATGTAACATCAAGAAAATAAGAAATTTTAGTTTTTCGCTTGAATAATAGCCTACAGTTTGGGTAAAAAACTTGTTTTCCCAGCAAAATAAAATAATAGTAGGCCTAAATATGGAATTATGACCTGTTTAAAGTCCTATCCTTAGCTCTTAAAGCAATAATACCAGTTCTCTTTTAACAAAATAATAGAAAAGTATCGATAAAGATTTGGATTGTGGAGTCTTTATAATGGTATCAATATGAATAGAAATTAATGATCCCCCTCCCTACTTACAGTGTTACTGGGCAATAGCTTTAACATGGTGGACTTTAATCATGTTATGGCACACTGTCACTTTTTGGCACAATATGACCATTTTAAATAAGTAAAATAAGTTAAAATTTTCTGTGGAAGCTAACATTCAGCTTGACTCCGAGCTAGACTGAGTTTTCTGAGCCCCTGGGCCAGGTGCATGGCAAAAAGAGGCCCTTTCACGATGCTGCAGCAGGACCAAGCTCTTGGTGTAGTGTGATGTCATGATATATAGGCTTATATGAATTGTTGTTGGTTGTTTGTGGTCAGGATGAGACTAGTAAGCATTGTTTGCATTTAAGAGATAAGGTTCGCTAAAATGCACAATTTAATTAGCCTATACTGTATATACACAGATTTGTGAACAATGTTTGAGAGAAATGGTACAATTGTGTATCTGTGTTAGCAATGTTTGAAACAGCAGCTTCCATGTCTGTGTCCTGATTGAACATATTAGTCATCAGTACACCATAGCATCTATATCTAAGCTGAATCTATAGCTAACCACCTTAACAGTCCCAAGTACAAGTGTATTTGAAACCTTAGTGTCAACCCCTGTATTGTATCTGTTAAGTGGTTCTTAAAAAGTCTGAGAAACACTGCTTTAATGCATAGACGATAATGATCAATCTTCTTATTTAACACCTTGCAAGAATGAGAATTAGTCTTTCAAACATTTTGGACTGTTCCTTTGAGCCACTTTTGCTGGTAACCAACTGTTACTTGAACTTTTGGATTTAGTTTTGGATACGTGTAGTCCTACCTTCATCAATATGCTTGTAACCACCCCCTTTCCATCCTGTGTGAGTGTGTGTGTCACAGAGATTCTGTCTGTCTGTATGTCTGTCTGTCAGGAGCTTAGCATTAGGGATGACACCTGCCACCTCCAGCTGAGGCTGAAGACCACTTCATACCCATTGAGCCAGTCTGTGGTGATCCGCTGCCAAAGAGCATCCAAAACAAACGGCACCCCCAAACAGTTGTCCAAGTCAACAAAACAAATAGTTTATTTTTTCCAGGAAAAAGACAAACAACAAACAAGGCACACAATGTTTCAAGTCCTAGGCTTATTACAGACAATTAACAGAACATTATTATATATATATTTTTTAAATGTAGGTATAAATCCCCAACCAGAGATTTTGGTACTTCAATTTGACCATTTTCAGCTATTCGATTTGTATGCTTAAAGAGCAGAAAAAGAAAGTGTTAAAATCACAGATGGAGAGAAAAGGTTCACACACTTTGATGATCTATTTTAAACACCAACCCATTGTATTCACATTGCACTGCAAAATATATCCAAAGGGGGTTTGACAAGTTAAACAACTCATTTGACATAACCCTACATTCATTATAACTCAGATATGCCACCCACCCACAAGACAGACATTTTTAACTGGAGGTTATACAGTGCTGCTTGAAAGTATGTGAACCCCTTGAGCCTTTTGGAATTTTATTTATTTTAACCATTATTAATTAATTATTATCAATACCAGTATTTTTTATATGAAATAACAGATGTTTGTTTATCAATTCAACATTTTTCTTTTCCAGAAATCAATTGTTAAAACAGACAAGCCAAATGATTTGCCAACTTTTGTATGTGCAAAGGTTTGTGAACCCTGAGCTGCATTGCTTAAATCGAGCAGGTAAACAAAATCAGGTTGGCCAAATTGAGTGATGAAATGGACCAATGTAATGAGAGATCTTCAGGGACGGAATTGAGCGGCATTAGATAAAACAGATGTAAAACCAGGTCAGTTTAGGCCCACAAAAGTGAACCCATTCAGGTCAGTTAGCCAAGAGTAAAGGAAATCTCAGAGGATCTCAGGAATAGAGTTGTGATGTTTCAAATTTGTCTGGGGACAGCTATAAATTGATTTAAAAAAAGTTTGAGCTCCATCGATCCACCGCGAGGCAAATCATCTACAAATGGAGAGCTTTAAGAGTGACTGAACATCTGCCTAGAAGTGGACCTCCTTCAAAAATATTCACAAGCGCCACAAGAAAAGTGATTTTTCAGTTAAAAGCCAACCCACACATTACATCTAGTGATTTGAAGACCTCTCTTACAGCATCTAGGACAGATGCGCATGATTCCACAATAAGAAGAAAACTCAGTCAACATGGCTTTCATGGGAGGGTTGCTGAAGAAGCCTCTGCTCTCAAAAAAGAACAAAACAACTTTGCCAGAGAGCACCTGGAGATACTTGAAGTCTTCTGGAAGTCCATTCTATGGACAGATTAGTCCAAAATTGAACTGTTTAGTCATAACCAAAACCGCCATGTTTGGGCGAAAACACAACTCTGCCTGCCACCAAAAGAACCTTCTCCCAAGTGAAGAATGGTGGTGGCAAATGGTCTGCACATCTCCAGATCAAATGTTTGGGTTGGCTTTTACCTGAAACATCACTTTTCTTGTGGCGGTTGTGGATATTTTTTTATAGATATTTTTTTGGCATTTTTATGCTTTATTGATAGTGTAGAGACAGAGTTGAAATGGGGCAGAGGGGAGTGACATGCAGAGGATGACCGCGGGCTGGAATCGAACCCGGCCCCGCTGCTGGCCGAGGCCCATGGGGGGAACGCCCTACCAACTGAGCTAAAGGCGCCCCTCTGTTGTGGATATTTTTGAAAGAAGTCCACTTCTAGACAGATGTTCAGTCACTCTTAGAGCTCTCCCTTTGTTGATAACTTGCCTCACGGTGGACCAATGGAGCTAAAACCTTTTTTAAATTAATTTATAGCTGTCCCCAGACAAATATGCAACAACAACTCTCTTCCTAAGATCCACTTTGGTTAGCCTAAACTGAGCTGGTTGTGTCTCTGTTTTATCTAAAGCCGCCAAATTTCTTTCCTAAAGATCTCTCATTACGTTGGTCTATTTCTTCACTCAATTTGGCCCACTTTATTGTGTTTACCTGCTCGATTTAAGCAATGCAGCTCAGGGTTCACAAACTTTTGCACGCGCAAAAGTTGGCAAATCATTTGTTTTATCTGTTTTAACAATTGATTTCCGGAAAAAGAAAAATTTGGAATTGATAAACAGACATCTGTTATTTCATATAAAAAATACTGGTATAATTAATTAATAATGGTTAAACTAAATAAAATTCCAAAAGGCTCAAGGGGTTCACATACTTTCAAGCAGCACTGTATGTATACAAAAAAAATTCAACTTAGGTGCATGCCTTCATTTCATAAACATTGCAGAAAAAAACTAATAACCACAAACATGACAGAAAATAACTTAAATGACTAAAACAAGGAGTCCCTTTTTCAAATGTCATCAATCAACAATCTCTTTGGTTCAGTAAGGCAAAGGTGACATGAAAACAGCAGCTTCCAGACATTGGAGGAGATGTACAGGTGATACTCATATTATTAGAATATCATGGAAAATGAATTGGAATTCACGCAAAAGGGGCCCAAATCAAGTACTGAGTACATAACGATGATTATACTTTATATAGGGCCAACATTTCTGTATTTAAAATGCCCTTTTTATTGCTTTTTATGTATAAATGTTCAGAGATCGTGAATGTGGGGTTCATAAGCTGTAAGCCATAATAAATACAATTCAAACAAATGAAGGCTTGAAATATCTCACTTTGCATGTAATGAGTCTATATAATATTTTAGTTTCACCTTTTAAGTTGAATTACTGAAATAAATTTACTTTTGCACGGTATTCTAATTTTTCGAGTTTCACCTGTAGTGGTCTTGGTTTGTACAAACACTGAATTTAAAGTCGGCCCACCACAACCTCATTTGTTCACTGAGAGGATTGTTTGACTTGGTGAGTTAATGTCCTTCCATTTGCAAAGCTACTTTGAGCAAAGGACAACATTAATACAAATAGTAGAAAGAGAGAGAATAATAATTATCAAATGTCAAGTCCCATGGAAACATACAAAGTGAATCATTTTTAAAAGCAGCAGCTCAATAGTATGAACAAATGGAGCTACTAGTGTGTCCATGTATGTTACAGGATCAGTTTACATCAATTTAGAACATATTTTCTCATTGCTCTACAGTTTCTCTCCATATGCAGTTTGTTTTATCTGTCCAGGCGGAACTATCTGCTTTCCCAATTCAACAGAAATTAAAACATTCCAAAACATTAAAATATGACATCTAAAATTGTGCTTAAGGAAACAGGTGAAAGAAACAGCCCCTATGATGGCTGTTGATCATGTCTGCTCTGGTTTATCTCAAATCACAGGGACAGCTTGCCTGCTAAGATCTTACTTTTGACGTCATTATAAACTAAATTTAAATCAATCTCCATTGATTTGGGATGGACACAAACATCTCAAAATGTTATTTCTCAAAACCTGAATAAATAAAATCTAAATAAATTGACTTCTTTATTTTTTATAATTTTTGTGATCAAATTTTTACCAATAAAAGTGTGTGTACATCGACTGTTACACATGTTAAACTAGCATTGCAAAAATGTGCTGAATGCGCTTTGTTCCTAATAATACTTGTGCAAATCTGAATTAGAAATGTTTTAAGTATGTTTACCATCTTTTTCTTCACTGCCTTTGAGTGTGAAATCACTGTCAGGAATGTGTTAAAAAAATGGCAGCTAATGTGATTTTAGTCTAGCTTAGCAGCTACTGGCTAATAAGGTACTAAGCAAACTTTCACACTAAATTAAAAAAGTTGTTTCACAACATTCCACCCAGCCAGAACAACGAAGGGTTTGAATCTTGTTTCACTTTTTATAATTTGATCACTTTTTAGTTTTACGTTATTTATTTAGTTTTTAGGGTGATAACATTACATTGGACCTTTCTTGTATGTGATATTTGCTTAAAGTCACCGTTAAACAACATGGAAACTGCAATGGCTGTTGCAGGGAGGCGTTATAATTTTTCACATCAGTTAAATAAATATATTGATTTAAACAAACTGCACATTAAACATTTTTGGGATAGTTTTTTCTGTTCAACCCATTTTTTGGGTGGGTTCGCCAAAAGAAGCCCATTCAGGCGACCACATTGTCGGCTGTTGTTTTAAGCTACGCACAATATATTGGATCATTTGATGGCTTCAAAGTTGGGAGATATGGGAGTGGTGTTAAAGCAGGGCCTCCTGATGGGAGGCTGGGACTGTTAAGGTGGTTAGCTATAGATTCAGCTTAGATATAGATATGCTATGGTGTACTGATGACTAATATGTTCAATCAGGACACAGACATGGAAGCTGCTGTTTCAAACATTGCCAATAAATAACAAGAAGATGAAAGGAATTGAAGTGCATGTACATTTCTCTGTGCAAGTCTAGTATGTGCAGATTAGTCTCTGGTTGGTTCACCAGAGACTCAACTTCTGCTCTTCCTCTGGGAACCCATGTAGCTGTGTACACACGTCCAACACATGTTGCCTTAATAACATGTGTTTGTGTGTCCATGTGCAAGTAGAATGTCTCATGTCCAGTCATTTTAGGCTGAGACAAGTGGTTGCAACTGTGTGTGTGCGTGTCCGTGTGTGTGTGTGAGTGTGAGTGTAGTGGTCAGTGCTCCTTCAATCTGTAAAGTACAGACACACATACACACTACATTAACACATTTACAGTCAAGAACTACTGTTCATTACACACACACAAATCATTACACTTTTGTTAAGCTATGCGCACATTTTTCATATAAATGGATGTCGGTTACAGTCAAGCCATCGGTAAACAAGTTGACACAAAGTTCATAAAGCCTATCAGCTCCACAAAACTTGCTGTAATTTCTCAGTATGGTAGTGTTTATAAACTGGTGTCGACACCAGACACTGGTGCAGGAGCTCAGAAAAATCCCAAGAAGAGCCCAAGAAATGTTTCAGTTGTTGATGCTAAAAACCTGGACGTACAGCAGAAGGTATAAAATCCATGTGCCATCACAGAAGGCTACTTTGACACAATAATTGTGGGGCTACTTCCGGTTTCAGTCACCTGTGGTCTTCACCACACAAGGCAAAACTGAAAGAAAAAAAGGCTGTGGGTGTGGCTGGCCATGTGACTCCAACTGCAGCACTTGGAGAATATCAGTCTGGCAGTAAATGAACAGGCTATATTGAGTCAGTTAGTAAGAACTAGCTAACATCTTCCCTGTGCTTCAGGCTAACGTAAGTATGTCCGCTGAGCAGGAAACTCACTCAGTGTTTGGCCGTTATGTACATAACTTCAGCTACAGTTACAACGTAAATAACTTGGACTGGAATGGTGCACAACTACACATAATTATTGATAGCTAAATTATATTTAGAAAAAAAGATACAAAGTTCAGGTAAGTCGGAAAAACTTTCTAAAGAACAGAAACGACAAGGGGTGACCATGGTGAAGCTTAAGTTAGTAAAGCAAATTAGCTTAAGCTTAAGTAAACCAGTCATTAATGAGAATTTCTATTGGATTTTAAAGTACAAATACTTGTTGATTGTACAGAATTCGACCATTGACTTCCCCTATATAAAGGAGCATAAATCAAATATGTTTGTGAAAAAGTAAAATGGTATAAAATAAAATAAAAACTTGTAAATAAATTCAAATTATTGTTATAAAACAAAATATGTGCACACTTTTAAATATGACTTTTAACTGTTCATGTCCAAATGTTCTGTATACATCTTCATATAGCTTAATATATTTGTTCCATAAAAACAATATATATATATTTACAAAGGCACTGCAGACGGGTTCCTTGTATACAAACAGTACTGGGTGCGCGCGCAGTCAAGGGGCAAAAAGACGTCTTCTGTAGCCGATTCAACTGATATTATCAGAGTAGATGCCGTATTGTTTGTAACTTCTCGTTGATTAATTTGTCCTTAAATTACATTCAAACTAAATTCTGTTTTTCTTTGATTTGATATGCATCACAAATCAGAAAAAAAACTTACTGAAATGTCCATATATTCCCTAAACTCACCCGGTTGTGTTGGTTGTTGGGGATGTCTACAACAGGAAGTGGTAACGTAATGTCACAAAGGCAAAGCCAACTTTTCATAGTAAAAATGTTAACAGCAAGGCTAACGGTCCGCCACATACATTAAGAAAGGGGGGGAGGGGGAGAGACAGTCGATGTTACTTTAAACATAGGCTACTTTACATGACAGGAGAGGAGACATGTAGGGCAGCTAGCAGCTATGTAGCCTAGTTAGCTAGCTCTGGGACAGAAATGATATTGACCGATTACATTACAAGCCTCGGTCTGCACTGATTACCTCAATAAAGTATTCAGGCTGAGACACGGCTTGCATTTGAAAGAACGTATCCTGAAACAAGCACTAAACAGTCAACTTTATGATGCCCGTATTTACGAGAATAGGGATGTACGTAGGGTGACCAGATCCCAATTCACCAGTGCTGTGTATGAAATCGCGCACTTACGTAAGTGCACTTACATTGAGTGCACTTTATTATCCCTACAGTACACTTACTTATAGACGCAGTGCTCTCATTTCTACAGTGCACTGTCCAAACTGCCGTCGCACACCTACCGGAAATGACTTTGCATTTTGACGGTTCTTCTTCGGTGGTATTTTTTTCTGCTTGCGTTACCGATAGCCAAAACAGGCACATTAGTCGCGGAAAAACTAAAACAATGTGTAATTTAACTTTTGTAGAGCGCGTCCGTCTCCACGGTTGCTTCAAGCTCCTCTATTTTGATTAGAAAGTCCGGTCCTCTCTGTTACGTAGGCAAGATGGCGGCCGTTGAGTGTGGAAAGTGTCCATCGCTCCACACTCAAGTTTTAGACCGTTTTGAGTGCACGACAGAGGAACTTACAGTGCACTGCATTTTGGCACACTCTCCGGTTTTGCGCAAAGTGCACTCAAAAAAGTAAGTGTAAGTACAGAAGTGCGCGATTTCAGACGTGGGACAAAGATTATGTTTGTGCGGGACAATGTGCTGGTTTTTCTAGCAAAATAAACTAATTTCACCACCAGTAATACCAGAGACACGGCTTTCTACATTAAAAAACACTATGTATAGATCAGTGCGCAGCAGTTAAGTTACTGTTAAAACTAATAGAGCATTAAGGCTACGGCTTAATATTAAAAGCATTTCACACGACAAATGTGAGTTGTCTTTTATTTTGAAGTAGCAGGAAGGTAGCCGGTGACACAAGTAGCACCTTCACAGAGCCCACTGAGCACAGCAGCACTCCAGTCACTAGCAACTAGCAAGACTGCTGTCTCTACACAGCTATAACACGCATTTAAAAAATTGAGGCTGACTGTCAATAACAATGCGGGACAACGTCTTAATTTGCGGGACGTGTGAAAAGTAATGGAAATGTGTGATCAGGGGCCGTATTCACAAAACATTTTAAGGCTAAGAGTAGGTCCTAACGTGCTGATTTAGGAGTAACTCTCAAAAATAAGGGGCGTTTCACTCCTAATTTTAGGACTCCTAACTTTTTAAGATAAGTGTAATTCACAAAGCATTTTAGCGCTAAAACTAGCTCCTAAATCTATAAAAAGCTAAGTCACTAAATGTAAATCACAGACAACCATTTGATGGTGTTTGAGAGATTTAATGCTAGTGAGCTTTATAAAAGGTACCTTTAATAGCTGTAAGGGTTTAATGATCTTAGTAAAGCTATATTTAGAAAGTATACACATTTATATTTATTATATTTATATAAAAAAATATTTATTAAGTTCCTTTTCCTCCAGTTGCTTTGGGTTTACGATGCACTGAAAGTTACTGTTGGTGTCACGTTTGGGTTTAATTTCCTACTAGAGTAGGCCCATATGTGGCGCTTCGCAGCATCTCCTCCGTTCCACAGGTCTGCTACTGTATAGTTGTGCGTCTCGCCTTTTTCCTTCCTCATGCACTTTACGATTTTGCCGGCTGTTGTTTCTAAATTGTGAATTTCCTGGTTTGTCGCTGTCTGACTATTGCTGCATAGTCCGCCGTTGAGGGAAATACAGTGAGAGTGCATGGCGTGCAGCTGTTCAATGAGGATATTTTTTCCGAATCAAATCATTGTAAAATTTAAAATTAATAGACCTATGTGGCGCTATTGTAGGTTAATTGTGAACGAATGTGTGGGAAACCCTGCAGTATCTTGGTTTCATGTTAAATCAGTGTCACTTGTCATTAATTGTATATAAAAACTCTTTACTTTAATACAGCGACACGATATGGATATCTCCCACAGTGTTTCCATCATAAATTCACTCTTAGCTCTCATTCCCTCTCAGCCAATCACTGTGGGCATAGAAGGTATGAACATGACATCATCCATAGCAACAGGGTCAACACCGCCCTCTAGTCTTAGCTAAGGAGTCCCTCCCATTCCTTAGTAAAAGTTGGTCTTATCAGCTTTGTGAATAGGTTTTAAGAAATTACTCCTTACTAAGAACTTTTAGTGCTCCTTAGGAGTACTCTTAGCGCTAAGATAAAATGTTTTGTGAATACGGCCCCTGGTCATCCTAGGTGTACGTGACGCATCCCTAAAGCTGACTCAGTGGCAGTGACACATCGGGACCCCAATCCTCCCTGTTAATGGCCCGTAGCAATATTCTTCTACTTCTTTCAGCAAACAAGAGGAGTATTTCGTAAACATTTTCCATCCGTATTTTTGGCGGTTGGTTCAGTTAATAGCACAACAACTGCTCGTGATTCCTGCTTTGCTACTTGGCCCTGGTAGAAAACAATGTAGAATAGTCGGCTTTCTGCCCCTGTGATGCGCGCGCATACATGCGATGACGTCGCACAGAAACCCGTCTATATGATCTTGATAATATAAAGGTTAAAAAATAAACAACTTAACTGTTAGTTTTTAATGTATATTTGTTAATAGATAATTGCTTTTGAAATGATTCAATAACACATTATTGACCCCCAAGCCCAACATTTGAATAAATAATCAAAATGATTGTGATCTGTGAGAAGAAGAGAATGAGGAAGGAACATGGAAGAATAATAAATTATGCATGAAAAGCCAGTACAAACAGGAAACATGAAAAACAGGACTTACTCTATAGAAGAGATGGGGTGAGTTTTAGTCGAGGTCAGCTCCTTTGTCACAAGCCGTAGCAAAAGCTGCACACACACATATGCAAAGTTAAATATTAGTTCATTCATATATTTTGCTTCAGTTTTTACTTAAACTATTTGAAAGAATCCTATTGAGTGGGGCTGGAATCAGAACCTGCCTGCATGTAAAGCTGCATTCATTGATTTGGACACTTGGTGGCAGCAGAACACATTGAAAACACAACATATTCTACAGTATATTACACTGCCAGACCCAATAAAAGTTGCCACCTGGATATTACTAGGAATCAGAATCACTTTTATTACATCTTATTGTAAAGTACACAAGAGTAAAATTCTTAGGCAAATAGGTAAGAAAACTGCAGTGATTAATATGTTTCAGTTGGCAACAAGTTATTTAACCCTAACTGATGCAGTGAATAGCTTCTTATTTCTTAAACAACCATGTCAGAAGACACATGCTGTGGTTTTGGAAGAGGGGGGAAATGATTGGCCTAGAAATAAAATAAACTACTCAGGAGAAGATGAAACTACTAAAATCCTGTTAAGAACTGTCCAACGCATTATTAAAACCTGGACAGATAGTGCTGAACCGTAATTTTTAAAGAAGAAATGTGGTCGGAAAAAAATCTTTAATGATGATGATGGGAGATCACCTAAAATAAATACAATTAATTGGTTAAAATATCGACAGTAGAACTCCCGGATATGTTTAATAGTGAAAGTAAGAGCCTTCTCACACGCACAATGAGAAGAGAACATAAGGGATATGGATTACGCAGATGTGTAGCCTTCAGAAAACCACTTACCAGTGGGGCAGTAACGCGTTACTAGTTAATGTAATATATTACTTTTTCAAGTAACGTAACTAGTTACAATCAGAATCAAATAAATATATTACTCGTTACCACAAAATTAATCAACTCGTTACTATGCTACTTTTATTGATTCTTTGGGATTTTGTTTGTAAACTAATTGTCATAAAAAGGGGTCATGACGTGCTGCAAAACAACATGAAGCGGACCAGACACTGGCCGCACAGAGCAGCCGCTAGCTTGGACGCTGAGAGGGATATGCTGATATTCAACAGCTTGAAATATGACCATTACTTTGAATTTTTGCAAGTTAATGCCTCGAGAATGCTGCTGTGGCGAGGGATGGGAATTGTTAAGAATTTCACGATTCCGATAATGCTTATCGATCCGATTCCTTATCGATTCTCATTGGGTGAGGGAATAAGTACACATTTGTTTGTTTGTATTAACTCTCTTTAATATCTGATCAGAAGTGTGTCTAGTGTGTGCCTTGAAATATTATCAAGAGTATTTAGGATTAGGAAATTGTCAATGTTCACATTAATTGTTAAATGTCAATAATGCTATTAAATCATTTTCAGACAAAAAATGTAATGTTTGGCTTTTTAAGCCCAAATGCCATTAGTGACATGTGACATAAAAACTAAAAACACAGACTGAAAACAGTCAAGGAAGAGCTGGTGCCTTTTGGAACATTAACAGTTCTCATTTATGTTTAAAGCAAAAAATAAAGTACTGCCAGCAAATCTTCAAAATCTGTTTATCCTTATAGAAAATGAAGGAAGAAGAAAGGGACACTTTAAGCATGAAGTTGCAAGGACAACAGCAAAACAAATGTGTACTTCAGTGGTAGGAGTGAAAGTATGGAATTCTCTGCAACGTGAACTACAGCAATGTACAAATATATTTCAGTTTAAAAAACGATTTAAAGAGAAAACAATGAATTTGTATGAGCACTTATAGAAATAAAAATATTATATATTATTATATATAATATAGAAAGAAAAATTTATGATTTCTATATTGATGGTTGTGATCATGGTTTGCTTTGTTTTGGAATCAGTTTCAGATTGATGTTTTGGTTTCTATTTTGTTTCATTTATTATCGTCATGCACTGACATGAGTTGACATGTAGAGTGTTTTTTTTGTTTGTTTTGTTCTGAGGGGGAAATATAAGATATTCTTCACCCTGCCTCCTTTTCGTCATGGTTTTATAGATTGTACATGTGAGAATGTTGAAATGAGTTTTGTTGGAAGACATCCATGGACGAAATAAATATAAATCAATCAATCAATCAATCAATCATTTGCATTAAACTTGAAACAAAAGTTAACTGACATAAAACAAATACAAAGAAGTCTTCTGTAAAGATAAGACCACAACTATCAACGTTGGCAAATCAACAATTTTTGTTCAGAAAAATTATCATGTTTGCCTTCTCAGGACGGATACGAGATCTTTAATGTACATGCTGTTCTAATGTGCAGCACGCTGTTTATTATTAATATAACGGCCCGTCATCAGACACATGTGCCGGATGGTTTTTGCACATCGATCGCTCCATCAAGTTATCAAAGGCAGAGCTTTTTGTATGGGCAGAGATCGTTCTTTTAAGTGTGTTTTTATTAAGTTTATTGTTAAACTTTAGTGTAGACTACTGTTTCCTTATCACCGGACCGCCGAGTCCCGCTTCGTGTTGTTTTGGGTTCGTCTCTACCGCCGTGCATAAAGACAGCAGTACAGCTGACGGGAGGAAAAAGAAACAAACCAGCTGACGAACGTGAGTAAACACTGCGGGCCTTGAGGCAGCGGTCAAGAAAACCTTTTTGCTTTGCAACACACACGTTAATTCTCACACATTTTATGTTCAAGTCCAATGGGCAATTCTTGTGTCGACTAGTAAGACAGCGGACGTTTAAAGAGCACCTATTATGCTTTTTCAACTTTATGACCTATAAACGTTGTTATAATGATTTATAGTCATGTTTAACCATACTAAAATGTCAAATAATGACTTACATGCATTTAGATGTATTCCAGTCTGGGGTGGCTGTGCAGAGCGCTAAACACTAGGACAGCCGGTCGCGATTCACTTGTTCAAATTTCCGGGATTTATTACGCAGAAAATCCGGATTTTTCCATGTATGGTAATGCTGCAACGTGCTCAGGCACGCTCCGGCTATGCCCCCACCTGCCTGCTCAAATCTGCCCGTGCGCCACTGAAAGTCTTCCAGAAGGTAACCAATCACAACGGAGTGGGGTTGGCAGGAGGGGGTCGAAGGGGCAGAGAAGGACGAAGCTTAGTGTTGACAGAGAATGCTGAAGCGCCCAGATGAGAGGAAGAGCTTCCCGAAAATCTACATTGTTTTTTGTGCTCTGATTCGAGTCAGGTTGCTCTATAGGAGTCATTAATGAGAAAGACCAGAAAAGTAGTATAATAGGAGATCTTTAAACGTTTAACCGTCAGGATCGCTGTCTGCGCGCTTGTGCTTGTGCTCGTGCTTGTGCGCATGTCATTTGACGAAATGGAAACTTTACAATTGTTGCAAGTGGCCGTATTGTCGTTTCTTTCAAGTGAAATACAACCAACATTTAGAGCGCTTCTGTCTCGATGGCATGTTTGCTGCGTTCTGAACCAAAACAACGCAGCGCGAGTGTCAAGTCATGACACATTTGCAACAAGCGGAACCGATAAGCGGAATTGTTAAGCAGGCATGCTGTTGATTCCAAGGAATTGGTTGACTCGGCACTCGATTCCCATCCCTAGCTGTGGCGGTGCAAACACATCAGAGGGAAACACACTTACATCGGTGGCGGTGCAGAGATGAAAATATAATTTATGGACTTTCTAACAAAGTCTCTCACTCTTATGGCACACTGGACTGGACTACATCATGTGTTTCAGGCTTTATTGAAGAGATTCCAGACAGGACATTACACAGGATTTGGTAGAGTAGTAAGCAAGGCAGTTGAGAGGCCGCATTAGCTCTGCTCTTAAAGCTACAGAACAGCGTTTTATATCTCTGTGTGAGGTGTATCATGCATTTTTACATAGGAAACCATTGGTATAGGCACATAGAGGCGTTTCAGGCGATATAGCGATGTGTTTCAAGCGATGTTACGCTCCTACGCGTGTAACGCCTCATCGCGTTAAGTTGAAAATATTGAACTTTTTATGCTCCTACGCGTGACGCTTAGCTGCGATAGCCAATCAGCTTGGAGAATGACCCGAAGTCAATGCAAGGTCGGAGGACAGTGTACACAGAGGCTGAAAAACACAGAGGAGAAAAAAAATTATTTGAGGGCGGCCGGTGCTGTATGACAGCCACGCGGGGTTCTACAAGACTTGGGGAAAGTGTGCGAGGAGAATGGGCTTCCTGGTTAATTCAGTGAATATGTGCGGCTGTGCTTTAGCCGATAAACCAAGTTAGCGCCTGATAGCATTGGTTAACTCACTCGGTTTTGTGCGGCTAGCACCTCCATATTATGAGCAATACATGACGGCCAAGTCCGGGGAACTTTCACGACAATTACAGCGGAGCACCGGTGTTTATCTACGCCAGCCACAGTCCCCTGTCACAGCCAGGTATTGGAATGTTCCTGCCTTTATTTTGTACCGCCTTGCACACAATGCTGCTGTAAATGTGTTTGGTATGGTGCTGCCTTGCTGTTAATTGTGTACATTTCCTAGCGGCGTGAATATGCAATGCTGTTTAATGACTATTGTTGCTGTTCATTTGGCACAGTTGTTGGCCGTATTGTTATTGTTGTTTACAGGCATGCAAACTCATAAGCCATGAAAAAGGTGACATGTCCGAAAACAAACCCCTGAGGGAAGAAGATTTTTTTTGTGATTTGAACATTTGAAGCAATTTGGTGTATTCTGGTGAAGAGAATTAAGGACAAAGAAAACTTTTATTTTTATCAGATGAATAGTAAAATGAGCAAAACAAGTTAGTCAGCCAACCGTCTTGACTTTTCCCATACAAAGTGTGTAGGTATTTACGAAGAAAAGCGTTAAAAACAGCTTAGAAAAACGGTTAAAAATGCTGGCAAAAACCAGCATTAAATAAGACAGAAAATAAAATGGAGCCTCAAATCAATCACACCAAATTCCCCTATAATAAACTATTTATATTGTGGCAAACAGGATTTGCATTATCTTTGCTACACAACCATATATCAAACACATAAAATAAACTCTGTAGTCACCCATAGTTTATCTTGTGTTCACACACACCCTTTCAGTCGTGTGCAGGAACATAACGGTGCAAAATACAGTGGCTTGCAAAAGTATGCAAAAGTATTCATACCCCTTGAAATGTTCCACATTTTGTCACGTTACAACCACATACGTACATTTATTTTATCGGGATTTTATGTGATACACCAACACAAAGTGGCGCAACATTGTGAAGTGGAATGAAAATTAAACGTGGTTTTACATTTTTTTTAATAAATAAAAAACTGAAAAGTGTGGCGTGCAAAAGTATTCAGCCCCCCTGAGTCAATGCTTTGTAGAACCACCTATCGCTGCCATTACAGCTGCAAATCTATTGGAGTATTTCTCTACCAGCTTTGCACATCTACAGATTGATATACAGTATTTTGTCCATTCTTCTTTGCAAAATGCTCAAGGTTCAGATTCAGCATTAGATTGGATGGAGAGCGTCTGTCAACAGCAATTGTCAAGTCTTTCTCAATATTCTCAATTGTTTTTAGGTCTGGACTTTGACTGGGCCATTCTAACACATGCCTATGCTTTGATTTAAACCATTTCATAGCAGATCTGGTTGTATGTTTAGGGTAGTTTTCCTTCTGGAAGATGAACCTCTGCCCCAGTCTCAAGTCTGTTGCAGACTCTAACAGGTTTTCTGCCCTGTATTTGGCTCCATCCATCTTCCCATCAACTCTAACCAGCTTCCCTGTCCCTGCTGAAGAAAAGCACCCCCATAGCATGATGCTGCCACCACCATGTTTCACTGTGGTGATGGTGTGTATAGGGTGGTTTGTGGTGTTAGTTTCTACCACACATTACATTTTGCATTCAGGCCAAAAACTTCACATTCAGGCCAAAAACATGGCTTTTGGCAAGGGTTGGAGGAAGGTGCTCTGGTCAGAATAGATCAAAATTTAAGTTATTGGCCTTAATGCAAAATGCAATGTGTGGTGGAAAACTAACACTGCACATCACCCTATACACACCATCCCCACCATGAAACATGGTGGTGGCAGCATCATGCTATGGGGGTGCTTTTCTTCAGCAGGTACAGGGAAGGGGGGGAGTGCCAGTACTCCCTTATTGACATATTAGCTTGCAAATCACTAAACCATTGTAATATTCTGAATCTTTAGTGAAGATGCAAAGATTCAACAGCCTCTCCATTCAGGTGTTGTGCTGATACAAATAGGCCTAATAGGTTGGCAAAGCTAGGCTACCTAAGATGCGACTGTGCGCAGCACGCGAGCAGAATTTTTGCCCTTGCAAGATCTTTGCGCTTGCTTTATGCCACAGTTTAGACACATCAATATTGTATGGGGGGTGATAGCACTGCTAAGCTTTCCACATCAGTATAACAACCATCTGCCACCTTCTATGAAAAGCAGAAATATTTAATTTTCAAATTTTCTTAGGAAATAATAGATAATTATGATGACAGTATCTCTCAATTAAAAATCCACTTGTGCTGTCAGAAACACTGATAAGGAATGTTCCAGACAAAACTAGTAAAATTGCAAGAGGGAAAAATCTAATTTGTGTAAAAAAAATTAAAAAATAAAACCTGTAGAACGCAATATGCAATCGACTTTGATTGTTCCTGTGAGAGATTTCATTCTTGCTGTTTTGTTTCCAAATGTTTCATGAATAAAAACAAAACGTTTTTATAAACATCACCCTTAAGTTTATTTTTTTAATTCGCCCCTTGCATCAACCTTAAAGCCACTACGAGTAACGCACGTTGGCGTCCCCTTTGGACAAAAGCGGTAGTATTTTTACGACGCCCGCTTTCGCAAAGCTGTTTTCATGCCTAATGCTATGCTATAATGATTTAGAATTTTAGATAAAGGAAACAAAAATGCATCTCAACTGTTAACTGATTATTTTCATTTTTTCCATGTACATCAACTTGGTGATTAGACAAGATTCTTGGATTCCAGCCCAACTGCTTCATTTGGAGAGGAGCACCAAGGCCTGGAGTGGCCAGCAAACCCAAGAACTGGATCTAAAGAGAGCGAGAGATTATAAATGAGGGTCACCCCTCAACTGATCTTTCGAGTATAAATAAAGGTTAAATTAAATAAATATGTGCTCATTCAAATAACAATGATAGGGCCAGGTTAAACTAGTGTTTAGTCACAAGAGAATGATAATTATTTAGTTTTATCTTCAGTCCATGATTAAAAATGGAACTGTTATGTTCTTTGTGTATTTTATTTTTGTTTATGTTGCAACAATGATATACACTTCAAGGAAGAGAGTAGAAAATACATATTTACCTGTTAAACCTAACTGTTGAGTCAGTTTGTTTCACCATTGCTGTTAGTAATCCATTTCCTCCTGTTTGTTACTTTCAGAGAAAATCATTAAACTGGATATAATTTGTTGAAGAAACTATTTTGGAGTTCTTTGACGGTATTCATGTCAAATGTGAGAGCCGTGTTTCCAAATAAAACTAAAGATTCTAAATAAAATAACATTTTCTTTCTTTTTTAAATTGTGACTGAATTGTGTTGATAACAGATTGTTGTCATGAATTGATTTCCAGTTGGAAATATTTTAGTATGTTTAATATTGTTATTATAGAGAATGTACACGGGTCACAAAGAGCAATGTTGATTGATGGATTGTACTTAGGTAATCCTTATTCAGCACTATTTTGCATTTATTAAGTGTAACAAGTGATAAATGGTTCCCACTTTACAATAAGGGTCACAAATAACATTAAGAAATGGTTAATTATGCTCAAGTGATGCTTAATCAGCACTAGTATGCCTTTATTAGATGTTAATTCATGAGAAATGGTTCTCACTTTACATTAAGGGTCACAAAGTCCATTAATAAATGGTTAATTACACTTAAGTAATGCCTATTAAGGTTAATTATGCTTCAGTAATGCCTATTCAGCACTGGTGTGCATTTATTAAGTGTTACTTAATGGATAAATGGTTCCCACTTTACAATAAGTGTCACAAAGAGCATTAATAAATGTTTAATTATGCTTAAGTAATGTTACAAAATGACATTTGTTAACAGTTAATTAATGCTTATTATTATATTAATCAACTGTTGGTTCAAGCTTAATTAAAGCCACTACGAGTAAGTCGGCACGTTGGCGACACCTTTGAACAAAAGCGGTAGTATTATTACGACGCCAGCTGTCGTGAAGCTGTTTTCTAGCTCGTGCAGGGCGTTCAGATTCAAATAATCAGGAAGCAATATGGTGCGTGTCCGTGTGTTGAAAGCAAAGTGTGAGGGCACCGGACTCTTTTCGGCTCCGTGAGTCTATGGGTGACACAGCATCAACTAATGCCAGTAAGTGCTAAACACACCTGATTGCAATGAGTTGATGCATTGTCACCTCTCACGGAGCTGAACGAGTCCGTGTCCCCACACAAAGCGAATGAACGAGAGATGGCAGTTAGTTAGAATGGATCACGATGAGGTAATGTGTTTATGTTGTAAATAATGACTATTTCAGATGAATAATGGTCATCTGATGATGCTGGTGAGGCAAAGTAAACTTTGTTTTAGTAGGCTACCGCTCATTCATTTAGGAGTAAACACTGCAGTCTACGTTCGCTGCGTGAAATTGTGTATACGTTGCTTGGCAACGCCCTCCCGCCCGACTATCACTCTCCCTTTTCGCTTTTCTTCATTGCATTTTCTTTTTTTTCTTTTATGGTTCAGCCCCGTTATCAGTCATTATGACGACAAACAACTGTCTCAAACAAGGCTCCCGCTCCCCTTCCCTCACCTGGAGGGATAGGCTTCTCAAATCGCGTAACTGCGCCACACTGAAATCTGTGACCAATACGGATATGTGACGATAGAGCATGCACGCGTGAACCGAAAATCGGACTGGGTGTACGACCAGATCAAATGCAGTAATAAAAACTATATAAAAACGTCTTTCTTTGCACTGATGGTCTCGTTTGCTGTTAAAGGTCATTTATGATTATGAGAGGAAACATGAGGCTGTTTAAAAGATATTTAAAAGTTACTCGTTGCCGCTTTAATGGGTTAACTAAGGTTAATATAGGATATTTATAAACATTACATAATGTAGTAATTAATACCTTAGTTAACATGAATACCATTAGTAAATGCTTACTAGACAGTTAACTAATGGTTAGTTAAACCTTATTAAGCATTAACTAACCATTAATTAATGTACCCTTATTGTAAAGTGTTACCAGATATTTAAATGTTACTCGTAGCCGCTTTAAAACATTTACAGTAGGCAGTCTGAGCCGATAGAAGAGAAGGCTTTGCTGAGAGGAAGAGAGTGACCCCAATGTTGCAGCAGCAGCATCGTTGGAGGCGGAAGCAGCACTTGTTTACAAACTAAGGGTGTATTCACACATGCTGTGTTTAGTTCGGTTGAAACGAACTCAGGTGCACTTCCACCTTCGGTGCGCATCTTTCAGACAGGTGTGAATACAGCAATCGCACTCGGGGGCGGACCAAACAAACGCTCCGAGACCCAGCTGAAGAGGTAGTCTCGATGCGCTTCAAAACGCACTCTGCTGCAGTTCGTTTGTGGTGTGAATTTGGCCGGACTCGATCCGACCCAATTGCAGGAAGCACTGCGCCTTTTCTTTCTTTTCTTTTTTAATAAATCGCCATCAGCTTCACATTATGGGAAAGTGTTGTTGTCGCCATTGTTAGGAAGATTAGTTGTGGTTTGACCGGGAGCCCCGAGCGAAAATATTACATTTGATAATGATGCGTGCGGATCAGCGATCAGATGGAGAGGAGCGTCTCCCGTAGCCTACAGTGCCAACAGGTTCACGCTGCGCTTTGCATGAAGTGTGTGTTTTTATTGTTCTTCCCAACGGGACCGTCAATACTGTCCCCGTGTCAGTTTGGTGCTGAACTGCGCCGAACTGACACCCAGCTGATACACAGCTTAATCAGCTGTGTTTCAGTTTGAGCCTATTCTTCACGCGAGTCGCGCGTCCAGCAGCAAAAATACAGTAAAAATGATGTTTCACATCGTAGGCTATAAGCCACATAACGTGGCATTGTCATAGGGCTACATATTATAAACATATGAAACAACAATAATTAGATTTTTTTCTTCTTTATTTATAGGCTAGATGTAGGCATTTTTATTATTTTTAACTCCATATTATATCAATGATAAATTCGCAGTTTTTACTTCGTTCTTCCTGCTTCTCTCCACCCCAGAATGTCTGTCCAATGAATGAATGACCTTAGATCACGTGTGGTTTTGCTTCGTAATGCTGGTTCACTTGCAAAAGGGGCAATATGAAAGTGGACCACACCAAACAAAAAAATCCAAATTCTATTTGGTCTGGACCAAAGCAAGTGAACTAACGGACTTTCCATGTGTGAATACACCCTTAAATAAGCGATACGCTAAACAAAAAGTTGTGTAAGTCGGTTTGGATAAAGTAGGAAGTGAATAAGCTTTTGCGCACAGCATTTACTATCCGAAAGAACAAGTTAACGTGTGAGAAAAGTCGCCGAGTAGCCTACTAACTGCATTTGCAAAGGAGAGACAGCGCTCTGTGGACATGATTGACGGTTGACCACAGGAAAGCAGGTGGTGATGCGATGGGTGATTTTGGAGGCGGGCTTTAGCCGTGCCCATCCAATCAGAAGCTAGGAATGGTAATGGTATATTATATACACATTTTTCAATTGGCTGGAAACATTTAAATTAGGGCTGTCAAGCGATTAAAAAAATTAATCTAATTAATTACAGGATCTGTGATTAATTAATCTAAATTAATCGCATACTTTTATGACACTTTTATACCTGTTTATAAACAGCTGTATAGCCTACTACAGTTTGTTTCTCTCTCTCTCTCGCTCTCTCTCTCTCTGTATTTATCTCTCTCTCTCTCTCCGTCTCTCGTAACTTCTGTCTCCACATCAGACAGCGCTGCACTGTCACAGATGCTTATGCCGATTCATTCACCATCGTCGTACTCAGGGGCGCAACTACCTACTTTCTGGGGGGTATGCAGACACACAGCAGGCGCCCCCCCCCCCCCCCCCCTCCCACACACACACACACGGCAGAAACAATACTTAACTCACATGCACTGTAAGACTTAAGTAATGGCTCAAAAAGTGACAGGCACCCGAAAAACAGTCAAAAAAGCCTTTATACATATGTAATAACATGTAACAACGGCACTCAGTGCTCAATACATTCTCTGTACTGGAAAATCAGCCATGGCTCTCTGTAATTCGCTATCAATGGTTTTGCCTAGGCGTAAGCGGGATGCCAATTCTTTCCACATTAGATACGCATTTATGTGGTACCCACTTGTTTCGTGGTGCTTCAGTGTTTTTGATAGACACTGCCAGTTATTATACCCCACCACAAGGCGCGTGTCAGCAGCAGTTTTAGTTTCACCAAAGAGCTTACATGCAAAACAATAGACTCTATTAGAGCTTTTAGAGTACATTAACCAGTCCCGCTCAACTTTTTCGCCATTGGACATTACACGAAAACAGTAGGATTTAGCAAAACACCTGTTACTCTTTTCTGTTCTCGGATATGGCCCATCAGGACATTTCTGTGGGCCACTCTCAACTATATGCTGTCTAAATGAGTCCCCCATTTCCTGTGGTGCAGGCCATTTAGATGGATCTTCTGATCTTGCCCTCTCCTCTGCAGCTCTCTGTTCCTGTTCTTCTTCATCGTCATCTTCACCTCTCTCTTCCTCTCCCTCATCTTCACCTCTCTCTTCAACATTCTCCTCTGTTGCAATTGCCTCGCCATGTCTGCCTGCACTAATTTTCCCAAAAACAGTGAATAGGTTGGTCAGTAGAAATTAAAACCATAATGGGCATCTAGGTGTTTGTGGCCTCACTACTTTAATTATTCCTACCTGATGCTCGCACTGGTCTCCTCTATAGCAGATTCCATCACCAACCTCATGTCTGTCTCCTTCACCCCTTGCCTGTGTTCTCCTCCACTAAGTCATATTGTCAAACACACATTATTTATTAGCTTTGAATAAATTACATATCTTTCTAATGCAATTTTTCCAATATAAATAATATTTAGAAATTAATCACTTGGTATGAAGTGGCTGTTCCTACACTTCCACCTAATATTAGACCAACCTGTCGCCTTCCCCTGTCTTTCCTGATTCTTTCTCCCTCTGTCTCTTTTCTTTATCTCCATCCTCACACCTGAATGACATGAACTGTGTGTTAAAGAGGTTTAAAAAATACAGCAGTCAAACCACATAAAAAAATATGACATTTCATTTTAAATTGTATCCTTATTATTGGATACATAGTATATGAACATGATGGACCAAAAACTACACAAGAAAATGTAAAAACTGAGTTTAAAAATTATATTATTTTTTACTGTGGGTAACAAAAATATGTATGCTTTTTTTTAAGCTGGACATATATCATAACTCCGTTTTTACTGGGTCTATTTACATAAAACAAAGACTGGCATAGAGATTGAAGCAAAACATAATAAGCACAAACAAGTTCCTTTATTTTTTTGTCATGATCTGTTATATTGTAACTGATCAGTAAGCTACACAGGTGCAAGACAACACCAGTAACCTGTCGTTTTACTATCAGCTTTTAGCTAACCTGAATATTTGCAACCCTCCTCGTGATACACTCACTCAACTTACCCACTGTCTTTCAACCAGTTTGTAAGGCTTTTTTTCATGCCCATGCAAGATTTCTCCTTCTCAAGCTTCCTTTTTTTGTTTTGAGCCCCCGAGAGCTTTTTCTTCTGCCTCTCCATGGACTCCGACTGACCGACTTCCACTCCTAACTGTCAGATGACAAGATTCAAACGAAAGCACTCTCGCGCTCCAGCGCGTGCTCGAGGGGGCGCGCACTGGAGCGCGAGAGTGTGGGGAGGAGGGAGCCAAGGGAGCGGGGCGCCTAATCAGTGACGTGACGTGCCTGTGTTATTGATCATATCATTTAAACAAACGTTGTTAAATACCGAAAATGCCGACTTTAAATTATTTTTTTCCCCATCGCATCGGCGCCCCTCTAGTGCGGCGCCCCTATGCGCCGCATATAGGCTACTGCATACCCCCTTTTTGCGCCACTGGTCGTACTCATAGGCAAAAATATTGAGACACACACACACACACACACACACACACACACACACACACACACACACACACACACACACACACACACACACACACACACACACACACACACACACACACACACACACACACACACACACACACACACACACACACACACACATGTAACCAGGGTGAAACAGCGTTTTTTAGTTGTGTTGAAATGTCACCAATGCTGATTTAAATGTACCAGTATGTGTTTAGGTACATTTGGTAACCTGTTCCTGTTCCTACGTTGATGTGTTTTTGTACCTGTACTGTAGCTTTAAGAGAGGTCCGTGTTTTGTGACGTGTGTGCGGCGCCAAAGCTCAGAATGCTTTTTACTGTCTGAGCGGAGGTATGTTTGTTGTGTTTCTCGTCATATTTTAGCATATAGGTCGTTTTGTGTACAATGAAAATGTTTAATGTGTGACTTAGTGTGTTGTGAATTAAGTGTGTGAACATGCTACAGCGCTGTTTTGTTAGCTAGCACTTAGTAAATGCACTTTTTGAGAGTTTTTGTTGTGTACATGTGCGTCCGGGTATTATAGTGTTTCCCCGTGTGTTTGTTTGTTTGCTAGGAGGGAATGTGGTCCCGGCTACGACAGTTATATGTGACACGTTTTTCTGTTTGGCTCATGCAGGTATGAATGTTTTAACTGTTTATGTTATTTTCAATGCTGGTTATATTTACATTTGTGAAGTGAATCTAGTATGTTATTTTATTTATTTTCATATTATTTTATACATCAGGGTTCAACATAACTTTTTTTTCCTACTGGCCCGCCGGGCCAGTGGATCCGAGTTTTACTGGCCCCTTGTATATTTTCACTGGCCCTGCACACACTTTTTTTTTCTTCATAATTTAGTGTCAATAATTATAATACCTGTATTAGAAAAATAAAGAAAGATAACCAGATCTAAAGGGAATATCTATACTGTAACAGTATAGATATTCCCTTTAGATTTGGTTATTTTTCTTTTAGTTAATTATATGAAATGTTGATATTGCTCATACACATAATATAAAACCAGGCAAACATATTGAATTAGAAGCCTACAACTGAAAGTATGTTGAAAGAGTCGGCCAGTATTTTAAAGTCCAGTAGTTTGAAGGTTGTTTTTATTCTTGAATTTGGGCAGTTTAATGAATAGTTCACCTGCAGAAGTCATGTTCAAACATAAAAAATAAATAAGAGATGAAGGTCTGATCATTCTTTGTGGTGTGGTAGGCTGTTTTTATTACTTTCTCTATATGCATTAGGGATGTGAATGTGTCGACCGAATGACCGGTTTTCCACTTTCGCTCAAGTTGACTTTAAAAATAGAATAGAAATCCGAAAATCAGTGGGTTATGCCGTTTTTTTAATGGGAGATTTCACTGTGTATGTGAGTTCACGTCTGGTCGTGAGCGCGCTGCAGCAGTGTCACTTCTCCATGAAGTGTCAGCTTCACATATAAGAGTCCGGTGTGGGACCATTTTTTCAAACTATTGATAAAAAACAATGCAGTGCAAAATATGCAGCATAAGTTAAACGCTCGTCTAAGACTATGACGTTAAATCACCTTAGAAACACACAATGCCTTCGTCCGATCACAGCAGCGTTTCACCGTGTGATCTCGCCAGCGAGTGAGCCGCCGCGCAGATGAACTGTGGTTTGTGGCTAAAATAATAACCGGGGATATTCTCCCCGTTAG
The DNA here is from genome assembly GCF_949987685.1 of Ammodytes marinus. NCBI lineage: Eukaryota > Metazoa > Chordata > Actinopteri > Uranoscopiformes > Ammodytidae > Ammodytes > Ammodytes marinus. The sequence goes on along the minus strand of NC_137216.1, from coordinate 1,425,003 downwards.
CGATTTCAATGGGAAAGACTTCCGCGATCTGATTGAATGTCTCGAGCCTGAAAACACAGTGCCAAACTGCGCGACTATAGGAACTGTACAGTGAGCGGAGTCCCTCCGTTCGTTTCTGTCTACAACCGACACAATCACCGGAGACGCATTCACAGCGTTTAAATAACGCCTCTCATTTGTATTACCATTGGGGCTTGGATGCAAATATTGTAACATTACGGCGGCAGATAAAGGAAAAGCGCAGTTATCATTTTCTGCGCCTCAACCTCTGCTGTGGGAAGAAAGAAAGGGGGCAGAGTAAGTCGATTGATTTGTCGACTCGCAGGCGGACGGTAGGCAGCTCTGCCAACGGTGCCTGTCAAAACGCCCACGCATCGGTTGTCCACTGGCCTTTCATTAAAAAATATATTTTATATTAGGTTTATTATATTGAGTCTTAAATAAACACTGCTTTCATTACGACTCAGAACGCGCATTTCAATGAACCATGATGTAGTCTACAAACAGATACTGAACTGTGATTGGCCAGTCACTGGCCCGGGCGGGACAGTGACTGGCCAATCAACTTGCCCTGCATATGATTTTACTGGCCCCGGGCCATCGGGCTATACGTTATGTCGAACCCTGTACATCGTCAGAATGCTTTTTACTGTCTGAGCGGAGGAGGGAATGTGGTCCCGGCTACGACAGTTATATGTGACACGTTTTTCTGTTTGGCTCATGCAGACTGTCTGAGTGGAGATCCGAATAAACATCGACAGCCAGACTCCATTGTGGTCAAGTCTCCCGTCTCCCATCCTTCCATCCATTCACACCCCCCCCCCCCCAGAACACAACGCAGACATTATACCGTTAACGGATGTGCACTTAAAGATATATTAATATACATGATAAGAACTGTTGCACACCCGTTACATTGGTGCCGTGACCTTTCAAGGATTGGTTTAAAGGACGACATCACCTCGTTCGCCGAGGAAGCTGCTGCCACTGGCCTTTTGTGGTACTGAGGTATTTCCGTAGAGTGCTCAGGGTTTTATTTTGTTTTGAATGGACAATTTATTTTTTTATATAGGCCTATCCACATGTGTCGATGCTGAATGAAGTAGGTGTTTGCACATTGTGGACTTTTTGTACCTTCTCAGTGAACTGATTGAGTGCTAAAAAAAAAAAAAAAAAAAAAAAAAAAGGGCAGTTTCAGCACATTTGTTAATTGTAAAGTGAAGTACTGATTTAATGCTGTATACATGTTTGCCAATTGATATGCTCTTTTAGTACTGTCATTTCGTGCTCCCAATTTATCCATTGTGATTTCATTGAACAGTTTTTTTTCTTTCATTGTGTTGATAAAGTGGCATTTAATATGGCAGAGGGCAGAACATATTCACTGGGTAGTGGGGGTGATGATGCTGAGCGTGTTTCTTTTGAGTGCCAGTTTGGTGTGGGGAGGGGATTTTTGAATCAGCCCTCAGAGACCAGAACACCAGGGCCTGGAGTCACAGCGTTGGGCACCCCCCAGTTGACCTCAACTCGGTATGTAGACCGTGCCATGCCGAGCCACTTCAATCAGAACCCAGACTTAGGTTCGCTCATTACACAGTTAGCTGAAAAGCTGGGTGAGTCCATTACAGCTCAGCTACAGGCTGATAGGAGCACAAACAGCACGAGTATTCCTCTGCCAACAGAGACGACACTGCCTAATGTCAGTGTAGTGCTACAATCAGCCGCAAAGGAGCCTCCCTTATTCAGGGGCGACGGCTCAGATAAATTTACAGTTCACGAGTGGGAAAATCTCATGACTCTGTATTTAAAGAGACGTGCCATCCCAGTTCACGAGCAATCACAAGAGATTCTGGCAAAGCTTATGGGCAAAGCAGGAGATGTGGTGAGAGTAAAGCTGCGTAACACATCTATCAATCACACTACAAATCCACATGTGATTTTTGATACTCTGAAACAACATTTCAGTGAACTGTCATACTCAAGCATGCCCCTGTCAGATTTCTATAACACGCTGCCCACACCTGGTGAAGATGCTATGGAGTACTGGGTTAGGCTAAATAAAACAGTGGATGTAGCTAACGAGTGCTTGAAAAGGCAGGGTCGTAGCATTGATGACCCGGGCCATGAGGTCAGCATGATGTTTATCAAACACTGCCCAGACCAGTCTCTTTACAGTGTTTTCAAGTTCAAGTCTGCTGACAAATGGTCGGCCTGTGAAATTCAAGATAGGCTCGATGAGCACATGCAGGATAAGAAATCAAGATCTGCAGCTGCAAGGCCACTAAAGCCAAGTGTTGTAGAGCACAGAGCTCATTCGTGCCATGTACCTATGCTTGAAGAGGCACCTCTCTTGAACACTGCTGCTCCACCGAGACAGCCTCCAGCCCCTTTGACCACTGCTGGTGTCGACAATGATTGCATGAAGAGTTTGGTAAACCTGTTGGACCGGCTGGTCACAGTGCATACCCAAGTGCCTTCCAACCCCGGCACCCAAGCTGCCATGCCACGCTCTTTCCAGAGAGTGTGCAGAGTCTGTGGGGCTCCTAATCATTCCACTTTGTCACACTGTAAGCAGGAGAACCTATGTTTACAGTGCTTGTGTCCCGGTCACTGGAAGAGGGACTGTCCTCAACGGACGAACCAGCACCGCTTTCAGCACAATGGCCGTGCTGGTAACCACAACCAGCAGCCTAACCAGCGCCGCTCTCAGCCTGATGATAGCGCTGGTGGCCAGTCTCAGCAGTTAAACTGTTAAACCCACACCTTGAGGGGCCCGGTGTGGGTAACGTAAATGGAACCCCTTCTGAAACCTGTGACCTAGCTCAGTTATATGAAGAGAGCTGTGCCAATGCACCTAAGGGTACAAAAATAGCCATTCAAGCTACCCAGAGAATCAAAGCTTTCGGAGAGCTGTTCTATGCTCCAGTCCTCGTCAACCACAGTGTGCAGCTTAAGGGCATGTGGGACTCTGGCTCTATGGTATGTAGCATCAGTGAAGAAGCAGTAGAGAAGCTCAGATGTGCTGATGTTTTGCCAGATAAGCAGTACCCCGAAGAGAACATTGTCTTGGTTGGCTGTGGTGGTCTGAAGACCCAGCCTGAGGGCTTTTATGACTTGGAGATGCAGCTGTATGGTGTTCCATGTATTGTATCCACTTTGGTTGTGTCTGGCCAGCAGGATGATCTCATATTGGGCTCGAATATCATCAAATATGTCACTCATGTCCTGAAAGGTGGTGACGAGTACTGGGATCTTGCATCTTTTCATGACCATCAATCTGACCCCGAGATCGGTCACTTCTTGTCCATGTTCACAAATGTTGCAACCTGACACTGAGAAACGACAGCATGATGCTTCTTCCGGTGCTAGTCTTTCATCCCAGTCCGGCAAAAGTCTGTCAGAGTTGGGTCTGAGCGACGTCGATGTAGCCTCATGTCAGGTTAGCGAAGCTTGTAGGTCCCAGCTCGAGCAACTGATAACTGACTATCAAGACATCTTCTCCAGACACTCGCTTGACTGCGGTGAGGTCAAGGGTTACGCACACCGCATCCGTCTCACTGACGATCGCCCGTTTCGCCTACCATACAGGAGAGTCCCTCCAGCCCACTATCAGAAGTTGAGGCAGGCTCTCACTGATATGGAGGAAAAGGGAATCATCAGAAAGTCCACAAGCGAATATGCGTCTCCTTTGGTGATGGTGTGGAAAAAGGATGGTGGGTTGCGGGTTTGCAATGACTTCAGGTGGTTGAATGTCAGAACCATAAAGGACGCACATCCCCTGCCTCACCAGTCAGACTGTCTCGCTGCACTTGGTGGCAACTGCTTCTTTAGCACGATGGACCTCACCTCTGGCTTCTTCAACATTCCGATGCATGAAGACGACAAGAAGTACACAGCTTTCACAACCCCTCTCGGGCTGCATGAATACAACCGCATGCCACAAGGTCTGTGTAATAGCCCTGCTTCCTTCATGAGGGTGATGACTGGTATCTTTGGCGACATGAACTTCACAAAGCTTCTGTGTTATCTCGATGACCTTCTTGTCTTTGCCCCAACGGAGGAAGAGGCTCTGTCCAGACTCGAAGCAGTGTTTCAGAGGTTGCGGGAGAACAACCTGAAACTGGCTCCTAAAAAGTGCCACCTTCTGCAGAAGCAAGTCCGGTTCCTTGGCCACATCATCGACGGTGGGGGTGTGTCCGTCGATCCAGCCAAGGTGGAAGTAATCAACAGCATGCAGGTACAAGACCTCATGGATGCAGATGGATGCACGCCTTCTGTTCGAAGACTCAGATCATTCCTCGGCATGGTGTTCTACTATCAACACTTTATCCCCAACCTGTCTTCCACTGCAAAGCCGCTGTTCGCACTTACAGCTGGTCAGAAGAGGCGAGGGAAGTCAGCTAAGGGTAGAAAGCCCCAATCGGCCTACCGTAAGCTCACTGCTGCGGATTGGACAGAGGAATGTGCAAGCGCTTTTGAACACATGAAGGCCAGGCTGTTGGACTGCGTCATGCTGGCTCATCCGGACTTCGATGAACCATTTATCTTGTTAACAGATGCGTCTTTGGATGGACTTGGTGCGGTGCTCTCCCAAGTGCCCCGAGGAGAATCCAAGGCCAGACCGATTGCTTTTGCGAGCAAGACCCTCAGCGCATCACAGCGGAAATATCCAGCTCACAGGCTGGAGTTCATGGCCCTGAAATGGAGTGTGTGTGAAAAGTTCAGTCACTGGCTGAAGGGTCATAGCTTCACCATTTGGACTGATAATAATCCACTTACTTACCTTCTAACGAAGCCGAAGCTGGACGCATGTGAGATCCGCTGGGTGTCTAAGCTGGCGTCGTACACCTTTGATCTCAAACACTTACCTGGGAAGAAAAATGTGGTGGCAGATGCCTTGAGTCGCGATCCCTTTGCGAGAACCATTGGCCACAGGCTGCTTAAGGAGCCATATTCCACTCTGACTCAGGAAGCCGATGAGGTGGAAGAGGATTCTGTGCAGGATGTTTTCAGGCTCAGCTGCCAGTCTCAAACCCTCAGACTGGAAAACCATCCACTACCCAGGACGGGGTATGACACAGCCGAGATCAGAGCTCTCTGTCAGGCCCACTGTGCCTGGAATGACACAGCAGAGTCCAGGGCACTCTACTTAACACAAAAAGTCCAACATCTTTCGAGTGGTCAGGATGCGCTGCCCATGTTCTCTGCCCAGGAGCTACAGCTGGCTCAAGAGCAAGATCCGGTCATCTCCAAGGTGTTGCCCTTTGTTTCTGCCAGGAGACGACCGTCTAGGCGAGAAAGGCATGGCGCTGACTCAAAGGTCCTCAGATTGTTGAAGCAATGGGACAGGCTGGAAGTCCATGATGGAGTTCTGTATCGGGTCTCAAGAGATCCTGTTTCCAAGCAGCGACGATCCCAATATGTGTTGCCTCAGAGTCTAATGGTCAAAGCATTGTCCGGCATCCATGATCTGGCAGGTCATCAGGGCCAGGACCGTACTCTTTCGCTTGCAAGACAGCGTTTCTATTGGCCTGATATGGAAAAGGATGTGAGGGCACATGTAAAATGCTGTCAGAGATGTGTGTTTGGGAAGTCACCGGAACCAGCTGCTCGTGCTCCTCTGGAAAGCATCAAGAGCTCAGCTCCAATGGAGTTAGTGTGCATGGATTTCTGGACTGCCGAAGACAGCAAGCAGCGGTCCGTTGATGTTTTGGTGGTCACCGACCACTACACCAAACTCGCTCATGCCTTCCCTTGTGCCAATCAAACGGCAAAGCAGGTCGCAAGGAAGCTTTGGGATAATGTGTTCTGTGTTTATGGTTTCCCGGCGAGGATACATTCCGACCAGGGCGCCAATTTCGAGAGCAACCTGATTGCGGAGCTCCTCCGTTTGGCTGGTGTTGCAAAATCCCACACGACAGCTTACCATCCGATGGGCAATGGGGGAACCGAGCGATTCAACCGCACCTTGGGCAACATGCTGCGCGCCCTTCCCCTAAAGGAAAAACAGCAATGGCCACAACAAGTCCAGACCCTCACGTTCGCATACAACGCCACCGTCCACGAGACGACGGGTTATGCTCCATTCTTCCTCATGTTTGGGCGTGTCCCTAGACTGCCTGTGGACGTCATGTTCAGGCGGGTTCTGGACGACCCTGAAGTTGCTGACTACGACACATATGCAAAATCCCTGCTTTCTGGCCTGAAAAGTGCTATGGAGATCGCTCAGAAACATACTTCCTCTGAGCAGCAGCACCAGACCCGACAATACAACAAACGAGCCAAGGGCACCTTCCTGTCAGTGGGAGATCGTGTGTTGGTATCAAATAAAGGGGAACGAGGAAAGAGGAAGTTAGCCGACAAATGGGAAGATGGAGTGTACACAGTGGTTGGAGTGAATCCAAGTATCCATGTCTACAAAATACAGGATGCTGTGGGACACACAAGAGTTGTGCACAGGAATCTCTTACTGGAAGTGAACTTCTTGCCTCTCCTTGGATTGGACCAAGCCGAGTCTGCTGATGCAACCGATCAGTCGTGGGCTGAAGAGGAGTCTGATGAGGAAGATTGCGTCTCTGATGATGATGTGATGGCTTCAGTGTCTGGAGAATTGACTCAGGGTGAACATGCCCAGGACGTGTCAGATTCCAGAGATGAAGAGGAGCTCTCAATCTCATCACTTGACGACTCACCTGAGTCAGAGTTGGCTGTTGCAGAAGAGCATGCTCAGCCTAGTCCAGCACTCAGTCCTGCTGCTGTTATCGATGACTGTCCATCCATCTCAGTCGCTCCGCACAGAGACACACCGCCAGCTCAGCATGCTGACACCTCAGGTCGCACTGACTCTCATGCACACGCTGAGGATGACGGCACTGTCAGAACACGTGCTGGAAGATTGGTGAAATCAGTGAACAGATTGATAGAATCTATGGTTCAGAAACCATTGTTTGAAAGGTCCAAGTTTTTTATTGACGGCCGTTCCCAGCTGTTTTAAAAGTTGGGCGTGACTAAGTGTTCACTAAAGTGCTTATGTGATGCATTTTCAAAAGGGGCCAACTATGAGGTTTTATACACCTGCAAATGTCTATGGACTATGTATTTTAGGCCAAATGCTGTGTGACGTACGAGGCGTCACATCAAACTAAGGGGAATCTAGAGATTTGATCAACCTCTTTCTTTCCTAAACCTTGTATTAAGGTAGCTTTCAAGTTGACTATGTGGACTAGGTCCATTGTTCATTTGTGCCAGGTTGTGTCAGTGATAGACTTTTGTATGCCTGAGAAGACATCCTTAAATCAGGATGTTGGTGAATTTCAGGAGGGGTGTATGTAACCAGGGTGAAACAGCGTTTTTTAGTTGTGTTGAAATGTCACCAATGCTGATTTAAATGTACCAGTATGTGTTTAGGTACATTTGGTAACCTGTTCCTGTTCCTACGTTGATGTGTTTTTGTACCTGTACTGTAGCTTTAAGAGAGGTCCGTGTTTTGTGACGTGTGTGCGGCGCCAAAGCTCAGAATGCTTTTTACTGTCTGAGCGGAGGTATGTTTGTTGTGTTTCTCGTCATATTTTAGCATATAGGTCGTTTTGTGTACAATGAAAATGTTTAATGTGTGACTTAGTGTGTTGTGAATTAAGTGTGTGAACATGCTACAGCGCTGTTTTGTTAGCTAGCACTTAGTAAATGCACTTTTTGAGAGTTTTTGTTGTGTACATGTGCGTCCGGGTATTATAGTGTTTCCCCGTGTGTTTGTTTGTTTGCTAGGAGGGAATGTGGTCCCGGCTACGACAGTTATATGTGACACGTTTTTCTGTTTGGCTCATGCAGGTATGAATGTTTTAACTGTTTATGTTATTTTCAATGCTGGTTATATTTACATTTGTGAAGTGAATCTAGTATGTTATTTTATTTATTTTCATATTATTTTATACATCGTCAGAATGCTTTTTACTGTCTGAGCGGAGGAGGGAATGTGGTCCCGGCTACGACAGTTATATGTGACACGTTTTTCTGTTTGGCTCATGCAGACTGTCTGAGTGGAGATCCGAATAAACATCGACAGCCAGACTCCATTGTGGTCAAGTCTCCCGTCTCCCATCCTTCCATCCATTCACACCCCCCCCCCCCCCCAGAACACAACGCAGACATTATACCGTTAACGGATGTGCACTTAAAGATATATTAATATACATGATAAGAACTGTTGCACACCCGTTACACACACACACACACACACACACACACACACACACACACACACACACACACACACACACACACACACACACACACACACACACACACACACACACACACACACACACACACACACACACACACACACACACACACACACACACACACACACACGTTTACGCGGACGACGAGACGCTAGCAAACAAAATTGAGACACGGGGAGAAAGATTGAGAGATACTGTTTTGAACCTAGCCTACATTGTTGCACCCACTAAATCAATAATGCACAGACACTGGCTGCGGAGAATAAAGTAATATGTCTTCCTACCTTCATGCTTATTAAACCGTCCATAGAGCCCTCGGCCCCCTGCTTCTCTCTTTACTTTTCTCCCTTTCACCCGCGCGGGCTGTGTCTGCTTCAGGTGCAGCTCGGTGCAGCTACGCACCACTTTTGCACCGGGTCAAAGGGCATTATAGAAGTGCGATTTATCTGCGTTAATTTTTTTAATCGCGTTAATTTTTCTGTGATTAATTAATCGAAATTAACGCGTTAATTTGACAGCCCTAATTTAAATACATTTCCCCTGCCCTGGCAAGCGCCGGAATCGAGTGCAGAGTGGAGTACCGGCAGCGTATGCGCCAGTGTTACTAAATGTTGAAATAGTGGTAATATTTCCACATTCATTGATAAAATAATGGGATGGCCGTTTTAGAAGGGGGATGATTTTGCGATCTTTATTTCCAAGGGGGATGCCATCCCACCTCATCCCCCCTCAACTCGAGTACTGGTAGGTTCACCTTCCAGAAGGACAACTACCCTAAACATACAGCCAGATTTACAATGGAATGGTTTAAATCAGGGGTGTCCAAACTACGGCCCGCGGGCCAACTGCGGCCCGCGGCCCGCTTTTTATTGGCCCGCGGCCGATTTTAAAAATATAATGTAATATGGCCCTTTGAAAAAAAAAAAAAAAAAAATTTTTTTTTTTTTTGCATTTCTTAGTTAACCCACTAGTGCAGGGGTGTCAAACACTGATTGATTGGCCCGTGGCATATTTTAAAAATATAATGTAATATGGCGCTTTTAATTTTTAACCCTTTAGGCGCCACAGTCGCAAAATTGCGACAAGACGCTTTACTAAATCAAACAGCTGTTTTCTCTAAATAGAGTGTTATATTTTGTTCAAACTCCCCTCCACTAGTTGGCAGACATCCCATACCTAGACCTTAGCTCAGAAAAACGTTATCCTTCAATGCAAAATATTCGCGGAAATCCGGAAATCCCATCCAAAAAAAAAAAAAAAAAAATCCCATCAAAACTTTTTTTGTCATATCCTCCTAGCGATTTTTTCTGGTTTTATTGAAAACTTTTGTGGTGTTTGGAGACTCTGACGTGAAAGCACGTTTCACTCTGCAGTTATTGTGCTCATTGCTCAACGAGCAGCGGGTGCTGCCGCGAGCCCCTCCCCGACCAAAAGCACTGACAGGCGGTCAGTCTCGGAGCAGCCCCTCGGAGCAGTCCGAGCCGGCCGTCAGAGCAGAGAGGTGACACACCTCCGCGTCCAGGCTGCAAATGAATCGCGCAGTTGTTGGGTGTGAAATCGGAGATAGTGTGCCACTAAGCTATTTATGCTGAAGCTGGATTTAGGAGTTATTGAGAGAATATGGCAAGCAAAAGTAGGGAGTTAGTGTGCACTCTTTCTACGGCCCCGGTGCGTCCATGCGCAGCAGTGGTGAAGCCATGTGACGCAGCATTATATAAATGTATTTTTCATTTCATTTAATTTAACTTTTATCTATCCTCGAGACCAATTGAGGGGTGACCCTCATTTACAATGACGTCGAGTTCAAACAAATTCAAGGAAAAACAACAATACATACAATATTCAATGCAAATACATCAAGTACACAACAGAGAGAAAAAAACTATTGAATATTAATATATATATATATTCATATTATCATATTATAATGGTAATAATAATAATCATAATAATAGAAGACAAAAGTAAATTAAAATGGGTAAAAAATCTAAAATCATAAAAAGTGCCTGTTTTGTGGTGTAGTTCTAGTTCTAGTTTACAACTGTTGGCTTACAACATAGTGGACATCATAACAAATGGATGGAGGGGGTGAACTTGATGAAATAAGTTCAACTCTATTTCAAAATATCAGGTGTTTCATGGAAATTACATAATCCAATATGGCCGCCGCCATATGACGTCATAATATGCAAATTAGATGAAAAAATGTATTCCCTAGATAAACTTCAGGACATTCTCAATATTTGTCTCATTAACTTTTTGTCTCTATCTCAAACCACTTTCAATCCAGAGCCTTCTGAAATTTAGGTGTCAAAATAAAGTATTTTTCAAAATTAAACCCGGCGCCTAAAGGGTTAAATAATTTAAATGCACTCATTATATTACTGAGAAATATGTCCCATAAAAGAAAAAGAGCAACAAGCCCATCCCAGAGGACCCTGAATAATATTTTATTTTAAATTAATATTATTATGGAAAATCTATGTGTCCTTCTCCAATAGCTTCTAATTCATCTGACACAGTGTCTCCATTTTTTTTTTTCATACAAAATTCTTCAGATTTAGCCTCTTAATTTCCCTCTCAAAGTGCACCAGATTCATGCATTTCACTTTAAAAACTTAAAAAAATCTCCCGGGGGGGCATACCCCCGGAACCCTCTAGGAGGGTTGGGACCTCGGCTGGATACTATTTTCCCCCTGCTGGACATTGGACGCAAAAGCAGAAAACACTGGGTGTATCATTGGCATATAAACAAGAGGGGGAATGTGTCTGTTTAATGTGCAAGGAAAGTGTTGCCGTGAAGAAGGATTACAATTTACGAAGACACTATGAAACTAGAAATCAGAGCAGCTACATGTCCTGATAAATGTGTTATTTTTGCAAAGTGGCCCGGCCCTTCGTAGATTTTTATGTATGTGGCCCTCAGTGAAAAAAGTTTGGACACCCCTGGTTTAAATCAAAGCATAGGCACAGTGGCGTGCACAGGTAGACCTGAAGTGGTGCTGAAGCACCTGCCCTTTTCCCCTGGCCCAATCAAGTGCCCTTTTGAAAAAAAATAAAATAAAAAATCTGAAAGTTATTTTTTTTTTGTTACAGTGTATGTGGCCCATGCCGACATTATCGTCTATACATGCTCAACGATTAAAACCGTTTGACAATAATGCCCCAATAAATATGCCCCCCCCCCCTCCTCCGCACACACTTCCTTTGCCAACGTGAACGCGCAGAGTGGACACAAACGGAGGCGCGTTGCCGCAGCAGTTCACAGCTGCTGCACACACACACCTACTCCCCGGCCTGCCCTGCCCCACTAGCGAGGTAACACATACATGAATGGAGTCAAGAGTGTATTGTTTGCCCCCTAAGCCTCAGTTGCCAAGCTATAACTTGCATTTATTTGTCTCTGTTATAAAGTAGCCTCTATCATGCATGCAGCGCCACACAGCTGAGCATAAATTAGCCGACTGTCCTGCTTAACAAGCTAGCCCAAAAAAAAATAGATATGACGTGATGAACACAACTAATGTCGGCGGAGTTTGTCATTGGTACAGCATGTGAATCTATCAGTATGCTGAATATCTAGTGTTGTTTAGGTTTACTTTAGGCTATATAATTAACACTTCACTTGGAGTAATTTATTTGCTAAATGACAGAAAATGTAGCCTTGTGCCTTGTTGTAATGTAACCAAGCAGTCTTATTTTATATGGTTGGTCTCAGTGGCGTGCACAGACATTTTGGGGGGCAGGTGCTCAGTGCAAAAAAAAGGGCACAATATATTCTATCGATGAATGACCAAATCATTTTAAGGGTACTTGTACAAAACCCCCCCTGGCCTAATGACTTTTAAGACCCGGCCACACATAGAGTGTTTCTCAAAGGAATTTGGGAGACTGTGTTTGGGACCTTTGAAATTTGAACCTTTTAAAGTAAAATTCATCAATCTGGTGCACTTTGAGAAGAAAGCTAAGGCTAAATCACCTGTGTCAATGTGGGCTATTTAGTACTATTTTCTGGAATAATTTGGAGACACAGAATTACCAAAAAGCAGAAAGAAAGCTTCGGATTTTTTTTAAAGTAGCCTTGTGCCTTGTTGTAATGTAACCAAGCAGTCTTATTTTATATGGTTGGTCTCTTTTTATTTACAAATTGCAGTATTATGCCTAGAAAGGAGAGGTTAAAAAAGGAAAAAGAAAGGGAGCTACAGCAGGCAGCCCAGGGGAGCAGCTCTCTGCTCTCCTGGATGAGAGCATCCACCAGCAGCAAGGAGGAAGATGAAGATGAAAGGTCAGAGTCAAGACCAGAGTATGTTAACTGTTCAGGGCCTTTTAAAGATCAGATTTTAATGTTGAACTGTTCCTCAAATGTTATTGAAATATCTTAAAAGCTGTCCACACATTTTATTTTAACTACGCAAAGTGGGTTGGTGGTACTAAATCAGTCATGAAGCTACATAAGTTATTTCTATGTTACAAGACTTGCAGTAATCTTGTATTTACCTTATTAGGATATTATTAGTACGGAGATCAGGGGCCTAACGAAGACTTCAAAGACAGAATTCCGGATAAGGGATTATTTAAAAAAATCCGAAGCTGACTGTTTTTTTTCAAACATACATTTTTTCTTTCTGCTTTTTGGTAATTCTGTGTCTCTAAATTATTCCAGAAAATAGTACTAAATAGCCCACATTGACACAGGTGATTTAGCCTTAGCTTTCTTCTCAAAGTGCACCAGATTGATGAATTTTACTTTAAAAGGTTAAAATTTTTCTTCCGGGGTAGCATTCCCCCGGACCCCCCTAGAAGGTCCAGGGTCCCAAACACAGTCTCCCAAATTCCTTTGAGAAACACTCTATGTGTGGCCGGGTATTAAAAGTAATTAGGCCAGGGGGGGTTTTGTACAAGTACCCTTAAAATGATTTGTTCATTCATCGATAGAATATATTGTGCCCTTTTTTTTGCACTGAGCACCTGCCCCCCAAAATGTCTGTGCACGCCACTGCATAGGCATGTGTTAGAATGGCAAAGTCCAGACCTAAAAATAATTGAGAATATTGAGAAAGACTTGCAAATTGCTGTTGACAGACGCTCTCCATCCAATCTGATGCTGAATCTGTAGTTCGAGCTATTTTGCAAAGAAGAATGGGCAAAAATGTCAGTCTGTAGATGTGCAAAGCTGGTAGAGAAATACTCCAATAGATTTGCATCTGTAATTGCAGCGATAGGTGGTTCTACAAAGCATTGACTCAGGGGGCTGAATACTTTTGCACGCCACACTTTTCAGTTTTTTATTCATACATTTCTTTTAAAACCACGTTTCATTTTCATTCCACTTCACAATAATGCACCACTTTGTGTTGGTATATCACATAAAATCCCAATAAAATAAATGTACGTATGTGGTTGTAACGTGACAAAATGTAGAAAATGTCAAGGGGTATGAATACTTTTGCAAGCCACTGTATGATGATAGTAGAGGAAACAGGTGAGTGTGTTGTTTCGGCTCCGATCTCCTATAATCACAACATTCACCTCAGGTGTGTCGGCCAGAACACCACGCACCATTCAAAAATCATGAAAACAGCAATAGCCAAAAGCACATTATTAACTTGAGGTGACACGTTAATCTGCAGTGACAATCCGCAAATTGCGGCCGTTAATCAGCGCGTGCATAAATCAATGCAAACGGCCTAAAACAACGGTTGGCAAACTCTGTGAATTTATTTATAAAAGTGATTCACATAAACTAAGTAGGCATATTAACACAGTAAAATAATAATACTCCAGCTACTTGCACGCTCCGATAACTCGGAGAGGAAAAAAAGTCAACTTCCCTGCAGACTGAGGTCACCGCCCCTCAATGACAAATACTGGATCTGATTGGCCAGATGACCGTCAAAGCTCATATGATAGGAGTTACCATCCGTCAATCATAGTTAGTCACTAAGGTCACTCCACTTTCTTAATAGGTCCATGCTCCAAAACGGCGAATTTCGCCGAAAGGTGACTAGTTTGCATGCCTGTGTTTAGGTGCGGACATGCACACCGTTGTGTCGGGTCTGATCTCAGCCATGGTTGATTAGAGGAAATAAAATAGTGTGAGGGAGACTAGGCGCGTAGAGGCGATTGACCATTTTTACACAAAATGATCAAGCGGCGCTTTAGAGCCGTTAGAAGCGATGGCCATCCGTGCTACGCGTTTGGTGTGTTCCCACCTTTACAGATGATGGTGGAAAGTCTAAGAGGGAAGAAATTTCACCAACTGACTTTTTGCAACGGAGTAATCTTATCACAGTAGCACATTAGAATTAACTGAGCTCTTTAGAACGACCCATTCTTAAACTATTGTTTGTAAAGGCGGACTGCATAGCTTCATACACAATGGCAATGGGACTGAATGAAACACCTGGATTCAATGATTAAGGACTGTGGCTCAACACTTTAGTCCAAAAAGTATAGTTGTCTCTTAAGTTCCTAAATGCTCCACTTTATTCACCAGGTAGTGGCAGGGTTTAACGCCGTTTGCTGCTGAGCAGCTAATGTGTAGAATTTTTTTGGCTGAAATCATTTGCCCACAACTGGAAGCAGCAGAACTGGTGACATTAGTGACTGTGAGTCTGTGAGCAGTAAACATTAAAGCTGCAAGCAGAAAAATAGAAAATATGAGCCAAACAAGGCTCTGTAGAGCTGAGGTCAACATATCATCATGACACAAATCATTATGAAAACATTGTATGCTTCAATGGAAATCGTACGTATTATTTGTTTTCTATAACTTTTAAAGTACTCACCAACAGAGCAATGAAGTCTGCAGTCATCAGCATGTAGAAGACCTGATCCCAGCCACCTGGTGACAGCAGCCCAGCCAACAACGGGCCCAGAGCTGCACCTGACCACGCAAACATTGGCTACACATGTTAATGACAAATCTATAGGGATCTCATATGGCTTGAATTTATGACCTTACATGTCTTGAAAAATTTGACATTAAATTGAGAAAAAACAGAAGATATGCCAACTTGAACACCTCTAAGCACATCATTAAAAGACAAGGTTGGTAATGTTTAATTAACAAATTAAGACATACCCAAACAAACAATTAATGCATCCTACCAACCCCTATGGTGTCTTCTTACTCTGTGCCATAGAGCGCCATTGTAATATAACATACAGTGAGCCACAGGGTGATATGTTCCTCCATCCCCATGAACACACACTGTACTTAATTTCTCTGAGTAACAATCACTAACAAAAAATTTTAAGCAATGCGTAGGATCAAGTCAAAAGGTGGCGTACGGACCAAACTCAGGGTATTGGGATTTAAAAACCAGTGCGCACTAAAGTCCTACACCGGTTTTCCTTTTTAAATCAGAATCAACTGCAGATGTGGGGCATCCTTTGCGGACTTAATGTTACACCCATAGTTACCCATATATAGTCATTGAAATGGTCCAAATTAACATACATTCACACTGAGTGCATGAAAGCGATCGCAGCAAATGCCTACCGAAAGTAAAAGAGAAAAATAGATTTGACACAGTGTGACATAAGGCTGAGGACCAGAAAGATGTAGTTAAGTGACAGTCTGGGCCTTTTAAAGGCATGACAGCGCCAGGTGAGGCAACATTGTGAACGCCCTCAGAAGGTGGGACTGGCCCCAACAAAAAACAAGTGCTACGACATAAAGATTGTTGCCAAAAAGCAAATATCTTTACACTGGTGTTGGTGCCATCCCATGGAGAACTCAAACATCAGGCGTTTATTGATTATAAGAATGATCTGTATTTACAAAGGAACTCTGTATACATATGATACATGACATGTTTTAAACAAACATGGTTTCTGGCCTCTCATTCCTTTGCCAGCAGCATTTATAATTTCTCCCATTTCTGTGTGTTTGCCTGGGTCAGTTTCTAATGAGCACCGCACATTTTACTGTCAAGTTTGTTTTTAATAAATCCCCAAGTTTGCTTAGAAAATAGCTTGATCCGTCTTCTTTGCGTATGCCACATGTAGAAGTATGGCCCCAGGTATTTCATGGAATAATTGAGCATTTTGAAAAATGAATTGTGAGCTGCTGTGTTTAAAGATTTAACATTCTGAATAACCATAGCCCGATCAGTTAAGTAGGTCAATTCTAGTCCTTTGCTGTTTCTATCAGCACAGAAAGCTAAATGTATGTTGATGAGTGATACTGACCTACAGACCCTGTTCCATCGATGATGGCAGTGACAGTTGACAAAGCTCTTGCATTGCCCTTTAGGCTCTTGTGGGTCCCCTAAGGTTAAGAGAAAGAGAGCGAGAGAGAGAAAGAGAGAAGGGATGACAAGGGAGGCCTGTACACACTGACTAAATAATCATCTAAAAATGAGGTGGGCTGAATTTACCAAATCAGCAGACACTGCAGTCGTGATTAGGGAGTATGGTCCATTGACTAGACATCCACAAACTAACAGCATGCCTAGGAAACACAGGTTGAAAGATATATATTTGTTTTCTACAGCCACCCAAACCCACTGTACTCCTGTGACACTCTATTCACCCCTCATGCTGGGAATATATGTGGCATTTTAAATTGACACTACTTCCGTTTGGAAAATATATTGGGCCTCATTTATCAAACTTGCGTGGAAACTGGTTCAGATCCTGGCACCTACGCCAGGTATCATGTGGGATTTATCAAACTGTCGTACTTCGCCAATCTCAGCGTACACCAGAGATCAGTGTTGATAAATGCGGCGGCTGAAAACAATCGTAATTTGAATATCACGCCCCTATATTTTCTCAGTTTAGAGGCCTCGCCCATAGGTTTTACGACATGGATATGCGCATTACGGGAGAGAAGAAGTACTTCTCTGAAGTAGAAATTGACAGCATAACAGCAAAAGTAGAATTTTTTTTTTTAAAGTTTTATTTCGGAGCATTAAAAGAACGTCAGAAGGCAGCAGTTAGGAAGGAAATAACTGCTGCGGTCAACAGCGTTGGTGTTGACAAACGATCTCCAGCTGATTGGTTTATCTTAGGTTTACATCAGTGTTATCGATCAAATGATATAAAATAGCATATAAAATTTTATGTTGCAGTTAAGTTTCTTTACATAGGTGAAGAAAAGGTTGTCTGACTTATATTGGCAACTAAAAAAGCGTGTTGCTGCTCTGAAATGCAACACCCTTTCTTATGCATTAGCACTTTGTATTTATTGCATTGTCATTACCTGTGTCTATTCACTGCTGCTGGGCTGTTTTGCAACAAACAAATTTTTCCTACGTGGAATTAATAAAGTATTCTTATCTTATCTTACCAGCTGGAGGTGCTGCAATAAGTGGTGGAGGAGAAACAGACGCACCAACTGTCCGATAATGTATAAATATTAAACCTTTAACGCCTGTCTTGTTTTTTCCCCCCATGAAATAAATGTGTGTCTGCAGAGGTTTGAATGATTAGAATGTATTGGCCCTTTCAGATAGCACTACTCGGCTTGGCACGAGTGGTCAGCCGTCAGCTGCACAAACCAGCCTGTATTAACCTCCACAGGGCCAGGCAACCAACAGCTGTGAGAGCGCCCACCATCCTGCTCCACCACCGATCCTAGACCATTACTGCTGAGGTCCCGGATCAGAAAAACAAATCGAAACATGCCGGTTAATGGTGGAAATAAATTGCTCGCTAATACCTCAAAAGTGCAAAAAAAAAAAAAAAGTTAAGCTGAATGTTGTGCCGTGTATTTTTATCATAAAGAGCAGCGTACTACTAGCCTGGCTCCGCCCGCCTACCTACTTCCGCTCAAATTTCCTTTTCCCTTCGGTAGTCAGTCTGGGGCTGCGGTGAATTTAGCTTTAGCTCAGGAAAATTTCCGAACGTCCAATCAGCGAACAGAGCTAGTGGCTAAGAACGATGATGTTGAAGTCGCGCTCCAGTTTTAGTTGAATGCTGCGTTCCTTTATACTCGGAACTCGGAGATTTCCGACTTGGTAGTTCCGAGTTCCGACCTGTCTGTGTTCCAGTGCATATGCTCGCGAAAGTATGGACACCGACAACCTTTCTCGTCCAAATAACTAAACGTTAGGCTCTAGCACGTTACCGTTGCCAGGTACCGGTAGATCCATAAACTACAATATGTACAGAGAAGTCGGAAATTTCCGAGTTCCCAGTACAACTGGAACGCACCGTCAGAAGCCGGCTCATGACATACGTCACGACCAAGCTTTATGCGATTGGTTGGCTGATCCAGAGTGGCACTGGGCAGATCCAATAGTTTTAAACTTCAACACCCGCCTCCAAGTGAGTGAACGTATACCAAATAGAGCAGTTCCAGACCTTCTGTACAAATGAAATGAAGTACGATGGTCTGGTTGGACCAGGCTAGCGTAATACTTGCATAGCCTACATATCTAATACTGACCCCGGAATTCCACTGGCTGCGCGTGCGTTGTCCAATGGTTTTGCTCCGTGCGCCCACGTCAGTCAACACCCACCGGCTCCGTTTTCAAAGCAGGCAAGGCCAGCTCCGCTAGCTCCGCTGAACAGCTGGAGTCGCGAGACCGAGGAGTTCCCGCGGTAATAAAAGTGACGGGCGATCGCTCTTGATAATATGATTCTCCTATATGGTATTTACACAACAACAAACGCACTGAAGGTTATTGTTCCCATCCGAATGAGTAAAAGAACTGGACATGCTTGTATGCACGTCTCTGCTCTGGGATTGTTACCTGCAGTGAACACCGGGTGTCTTATTTTGGAAAAAAAACTGAGGTTTTATTGTTTTGTCGGCGTCTGTGTTCCTGTCTATCTCGATGTGTTCTGTGCTAAATTGATGCGGTGAGCTCAGGCATCCAGCAAAAACAGAAGCAGTGCGTATTTCACCGGACAGCTGGAGCAGCAGCGGAGCAGAGAGACGGTGCAGCAGAGCTAGTGGACGCTCACACACTGACTAAAGTAAAAACCTGATAGCTGCGCTGCCGTGCTGGAGCGGAGACGGACCGGAAATGCAGCCGGTGGAATTCGGTCTTTAGCCTAACATTTTAGAAGCGATGAATGAATGCAGCCCCCGTGCTGCAGAGTCCCCCCAGCTGCTCCAAGTCGAAGACAACTGCCGTTACGCAGTCCCATGCAGCTCTCCTAAGTGGCCCATGTGCGCACCATTGAATCAGCGCTCCTACACAGTTGCACACCATGCTGCACATTTTTAAGTGATTAGCCTAATATGTTTATCTCGGTCTGAGCAAACACTGCATTAGTATTATCTACTAACAATTGCTCAACAAAGTAATCGGCTACCCGGCAGAGCAAGTCCATGCTGTTTACAAACTTGCGTACATGATGTGAGAGCTGGCGTGAGATTTGAGCGTACCCTACACTCACGTCCAAATTGATAAATGCCGAGGTTTGCGTTGAAATGTGTGTACACCCACTTTTCTGGTCTACGCACGGTTGATAAATGAGGCCCATTGAGAGGATAATGAGTGTAGTCAGAGCCGGCCCAAGCCTTCAGGGGGCCCTAAACGAAATATGATTAGGGGGCCCCTCTCCAATGTTAGCGCTGCTGAAACTATAGATCTTAGTTAAATATCATTCACACACCCAGTGTTTTCCGCTAGTGCCTCCACTGTGCAGCTGTGCGAAAATATTAGACAGCCAAGATTCAGACCCTCCTAGAGGGGTCCGGGGGTATTCTCCCCCGGGAGATTTTTTTAACCTTTTTAAAGTGAAATGCATGAATCTGGTGCACTTTGAGAGGAAAATTAAGAGGCTAAATCTGAGAAATTTTGTGTGAACAAATAATTTGGAGACACTGGGTCAGATGAATTAGAAGCTATTGTAGAAGGATACATGGATTTTCCATAAAAATATTAATATAAAATAAAATATTATGGAGGGTCCTCTGGGTTGGGCTTGGGGCTCTTTTTCTTTTAGGGGACATATTTCTCTGTAATATAATGAATGCATTTAAATGCAGTGATAGGAACGAAGCAGAAGAACTCTGTTGTCCAGCTACTGTATCTTTTTTTCCACAGACAAGGCTGAAATAGGCTATAGACTATACACAGTGCATGGGCAACTGAGGGCAGCCCCATTTCCAATTGTTTTTAAATAAACTCAATACACACTGTGCATGGATGTGAACGTGACCTGATCAGATAATTTCCAACCGTGATTACATTTTTAGGCTATTAATTATCTAGACCAAAACATTTGATTCCTTTTTTTGTATAACTCACATTTGCATAATATGATGTTAATATCAAACACACAAAAAATCTTTTAGTTTTTTTTTTAGGGGGCCCCCCTGGCGGTCGGGGGCCCTAAGCGACCGCTTAGTTCGCTTATGCCTCGGGCCGGCTCTGAGTGTAGTTCCGACCTTTTAAATATATCTGAAACAGTCTCATTTTTCCTCTGATGATAATAAGTTAAACGTAACAGCATACGAGACCATTAGTCAAAGCAGTGCTTCTCAAATGGTGGGCCGCGCCCCCTTGTGGGGGCGCCGTGAGTTGTCAGGGGGGGCGCGGGCTGCCTTGATTTCCAACTGACCAAAAAAAAAATATATATTTTTTTTTTTATTTTTTTTTTTAAGTGCTAGCAAGCATATGGTCATATCCGCGCGAAAGGCCGCGATTTGCAGTAAATAAATGTCCGCATGTGTCTCCAAGTGTCTCTGTAGGCTATTTAAAAATAAATCAAGCAAGTAGACTAATAATAACATTATTAGTCTACATGAATTATTGGTTATCGCATCACAGAAGGCCTATTGGCCTATAATAATAAAAAAACACCACCTTAACTATGTTTACAGTTTAAATTTTTTTTGAATGAAATGCAAACCTCAGTGAATCTTTTGCTCTTGTTTCTCTGTCCTGAGATTCACACAGACTGAGCAGTCTTGTTTAAATGTTACAAATTGAGCTAATAAACTGAACTTAGAATGTTTTTGCTGCAGAAGTTATCTCATCTATTTTTTGTTATCTAATTTGATAATAAGGTGATTGTATGCAGAATGCTCGTGCCATAAACTCACACAGTGGTTTTGTACAGATAAATAAATTAATATTAGCAGGTTCTCAATAGTATTTCAATTTAGTGGGGGCGCGAAAAAATTTCTGTCCCCTAGGGGGGGCATGACAGAAAATAATTGAGAACCATTGAGTCAAAGAATGCTTTATTATATAAACTTAGCATAAAAAGTAAGGCAATTTGTGTTCGGTCGAGTATTTGTTTGCTGTAACAATGTTTCTTGGCAAGAAATCTTATACCGTTGTAAAGCCTGTTTATTTCCCTTTCGAATGGTGCAACAATTGTAAATAAAATGCATTTGTGGGATGAGCAGCAGAGTTGAGTATGTGGGTTGTGCAAATGAAAACAAGCCAGATCTTATCTGCCAATGCCAAACAGCTTATTCTGCTATTGACTCTTGTCTGGTGTTGTTTATTGGATTGGATGATTGAAGTATGAAGAAACAAAACCTATTGGCAATTTAACAATTAATTATTTTAACAAACGGGGGCCTCAGTAGCATGTGGAAGAACATACACAGCCACAACAGCCTGGCACCTGCAAACAAGCTGTTTGGCAAATGTGGATAGTAGATTTCTTTGTTGTATTACTTATATCTTTGTTTCTATCTTTTTCTTTTGTGGTGGGTAGATTTAACTGATAAGAATATAGGATAGGCACACATAAGCTTTTGCAGAATGATTGTTTAATAATGACTGAATAAAAAAACTACTAATTCAACTATACATGTTAGGGTAGAATATAGATCTGATGTACTTAACAGATTTGTAAAGTGTACAGTAATACTTGGCCTACTTGCGGCACATACTAGTGATGTGCCGCAAGTGCCCAGAACTATCTTTAGTCACGAGGTTCAGCGATATCTCATAAAGTGAGAATTGTGTCTGAAGCCAAAGCAGACAGCCAAGGTACAAACAAAGACAGTCAGAAAGGACTTTAAACTAACTCTTTTCACGACAGTTGGCCAGTGACTTCTCACAACGTAAAAGTGAGCTGTGATGGTGTGCTAGCATTGTGTGGTTGCAACAAGGAGTATCATGTACTCAATAAAGAATGCCAGTTTCAAAGAAATCCACATGTATCTGTTGTGACAAGAGCTACACACAGCTACTCTGTGCGATAAAAGTGTAACTCAATCTAATATAATCAATCATGCAATGTTTCAGACTAGGCTGAGGGGTGAGAGCCAGCTCTTACCGACGGTTGGTCCAAAACCAAACTCACTGATCATGGAGAAACCATACAGCTGCAGGGGAAAGACAAAGCATTTTCAGTTCCATTCATATTTCACATGTCTTAGCAAATTAGCACCAGCCGTGTTACATTTACGTTTAAAGGTGAAATAGCGATAATTGGATTTGAGATGTCAAAATTATGCAATTTTTTGGGTTGCCAGACACTGGCAGTAAATATGTGTAATTATTTGTTTGTAAAGTAGGGGAGAACGGGTTATATGTCACACGGGTTGGTTGTCACAATCGTTATATCTCGGAACCAGAAGGCGCTGTCTGTGAAATTTTGGTATGTAAATATCCAGAATTGGGATCAGAGGTCACCTACATAGTCTTCCTTGGAGTTAGACCGCTGAATTTGAGGTGAGAGGACTGTTTGTGTTTTTCACGTCAAATTGAAAATATTTAGCTCCTCAGTATTTTTCTCCATTTCCCCATTGTGAACCCAGAGTTGTTGAGTACACCAAAGTTTTATGTTAGAAATGTAAAGTATGGGTCCCCAGTAGGTAGAAACTGCCAGATGCTAACTTGCATATGTTGGGCAATTAGCGTAGCATAGCATAATTAGCATTAATTAGCATAATTACCATATTGACAATATTTCAGCAACTGCTTTGCCGATTTGGACAATATTGGAGTGGTTTTGGGGGTTATTGAGGATGATAAATCCATTTCTGACATTTTCAAAATTCAAAATGGCCGTTAAAACCGGAAGTGGCCATATTTCCACTCAAGGTGGGACGATTTTGATGAATTTTGAGTCTATTTTCCAGGTTTATATTTACATGCTTAATACATTGGCTATCACAACAACCTTTGTGCTAATATGATACAGGAAAACCTAGTTAATTCCTATCCAGATCCATAGTTAGTTAGCTAGCTAGCTAGCTAGTTAGCACATTAGCTAGCATGCCAAGTTAAAGCAGAAGTAAGCAATTTGATTATTTTAGCTTTCTTCCTGTCATGTCGTCCCTACAAACATTTTACTTTCGCGGAACTCTCATGTCACATCAGGTGTCGGGGGCGGGATTATTCCGACCAACCAGATCAACTAAAACTTTGTGACCGCCATATTTAAAAACAAAGCTACTACAAGACGTAGTCAAAACACAATCCCAGACCGTCGATTTTGGAGTTGATTTTACAGATCCATAGTTAAGTAGCGTGCTATTATGTTGTTTAAGAACTTGTAATGAAGTTACAGCAACAACTGAAATGACAATGGACATTAGCTAGCTAGCTTAGTAGCAAGCAACTAAAGCAGCAGTTTCAGGTGATTCACCGACTTAAAGGTTCAGTAAGTGATATGATCATTTTAGCTAACTTCCTGTCAGTGGCTGCAGTTAGCAGTCCCCTCCCTCGTCTATACGTCACCACCACATGAACACACAGCCGTCTTCATCAGATATTGCGGCGATGGAGAGCAGCAAGTCATCGTTCACAGGCACAGAGACCTGCCTCTTTATAGCACTCTGTCTCCTGATTGGATAAAAACGAATAGCAGAGTCTCAGAGCTATACATCTGGAAATCGGTGGCGGACCATAACAAACAGCTCCTGCTCTTTCCTACAGTAATCACAATCAAAAGGTATTATAGATGTTTTTTTCCTTTCATTTAACTTTGCGTAGTTTCCAATAACCAGTGTTTTTTTTTTTTTTTATTCCCTCTCAAATCAAAGATGTCACTGGCAATGAGCAGGTAAAAACATCTGGTCTTCCACTCGTTATTGGAAACTACGCAATCCCCGTCTACACGTACAACAACCTTGGCGACCTGGCAAGTAGAGTTTTATTCTGCGTACTGCACGTAGGGAAGAGCAGGAGCTGTTTGTAAAGTCCACCACCGATTTTTGGATGTATAGCTCTTAGACTCTGCTATGTGGAAAGCAAGCAGGGTCTCTGATGAGGCTAGGAAACGGGGTGTGAGGGAACTGTGTTATGAACTGCGCACACAGTGATTGCTGCATGCATAAAGAGATTACAGGAACAACATGACAATTGACATTAGCTAGCTAGCTAGCTAGAAAGCAACTATAGCAGGATAAGTAAATTCAGTGTTTGTCTCTTCTCCCGGGGTGTGCAACTTCACAAATTTAAATCCACCTGCAACCTGATCTTTCAATTCAAACCCCATCTTGAGGTCTTCACACCCAATGGTCGCAGCATGACTCATGCCATGCGGTGCTGCTTCACTTTCAGTGCGATTATCTGCTTGTGAGTCGAAGTGGCCATCGCATGTGTTGTGCGATGACTAGGGATGGGAATTGATAAGAATTTAACGATTCCGATTCTGCTTATCGATCCGATTCCTTATCGATTCTCTTATCGATTCTCATTGGGTGAGAGAATAAGTACAAATTAGTTTGTTTGTATTATCTCTCTTTAATATCTGATCAGAGGTGTGTATAGTGTGTACCTTGAAAGATTATCAAGGATTAGGAAATTGTCAATTTTCACATTAATTGGTCCAAACAAAAAAATAAATGTTTGGCTTTTAAGCCCAAATGCCATTATGTGCCCTAAAAACTAAAAACACTAACTGAAAACAGTCAAGGAAGAGCTTGTGCCTTTTGGAATATTAACAGTGCTCATTTGCACTTGAAAATAAATTCAACTGACATAATAAATATAAAAAAGTCTTTTGAAAAGATAAGACCAGCTATCAACTTTGGCAAATTAACCATTTTTATGCAGAAAAATCATCATGTTTGCCCTCTCAGGAAGGATACAAGATATTTAATTTATGTTCAGTGTTATTATTATATGATGATTGCACCCTTACTCTGAAAGGGCAATGTGATGATGTCACTACGTTCACGTGAAGGAACCCTTTCCTTATATGTCCGTGGAAGGAACGCCTCAGGTCAAACTGTCAGGTTGTACGTTGTTGTTGAACTGACTGCACAGTCATGTAGACTATTCAAGAAGGGAATAAATACGCCAGAAAGGCTAAAAGAGAATGTATCGCTTTGCTTATTCTTCACCACGCCAGCGACGAGGAGTCACCGCTCCATCTCAGCTTTACAATGTATTGTCGCCTTTTCGCGTGAAATACAACCACACTTTAGAGCGCTTCTGCCTCGACGTCATGTTTGCTGCGTTCTGAACCAAAACAAAGCAGCGCGTGTCTGAAGTCATGACACATTTGCAACGAGCGGAACCGATAAGCGGCATCGTTAAGCAGGCATGTTAACGATTCCAAGGAATTGGTTGACTCGGCACCGGTTCTGAACAAGACCGGTTCTCGATTCCCAACCCTAGCGATGACCATTGGGTGTGAAGACCTCAAGATCAAAATGATCCCTCCAACTGTGGATAGGGCCAATGCATCTCAACAGGCCAACTGCGTGTAGCAAAGTTGGCAGCTGACTTCTGGAAACGTAGGACTTCTTCATAGGTTGTGTCAATGCAATGCTCATTTAGGTTCTGAACCAGTTCTGAGCTACCATGCTCATGTTGGAGTTTTACAGCAAGCCCCAGAGTTTTCTGATTCCAGCTCCTACTGGTGTGCTGCTGGTTGCATTGAGCGAGTATAAGTGATGGTTTAGGAACTTCTCCTTCCTTGGACACAAGACTGGAGACAAGTTTGAGGAGGGCTGGACTTCAGTGATCTGTTCATGCAGGAACCTTTTGAAGTTCTCTGAAGCCAATAATAGTCAGGCATCCTTCAACCATCAGCTCTCTCTCTGGTTGTCCATCGATTTCGATGATGACGTCCACTTTTAACCTTTTTGTAAAAAAATAAAAAATAAATAATAATAAAATAATAAATAAACAAAAACATACTTCTTCAGTTACTTACTTTACTTTCCCTATCCTATCATATGGCTACCACAGCCCAAACAGCACAGCCACCTTCCACAGACCCAGGCTCTGTACAAACAAGCTCCAGGTAGTGTCAATGCTGACTCTACCTATCCTATCCTACTACAAGGCTATCACAGCCTAAAAACAGCAACGCACCTTCAACAGACCCAGGCTCCGTACTAGTAAGCTCCAGGTAGTGACAATGCCGATTCTACAGATCCTATCATATGGCTAACACAGCCTAAAAACAGCATAGCCACCTTCAACGGACCCAGGCTCCGTACTAGTAAGCTCCAGGTAGTGACAATGCCCATACTACCCATCCCCATTGTTCCACATCTATCTATGAAATTTAATGTGGCTATACAAGCCAATCCTAGACCTACATAACCTCTGACAAGTAGGACATGTAAATGTGTCAGTGGACACTGTGGGCTCCACAGGAGTTTTCCTCCTGTCCCTCTTCTGCTGTCTCCTGGCTGTCCTGTCCT
Organism: Ammodytes marinus; assembly: GCF_949987685.1. NCBI lineage: Eukaryota > Metazoa > Chordata > Actinopteri > Uranoscopiformes > Ammodytidae > Ammodytes > Ammodytes marinus. The sequence continues at coordinate 1,398,225 of NC_137216.1, read as the reverse complement.
CCTCCAGCCTACGGGTCCCCTCCTTACACACTTTCCGCCAAATGGTACGGTCAGCAGCAGTAACTTCCAGGTCCTCAGGGCTGATATTACATTTCTTCAATGTGGTCTTCATCTGGTCCTTGTAGCACTTTTTCTGCCCCGCAGCCGAGCGTTGGCCATGACTTAACTGGCCGTACAACACTCAGCGAGGCAGTCGGTCCTGGGGCATTCTCACCACATGTCCAAGCCATCTCAGCTGGTGCTGAGTGACCAGAGCATCCAGACTTCAGTGAATATATTGATAAAGAGTTTTCGTACATTGGAATCCTCCCTGCTTAAGGAGCTCAGCTGGGATCTTGTCATTTCCAGGAGACTTGTTGTTCCTGAGGGAACAGATAGCCGAGTGAACCTCCGAAAAGCTTGGTGGCTGATTAAGAGTGTCAATTTGGGGAAAACAGTGAGGTCCACATCAGCCTCCTGATTAAGGAGACAATCAAAATGATCGGCCCACCTCAACAGAATGTCATTTTGATCTTTCAAAAGTGTCAGACCATCTGCTGACTTCAAAGGAGTAATAAAGCGATTTCTTGGGCCATATATAGTTTTTAAAGCATTGTAAAAATTATGCATGTCATTTATATTGGCATAATACTGAATTTCTTCAGCCTTTTTCACCCACCACTCGTTCTTTGCGATCCGGGTGGTCCTCTGAACTTCCTGCCTTGCTTTCTTCCATTGCTCCCTTGCAGCTGCAGGATGGATTTCTGAGGGCTTTACGATGCAATCTATGCATATTCTCAAGCATGTCATGGATGGTGTCAGAGTTTTCATCAAACCAATCTTGGTGATTCTTACCCTTAAAGCCGACTGTTTGGGCTGCTGCGTCATAGAGAGCAGAGCTAATGGAGGTCCACTTCTGCTCCAAAGTTTCTGACTTTACTGACAACTCCATGTCCTTCAGCTTTTCAGCAACAGAGCTACGGAAATTATTTCTGACATGTTCGTTCTTAAGGCGGGTGCAATTCAGCTGCCTCCTGTTACTTCCTATTCGCCGCATGGGAGGGCGAACTGTCATGCCACATGCTACTTAGCCACAATCATACGATGATCTGTCCAGCAGTCTGCACCCCTCATGGCACGGGTGATGATTACATCACTGATGTCACATCGTCTAACAATGACATAGTCAATCAGGTGCCAGTGTTTTGAGCGGGGGTGCATCCAAGAGGTTTTGTATTACACAAGGTGGATAGCAGCTGCTTTATGCAAAGGTCCCCATAATAACAACATGAACATCATGCCCTCTGCCTGTATTTTTCTTTTGATGTGGATCCCTATCTCTCTGTGCTTTGTTTTTCTTACTGTTATTTGTTGTTAGGGAAAAGGTTGGTAAATGGTGAAGGGGGAAGCAGGATGCATCGGTCACTTTTGTACTTGAAAGATCAGGTTGCAGGTGGATTTAAATGAGAAGTAAGGGATGTATTTGTTAATATACATGTTAAATCACTCTATATTCATACAGCAATCACTTAAACAGTATGCGCAGTCCATAACACAGGTCTCTGAGTCATTCAGCTTTGCAGTAATTGCCAGTTACATTTTCAAGTATCCCGCTCATTTTTTTCCAATCAAGAGACAAAGTGCTATAAAGAGGGGACTGCTAACTGCAGTCATTGACAAGTCAGCTAAAAGGATCATATCACTTACTGAACCTTTAAGTCTGTGAATCAACTGAAACTGGGGCTCTCTGCTGCTTTAGTGGCTTGCTAGTAAGCTAGCTAGCTAATGTCCATTGTCATGTCAGTTTTTGCTGTAACCTGGTTACAAGTTCTTAAACAAAATAACTTAGCACGCTAGCTAAAGAGACACCTGATGTGAAGTGAGAGTTCCGCGACAGTAAAGTGTTTGTAGGGACGACATGACAGGAAGTAAGCTAAAATAATCAAATTGCTTACTTCTGCTTTAACTTAGCATGCTAGCTAATGTGCTAACTAGCTAGCTAGCCAACTATGGATCTGGATAGGAATTAACTAGGTTTTCCTGTATCATATTAGCACAAAGGTTGTTGTGATAGCCAATGTATTAAGCATATAAATAACCCGGAAAATAAAATTCATCAAAATCGTCTTCCAGTTTTAACGGTCATTTTGAATTTTGAAAATGTCCAATGTTGTCCAAATCGGCAAAGCAGTTGCTGAATTATTGTCAATATGGTAATTATGCTAACAAATGCTAATTATGCTATGCTACGCTAATTTCCCAACATATGCAAGTTAGCATCCGGCAACCCAGTGCATCCCAAACTAGACCAGCTGCCAAGGCTACTGAACCCCAGTGCACTCCATCCCAGCTGGAGAAGAAGAAACAGTAAGTAGTATAGTAGTATAGTTATGTAGGGCTATTTGTCAACTTGACAATGTAATTTAACTTTCAAATTTAGCCTTCTTTTTAAGATTTTTCCCATTAAGATAACACTGTGACAAACAACCCCATAGTGTGTGACAACAATGTGTAAGGGTGTCTTTGATTATTAATTTCTTCTTTATTAAAATAAGTTAGAAAAATTTAATGTAGGAATGACTATTGAAAGACATTTTAGGTGATGAGCAATTCTCACTAGAGTAAAAAGTGTGCCTACTAACCACGGTCTCCCCTACTGCGCAAAAGTTTTAGGCGGGTTTTAGAAGTTAATTTTCATAAATTAACTAAATGCAGTGAATGAACAGAAAATAAATCTAAATCCAGCAGTACCATCAACTCATAACTGGCAGAAACCAGTGGGATCTAGGCACACCCATCTACTGTTCTCAGCATTGAGGACACCATTAATCCTGACCAAAACTTCAACTCCATTTGCAGAAATGCCCCAAACTTACAAGGAACCTCCACCATGCTTCACTGTTGACTGCAGACACTCATTATTGTACCTCTCTCCAGCGCTTCAGTGAACAACTGCCTTTTGCTACAGCCAAATATTTCATTTTGACTCATCAGTCCAGAGCACCTTCTGCCATTTTTCTGAGCCCCAGTACCTATGTTTTCATGCATAGCTGAGTTGCTTGACCTTGTTTCCAGACAGTAGATGGGTGTACCTTCGCCCCACTGGTTTCTGCCACTTCTGAGCTGATGGTACTGTTGGACATCTGTACCAAGTTTCCTTGGCCGACCACTGCGTCTACAATCCTCAACGTTGCCCATTTCTTTGATTGACGTTGTCCATTCACTTTAAATGGCCTTGAGTTTGAATTGTGCTATATAAATAAACTTGCCTTTGTAATTCGTCAAAAAAGCAACACATCTTGAAACCCCAGTCTGCTTTGAAATCTTTTGTCTGGGAGAGACCCTGCTAATCCATAGTTGAACAGTCTGTTTTAAAGGCATACAGAGTAGCATTTAGTCTATTTCCCAGCCCATAGAGCCCCATTGTGAACCTGGATATGTTGAGTACACCAAAAGTTTGTTAGAAACGTTAAAGCGGACCTATGATGCTTTTTGACTTTTATGACCTATAAACGTTGTTATGATGATTCATAGTCATGCTTAACCATACTAAATTATCAAATAATTACTTACATGCATTTCGACGTATTCCCTGCTGACCGTCTGGGGTGTCTGTGCAGAGCACTAAACACTATTCTAGCCAGTCGAGAAGTCACATGTTCAAAGCGGTCTACCCTTCCGTAACTTTGTGACGTCGCATGTAACTTTGTGAAGTCACCACGCGGATGTTTCCATGTATGGTAATGCTGTCACTTCCCTGTTCGCGTCTGCCTCGCGCCCTTATAGGTCCATGCTCGCGCTTCCCTCCACTGAAAGTGTTCCGGAAGGAAGGTAACCAATCACAACGGAGTGGGGTTTGCAGGAGGGGGGGGAGGGGAGCGGAGATGGCCGAAGCACACACACTCAAGTGTTGACAGGACGTGCTGGATCGCCAATCTACATAGTTTTTTGTGATGTGATTCGTGTCAGGTTGCTCTATAGCAGTGTAAAACAAGAAATTAAGACCAGAAAAGTAGTATAATAGGTCCTCTTTAAGTCCAGTGTAATTTAGCGTCAACAACATGAAAGCATGGATCCATCCTGCCTTGTATCAACAGTTAAGGCTGGTGGTGGTGGTTATTTTCTTGGCACACTTTGGGCCCCTTTGAACTAATTGAGAATTGTTTAAACGTCACAGCCTACAGTATCTCACAAAAGTGAGTACACCCCTCAAATGTCTTCAAATATTTCATTATATCTTTTTATGGGACAACACTGAAGAAATGACACTTTGATACAATGTAAAGTAGTCAGTGTACAGCTTATATAACAGCTTAAATGTACTGTCCCCTCAAAATAACTCAACACACAGCCTATAATGTCTAAAGTGCTGCGAACAAAAGTGAGTACACCCCTAAGTGAAAATGTCCAAATTGGGCCCAAAGTGTCAATATTGTGTGTGGCCACCATTATTTCCCAGCCCTGTCTTAACCCTCTTGGGCATGGAGTTCACCAGAGCTTCACAGGTTGCCACTGGAATCGTCGTCATTTATGACAACGTCACAGAGCTGGTGGATATTAGAGACCTTACGCTCCTCCACCTTCCGTTTGAGGATGCCCCACAGATGATCAATAGGGTTCTGGTCTGGAGATATGCTTGGCCAGTCCATAACCTTCAGCTTCTTTAGCAAGGCAGTTGTCCTCTTTGAGGTGTGTTTGGGGTCGTTAATGTATAATAACAATATATAATATTGCCCACTAGCTAGTTAACTATGGATTTTGAGAGGAACTCATTAGGTTTTCCTATATCCCATTAGCAAAAAGATTATGGTGATTACCAATGTATTAAGCATATAAAGAACCTGAAAATCGACTACAGATTCTTAAAAATCGTCCCACCTTGAGTTGATATATGGCCACTTCCGGTCGGCAAGTTTGAATTTTGAAAATGTCAGAAATGGATTCAGTATCCTCAATAACCCCCAAAACCACTCCAATATTGTCCAAATCGGCAAACCAGTTGCTGAAATATTGTCAATATAGGTAATTACGCTAATTGCCCAAAATATGTAAGTTATCATCCGGCAGTTTCTACATGCTGGGGACCCATACTTTAAATTTCTAACATTAAACTTTGGGGTACTCAACATAACCAGGTTCACATTTTGGCAAGTAGACTAATTTGTATGTTGTCTTTTGAAAAATACAAGATTCAGACCTGGGGCCTGTTTCAGGTAGCTGGTTTTGAGGCAACCCAGAGTTTGTTCGCTCTGAGTTGGTGGAAACTCTGGGTTTTCCGTTTCAGGTAGCAGGTTCAGCGCAACCGAGAGTCAGTTACTGCGGCAACATACGCTGTGGGTCTAACCTGCTCGGGAGGTGGTCAGACCTACCTGGAGTTTGTTTTCACTTTACGCTGCAGCTCTGACTGAAGAAAGAGTGTCACTGTCACACGCGTCCCTGTACAGTTTGAAGCAAAATCACTCCATAGAAATCTCCATCGGGATGTTTTTATCATTTCCTAATGATTTTACGTTTGACCGATCATTTATCTGATCAGTAGCTTTGTTCTCAGCCCTCGGTCCGTTCATATAGGCGGCCACCTTACACATCGTGACATGCTCTACATTCAGATTAATACACCTATTTGTTTTGTATGTTTTTTAACGTCTGTGCCACTGAACAGATTTATGTCAGGTGGATTCATGTAACGCTGTGGCTGCACGCAATCGTTACAGTTCCCTTGTGCAATCCTAAAGTCACAGACGAGCCTCGTTAAATAGCCTAATATGAATATAAAAATTATATAATAATTTAAACTGTGATCACTTGAGGAAAATGGATCTGGTAATAAATCAATCAGGCTCTTCAATGGAAACTGTCACCTAATGTGTCTTGGCGTTAATGTCTTTCACTCCCCATTTAAAAGAAGCGACAGTCTGTTCTGTTTACTGCACAGTATGCTATTAGGCTATAGCTTGCCAACATAGTATACAGCGAATATAAAACACTGTCAGCAATGATGTGCCGCGCCAGCTTTATTACTTTACAGCTGATATGCGTAACTTTTTAAAATAGACTATGGCTTCTCATACGGAAGCAAAATTATTCTCTTGACAAAAAATGTTTGCTCTGTTTTTTTTCTGAATTGCCGAGGAGATTAGATCAGAGTTATGAGACAATAGCCCGTTAATTCGTCTCCATAGGCTACCATAAACTCATTCGTTAATATTTCTAACTCTAGTGGGAGGAGCGGAGATTTATTTTTTTATTTTTTGAGAAGTGGAGAAGTGGGAGGATCAAGCATTTGTTTCTTCTGTTTCCATGGTGAATCGTGTTATCAGCGATCCATTGACGATGGCTTTTACGCACATGCTCCACCCAGAGTGAACACGCTCAGAGTTGATAAACCCAACGCTGATCCACTGTTCTGAAACCGAAAACGCAGAGTATGTAAAACCTGCTACCTGAAACAGGCCTCTGGCTCCACCTCCCCTGCTTCTCCTCTGTAAACACTTTTTAGCTAGAGATAGATATTCATGAGTTTAAGGCATTTAGTTAACCAAAGCTAACCCCCCAGGGGAACTCTGTCTGTTTAAAAAAAACACCACCACACATTATAGTGGGGCATACGGGATCATTGAGAGGGATTTTTCTTTGTATAACTGCAGTTTTTTGGGGAAATGCTACGTAGTATGCCCTGTATCAAGCTACTGCTCAAAGTTGATCTATTTATCAGTTACTGCTAGGTTTATGAACATGCTACTTTCATAAAATAGTAAGCTAGATAGATAGCTAAAAAAAGTGGGTCTAAATCTCCAAATCTAACATTGTTAGAATGTATTGGGCTTGATGTTTTTCTTTGTGAAATATGCACTGGATTCGGTTAACTCAACGGTTAAAATACTGTGTTGTGTATTATATGGATAAACGAAGCAGGGAAGTGGAAACTTACAGTGGGAGCAGCCAGCAGCAACATGACTGCACAGGTGGTGGCTCTCTTCCCCAGTTTATCAGAGATCACTCCTGCCAAGATCCCTCCTGTTCATACATACAGTATATAGAGAGGGAAAATCAGCCAAATAAGCAGCATCATTTCTCACATTAGCCATCATTCACAAATGGAAGTAAATACAGACTGTAAAGTAATATGAGAAGATAAGGAACAGGCGCCCACACACAAACACACCTCTCTCTCAAGATAAGAGGAACATACAAAGAACACCTACCCACAATTCCTCCCACATCAAACAAGGTGGAAAGATCTCCAGCCTTCTTGGCATCTAGGTGGGCTGAAACAAACACACACAGGGAAACAGGGCTTAATATAATGAACATCTATAAATATCTGTCAGTCTCGCTCGCTGCTGTGAAATGTTTGCTCTGCATGAAGGATCATCAAAACTCTGCTTTTCTTCTATGCTGTAACTTTAAAAGATATCAAGGAGATACAATGTTGCGTCGCACAGCATCCGGTATAAATGGGTTAATAGCAGGAGCCTTAATTCAAACCTGCCAAAAATCAAACACTGTTTAAGGCAAAAATTTCACTGAAATTGTAATAACTGAAACCTGGCTTATTGAGGAGAAAAGTGACATGGTTGAAATTGAGGGATACGAAATGTTTTTTATTAATAGGACTCAATCGGAAGGTGGAGGGGTTGCACTATATATTGATACCAGCTGCAAAAGAAAATCTGACAGAAACATGACATTTGCTATGGACAACATCATGGAATGCATTAGAGTTGAAATTGAGATAATAGAGAAATCAAAAAATATTCTGATTAGCTGTGTTTATAGAAAACCTGGTTCTTGTTTACATTCAAGGAAACATTTGCTGAACTTTATAACAACATAAATCACAATAAAATGTGTTTTGTCTGTGGAGACTAAATTGTGTTCTAAACCTGCAAGAACACAATTCAACAGCAGAATGTATCAATTCAATGTATAGCAACAGCTTATATCCCACAATTACACATCCAACCAGAACAATAACACACAGTGCTACACTAATTGACAACATATTCACAAAGGTCTTGGATAGGAAAGTTCACAGTGGTTTAGTATTAAATGACACAAGCCAGTCTTTGCAACCATACAGAGCTGTACGAGCATAAAAAACATTCAACATTCAAGATCACCAGACACAAAACACAAGATGCTATTAATTCCCTTAAAGAAGACTCCTAAAGCAAGACTGGAACAAAGTCTATGTTAAAGGTGCAAACGAAGCCTATCGATCATTTCTGGAGATTGTAGCAGGACTGTATGGAGAAAAAGTCCTATAATAAAGAAAATGTTGAAACAAAAATATGACGAGAAATCATGGATAACTAAATGAATATTCAAAGCATGTAAGAAGAAACATTCATCATATAAAGATTGTTTAAAGAAAAGAACAACAGAAGCTGAACAAAAATACAAGACATGTAAAAATAAACTAACAAAAATGATGACATACAGCAAAATGGATCACTGTAGCAAGTTACTGGAGGACAACAAAGACAATATTGGACGTGGAATGTATTAAATGCCATTATTGGGCAAATGGAATCCTGATTTTAAAATAATTACTTATCATATAGTGTTGTAAAACAAGGATTAAATGAAATAATAAGTTTATAAGGGTTTTGTTTAGCTTCATTAGTAAACATTCTGTGGAGAGACAGATAATAGAGACAATAACAGCAATGAGGGTTGAAGCTATGTTGGGCCTCACCTGCTTTGGTGATGTAGAGCGGCAGCCAGAAGAGGAAAGTGTAGCTGACCAGCTTGGCAAAAAGCAGACACAGAGAGAACTCTATCACTCCCTAAAGGGACAAATAGCACACACACAGACATTATTTCAATAGATGTTCTGAAACTCAGTGAATCCTCCTTGACTTAATGCACTCAGTCTGATACAGAGAGTCAGAATAGCACAAAGCATTATTCTAAGAGATTATATTCAAAGCTGCAGATAATCCAATGGTAGAGTCTAGGGTTTGTTTAATACTTCAATAATTGCATTGAAAAAGAAGAAAAGAAGAGTGTAACTGACTGGTATCCGTAGGGCTCCCATGAAGCTGATGGCTGATGGCTCTGATTCCCTCCTCACCACGACAACAGGCTGCACTGGGACACACACAGTGTCGCTAGGCAACAACAACTGTGTGTCGTAACTCTAAAGACACAAGCAAGGCAAAGATCACACACTGCATATGCACTACTTTACTGTCCCACCAATCAAGTGAACAATGAGCCAGGATTTGAATGTGTCAGCCATTGTTAACCCTCATCACTAGAGCTGATGCAGGAACTTGTGATCATTTGACTGGTGCCTTCTGACAGATGGGTTGACAATTAATGACAGAGAGGTGCAGAGGTCACTTAGCCAAAAGATGACATGAAAAGAAATGTAAGATTACTTTATCCCACCTCTCTTTATTCTGGGGAAGAAGAATGTTACACACCAACACACTTGCTTCAAATTCTATTAATATAGGACTGTTCCATTTGGTGCAATAGATGGGCAGGGTTTACAAATTAAAAAAATTGCATGTCGTAAACCCAACCCAACTATCATTCCAAAAAGGTTCAAGAAACTCTAACCCCTGGAACACACATCCAACCTCCGATGCCCTGCTGTCGCCCGATGGAGGCGCGTCTGCAGCGACGCTCCACTTCACCTCAGGAGGTGGAGCCTATTTTTTCAGGGAGACGCGCGTCTCTCTCGGGTCTCTCTGCTTTAACTGATAGAGAAATACTCTGTTGACAGTCACTCAGTCATTCACTCTAGTTTATACAGTGGATTGTAGCGGATAACTGTCGAAACTCAATATTCATCATATGCATCATAAGATGACATGAAAAAACTTCATATTAATAGGAATTATCTATGAAAACTCTGTGTAGAAAGACAGGGCTTTTAGAAGCAGCGCTGCAGCAGCAGCAGTTGAGATGTTCCATGTGTGGCCGAAAACAGCGAGATAGACGCAGCAGTAACAGATGCAGACGCGCTCCAGAGGTAGACCAGGATGTGTGCTCCAAGCTTAAGAGTCCAAAGGCATTCATTTAGTCCCACACCATAGGTAACTCCATTGTTCTTGTAAACAGACCAGTATTATTTTGTATACATGTTTGGACTGCTACATTTCTTGCTGTTTTGTTCAGATGCTTCATCCAGCCTGAAAGAGCATGCCGACTGCACCCCCTGCTGTCTCACCATTAATTAATAGGGACATGTGCGGTCGAGTAGAATTTTGAGCATTCGAGAATTGATGTCATCACCTCCTATCGCTGTAGTCAGAGCCGTAGTCCATCTGTTTACAACGGCAGAACAAGGTTTTGGCGTTTTGAGCGCTACACCAACTGCAGCAAGTAGCCGTTCTAAGAGTTGCTAGGTGATAGTGGAACCCATTGGAATCTTTCCCCCGTCCCTAAAACAGCGCTGCTTAAAGTCCCTAATGTCTCACACCTGTGATGCAATCCTCAATAAACTATGCAAACAGGAAGACTGCAGGTATTTTAGCAGTCCATACATGTCAAGTTATAAAGATAAATACTAGTCTGTTTACAAAAACATCCATGATAAATACTGTACATTTGTATTCAGTCTGAGAAGGATTTTTCAGTGTTCATCCATTATCCCACAGACTCAAACACAAAACTCCTGGAAGCACTGAAACACTGACCTTGCTGTTTTGAACACTATCCTCATTATAGTAGTACGCCTAAATGGATTACAATAACATGTTTAAGTGCATAGTACTGCAGGGATGTACACCAATTTAGCAGTTTATTACACTTATACAATCTGAAGCTTTTTATTACTGGACTATTATTTGATTTTATGTTCAGCTGAAGCTACTGGTGGTCTTATATTTAATTTGATTCAACTGCATTTTTATTTCAGTTTCTCAGTTTCTTTTTCCATCTTCTTAATTGTCAGGGCAATAAGCTTTGACTCAATGGAAAATGGCTAGTGGACATGTTAAAAATGTTGCTATCAAACGCTTTTAAATGTACCTCAATGTGTTGACTGGTTAAGCCAGTTGTCCCTGTGAATGCACTTAATACACCACAGAACCACAGAACCACAACTTTAACAATTTTCCTTTAAAGTATTTGAAAAACTTATGCTCATCCATATCATTAGATTTCCTCCGAATGTTAAAACAGTTTACCTTATTACAAATGACAGGTTTTATGTATTTGTGTATTTCTCACTGCTCTTCTAACTGGTTTGAAGTGGGAGGGGCTCAGTTGGGTAAAGGCGATGTCACATACAGTATCTCACAAAAGTGAGTACACCCCTCACATTTCTTAAAATATTTCATTATATCTTTTCATGGGACAACACTGAATAAATGACACTTTGATACAATGTAAAGTAGCGTGTGTACAGCTTATATAACAGTGTAAATTTACTGTCCCCTCAAAATAACTCGACACACAGCCATTAATGTCTAAACTGCCGGTTACAAAAGTGAGTACACCCCTGAGTTAAAATGTCCAAATTGGGCCCAAAGTGTCAATATTTTGTGTGGCCACCATTATTTTCCAGCACTACCTTAACCCTCTAGGGCATGGAGTTCACCAGAGCTTCACAGGTTGCCACTGGAATCCTCTTCCACTCATTCATGACAACATCACGGAGCTGGTGGATACTGGAGACCTTGCGCTTCTCCATCTCCTGTTTTAAGAAGCCCCAAAGATGCTCAATAGGGTTTAGGTCTGGGGACATGCTTGGCCAGTCCATAACCTTTACCCTCAGCTTCTTTAGCAAGCCACTGGTCGTTAGGAGGTTTGTTTGGGGTCGTTATCATGTTGCAGTACTGCCCTGCGGCCCAGTTTATGAAGGGAGGGGATCATGCTCTGCTTCAGTATGTCACAGTACATGTTAGAATTCAATGAACTGTAGATCCCCAGTGCTGGCAGCACTCATGCAGCCCCAGACCATGACACTCCAACCACCATGCTTGACTATAGGCAATACACACTTGTCTTTGTACTCCTCACCTGGTTGCCGCTCCACACTCTTAACACCATCTGAACCAAATAAATGTATTTTGGTCTCATCAGACCACAGGACATGGTTGCAGTGATCCATGTCCGTAGTCTGCTTGTCTTCAGCAAACTTTTTGTGGGGTTTCTTGTGCATCATCTTTAGAATAGGCTTCCTTCTGGGATGACAGCCATGCAGACCAGTATGATGCAGTGTGCAGTGTATGGTCTGAGCACTGACATGTTGACCCCACACCCCTTCAAGCCCTTCAGCAATGCTGGCAGCACTCATACGTCAATTTTCCAAAGCCAACCTCTTGGTATGACGCTGAAAACGTGCACTCAACCTTCTTAAACTGGGCTGCAGGGCAGTATTGCAACATGATAACGACCCCAAACACACCTCCAAGACGACCAGTGGCTTGCTAAAGAAGCTGAGGGTAAAGGTGATGGACTGGCCAAGCATGTCTCCAGACCTAAACCCTATTGAGCATCTTTGGGGCTTCTTAAAACGGGAGATGGAGGAGCGCAAGGTCTCTAATATCGACCAGCTCCGTGATGTTGTCATGAATGAGTGGAAGAGGATTCCAGTGGGAACCTGTGAAGCTCTGGTGAACTCCATGCCCTAGAGGGTTAAGGTAGTGCTGGAAAATAATGGTGGCCACACAAAATATTGACACTTCGGGCCCAATTTGGACATTTTTTCTTAGGGGTGTACTCACTTTTGTTGCCTTCGGTTTAGACATTAATGGCTGTGTGTCGATTTATTTTGAGGCGACAGTAAATTTACACTGTTATATAAGCTGTACACTGACTACTTTACATTATATCAAAGTGTCATTTCTTCAGTGTTGTCCCATGGAAAGATATAAAGAAAAATGTGAAGAAATGTGAGGGGTGTACTCACTTTTGTGAGATACTGTACATGCATCCATAAGGATTTAGCAACATTGCAAACAGAATGTGATAAATTGGTGGGTTGTTTGGTCACTGACAAACCCACACAGCCTTGATGAAGCACAATAGCCAGCTTTATGCAAATGTCTGACTCAATTGATTCCCATGAACCTTTCTTTAACTTTCATTGTTGCTTATTTAGGGCCCACTCAAACTAGGGCCGTTTGCCTGTTCCGTGCTGCAGGAATATTCAGCACGATTCCCCCCTCCCCACTCCCCCCGCTGGCCCGTGGTCACACTGCTCGTGGCCTGGGCACGTTTGCACCTTGCCTACGTCACCGTGCGCGTTTAGGATTTGGAGCGTAGTCTACTTGTAGGCTATACGACTGCTTGTGAATATTTTCATCCGGACAAATTTGCATCATATATTCCACTTCCACATTAGAGCAACGAGAATCCTTAAGCTATTGTTTTTTTTAAATGTAGCCTTAACGTAATAGGTCGCGGTGGACAGTCTCATATTTGTGCAGCACGCTGTTTATTATTAATATAACGGCCCGTCATCAGACCATACGTACCGGATGGTTTTATACACATCGATCGCTCTATCAAGTAATCCAAGTCAGAACTTTTTGTATGGGCAGAGATCGTTATTTTAAGTGTCTTTATAAAGTTTCTTGTTAAACCTTAGTGTAGGCTACTGTTTCCTTATCACCGGGCCGCGGAGTCCCGCTGTGTGTTGTTTTGGTTCGTCTCCACCGCCATGCGTAAAGGCAGTATTATGACAGCTGACGGAAGGAAAAAGAAAAAAATCATCTGACGAACGTGAGTAAATACGAAAACCTTTTTTCTTTGCTTTCTGCGCTCACCTATTTAGCTCTCTCCCTTTTATTAGCCCACACCTAGGCCTACACACACGTTAATTCTCACACATTTTATGTAGTTACAAGTCCAAGTGGTGGGCAATTCTGGTGCCGACTAGTAAGGCAGCGGACGTTAACGGACTATGCATCCTTAATAAGTTCACGTCAGGAATGCCGCCTGTGCGCTTGCTTGTGCGCGTGTCATCTCATTAGCATCTGTACTTTGGCCACGGCACACCTCTCCCAAGTGTGCCGTGGCCAAGGGGCTGTTCCGTGCTGGTATACGGATGGCGTGGTCACACTAGCCAAACGTTCTAGACTTTAGTATGCAAATGAGCTTGGGCACGGGGCCGCGGCCCTAGTGTGAGTGGCCCCTTAGTCATGGACATTTAATAACATAGCAAACAAATGTGTGTATTGCTTTAAAAATGTTAATATATACAGATGTAGAATACACATGCATTAACATACACACAGTGACACATACCTTGGCTTGTTTGTCCTTGTATTGCAGATACACTTCTGTGTGTCCATTTAAACCATTCCTACTCTTGGTTGGAACCTTATTAAAAAGACAATAAATCCCATTATTATCCACAACTGTTCCATTTCACTATGTCAGGCATTAAATGATAAGTCAGGTGTTACTAAATTTCTATAAATGTCAGCTTAACCCCTAGAAAAGAACCAAACCAACAGTGTTAGTCCATCTCCCACTACTCCCTTACCCTTGCTACCCTGTGTGTGGCATCCAGCTCCAAAATTAGTTGCCACAGCAATGTAAATCTTTAATGAAAACACTTTCTTCTTACATAGTCACTAATGACATCACTGACATTCAGGGACCAATTCATTGTAATTCAGGGATCAATAATCTTAGAATTGTTCCTGTCTCACTCCGCAGACACTCATCTTAAAACATATCTCCTCTTCAGCTCTAAGTGAAACACCTGAGAGTCCTTCCCAGTCACATAAAATATAAAACACACTTTTTTTGTTACCTTATTTACTTATCTTTTTACAACAAAAAATACATTTTTAAACTGTCTTCGATTGTTCATGTCCATGCAAAATTTCACCTATTTGGCTTAGTACAGGCTGTTTTGAGAACTTTTCCTGTAGTATATCTGTACTTTCAAGCAGTCCAGTGCCTCCTGGTAAGTGAATTCCATCACCTCTGGTCCATTGATTGAGATCCACATTACTAGTGTGGTGAATTTTGGTATAACATATTCCAAAATTATTGCTTAATTAAATGCAGAATTAATTATAAGGAAAGTCAGAAAAATCCCTCTTGCTGGTGTGTGTGCATTAGAAGCTAAAGCAAGTGAGACTGTTTAGGTTGGAGGCCCCAGTCATGCAAGGGTCAAGACTTTGGCTTCAGGAATAAGGCAATTGGAGCAACTAGGCCGGCCGACCTAGTTCTGACACAGGCTTGAGATATTTTGTCTTAAATAAAGTAAGTTTACCCACCTCACTCTTCCTGTCTCAGCAGATTCATTCTATCTTTCAAACTATCACCTTTTATGAATGGACCCCAGAAAATATACCGCACTAGCGTTCCTGTAATTGAGTAGTTTTTTTGTGTACTTTTTAAAATCTGTACTTTTACTTTTACTTTGAGTATTTTTATTTTGTAGTATTGTACTTTGCTACATTTGATATCACCTCCGTAACTGAGTCTTTTATTTTTATGGCACAACACCAGAAACTACACAGTGAACGATCGGCAGGAGCGGAGAACACATTTGTGCCTAAATGACAACAACAAACTTTAGTTACCTCAATCATGAAAACAAAATAATCATATCTTTGTACCGCACGTGAAGACGTAAAGGCTTTTAAATGCAGCAAACCCTCCGTTCGATCGCCCCCTCCCTCACCTGATAGTTTAGCTTTCGGGTGGTGCCGAGTAGGAGGGAGACTGCTAGCCTTTGGTCGAGAAGAAAGGTAAAACTAATTGTGTTATCTGAAAACACTTCAGAGTCACAACAGACTAAAATAATGTGCAATATATATGCCACGCGCGGACACGCGATTGACATGCGCGACCGTGAGAGAAAAAAAGGCATACGACCATGTCTGCACTTCAAAACATCACGACCAATTAGTTTACTCATTTTAAGTCAAATCATAGTGGTCTTTGACCAAGCAAAAAATTAATAAAAACACAGGAACTTTAACGCTCCTTGACTCCTGCCACCACAACAGTCATCAATTAAGAACACTCTAGCCTACAATGCAACTTGCTTAGCTCCATGATATAAATGAATTATGCCCTTGCTTTTCTGCTAGCAATAGACATGAACACCATTTGCAACGTTTTTTTAATTTATTTTGATATAGGCTACTTATTTTATTTTATCATAAAAGTTATTTCTCACTTATTTATTTGCATTTTCCCTGTTTTCAGTTCAATTAGGATATGTTTAAAGTCCAGTCATGGTGTTAAAAGTTACATAAGTGCATGATCTTCTTAAATCAATGAATAATTGTCTATGATAATTGTGATTATAGGGGAGAGTGGCCTAAGTTGTGCCGGTGGGGAAGTTGTGCCACCCCTTGTTTCTAGAAAACCATAGAAGAAATTGGAAATGTGACCACATATTTAAGAAGAGCCATCCATTTAACTCATCCTGTAAAGAAGGGAGAAACATGTAATAAGATATAAGCACATTTAAGCTCAAAAAACATTTTTTTGCCTTTCAAAGTAAAATTTCCATGATCAAGGTTTTTTGATTATTGTGTCTGAACAATTATTAACACGTTTGAAAACATTTGACACATGTTTTAGTGCTTTAGTATGCTACACTTTGTGTCTATATAGTTAGCACAATGTCAGCCCTAAACTGCTGCATCATGCTTATTATCCAAAATGTGTGCCAGAGGGCCTGGGGTGAGTTATAAGTAAGTAAGTAAGTAAGTAAGTAAAATGTATTTATAAAATGTTTTGTTTTATAAAATAGCACCTAATATACAGTATATGAAGAGACTGTCGATAGATTACTTCTGTTGTTTTTTAAGACAGAAAAAAGACCGATGGTAGGACAATGCACCCCCAAGACAATGGTAGGGGAAACACTGCATATGCTTTATGAATATTCCCAAAATAAATAAATAAATATTCATATTTAAATGAACAAAGAAAGTGTGTGCACTAAACCTGCAGTGATCACCCACTTTATGTGGCAGGATATCCCTTGCTCAATCACAAGCTTTCCCTGAAAGCAGGAACCCAACAACAACCAATTGAACCAATGGCAGACAACTCTATTCCTCTCAAATGTCCTATAGGTGTTCAGTTAGGTTAAGAAATGATTGGATTTGAAGGCTATGAAATATGATTCACAACATTTTCACTCATCGTGCCTGTTTACATGTGCCTGCTGTGCTTGTGCACTAATTTTTTAAGGTATTTCCTTTCAGTTGTCTCATCAGTATGAGTCATAATCCTGTCGTATTTCAATAGGTATGAATCCTCAAGTGAGACATAAGAAGGCTCGAAGCAGATAAGAATGACCGTCTGAAATGATCATTTATATACTAAAAAAAAAATGTAGTACTCACATTCTTGCCAGTTTTAGATTGATGAGAATACATGCTTTTCAGGTCATTTGGATCTGGAGAGGGGAAAAAGGAGCTCTTAAGTAAATGATGATACCCCTTTCACACCGCCGCAAAATCGGAGCTAGTTCGGAGATAGAGCCCAGTCAGAGCCAGTTTTTTGGTTTCACACCGCCCAAGAGCCGGCTCTGGGCTGTAAAAACCAGTTCAATCCCAGCTCCAGGATTGAGCTGAGCTAGAAAAATGTGAACCGTCTACATCAAGGGCCGGGTGGGGGGGGGGTTATCCTGACCAACCAGACCAACTCAAACCTAATGCCCGCCATATTTAAGAACACAGCTGCTACAAGATGTTAACCCAACATAATTACCGAACGTAGCGATCAAATCGACCAGCGTAAATACGCTGCATGGGTCTGGTTTAGTTAACAAAGCAAAGCGAGAGGCAACATGTGTAAAAATAAGACATACCCACTGCTGTAGTTGTGCTTAAAGCTAGCTCTACCTTTAGCGTTAGCCAGAGAGCAGCAACGTCAGGCGACGTACACAGACGTTTACAGTGACGTCATGACGTTGCTCTCTTGCCAGCTCCAAGGCTGGATCTGGTCGGTGTGAAACCAACCGGTTCATAACTGGTATTAGGCTGTAACCAGTTTTGAACTGGCCCCAGTACCAGCCCAGAGCTGGCTTTTTGTTCCTATTTGTGTGAAAGGGGTGAAACTTTTCCATTGAATCTCATCCACTCTACAGCTGTGAAGACTTGCTATGCGTTGCTTGTGTTCCTTAGTCAAACAGACTAAGCCAGCTACTCTCACAGCTCATTGAACTTCTTTCTCTATGGAAATCAAATATCTCCTTTCAGCCATTTTTTTTTTCAGTTAAAAATCTTTATACAAACCATAGGCTGTGTTCACACCAAATCAGGCAGTGTGGAGGAACACCTCAGGGGCCCTTTACACAGTGAAAACGTGACATTTTTCCCATTTTTGGTTTCAAAAGTTAAACCGTTCAGACACAATTTATTTGAAATCTTCACTCGTACACATGTTTTCAGAGGAAACGGGCCAACATCGCTGTTGTAAGCATGCCAAGCCAATAGTCAGCGTTTAGCCTAGTAGATAGCTCTTCCGGTACAATTTGATGCATAAAACCTTACTGTAACCGAAAATTAATGCCACTAACGTTCATAAAGCGTTTGGTGTAAGCTTAGGGTTACAAGTATTGTAAATGAAAAGGTTTCTGTCCTCTTATTCCACCGCATTGAACTCGTGAAAACAGAAGTCATGCTGATAGTGAAGGGGCTTTGTGAGCGGCTACCTTCCTGTTAGGCGTACTTCAAAATAAAAGTCAACTCGTTTGTCCAGTGAAATGCTATTAATGTTTAGCCAGTGAAATGCTTTTACTGTGAAGCCGTGTGGGCCTTTCACACCGCCGCAAAATCGGAGCTAGTTCCGGGCTAGTTCGGAGCTAGAGCCAGTGTTTTGGTTTCACAACGCCAAAGAGCCGGCTCCGGGCTGTAAAAACCGGTTCAACTCAAACCCCAGGATTAAGCAGGGTTTGAGGTAAGAACTGCTTGCGCCAGCGGCCGGGGGAGGGATTATCCTGACCAACCAGACCAACTCAAACCTCATGCCCGCCATATTTAAAAACACTGCTACTACGAGACGTAAACATAACATAATTACCGAACGTAGCGATCAAATTGACCGGCGAAAATACGCTGTATGGGACCTGTTTGCAAAGTAGGGTGAACAGATCCCAATTCACCAGATGTGGGACAAAGACTACGTTTGTGCGGGACAATGTGCCGTTTTTTTTTTAGCAAAATAAACTTGTGTCACCACCGGTAATGCCAGAGACACGGCTTTCTATATTGAAAAACACTATCTTTAGATCAGCGCGCAGCAGTTAAGTTACAAATAGAGCATTAAGGCTGCGGCTTCACATTAAAAGCATTTCACTGGCTTCACATTAGCATTTCACTGGACAAACGTGAGTTGGCTTTTATTTTGAAGTAACATGAAAGTATGGACATATAAACACAGAGCCCACTGAGCCGAGCAGCGCGACAAACGGAGACACACACACACACACACACACACACAGATAAAGTGAGAGCCAACACATGTAAAAATAAGACGTATTCGCCGCTGTTGTTGTGCTTAAAGCTAGCGCTAGCTTTAGCGTTAGCCATGAGAGCAGCGGCATCGGGCGACGTACACACACGTTTACAGTGACGTCATGACGTTGCTCTCTTGCCGGCTCCATGGCTGGCTCTGGTCATTGTGAAACCTACCGGTTCATAACTGGGATAAGGCTGTAACCAGTTTTGAACTGGCCCCAGCACCAGCCCGGAACTGGCTCATGGTTCTTTTTGGTGTGAAAGGCTAAAGAGGACCTATGATACTTTTTGACTTTTATGACCTATAAACGTTGTTATAATGATTTATAGTCATGTTTAACCATACTAGCGTATCAAATAATGACGTACATGCATTTAGACGTATTCCCTGCTGACCATCTGGGGTGGCTGTCCAGAGCACTAAACACTAGGGCAGCCGGTCGAGAAATCACGTGTTCAAATCGGATGAGAATTTCCTGATATTCTTGTTGTCACGAAAAGCGGATGTTTCCATGTATGGTAATGCTGCTCAGGCAAGCTCTGGCCATGCCCCCACCTTCCTACTCTCAAATCTCCCCGTGCGCTGCTGAAAGTGTTCCGGAAGGAAGGTAACCAATCACAACGGAGTGGGGTTTGCAGGAGAGGGGGTGGGAGGGGAAGGAGAAGCACAAAGCCGAGTGTGGTGAGAGACTGCTGTGCTCGCTCAGATGAGAGGTAGAGTTTCCCGAAAATCTACATGGTTTTTTGTGATGTGATTCGTGTAAGGTTGCTCTATTGCAGTTTTTAACAAGAAATTAAGACCAGAAAAGTAGTATAATAGGAGATCTTTAACCGCTGCGTGCCGAGATTCTGCGGGGGGTGGCCGTGGCCACCCCCCGCAGAATCTCGGCCACCCCATTGGCCACCCCAAGCGCCATATCACAGCCGTCAATAGTTTTGACGGCTGTGGAAAAATGCGGAACCTTTCTTACACCGCTAGTACACTGTCGGACCTTTTAGCCGCACGCACACATCATGTAACAGCCATGGTAACAGCTCAAGCCTGAATGCCTGTTACTACCATGGTTACTACAGACCTGACGCTTCGACTAGCAAGTAAGCGAACCCTTCCATCTCTACTAGTGCGCTCCGCTCTGCCCCGCCCCCGCCTGAACTATTTCGCTTTCAGCGATTGCAGTGCAATGGTTATTCAGCATAAAATTAAAACACTCGCTCGCCCAAGACTGATGTTAAACCGAAACACAAAAGCCTTGCACGAGCAAAGCAGTGATTCACCCAGTGAAACATGGGGTGAGACTGTGACTGTGGGTAACGGTGTCATCACCTTGCCGGTGAGAAAAGCTCTGTGGCTTAACGGCTAAAATGATAACCGGCCGCCGGGGATCTCATGTCCGCTAACGTTGTTCAGGGGAGGCTTCCGCGATCGGATTGCATTTCACGAGCATGAAAACACAGCCATGTAGGCATTGCGAACTGACAGCGCAACAAGAGGATATACAGTCAGTGAGTCGCTTCCCTCCGTTAGTTTCAGTACAGCCGAAAAAAATACAATCACCACCTAAACATAGACATAGTTTAAATAAAGCATCTTGTTTTTATGATCATTAGGGCTTTGTTGCAAATTCTGAAGTCTGAACATTTCAGTGGCAGCTGTGGTGCAGTTTTTTTCAGCAACTCAGACACATGCTTGCCCATAGGCGTAGATTTGGGGAGGTGGGGCGGGGGGAGGGGGCACAGGGGATGTCCCCCCCCCACCCCAATAATCAGAAGAGATACATCTTTCCCCCTCAAAAAGTAAGAAAGACAACCCTATTCCCCCAAAAGAGGTAAAAATAACAGTTTAGGATGTTGAAACATTGATATATCTCCTAATTGTTAATACATATTCCCCTATGATTTCTAAATGTAAAGTGTCATAATAGTTCACACTGCTGCTGTGTCATGAGTAGTGTCCTAAAAAAAAATATTTGAACAATACAGTAGAGTAAATATTTGAAAGCAATACAGATGCCTGAGAGCCTTACTGCTTTTTATAACATTATATTTACGTCACTGGGAGCCTGTTGTCTTTTCCTTAACAGAAATGTAGACATGTCCACCATAATAATTAAATAGGCTACAGAAGGCATAAATAAGTACATTAAAATTCACCAGAATGCACACAATGGTATGTTTGAAGTACATTTTTTTCTGGGGGTACCCCCAGACCCCCACTTATGTTGAAGCAAAACCGAAGCCCTTGTGCTTGCCACCCAAAAATTATCACTGGCCCCATCCTGGCCACCCCAATGAAAATTTCCTGGCTCCGCCACTGTGTAGAAAGTCCCGTCAGTTAAAAATAGTAATCCAGTTTTTAAATCCATGTTCAAATCGGAAGGATATCTAGTTAGCTTTAAAAAAGTAGCAAACATGTCAAATGTGATGTGTTCAGGCCGGCTCAGTAATATGATGTGTTCAAATGCAACACAAAAATAAGAAATTGGAGATTTTGGCGAAAACTTGTCTTCCCAGCAATATAAAATAGATAGTAAAGATGGAATTATGACCTGTTTAATGTCCTATCTTGAGCTATGATCATATCAGCAATTAAAGCAATAATATAAGTTCTATTTCAACAAAATAATAGAAAAGTATCAATAGTGATATCAATAAAGACTTGGATCGTTAAGGAGTCTCGAAAATGGTATCAATATCAATAAAAATTAATGATCTCCTGTCATCTGAGAGAAATTAAGATGATTTATTTTTTTTAACCGTTAGTATTTACCGGTTAAAAATCTTATCGGTTGACTGGTTTACCATGGTCATCCCTTATATACTGTATAAATATATATCATTTTATGTTTTTTTTGTGTTATCCCAGTTAAGTTTATTTTAAATTTTTTATCATTTAATATTACTTTTAATAGTTCCGGGACGTTGGAGCAATAACCTGGTGTTTTGACACTTCAGTCTGCACTGTGAATTTGAAGTAATGTTCAGTTTTTGAATAAAGATGCGGCATTTACAAATGTTTCTTTTTTTTTATCCGATTCATCGATTAATCAAAAAAATAATCGACCGATTAATCGATTATTAAAATAATCGTTAGTTGCAGCCCTAAGTTTAATTAACATAACAATAAAAGGTAACACTTTATTTGAAGGCGTATTCATAAGACTGTCATAACACTGTCATTACACTGTCATGAACACTATGAATGGTTATGACTGTTGTCATAAAGTGTCATTCGGTCAATTACGTTTAATGCAACATTGACATTCTCCGAGATATCTTTGTTATGACAACCTGACATGAGCTGAGACAAAATAAGTTGTCGATGTCTTTGTTATGACAACCTGACATAAGCTAAGACAAAATAACTTGTCCATGTCTTTGTAATGACAACTTGACATAAGCTGGGACAAAATAATTTTTCCATGTCTTTGTAATGACAACCTGACATAAGATAAGACAAACCATCTTATTGATGTCTTGGTTATGTCTACTTTACATTAACCAATAATATTACCTGTCATAAACATGTCATAATAGGCTTAATTATCAATTAAGTATTTCCATTTATGTGGTAAGATTATATTAAACTGTCAACATTTTGACATTGACTGTCATGAGACCTTTATTACACTGTCATGAACGATTCTGTTGGCCTCAAGTAAAGTGAAACCATTTGGACATTTCATTAACATGTCATGAAGCGTTATTACACGGTTTAATGCCTTTATAACAGGCTCATGAATGATTCTGTTGGCCTCAAGTAAAGTGAAACCATTTGGACATTTCATTAACATGTCATTAAGTGTTATTACACTGTCTAATTTTGACATTTACTGTCATGAGACCTTTATTATACTGGCATGAATTTGCCTTTGCCTCAACGTAAAACAATTTGGACTTTTCAGGAAATGTTATTACACTTAATTACACACACAACAGTGTTAACTGCAGTAGTACCCTTTATAGATGTGAAGCATGTCAGTATTACATGTGGAAAATACCTTAACAAAATACAAGTCAAGACAGTCTGTTTTATTTTCTTTGAGACACTAAACAAAAAATATATACATACACTTAAAACAGAAATAAGAACTACTTTAAAATCAAATGCACTTTCCAGTCCTTAAATGAGCAATCCAAAGAATAAAACGGTGGCTTTAAAATAAATAATATATGTTATAATGGCTGCTAAAAATCACCAGGAAGAGATCAGCTTAAACACAAACGGAGGGCAAATGGCACTCAGCTTTTAAACTTTGTGGGCATGTTAGCTTCAGCATATAACTAGTGCAGACTTGTAAGTGAATACGGTTCTTAAACAGGCAGATTGCAGATCAGCAAATCATAGAGCTATTAGCACACACAATAATAACAGAAATATACATTAGATCAGGTTGGAGCATGACAGCCAGCTAACATTTAAAAGCCCAATAAAGAATAAAAGACACAAGGCTTGACTTTTCTTGTTTCTTCGTGAATCTTGTATTGGTAGGTTTTTCTTTGTAAAACTGCTATATAACAATAATTGCAATTGCAATATGTCAAGACAGTCTGTGCTGCCTTAACTATAAGTCAGTAATTATTGTTGTATAGCAGTTATTCAAAGTAAATAATAAGTGTTAATATTTCCATTTTATCTTGGTTTTTGGAAAAAGCGTCAGAGTGAGCCCTCACGTGTTGCATACAGGATTTGGCCTTGTGTTTTATTCTTTGGATTGCTCATTTAAGGACTGGAAAGTGCATTTGATTTTAAAGTAGTTCTTATTTCTGTTTTAAGTGTATGTATATATTTTTTGTTTAGTGTCTCAAAGAAAATAAAACAGACCGTCTTGACTTGTATTTTGTTAAGGTATTTTCCTCATGTAATACTGACATGCTTCACATCTATAAAGGGGCTACTACTGCAGTTAACACTGTTGTGTGTGTAATTAAGTGTAATAACATTTCCTGAAAAGTCCAAATTGTTTTACGTTGAGGCAAAGGGAATAATTCATGCCAGTATAATAAAGGTCTCATGACAGTAAATGTCAAAATTAGACAGTGTAATAACACTTAATGACATGTTAATGAAATGTCCAAATGGTTTCACTTTACTTGAGGCCAACAGAATCATTCATGAGCCTGTTATAAAGGCATTAGACCGTGTAATAACGCTTCATGACATGTTAATGAAATGTCCAAATGGGTTCACTTTACTTGAGGCCAATAGAATCATTCATGACAGTATAATAAAGGTCTCATGACAGTCAATGTCAAAATGTTTCGCATATGACAGTTTAATATAATCTTACCACATAAATGGAAATAGTTCATTTACATTTGATAATTAAGCCTACTATGACATGTTTATGACAGGTCATATTATAGGTTAATGTCAAGTAGACATAACCAAGACATCAATAAGATGTTTTGTCTTACCTTATGTCAGGTTGTCATAACAAAGACACGGACAACTTATTTTGTCTCAGCTTATGTCAGGTTGTCATAACAAAGATATCTCAGACAATGTCAATGTTGCATTAAACGTGACATAATTGACCAAATGACACTTTATGACAGCAGTCATAACCATTCATAGTTTTGATGACAGGTGTCATGACAGTCTTATGACAGTCTTATGAATACGCCTTCAAATAAAGTGTTTGAATGCCGACAAACGGCAGGTGACTCCACGTCTGTTGGCATCTTTATAATCAATGCAGTTGGGATTGTAGCACAGGGAAGCTCATGACTTCTATAATGCTAAATACCTGTGCTTTATTACACATCCTTGTACTGCCTCTACGTGTGGTTGGGTGGGTCGCTGTAAGACTCCCTTACTGCACCATGATTGGCTTCTCTTATTTATTTATTTTTTTTTTTTTTTTTTACACGTGCTGCCCCTTGCTCTGCTTCGTTAACCAAACAGGTCCCATACAGCGTATTTTCGCTGGTCGATTTGGTCGCTACATTCGATAATTATATTATGTTTACATTCTTAGTAGCTGTGTTTTTAAATATGGCGGGCATGAGGTTTGAGTTGGTCTAGTTGGTCAGGATATCTCTCCCCCGGCCCCTGACGTAAGCGGTTCACAGTTCCAGACCAGCTCTAAACTGGAGTTGCTCTGGAACCAGTTTTCAGGCCAGTAACCGGCTTTCTGGTGGTGAGAAACCAAAGAACTGGTTCAAACTGAGCACCAGCTCTGAACCAGCCCCGATTTTGCATCGGTGTGAAAGGGGTATGTTGTGTGACATAGGGCATAGACCCTGCTTGCGTTCCACATAGCAGAGTCTCAGAAGTTTACAGTTGAAAATCTCTAGTGAACTTTTACAAACAGCTCCTGCTCTTCCCTATGTACAGTAATCGCAATAAAACAGTACCTTCCTGGTCACCAAGGTTGTTGTGTATATACGGGTATGTGGAACACAAGCAGAGTATTTGATGAGGCTATGTTTCTCCAAAAGTTGAGCAGGTTTCTACTTTTTCATGGTTTTATTTGCAGAGCCGCTTAGTCAGATGGGTCTCATTCTTATGAATGAGAAACCTTCATTTTTGACGTACCATCTTCTTTGGAATGAATGCAGTCTTAGTGTGGGAATTAGCACTGTAAATGGTTTTTCACTTTGAGTAAGAAGAGCAACTGTACAAGTAGCCAAATGGTCAATACACAAAAATACCATTCAGCCACAGATTAAGATATTGTAGCTCCCGGGCCAATGAGGAGGCTGCACTCACGCTCAATGAGAAAGAGGAAGCAGACCACACCCATGACTGCGATGATGAGCCCTGGGACGATGAAGGACAGGCCCCAGTTGGAGGAGACCCAGTAGCCTGCGATCAGAGAGCCCAGGATGTTCCCCACAGATGTGTGAGAGTTCCACAGGCCCATGATGAGTCCACGCCTGACAGCAACACACACACACACACACACACACACACACACACACACACACACACACACACACACACACACACACACACACACACACACACACACACACACACACACACACACACACACACACACACACACACACACACACACACACACACACACACACACACACACACACACACACACACACACACACACACACACACACACATCACAGGATCAATCTGTTCCTTCATTTTTCCTTCTGTCCTAAATCATGTAATTTTATGTGTAAATATAATTTTCTTACAGCAGAGAAATTAATCATACTTGCTTTCTATACTATATTATGCAGCAAGCCAAGGTGCAACCAAGAGATTTCCATACTTCAGATAAGAAGGCATTAGATAGAAAGCTAATATAGGCTGTGGTTTCAGCAGCTGTCTTGTTGTTACTCAGTGTCACTCTCAGCTAATGATAGGGCAGCGCTGGTTATTGTTTTAAGCAAATCATTTAATATTATAAAGTCATATGTCTGTATGAAATGTTTGTCTTTTTTGTGATCAACTTTTTGAAATGTATGTCTATGTGAATGAAATGTAGAGAGCCGATCTATTGACTGTTGAAGACATTATATCGACTGCATAATACTGTCTTACAGCATCTTATGGTATGTTGATATAACTTTGTCATATTCAGTCACAATATTAGTAATACATCTATATGACACACCATCTTTAAATCAGAAAATCCACTGTGAATATCTCCTCACAATCCACTACCTGCCAGTACTGTGTGTCCGTTGAAAGAAATCAGGTGTTAATACACAGCCTAGGCACTGTAAACACGGATGTTGTTAGCTAAGTGGGCACCTTTTGTTAACATACCTGTTTACAGAGCCTAGTCTGTGTATTAACACCTGATTTTCTCAGCACACACACAGTACGGACAGGAAGGGGATTGTGAGGACATATTCACTGGTTTTGACAAAAAGGGATTTCGTCAACAAGTATTCTCCAGAATCACTGACTACACCTTTAACTTCCATATTGGACTTTTCCTCTGCCAAAGTCAGTCTAGGATCAGGACAGATTTAAGCTTACCTTCCTTTTCCAAACCAGTTACTGATGCAGGTCACCACACTGGGCCAGCCAGTGGTCTGGACCAAGCCATTTGCCACCTGAAATGGCAATAAATTACAGCATTTATTTAATAGTGAGGTATAAGAACCCAAGGTGTCTAGCCACCTTCTTAATTGACTGCAAATGTACTTATGTGACTATGTGTAAATGCATTGGTACATACAACTATGATAATGTACTGCCGCGTGTCTCTTCGTGTGTGGCCATCCATCTGTGATGTTATGTATATTTGGAGTGGCAGAATGAGTTTATACACATTTTTGATATGGCAATACATTCCAGAGCCTCC
This sequence comes from Ammodytes marinus, assembly GCF_949987685.1. NCBI lineage: Eukaryota > Metazoa > Chordata > Actinopteri > Uranoscopiformes > Ammodytidae > Ammodytes > Ammodytes marinus. The sequence goes on along the minus strand of NC_137216.1, from coordinate 1,370,552 downwards.
ATTAACACGATATGTGTAATTGGAATTGAGAGGGTCCTCGAACTACAGTATGCAGATGACTGTGCTTTTGTTGCCCATTCACCAGAAGAGCTCCAGACTGTCCTAAATGCTGCAACCAGAGCATACAGCAGGATGGGCATAACAATCAACACCACCAAAACAGAAGTCATTTGTCAATGGAGTGCCAGCACCCCCTCAACTCTGCCCGTCTTTACTGTCGCTAATGAACAGCTATTGGTAGTACCGTCTTTTAAATACCTGGGAAGTATGCTCTCAGAAGACTGCAACATAGATGAAGAGGTCCAAAACCGCATTAGACAAGCATCTGTTTCCTTTGGTAGACTACGGTGTCGGGTCTTTCAAAACAGAAACTTAAACCTCCACACCAAGGTGTCTGTGTACCATGCAGTTTGTATCAGCACTCTGCTCTATGGCTGTGAAGCCTGGGTCACTTACAGTCGCCACCTCAGATCCCTTGAGAACTTCCACATCCGGTGTCTGCAACTTATCCTTGGCATCACTTGGCGTGATCATGTCCCTCACTCGGAAATGTTCGGAAAAACCAACTGCAAAAGCATCGAGGCTATGGTCAGTCAGCACCAGCTGCGCTGGCTTGGACATGTGGTGAGAATGCCCCAGGACCGACTGCCCCGCAGAGTGCTGTACGGCCAGTTGAGTCATGGCCAACGCTCGGCTGGGGGGCAGAAGAAGCGCTACAAGGACCAGATGAAGACTACAATGAAGAAATGCAACATCCGCCCTGAGGACTTGGAAGTACATGCTGCTAAGCGCACCACATGGAGACAGATGTGTATGGAGGGGACCTGCAGGCTGGAGGAGGACAGGACAGACAGGAGACAACAGAGGAGGGACAGGAGGAAAGCTGCTGTGGTGCCCACAGTGGCTAGTGATGCATTTACATGTCCTACTTGTCAGAGGTTATGTAGATCTAGGATTGGATTGTATAGCCACAGCAAAACTCACTTATAGATGTGGATCATGTGAAAATCACCATCTCAAAGCTGGACGTCATCATCGAAAGTCGATGGACAACCAAGAGAGAGTGTGTGTGTGTGTGTGTGTGTGTGTGTGTGTGTGTGTGTGTGTGTGTGTGTGTGTGTTAGGCTATATGTGGCAATAGTAGGGGTATTTCACTACTGGCTGTTGCTGGTAAGGTCCTGGCTGAGGTGATGCTGAACAGATTGGTCAGTAACATCACATAGTCAATGCTGCCTGAATCACAATGTGGCTTCAGAAAAAGCAGGAGTACGGTTGACATGATCTTTACAGCACGGCAGCTTCAGGAGAAGTGCCAGGAACAACATCAGGATGTTTTTATAGCTTTTGTCGACCTCTCCAAAGCATTTGACTCTGTTCAGAGAGAATTTTTGTGGGACATCCTCCTAAAGTTTGGCTGTTCCAAAAAATGTGTTAACATCCTCCGTCAGTTCCATGTTGATATGACTGCTAGAGTGACCATGGGAGGAAAAGAGTCCGCTCCTTTCCCTGTTCGTACAGGCGTCAAGCAGGGCTCTGTGTTGCTCAGCTTCTCCATAAGGAGATTGAGAATAGCAGTGGTGTGCATGTAGACTTCAGACTGGATGGAAACCTCTTTAATATCAGGAGATTCCAAGCTACCACCAAACTGCTTGATGAAAGGGTCCTTTAACTGTAGTATGCAGATGATTGCGCATTTGTTGCTAACTCTCCAGAAGAGCTCCAGTCTGTCCTTAATGCTGTAGCCAGAGCATACAGCAGGATGGGTTTAACCATCAACACCACCAAAGCAGAGGTTATTTGTCAATGGAGTGCCAGCCCCCCTTCCACTATGCCTGTCTTTACTGTTGCTTATGAACATCAGTAGTTCCGTCATTTAAATACCTGGGCAGTATGCTCTCCGATGACTGCAGCATTGATGAAGAGGTCCAGAACTGCATCAGGCAAGCGTCTGCTGCCTTTGGTAGACTGCAACACCGGGTCTTTCAAAACAAGGACTTGAACTTCCACACCAAGGTGTCTGTGTACCATGCTGTCTGTATAGGCACGCTGCTGTATGGCTGTGGAGCTCCGGTCACTTACAGCCGCCACCTCTGCGCTGTCTGCAGCATATCCTTGGCATCACTTGGCGTGATCATATTCCTCATTCTGAAATATTTGCAAAGACCAACTGTAGAAGTATTGAGGCTCTGGTCACCCAGCACCAGCTGAGATGGCTTGGACATGTGGGGAGAATGCCCCAGGACCGACTGCCCCACAGAGTGTTGTACGGCCAGTTAAGTCATGGCCAACGCTCGGCTGGGGGGGATGAAGAAGCGCTACATGGACCAGAAGAAGAAGACCACATTGAAGAAATGTAACATCAGTCCTGAGGACCTGGAAGTTACTGCTGCTGACCGCACCACATGGCGGCAGGTGTGTAAGGAGGGCACCCGTAGGCTGGAGGAGGACAGGACAGCCAAGAGTCAGCAGAAGAGGGACAGGAGGAAAACTCCTGTGGAGCCCTCAGTGTCAACAGACACATTTACATGTCCTACTTGTCAGAGGTTCTGTAGGTCTATGAATAGGGATGGGAATCGAGACCCGGTTCCTCTTCAGAACCGGTGCCGAGTCCACCAATTCCTTGGAATCGTTAACATGCCTGCTTAACGATTCCGCTCGTTGCAAATGCGTCATGACTTGACACTCACGCTGCATTGTTTTGGTTCAGAACGCAGCAAACATGGCGTTGAGACAGAATCACTCTAACTGTTGGTTGTTTTTCACTTGAAAAGACGACAATATGGCCACTTGCAACAATTGTAAAGTTTCCATTTCGTCAAATGACACACGCACAAGCACGAGCGCAAGCGAGCAGACGGCGATCGTGACGGTTAAACGTTTAAATGTCCGCTGCCTGTCTAGTCGACACCAGGATTCCCCATTGGACTTGTACATAAAATGTGTGAGAATTAATGTGTGTGTAGGCATACGTGTGGGCTAATAGAAGAGGGAGAGAGATAAAAAGGTGAGAGCAGCAAAAAGCAAAGCAAAAAGGTTTTCTTGACCGCTGCCTTAAGCCCCGTAGTGTTTACTCACATTCGTCAGCTGGTTTGTTTCTTTTTCCTTCCGTCAGCTGTCATAGTGCTGCCTTTACACACGGCGGGTCGAGACGAACCCAAAACAACATACAGCGGAACTCGTCGGTGATAAGGAAACAATAGTCTACACTTAAGTTTAACAATAAACTTCATAAAGACACACTTAAAATAACGATCTCTGCCCATACAAAAAGCACTGACTTGGATAACTTGATGGAGCGATCGATGTGCAAAAACCATCCGGCACATGTGTCTGATGTCGGGCCGTTATATTAATAATAAACAGCGGGCGGGCTTATAAAAAAGGAAGAGAGATATAACGGCGAGAGCCTTTTTCTTTTTCCTCCTGTCAGCTGTTCTAATGCACGTTACGCACGGTGGTTGAGACGAACCCTTCACTAAAGTTAAACATGAAACTTTGTAACTACACACTTAAAATAACGATCTCTGCCCATACAAAAAAAAGGCTTGGATTACTTGAGGAGCGACCGATGTGCAAATGTGTCTGATGACGGGCCGTTATATTAATAATAAGCAGCGCGCTGCACATTAGCATGTACATAAAATATCTCGTATCCTTCCTGAGAGGGCATACATGATATTTTTTCTGCAAACAAATGGTTAATTTGCCAAAGTTGATAGTTGGTCTTATCTTTACAGAAGACTTCTTTGTATTTTTTATGTCAGTTGAATTTTGTTTCAAGTGCAAATGAGCACAGTTAATATTCCAAAAGGCACAAGCTCTTCCTTGACTGTTTTCAGTCTGTGTTTTTAGTTTTTAGGGAACATAATGGCATTTGGGCTTAAAAAGGCAAACCTTTTTTTAGTCCGGACCAATTAATGTGACAATTGACAATTTCCTAAACCTAAAGTACTCTTGATAATCTTTGCACACACTAGACACACTTCTGATCAGATATTTAAGCAGGTTAATACAAATAAACACATTTGTACTTATTTTCTCACACAATGAGAATCGATAAGAGAATCGATAAGGAATCGGATCGATAAGCAGAATCGGAATCGGAATCAGAATCGTTAAATTCTTATAAATTCCCATCCCTATCTATGATTGGGTTGTATAGCCACATCAAATCTCAGAGATAGATGTGGAATCATGGGGATGGGTAGTATGGGCATTGTCACTACCTGGGGCTTGCTTGTACGGAGCCTTGGTCTGTTGAAGGTGGCTATGCTGTTTTTTAGGCTGTGTTAGCCTTATGATAGGGTCTGTAGAATCGGCATTGACACTACCTGGAGATGGCTTGTACGGAGCCTGGGTCTGTTGAAGATGCGTTGCTATTTTTAGGCTGTGTTAGCCTTGTAGTAGGATAGGACATGTAGAATCGGCATTGACACTACCTGGAGCTTGTTTGTACGGAGCCTGGGTCTGTTGAAGGTGGCTGTGCCGTTTGTGCTGTGGTAGCCATATGATAGGATAGGGAACAAGTAAGTCAGTGAAGAAGTAGGTTCTTGTTTCTTTAAAATGTTTTACAAAAAGGTTAAAAGTGGACGTCATCATCAAAATCAATGGACAACCGAGTGTGTGTGTGTGTGTGTGTGTGTGTGTGTGTGTGTGTGTGTGTGTTTTCTTAACTTAACTTATTAACTTTTGTGACTAGTGCAAGCACTGCAAGTTGGCGCATACAACCTGATGTATTCCAATGTGTCTCACCTGGACGGATATATAGAAGGCCAGGCTATGGATGTTGTAGACATAACCCAGTCCAAACAGGCAGGTGAAAAGGCCACTGGCCAGCATGCCCACTGTGAGGTACAGTCGAATGGGCAAGCGCTCCCCGATGATCCCACTGCACACAGTGGGGACATCATATAATCGCAAACAATATTTCTCATTTATAAGGTTGTTAAAAAGCTCTGCACATGGTGATTAGGTTACAGTGCTGTTTGTTTGACACAAGTTGAGGGTTTTCAGTGAACCATAAGTGAGTGGTTAGTTTACAGTGAAGGTTTACAGAACTTTCAGAGGGATTACTATCATTGGCAGATTATGAACATTTGCATTGTCTTCCACTCAACAACTGTTCTTATTGGAATGAAGAAGAATGAAGAAGAGTAAGAAGATGCTTTATCTGTATAACCACTGGAACACACATCCTGGTCTACCTCTGGAGCGCGTCTGCGTCTGTTACTGCTGCGTCTCTCTCGCTGTTTCCGGCCACACATGTAACGTCTCAGCTGCTGCTGCAGCGCTGCTTCTAAAAGACCTGACTTTCTACACAGAGTTTTCATAGATAATTCCCATTAATATGAAGTTGTTTAATGTCATTTTATGATGCATATGATTAATATTGAGTTTCTACCGTTATCCTAGTGCCTCCATGCCTTTTTTCTCCAACATTTTCGCTTGTGGCAAATTTTATTTTGAAAGAGACAAACCGTGAAATTGTGAAACTACAGCGAATGCTGCTGGTATGACTGTCAAGAGTATTTCTCTATCAGTTAAAGCAGAGAGACCCGAGAGAGACACGTGTCTCCCCGCAAAAATAGTATCCTCCTCCTGAGGTGAAGTGGAGCGTCGCTGCAGACGCGCCTCCGACGGGCGACAGCAGGGCGTCTGAGGTTGGATGTGTGGAGCTGTAGTGTGTTAACACGGTCGCCGGAAAAAAAAAAAGAGTCAGACGCAGACGCGCCCAGGGGGTAACATACTAGAAATGGAACACAAAAAGTGCTTTACAATATAGAAATCACATGCACACAGTCCATTACATAAGAATGAAAATGGAACGGACATAAAAACAGGTTTGAAAAGGATAAGATGAAGTTAGAATGTATCAAAAGTTTTCAAACTTTTCACTTTGGTTTGACTTTAGTGGTGTTGATTGAAGACTTGGTAAGTGAAAACTCTTCACCTTGAGTACACAAACTACAAGCAATCATCTCATTTTGCCTCGCATTTTATCTTACTGCAAGTCATTAACAGTCAAGAGGCGATCAATGCCTCTGCTATTGGTTGCAGGGGGAACTGTCAATGTAGTGCATGCATCTCCAGGCACAGACCCAGTGATGGTCCTATCCGGACCCGTGACCAATTTAAAAAGAGCGCAGAATATTCTACGCTCAGACGCATGCACCATTTTTTTTTCTCTCATCCGAATCACACCACTTGCCTACTCCATTCCATGCCCCTCCTACACGCTTATATGCAACGCCTTCTTTCCTCCCCTTTTCACGGCGTAACGGGAAGTCTAGTAAAAGAAAACTAAAGTAACAAGCGTTGCCTGCAGCGCTGATGCCTTGACAATGCACACTTTCTTATCAAAACATTAAAAAAATACTGGACTGGCCCCCTCCAAGTCCAAGCCTCAACCCCATCAAGCTCATTTGGGGCGAGTTGAAAAATAAACTGGACAGATCTATTGTATATTCAAAGGAAAGCCTTTGGCTTGAGTCGCAGAAGGCATGGGATAACATAATCGCCCCCACACACATCCTACCTCTACTGAGCGTCTACTGCGCGTCTGCGTCGGACTTTTTGTCACTGACTGTGTAATCAACGTAGAGCGGCCACGCATCCAACCTGTGCCGCGCTGCAGACGCCCGTCAGAGGCACGTCTGCAGCGACGCTCCCCTTTAAGGCCAGGACACACCAGTCCGACTACCTGAAAATGGAGACTGCCGATTCAAGGAGCTCCAGTCTTCCCGTCGCGGCCGAAAAAGTGCAAAGAACACACCAAACCGACTGCTGACTTTCCGTACGCTCTGCGCTTGCGCGGGACGTAATGTCTCCATAACAGCAGGCGGCGCTAATCTGTATTGTGGCCCGAAAAAATACGGAAGCCGGAAATGATGGGACGGCTCTCTAGACCATAAACATAGATAGAAATACGTATTTATATTTATGGACCATAAAGAGCACAATTTTTAGCAGAGAGTGTCGAGCATGGTGTCGAGCAGTCAACAAGGGTTGATGCATGCGAGTACTCGCTGAACGAAACAGACAAACACATTAAAACGATGGCTAACTGTTGTTAGCCGTTTGTGCTACCCGCTTCACTTCCGGGCTTCACTGATTCGCTAGCCCTCCACAAATCAAATTGCTCCAACTGAAAGACTGCCCACTCAAAAGAAGCCCGAAGACATCTACGACGACCGATTTCACGGCACACACCAAACAGATTGTAATAATGGCAATGGGGCGCACGGATTACTGTCCAGACTCATATTAGAGCGCGAGAGAGGCAGCAGTAAGGTAAGGCGACGTGCTCCAGAGGTAGACGCAGGATATGTGTGGAGGCCGTAAGTGTTCAAGTTTTCAGGAAATATGAGAGATGTGCTGCTGTAATTGCTGCAAAAGGTGGACAATGACATACCAAATATTAAAGTTAAAAGTGGATAAAAACAGTAGGACTGACTTCATCTGATGTCTGTTGTAATCATAACAACCATCTGCATAGTTCATGAACATTTATGAAATGAAACCATGTTTATGATGAGGCAAAAAAAGAGGTCAATATTTTCAGATCTTTCAGGTGTTCTAATAATTTTGGCCACCACTACGCACACATTACAGTATATATTGCTCTTCGTCTATTCCTTTTCAACGTTGATGTGGAAAGAAGTTCCCACCTCTTGGTGCCATCTTACCTGAGATACATTCCCACTGCATAGGCACAGAGGAAGGAGTAGTCCATGGCGCCAAGCAGCTGTTTGTAGTTGGTTTTATCTGAGAAAAGAAACAGGAACAGCCTTAAACCCAGCAGTGTGCTCCAACTTGCTTTGCACATTCAACTCTTCTTATTTTGTAATCAATTGTGTAATTCTTATCAGGATCAAATTTTTAAATCATCAATGTTGACTCAATAAAACACAATGGCTTCAGCACACCAACACATCAAACTGAAATCCATCCCAGAACCCTAACATTAGTAAAGCAGAACAAACCAAAAGGCTTCCAGCTACAGTCCATGTCATTGTGGAGAGAAAGATGATGGCTGCCAATGGAGGCAATGGTGGCAAGTTCACTGACAGATGAACAGTTCCTATGGAGCTCACTCTGTCAATACAAAGTATGTAATGAGATGTTAATATTACATAACACAAATGTATATAAGTAAGATTTAAAAAAAAAAGTAAAACAGAAAATGTCAGAAAACATTGAACACGTGTTGTGTTGTGTGTGTTTGTGAGTATAATGGTGTGGCCACACTACACGCGTTACGCATCTAAAATGTTGCTTGATCATTTTGTGTCAAAAATGGTTCTACGCACGTATAGCGCCTATAGTCTCCCTCCCAATCATTTATTTCCCCTAATCAACCATGGCTGCGATCAGACCCGACCCGACACAACAGCGTGCATGTCCGCACGTAAACAACAACAACACGGCCAACAACTGTGCCAAAAGGCAAATAAACAGCAACTGAACAGCACAAATAGCCTAGCATTAAAACAGCATTGCATATTCACGCCGCTCGGAAATTCATACAAACAGCAAGGCAGCTACATAACAAACATAGTTACAGCAGCGTGTGCACGGCGGTCACAAAATAAAGGCAAGTAGCCAACATTACCCTACCTGGCTGTGACAGGGGACCATGGCTGGCGTAGATATAAACACCAGTGTTTCTCTGTACTTGTCATGAAAGTTCCCCGGACAGAGCCGTCATATTTGGGTTCATAATATTGAGGCGCTAGCCGCCTGCACACAACCGGGTGATTTAACTAATGCTATTCGGCGCTAACTTGGTTTATCGGCTAAAACCATTCACTGAATTAACCAGGAAGTCCATTCTCCTGGTTTACTTTCCCCACGTCTTCTATTCCCGAGCGGCTTCATACAGCACCGGCCGCCCGCAATACATTTCCCTCCTCTGTGTTTCTCAGCCTCTGTGTACACTGTTCTCCGACCGTGCCAATGTATGTGACGTCGGGTCAAGCTCAACGCTGATTGGCCAACGCAGCTAAGCGTCACGCGTAGGAGCGTAAAAAGTCAATCATTTTGAACTCTGCGCGTAGGTGCGTATATAGGGGAGACCGGGGTAAGTAGTCACACTTTTTACTCTAGTAAGAATTGTTCATCACCTAAACATCTTTCAATAGTAATTCCTACATTAAATTGAAGCTTAAGGTGTTGGCTTGAAATGTGAACCCCTCACTTTTTCTAACTTATTGTAATAAACAATCAAGGGGTCGGTTGTCACACACTGTGGGGTTGTTTGTCACAATGTTATCTTTATGGGAAAAATCTTAAAAAGAAGGCAAGAAAGTAGAACTACATTTGAAAGTTTAATTTCATTGTCAAGTTGAAAAATAGGCCTACATAACTTTATGCATCTTAACACAAAATGATCAAAGAATTAACAAAAATGAAATTCATATTAAGACCAACCTACTGTATGTATCAACATAAAGAACAAAACAAATAGGTCTAACAATAATAGTCTACTCAACTACAGTAGGATACACACATTCACTATCTGAGTTACAGTGATGGCAAATGTAGAGTCTGCTCACTTTAACTAAGCAGAGATTGTGTGCCCACTGGTTGCACATACAACACTTCTCCCTTACCTCCCCTGAACGGATGCTGGAGAACGTTTCCATACAAACCAAACATAAACTATCCTCTTCATCTGATGAAGATTCCTCCTCCTGTCTCTTTCTCTTCTGTTTCTTCTTCCCCAGCTGGGGTGGAGTGCACTGGGGTGCAGTAGCCTTGGCAACTGGTCTAGTTTGGGATGCACTGGGTCGTTTTGATTTTGTTGCCCTTTTTCTCTTTTGCATGCCAGCTGCCTTTCCTGCTCAATTCTCTCCTTCTCTGGGGTGTCAGTGAGGATACAGCTTGACATTTTATTTTGTTATTGGGTTCCTTTCCTGGCTGCACCCTTTGGATAACATGTGACAACCAACCCCCCAAAAAATGTGACGACCCACCCCAACTGGAATTTATTGCTAGCATCAAGGCCAACAACCATCTGACAACTAATTAGCTTGCTAAAACAATCTAAACTATAGCTTACTCTTCACACTTTTTTAGGGTAACAAGTGTTTTGTTATAAACCCATTGTGTAAAAGCCTAGAAGAAAAATACTGAGGAGCTAAATATTTTCAATTTGACATGAAAAACACTATCAGTCCTCTCACCTCAAATGTAGCAGTCTAACTCCAAGGAAGACTATGTAGGTGACCTCTGATCCCAGTTGTGTATATTTACATATCAAAATTTAACAGACAGTGCCTTCTGGTTCCGAGATATAACGATTGTGACAACCTACCCAAGTGACAAATTACCCCATTCTCCCCTACAAGGCTAATATGCGGCTAACGCGCCTAAAGTGTTGCTTTAGCGAGTGTAACGCATCTACGCGCCATCTATAATTTTACTGTTACTTGAATACTTTTTTTAAAGTATTGTACTTAGCTACATTTTGTAGCACATCTGTTACTGAGTTTAAAAAAAGGAAACAAGTGAAAAAATAAATGCAAGGAAAAAATCGCGCTCCGGAAAGTACTTCAGTGAATGATGGAAAGAAGGACAAACTGGCGCTGCTAATTCAAACTGAACATCTCCTACAGCTTCGGCCTCAAATAAAAAGCATTTAACTGGCGAAGAGTGAAATTACTTTTATTTTGAAGCAAACACAGGAACTTAGCGCTTCCCAGCCCCGCAGTCAATAGCAGCATGTCCTTAATTGCCCCCTGGGTATAAATAAAGTTTTCTTGAATTTTGAATCATGTCTTCCATTTGGGACTACGCAGTGAAAGAAGAGAACAACAAGCTTGCGATTTGCCATTTTTGTAACCCTGCACTCACACCTAGAGCTTCATGAACGTTAGTGGGAGCCGCCAGTCTTTCTTTTTGAATGTATGCTCGCTACGAAGGGCAGAGTGCAGCGCCATTACAGCCACCTGAGCACACACAAGTGTGTAATGCAAGTCCACAGTCTGAAATAAGCCTTGGAGGATCTATCCCAAAACATTTACAACAACCAATTTAATTTAGCCTAAATTGTACAAATACTTAGGCTAAAATAATAATTAGTGCTGTCAAACAATTAAAATATTTAATCCCGATTAATCGCATTAATGTCATAGTTAATTCGCGATTAATCACATTTTTATCTATTCTAGCCTAAATGTCCCTTGATTTCTTTTTGTCCCATTATTTTTATCTCATTTTAATGCTCTTATCACACCCATTCTCTACACCCTTGTAATTCAGTGTATTTCTTCTAAAATATCATAATTTGCAATTCAGTGCAAATAGCCCACAATGTGCCGGCTGCCACTAACATTCATTGAGGTGTGGGTGTGCGTGCAGGATTATAACTAAGACTTTTGCAAATGACAGGCTTTCTTTTCTGTTCTTTTTCCGCTAAGTCCCAGAATCACACACGGACGACGCTACTAGTGAAGGTCGCGGAAGTGCTAGATTCCGGTTTCTGCTTCAAAATAAAAGTCAGAATTGACTTGACGTTTAGCCGTTTTGCCAGTTAAATGATTTTAATGTGAAATTACGCTGAATTAACAGTAACTCAACTGCGAGCCATATGTATAGTTTGTGGTGTTTCAGTTGTTCTAACATTAATAGTTGATGCAACAGCATGAGAAAAAACCACAACGTTTGCAAGGCCATGAAGAGCGTTAATCACGCAATAAAAAAATTAACACCGTTAAAATGGGTTTGCGTTAACGCCGTTCATAACGCGTTACACTGACAGCACTAATAATAATAATAACAAATAATTAGACTAACTATTTTATTATGTTCCATGTTTTATAGTTTGGTTAATACCATTTATTAACCAAACTGTGTATGCTAGGTGTATGCCTATTGCCTTTTATCCAGAGAATATGACCCAGATAATGTCCGTACTAAATGCTAACAAAAGATCCTTTTATGGAAATGAACATTGTGTAAATGTACAGTATATATGTATACAGTGCTCTCCAAAAGTATTGGAACAGTGAGGCCAATTCCTTTATTAATGCTGTAGACTGGAAACATTTGGGTTTGACACCAAAATATGAATATGAGATAATAGATCAAAATGTCAGCTTTCATTTCCAGGTATGATACACAACTGAGAAGATAGCATTATCTATAAAGGAACAACATTTTTAGGTGAGCATAAATATTGAAACAGATAGACTTAAAATAAGGCTTAGTGAATAAGACTTAATATTTAGTTTCAAATCCTTCGCTTGCAATAACTGCATCAAGCCCGTGTAACCCATTGACATCACCAAACTTTTGCATTCTTCTTTTGTGATGCTTTTCCAGGCTTTCACCGCAGCCTCTTTCAGTTGCTGTTTGTTATGGGGGATTACTCTCTTCAGTCTCCTCTTTAGCAGGTAAAATGCATGCTCTATTCTGCCGTGCAAAGGCAAAAGACCCAGGGGTGGACACTAAGGTTTCAAAAGCACTTGCCCATAGGGCAAGTACAGGTAATGTTTTACTTGCCCAAATTCGTGTTCACTTTCCCAAAAAAAACTGTTAAACAATGATATATATAGGCTAATTATATTATAAATTTTAGCGAACCTTATCTCCTAAATGCAAACACTGCTTACTTGTCTCATCCTGACCACATACAACCAACAACAATTCATATAAGCCTATATATCATGACATCACACAATACCAAGTGCTTGGTACTGCTGCAGCATCGTGAAAGGGCCTCTTTTTGCCAGGCATCTGGCCTGGTTTTGGGGGGCTCAGAAAACTCAGTCTAGCTCAGAGTCAAGCTGAATGTTAGCTTCCACACAAAAGTGTTCAGAAAAATTTTACTTATTTTACTTATTTAAAACATTCACATTGTGCCAAAAAGTGATCTTGTGCAATAAAATTATTAAAGTCCACCATATTAAAGCTATTGCCCAGTTATACTGTAAGTAGGGAGGGGGATCATTAATTTCTATTCATATTGATACCATTATAAAGACCCCACAATCCAAATCTTTATTGATTTATTTTCTATTATTTTGTTAAAAGAGAACTGGTATTATTGCTTTAATTGCTTATAAGATGAGCAGAGCTAAGGATAGGGCTTAAAACAGGTCATAATTCCATATTTAGGCCTACTATTTATTCTATACTGCTGGGAAAACAAGTTTTTCACCCAAACTGTATTATTCAAGCTTCTTGCGAAAAACTACAATTTATTTTTTACTTGTTACATTTAAACAAATCACATAATTTTATTGACCTGTGCCTAATAATCATTTTACTGAGCCGACCTGAACACATCACAGTTGAACCGTTTGCGATTTTTTTATCCTGCAGATTTTAATATGGATTTCAAAACTATCACATTTTTTAACTGCAGGACTTGCTACACAATCTCTCATTTGTTGATCATCGCTGATTTGAATGAATGATGAGACGTGCCGAGCCGTCTGCAGCGTCAGCAGCTCAGCGGACAGATTTTTTTTTTTGGGAGACTGAGTTTAAGCGGGTTGAAGGAGTTTCTTCAAGACAGTGGAAGGTAGGGCCTACAACACTCTTTACAGTCTATGATGCGGACCAGTGACGGGATAATACGCCGAAGTAGGCCTAATTAGTTGAAGATGACCCGACTCTACTCGATATTTAAAATTACATTATTTGACCTACTGGACTCCATAGCGGTATCGATAAGCTCAAACGTGATTGATTTCTGGGTTTTGAATATAGCGGAACCAGGTCCGTAGCCTAATAGACCCGGCTTTCGGAACATAGACAGCGAAACTGCGCGCACCTTGCTGTTGTGTGTGTGTGTGTGTGAGAGAGAGTGATAGAGTGCGAGAGAGAGAGAGCGTGATGCTGCTGGCTGCTCAATTGCAAATATAGCCGATCTATTTTGTGAGTTAGCGGGAAAAAATAGTTTTGCAAACTCTAAAACACATGAATAAATAGCTTAGACTACTGACAACCCCCCTAAAATCCACTTTCCCGTTCGGGCAACCAAAAGGCAATCTCAACTTGCCCGAACATTATTTTCACTTGCCCCGGGCAAGCGGGAAACCGTGAGTCAACCCCTGAGACCGTAACTTACATTTTTTTTTTTAAATTAGTTTTTGTAATTTTTGGAACACCGACCATCAGTTTAATCATGTGAACCAATATCTTGAGTCAATTTTGTTGTTTTCTTATCAAAATAAGATGCTGTTTTTGCCGTAAAAAACGTTCAAAAGCAGAGGGAAAGGCAGAAGACCGTAACATCAGTTGCGGTCCTTTGGCTTGGTTTTTGCGTTGCTGTGGAACGTTTGGATTAAGTTACGGCGCTCTGCCTTTGCTTTACTAAGCACCAAAGTGAAGTTACTGTTTACCGCGCTGAAGTTACGATGATTTGCCTGTGTATTGCATGTAACTGAAGTACTTCTGTCGCACACATTAACTTCAATAAAGTAAGTAATAAGCTGCCTGCCAATCACAGTCGAGTCCACTCACTGACAGAAAACAACGCAAGCAAGTTGGCGATGCCTCACGACACACCTCCCCGGCTCGGAGAAAACAGCCTGTACGATAAACCAACCCATTAGATACTTAGATCGCAGCTTACCTTTTCTTGAAATCTGGTCAAAATCCATGGCAAAAAAATATCCACTGAGGAGACAAATCCATTGTCTAAATCCATAAAGAGAAGCATTCGCTGGCTTGTATATTTTCCGGTGGGGTGCAATAAAGTGATCAGCTGCCATAAAGTGATTTCGTCTCATGGCACTTGCTGAACACCACTTTTAAACATCTATGTAGTCTAAAAGTATGTCTTCATACAAGAACGCGTGCTATCAATGTATTTCCAGGGTATGAAGTGGGGCCTAACCAAACACCAATGTGTTTGTGAAAGTGTATGTAACACAAAATGTTTTTTCAGAATTATAAAGAGTATTATAAAGAATAGTTGTGGAAAGAATTAAGTCCCTGATATCCTGACTCTCTCTCTCTCTCCCAACCTCTCTCTCTCTCTCTCTCTCTCTCTCTCTCTCTCTCTCTCTCTCTCTCTCTCTCTCTCTCTCTCTCTCTCTCTCTCTCTCTCTCTCTCTCTCTCTCTCTCTCTCTCTCTCTCTCTCTCTCTCTCTCTCTCTCTCTCTCTCTCTCTCTCTCTCTCTCTCTCTCTCTCTCTCTCTCTCTCTCTCTAATAAAAATATACATACATTTTCTATTCCATCAAAAATGCAATGTTTTTTAATAATAATAATAATAATTGATAGGTTTTATATAGCGCTTTATTGCCTAGGCACTCAAAGACGCTTTACAGGGTTCCAGATTCAATTCGTTCACACACAGTCATACCGGTGGTGGTAAACTACGAGGCAGACTGACGGACGCGTGGCTGCCATTCAGCGCCAACGGCCCCTCCGACCACCACCTCAAACATACAGCAATCATACACATTCACACAAGCCAAGGTGGGTGAAGTGTCTTGCCCAAGGACACAACAACCATGACACAGGTGGCCGGGCGGGGATCGAACCGCCAACCCTTGGATCGTTGGCCAACCCGCTTAACCACCTGAGCCACAGTCGCCGACTCTAGAAAACTTGCACATAATGTCATCAAACACAACCATATTCCTATAAGTTTATCAGAAAATTATAAATGGCATATAAGAGAATACATTTTACTGACATCCAACCTTTCAAATGTAAGAAATATAGGTGGAAGGTTACTTTAAAGTGTTATTTTATCTCAAATAAGTACAACCATAATTTTTTTTCTTTCAAAAATTAACTAATTTTGCCTGAAATGTCTCATTAATTTTTTTTTATATTCAATTTGTGTAGTATCATGCCTAACAAGACAAAACTCACTTAATGCTATTATTGTTATCACAGGAAATGTTGATATAGAGCAGTGTTTCCCCCAGCGCTTTAAGGCTAAGGTCGCCGCCATAGCAACGCCAACCCCCGCCTTGACTACCAACCAAAATAAATTAATAAATTAGGGCTGTCAAGCGATTAAAAAAATTAATCTAATTAATTACAGGCTCTGTGATTAATTAATCTAAATTAATCGCATACTTATATGACACTTTTATACCTGTTTGTAAACAGCTGTATAGCCTGCTACAGTTTCTCTCTCTCTCTCTCTCTCTCTCTCTCGCGCGCTCTTTCCGTCTCTCGTAACTTCTGTCTCCTCCCCTCAGCCAGCTTTATACATGAACTAGCGCCGAATTTTCAAAAAAATTACGACTTTCCATCTCCCACAACAGACAGCGCTGCACTGCCACCATTTCGTAGCCTACTCATAGGCAAAAATATTGACACACACACACACACACACACACACACACACACACACACACACACACACACACACACACACACACACACACACACACACACACACACACACACACACACACACACACACACACACACACACACACACACACACACACACACACACACACACACACACACACACACACACACACACACACACACACACACACACACACACACACACACACACACACACACACACACACACACGGGGCGGGTGCTAGACAGCTAGCAAACAAAATTGGAGGAAGATTGAGAGATATGGCCTACTACTGTTTTGAACCTAGCCTACATTGTTGCACCCACTAAATAAATAATGCACGGACACTGCGGATAATTAAGTAAGATGTCTTCCTACCTTCATGCATCCCATAAACCGTCCATAGAGCCCTCGAGTCGGCCCCTTTCCCTTGCTTCTCTCTTTACCTTTCTCCCTTTAACCCACGCGCCCGGCCCGGCGAGCTACAGGTGCAGCTCCGCACCACTTTTGCACCGGGTCAAAAGGCATTATAGAAGTGCGATTAATCTGCGTTAATTTTTTTAATCGCGTTAATTTTTCTGTGATTAATTAATCGAAATTAACGCGTTAATTTGACAGCCCTATAATAAATACATTTAAAATAAATTGTGCTGCACAATTAATGTACTAGCAAGCGCGATGTGTGCTTGTCCATGGTCATAACTGCGCGAAAGGCTGCAATTTGCGGTAAATAAATGTGGCAAGAGTCTCCAAGCGTTTCTCTATCTTTCAGCTGCTCTGTGTCTGCGGCTTTGCGCGCGCAATTGTACCGCACCACGCGCGACTACGGCATGCACGCGGGAGAGTTAAACGAGCAGAAGCAAACCGACATTTAACTGTTGGCGATAATAAACGCAGAGCGGTTCTATGGGGAAATTTAGCTGAACAGAAAGAAGTGCTTTGCAAAGCAAGAACAGTTTAAGACTCCACATCACCGTGGCAACACAACCTATCTATCAGCTCAGACAGCGCAGAGAAAAGTTTGATGAATGCATGAGAGTGATGGCCCAGCCAAGTTTCAGTAAGTTTACAGAAGTGCCACACTGTTACTGTCTTTTAAATGCATTTAGTAATTTTAAGGGGAAACACATTGTATTTATTATTTCAACTATTGAGTTATTTTTAAAACAGCATGCTAGTGTAGGCCAAGAAGATTTATTTTCTGAATTTTCAATGCTGCTTTATTTTTATGTTTTACAGTCTGTCACAAATTATTATGCAAATTGGAATTAAGTGTCATAAACATTTCATTTTTTGTATTTAATTTAAACTCATGGATGGTTTTGTGTCTCAGGGCGCTTTGGATCATTGAAATCAATCTCAGACACCTGTGATAATCAGTTTGCTAAGTAAGCCCAATCAAAGGAAATCTACTTAACAAGGACGTTCCCCATGATTAAGCAGGCCACAGGTTTCAAGCAATATGGGAAAGAAAAAGGATCTCTCTGCTGCCTAAAAGCGTCAAATAGTGCAATACTTTGGACAAGGTGTGAAAACATTAGATATTTCACGAAAACTTAAGTGTGATCATCGTACTGTGAAGAGATTTGTGGCTGATTCAGAGCACAGACGGGTTCGTTCGGATAAAGGTAATATGAGGAAGGTGTCTGCCAGACAAATTCATCGGAATAGGAGATCAGCTGCTAAAATGCCATCACAAAGCAGCAGACAGGTATTTGAAGCTTCTGGTGCCTCTGGAGTCCCGCAAACCTCAAGGTGTAGGATCCAGAAGTTTGCAGTTGTGCATTAACCTATTATTATTCGGCCAACCCTAAACAATAATCACAAGCTGAAACAGTTGCAGTGGGCTCAGGAATACATGAAGACTAATATTAAAACAGTCTTGTTTACTGATGAGTGCCGTGCAACCCTGGATAATCGGATGGATGGATGGAGTAGTGGATGGTTGGTGAATGGCCACAATGTCCCAACAAGGCTGCGACGGCAGACAGGAGGTGGCGGAGTCATGTTTTGGGTCGGAATCATGGGGAGAGAGCTGGTTGGCACCTTCAGGGTCCCTGACGGTGTGAAAATGACCTCGGCAAAGTATGTAGAGTTTCTGACTCACCACTTTCTTCCGTGGTACAAAAAGAAGGACAGTGCCTTCCATAGTAAAATCATCTTCATGCATGACAATGCACCATCTCATGCTGCAAGGAATACCTCTGTGTCACTGGCTGCTTTGGGCATAAAAGGAGAGAAACTCATGGTGTGGCCCCCATCTTCCCCTGACCTCAACCCTATTGAGAACCTTTGGAGCATCCTCAGGCAAAACATCTATCAGGTTGGGAGGCAGTTCACATCAAAACAGCAGCTATGGGAGGCTAGTCTGGCATCCTGCAAAGATATTCAAGCAGAAACTCTCCAAGAACTCACAAGTTCAATGGATGCAAGAATTGTGAATGGTAAATGGATTTGACTTATATAGCGCTTTCTAGCTGATTTTCTCAGCCCCAAAGCGCTTTACATATCTTACCACATTCACCCATTCATACATTCACACACTCATACACCGCAAGAATTGTGAAGGTGATATCTAAGAAGGGGTCCTATGTTAACATGTAACATGGCCTGTTAAGATGTTTTTGATTGAAATAGCTTTTGATTTCACTAAATATGACCTCGTAATGCTGCAAATTCAACAAATGACCATTTTTAGTTGTTTACAACCTATAAAATGTTTTGAAACTCTGTTGTGCATAATGATTTGGAACAGTGCATTTGGAGTTTTTTATTTTTGAAAAAAATACTTTTATTATTGGGAGGTTTGTTCAATAAAATTCAAAATATACTCTAACGGTTGATG
Organism: Ammodytes marinus; assembly: GCF_949987685.1. Taxonomy (NCBI): domain Eukaryota; kingdom Metazoa; phylum Chordata; class Actinopteri; order Uranoscopiformes; family Ammodytidae; genus Ammodytes; species Ammodytes marinus. The sequence goes on along the minus strand of NC_137216.1, from coordinate 1,351,417 downwards.
ACTTGAAAATAATACTGACTGTGATTTGCATCGACTATTTAGGAAAATCTGGGAAAATCTAATTTGCCTTATAATTTGGAATGCAGTGTAAATTGGGAAATACATGTTCCAAAACGACCAATTACCTCTGTATTTAAAAAGAAATCAAGCAAGTAGGCTAATAATAACCATTAAAGGTCTCATATTATACACTTTTCTGTCAATATTATATGGTCTTAGAGGTCCCTAATACGTTTTTCTTTAGTTGTTTGCTGAAAAAAACTTTCAGATCATTTATTGTAGTATGCCTCTATACCCTGATTTTCAGCTAATCTCACGATGGCCTATTTTTGAAACCGAGCTGCAGCTCCCCTCGTTTTATATACAATCTATCAGCTCCCCCACCCCTGTCCAGAAGCGAAGCCATTGGCGTCTGCCCATAGGTCCATAGCTTGCAGTGCCTGTTACCCTATGCTGTTGCAGGACGTTTCCGTGTATATATAGCCCGCCAAGTCTATTTGTTCCTTGAATAAACCTGTTCCACTATAAAGTTTATGTGTTCATTGACCATCACCCTTCAACGTGGAAAGAAGGACCAAAGTCAATTCACACAATTCCCAAAAGGTTTTACTTTTCACCAAAAACCGTCACACCTTTTATTACCTTAAAGGCTCTGGTTTAAAGCATGTGACCCTTTGACTCCTGCCTATCTCCAGATCTCCCCCTGTTTTGTCCCCTAATGACACATTCTTCTAATTTATCCTAGGTTAAGTCCAGATTTCAGACCTTTTTCCTAGATAAGTTTTTAGAAAGGAGGAGATAAGATAATAGGTTTTAATTATTCTGGTGGATGAATACCTTACATTACCCCAGACTTCAAAAGACTACCGTTAAGTCCTCACTAAGTTCATACACCTGGATGAGCTAGGCCAGTAGATAAATGCAATTACCTCCTATTTCAAGGAGTGTGTTATGGGATGTGTATCCTTAATTATCACTGGTGTTGTCGTAGTGTAGGTTTGAATTGCTTACCTCAGGAGCGCCGCGATCTCTTTAAAGAAAAACCCTAATTAGGTCCTTGTTCCCAACTCTAAACTAAAAATTAGGCACAGGATTTATAAAGTTTTCAAGAAATTTTATTCAACCAATATAAAAAGATTATACGTTCACTATATAGAAAGAAAAGATAAAATAAAATGAAAGGAAGGAAAATAAGTACCTACACTCCCATTAATGTGGTTAATATACGTAGATAAGTATAAGACTTAGCTTATTTGTTTTATGTAATTTGTTCACATTGAATTTAGTTCATGTTCATCTCTTCTTTAAATTTCAAAGTTTGTCCACTGTTTACACAACTTTAAATATTCTCTGAGTTGATGGCCGAGCTTTCACCAAAGTCATATAAATTTGAATTTCTTCAAACTCTTATAACAATGGTGATTTTGGGACACAAACAGTCAGGAAAAAGTTGGTTCCACAGCTTTAAAACCTTGTTGATCCACAAGAGATCCTATTCGGAGCGCTATCAAGTATATAAGTTTATCCACCGTTTACACAACTTTAAATATTCTCTGAGTTTATGGCCGAGCTTTCACCAAAGTCATATAAATTTTAATTTCTTCAAACTCTTATAACAATGGTAATTTTGCGACACAAAGAGTCAGGAAAAGTTGGTCACAACAGCTCAAAACTTCAACTTGATGCCATTCCACAACCTGGTTCATCAATTAATTCCTATTAGTAACCCAAATGTTTCCTTACCAATCTTCTCAGAAAAAAGAAGAATTGGTTCAGAGCTTCACCCTCTTCTCTAGAACAAAAAATGAACAGCCCTCAATTTTTCTAAGTATTTTGCACTCAAAAAGATTCAGAGTGTTTCTTTCGAGTTTTTCTTCTAAGTTTTTCGTCCATGCTGAAAGAACAAAAAAGTGGAACAGTCAAGACTTCCCCAAAAAACAGCAGACCTTCTTGCTCAAAATCCTGGCTTTATATAGTCTGAAGACAGAGAGAGTGGGTGTGTGTATTAGGAGGGGAGAGGGTGGGGGAAAGATGAGGGTGTTGTAGGGGGTCAAACCTATGGACAGCTATGTGCCGCCACCGTGCGGCCAAAACACTGCAGTACACCTTTACCTCTTCAGGTGGGCGTATCCAAACGCTAGCCGGAAACTCCACCCCGGTGGAAAACCGGGACCTTTAAAAGGATGCCCCGCGGCTTCCTCTTTCTTTCTCGTGACCGGCTGTTGGCGGACCCACATATAGAAACAACAAGTCTGTACAGATCTACAGGGGCCCTCTTCAGCCCTGAACCAACCACCACGTGTTTTACTAAAGCTATCGCCTGCGGCCGCGGCGATCTCTAGAAAAAACAAAGTGTGTTGAAGCTGTTCCGTTGGAACGACCAGAAGAACTCAGAAACAGGCGGTTTACCTAGAAACCTAGCCTTTTGGACAGCGGACCGTAAGCCGATCACGTTGTCCCCGATCGCCATCCTCCGCACAAAGTCAGCTGCGCCCTTTGCCTCTCTCCTGCGATCGGAAGACCGCAGAGACCAGCTCCCCGACCGCCAAAGGCTCGGAGCCTGGACTGGATCGCCGTCTTGCGAGCCCCGTCAGTCCGGAAAGGATTGGCCTACCCGCCTCAACGACGACGAAGCAGTGGAAACTAGTTTTCCCCCAAGTGAGATTTTGGCTTTATAATTACCTGGGCAGATGTTTAGTTATTATTACTTTTTAAAGAGTTGAACAATACTGTTTATTTTCGAATTTGTGTTTGCTATTTTGAACAAGCTGTGTGATCTATCTCCGTTTGTCCTCCCCCACGGAGAGCCAGAACGGGAAAGTTCGATCATTTCATTCAACGCTGCAGTGTGGTTTTAGGTCTGCTGTATGTTTTAGAAACCTCACACCTTTCTTTTTCCCCCTCCCCGCGCTCAAGCGTGGTCTTTCCTCCTCTTCCTCTCCTGCACGCACGTACACACACGTTAGATAACCCTTATGGTAGTCTTTATCAGATAGAATTGGTGTTAAGATCTGTGGTAGAATCCCTTTTAAAGAGCTAGTGGCTTTTCAAAATTCCCCGCCTCAAATCCCTTCGCCAGGTCCTTTGTTCGGAAGTAGACGCCCTTTTGAGTACCCGTGGTAGTCATTTCCCGCATCGGGTGGAAGTAGAATAGCCTAGACTAGCCTAGCCATCCAGGGATGCCATTTTGTGGTCTTAATAACCTAGCCTATTTCGGTCGCCATTTTGTGCCTCTCGAGTCCTAAGTCACGTGAGAACTCCCCCGTCCCTTTTCTTACTTCGTTTCACCCACACACCACACCCACACACACACACTCACTTACACACACACACACACATATTGGTACATGGCTGTATAAACAACAATGTTCTAGACGTTTTTCTTTGATTAAGTGTATTTGCTTTATGCGTGTATAAAACGGATGTTACCTTAAGTTTCATTGTGGTTAAAATAAATGTTCTTATATTGTAACCAGAAGTGTTTGTGATTTATTTGTGTGGATATTATTGGAGTGTCAACAATCAACAAGTGAAAGATTCTGTAGCCTTCAGTGTTAAGATCATATTACCAAATTTATAATAGTAATTACTTGATTACATTATTTTATGGAAATGATCATTGAGACTAGGATTTATTAATATTGATTTGTTTAACTGAACATTGAGCTAATCAACATTTGAGAATAAATCCTTTGATTAAACGAGACAATTTGCTATTACTTTTCCATTCTTGAATGAATGGTGGTGCCCCTTTTGAAATTATTAAAGTATTATTAATCATCAGATTAATTTCTAATAGCTGAATTAATCTGAACCACCTGTACCTGCTACAGTGTGTGTGTGTCCAGCTCAAGGACCCACTGCCCCCCTTGTCTCTCTCACCCCTGACCTGTCCCAGGACAAGGCCAGGCATGCCTTTTCAGAGAGGCCTTAGGAATTCACAATTATGTATATATTTCAGGATAAAAACTTGAATACAACACTTTTAGTGATTCTACCTTAATATTAAAGGTCACTTGTTACCTTGCCTGTCTTATTCAAAATATCATACTTTTCCATATGAAAACAAGAAATATACATTTCCCATTCACCAAGATATGTGCAATGAAAAGTTGCAATATTCTTGCCTATCTCAACAATGTTCACAATAAAAATGCAGCAAAAGATGGAGGCTACTGCGAAGCTACTCTGGGGCTAACGGTTAAAAATAGCACTAAAATCAGTGAAAAAATTTGCTTCAAAGTTAGACGTCTACACTATTACCTTCCAATGCTTTGTCTTGCTAAAAACGAGGCATTGCCAGACTGCTGTGGGGAATCTTTTTTTTTTTTAAAGATTATTTTATGCCATTTTCAAGCTTTATTAGACAGTACAGAGTTGAAATGGGGAGACAGAGAGAGAGAGAGAGAGAGAGAGAGAGAGAGAGAGAGAGAGAGAGAGAGAGGGGGATGACATGCAGTAAAGGTCCACGGGTCGGATTCGAACCCGCGACCACTGCAACGAAGGCCGGAGCCAATATGGGACGCGCTCTATCCACTACGCCACCGGAGCGCCCCTGTGGGGAATCTAAATGGGTTATTATGAGCAAAAGATCGATGCTTTTCCCGAAGCTAGCTCAGAAGCTAGCGGCTAAAAATATCACTAATATCAGTGGAAAAATGTGCTTCAAAGTTAGACTTCTACACTATTACCTTCCAATGCTTTGTCTTGCTAAAAACGAGGCATTGCCAGACTGCTGTGAGGAATCTAAATGGATTATTATGAGCAAAAGCTGGATGCTTGTCCCAACGCTAATAGCTATACACCAGTCAGGCAAAAATACCAATAAAAACATTTATTTTAGTTTGAAAGAAAAAAAGCACAAGTAGCTTCCTATCCGTTGTGTTATTAAAAACGAGGCATTAATAGACTGCTGTGGTTAAGATAAATGTGTGGATTATGAGCAAAAGCATTCTGGGTTGGTGTATGCAACATTCAGCATGCTTTGCTGTACTACAGGCAGCTTATCGCTTAGCGGGGAAAACAAGATGGAGGTGAAGGAATATTTTCACCTCCATCTTGTTTTGGCCACTACTGTACAAGCTTCTTCTCCTTTTTTTGAATTGCGACTTACAACCAGTGAAGACTGGAGTAAGCTGCATAAGCTCGCGCGAAATATAAACTCGCCTTCAAAATAAAAGCAATGCAGTTGTATTCCATGCATGATTTAAACTTATTTACGTTTGATTCTTAATTTTCCATTGACCTCACGCGGGCCAGTCAGAGACAGCCAGCGGGCCGGATGTGGCCTGCGGGCCACACAATGCCCAGGTCTGGTCTAGAAGTAAAAAAGCATTCTTTCAATGGTTTTAATGTAATTCAAGTCTCATAGTATTCATACACAAACTTGATACTACACTCTACATTGAAGCAATCAGCCCTTTAACCTATGAATTATTGAATATTTTGCTCGCTCCATAATCTAGTAACAGACTCAAAATGTAATAAATTGTTACATTATGGGCAACAATGTGTTGTGTGTGACATTATGGAACAGTTAAATGTTTTACATTGCGGGATCTAAGACGGCACAGATGTTACCTTGACAATGCTGATGGGTTTCCTGGAGAGGTGAAAGCTGGTGTAGAGAAGGAAGGTGAGGATGAAGGTAAGAGCTCTGTACCTGCGCACAGGAAAGCAGGTGGTATTTATTAGTAACAGGGACTAAAAGATGTGTTACACATCACTTCGTAAAATTACGTAACAAGAAAATATATAACACATTTGTAACTCCATACTCTATCTGACTCCCATTACCACACACATCACACAACAGGGGAAGGTGTTGTGAAATGTTTAGGCACACAAAGTAGAAGCCTTTACATGTGGCTGAGTAAAAGATCAGCAGAGACAGTTCATCAAATGAGGCAGCTGAATGTTAAACCTTCCGCAAATAGAAGTAGACAGAAAGCTTAGGACACAGTAGCACCACCACACACATCAGAAAATTCTCAATGATACATCCTTCTACTCATACATACAGGATATCCTGTAACTTTCATTGACCATTCACTCTGTTTGCTTTAGCTCCATCATGTTTACACTCGATCTTTAAAACACAGCACAAACTTTAGTCAGATTAATGATTCTATGTTTTATCTTATCTCTGATATGTGTGTGTGTGTGTGTGTGTGTGTGTGTGTGTGTGTGTGTGTGTGTGTGTGTGTGTGTGTGTGTGTGTGTGTGTGTGTGTGTGTGTGTACGGAGCAGTTAGAGAAAACCCACTGTAGACATTGTTGTGAACAGCTAGAGAACATGTGTCAGCCAGTGTGTGAGTGAGTGTCCCACTGCAGTGTCCTGAAGCCACTAGATCAGGGGTGTCCAAACTTTTTTCACTGAGGGTCACATACATAAAAATCTACGAAGGGCCGGGCCACTTTGCAAAAATAACACATTTATCAGGACATGTAGCTGCTCTGATTTCTAGTTTCATAGTGTCTTCGTAAATTGTAATCCTTCTTCACGGCAACACTTTCCTTGCACATTAAACAGACACATTCCCCCTCTTGTTTATATGCCAATGATACACCCAGTGTTTTCTGCTTTTGCGTCCAATGTCCAGCAGGGGGAAAATAGTATCCAGCCGAGGTCCCAACCCTCCTAGAGGGTTCCGGGGGTATGCCCCCCCGGGAGATTTTTTTAAGTTTTTAAAGTGAAATGCATGAATCTGGTGCACTTTGAGAGGGAAATTAAGAGGCTAAATCTGAAGAATTTTGTATGAAAAAAAAAAATGGAGACACTGTGTCAGATGAATTAGAAGCTATTGGAGAAGGACACATAGATTTTCCATAATAATATTAATTTAAAATAAAATATTATTCAGGGTCCTCTGGGATGGGCTTGTTGCTCTTTTTCTTTTATGGGACATATTTCTCAGTAATATAATGAGTGCATTTAAATTATTTAACCCTTTAGGCGCCGGGTTTAATTTTGAAAAATACTTTATTTTGACACCTAAATTTCAGAAGGCTCTGGATTGAAAGTGGTTTGAGATAGAGACAAAAAGTTAATGAGACAAATATTGAGAATGTCCTGAAGTTTATCTAGGGAATACATTTTTTCATCTAATTTGCATATTATGACGTCATATGGCGGCGGCCATATTGGATTATGTAATTTCCATGAAACACCTGATATTTTGAAATAGAGTTGAACTTATTTCATCAAGTTCACCCCCTCCATCCATTTGTTATGATGTCCACTATGTTGTAAGCCAACAGTTGTAAACTAGAACTAGAACTACACCACAAAACAGGCACTTTTTATGATTTTAGATTTTTTACCCATTTTAATTTACTTTTGTCTTCTATTATTATGATTATTATTATTACCATTATAATATGATAATATGAATATATATATATATTAATATTCAATAGTTTTTTTCTCTCTGTTGTGTACTTGATGTATTTGCATTGAATATTGTATGTATTGTTGTTTTTCCTTGAATTTGTTTGAACTCGACGTCATTGTAAATGAGGGTCACCCCTCAATTGGTCTCGAGGATAGATAAAAGTTAAATTAAATGAAATGAAAAATACATTTATATAATGCTGCGTCACATGGCTTCACCACTGCTGCGCATGGACGCACCGGGGCCGTAGAAAGAGTGCACACTAACTCCCTACTTTTGCTTGCCATATTCTCTCAATAACTCCTAAATCCAGCTTCAGCATAAATAGCTTAGTGGCACACTATCTCCGATTTCACACCCAACAACTGCGCGATTCATTTGCAGCCTGGACGCGGAGGTGTGTCACCTCTCTGCTCTGACGGCCGGCTCGGACTGCTCCGAGGGGCTGCTCCGAGACTGACCGCCTGTCAGTGCTTTTGGTCGGGGAGGGGCTCGCGGCAGCACCCGCTGCTCGTTGAGCAATGAGCACAATAACTGCAGAGTGAAACGTGCTTTCACGTCAGAGTCTCCAAACACCACAAAAGTTTTCAATAAAACCAGAAAAAATCGCTAGGAGGATATGACAAAAAAAGTTTTGATGGGATTTTTTTTTTTTTTTTTTTGGATGGGATTTCCGGATTTCCGCGAATATTTTGCATTGAAGGATAACGTTTTTCTGAGCTAAGGTCTAGGTATGGGATGTCTGCCAACTAGTGGAGGGGAGTTTGAACAAAATATAACACTCTATTTAGAGAAAACAGCTGTTTGATTTAGTAAAGCGTCTTGTCGCAATTTTGCGACTGTGGCGCCTAAAGGGTTAAAAATTAAAAGCGCCATATTACATTATATTTTTAAAATATGCCACGGGCCAATCAATCAGTGTTTGACACCCCTGCACTAGTGGGTTAACTAAGAAATGCAAAAAAAAAAAAAAAAATTTTTTTTTTTTTTTTTCAAAGGGCCATATTACATTATATTTTTAAAATCGGCCGCGGGCCAATAAAAAGCGGGCCGCGGGCCGCAGTTGGCCCGCGGGCCGTAGTTTGGACACCCCTGCACTAGATCATCATGTCTTTAGCAGGTGATATGTAGAAGCTTTTAATGTGAACCATCTATCTATAGTCCAGGCAAAATAGCATTTTACGACAGACAAATTGTAAAAGAATTTTTTTCAGCTCAGATCATTTCTATGAGGTGTCCAGAACAACATACTAAAAGTCCTAAGAAATCCTAGTTGAGGAAATATGTTTAATTCTCATCAATCCAAGGTGTGTGCCAATAAGGCGAGACACCAATAAATCCCAATAGGGCTATTTTTTTCCTTTAGTCCTATCAAAATTAAACTTTACACAATGAAAGTATCCATGATAATTAAAAAATTTTGTATTACAAGTTTCTTTGAAAATTAATTTTAATATGCAAATGAGCTATACACTAATCGTACATGCCCAAAATCAACCCAAATAGGCTTAATTTTTTCCTTTACTCCTACCACAATAAAACTTTACATAGTAAAAGTATACTAGAAAAGTAACTTTTTTTGTATTACAAGTTTATTTTTAAATGCATTTGAATATGAACATGAGCTCCACACTTATTGAATATCCAATCATCCTACTACCAATGGGTGATGGCAATACTGCTTTTAGACTGGCCTCAAAGGCAATGGCAGTTTGGACAATGAGCACATCTGCATCAGCTTTGCATGGTTTGTGAAACACCATTTTTTGTCTTACAAGTTTCTTTGAAAATGAATTTTAATATGCAAATGAGCTATACACTTATCAAATATAGGCTATCCGCATAGGCTTAATTTGAACCTTTACTCCTACCACATTAAAACTTTACACAATGAAAGTCTAAATGAAAAGTAAAACATTTGTATTAGAAGTTAACCTATAATGGTCAAGGCTTTCCAGAAGGGGTTGGTTGAACGTCAGAACAGGGGTCACATCATACTGCAGAGCTTGAGTTGCCAAACACCTCAATGTTGAGTATATGCAGGATTCATCACTGGTATCAAGATAAATCATTGGAAGGAATGTTACTGAAGCTCTTCCAGGGTGTTCATCTAGAAGATGCAGGATCTGCATCATACCAGACCACGATGGCCTTTGAGAGTGAAGGAGTAGGGATGTCTTCCAGAAAACATCCAGCTGTAATGTTTTGTTATCTGCTGGCAACAGAGCCAGTGGCTGATACTCAATAGGTTCACGTATGGGAGGAATCATAAAGTACTGAATGTGTATGCGACCAACCGCAGCAATATCTGCAGCAGTCACTTGGATCTTTAAAGGAAAAAATTAAGCCTATGCGGATATATTTTGGGTAGCCTATATTTGATAAGTGTATAGCTCATTTGCATATTAAAATACATTTTCAAAGAAACTTGTAAGATAAAAATGGTATATCACAAACCATGCAAAGCTGATGCAGATGTGCTCATTGTCCAAACTGCCATTGCCTCTGCCAGAACAAAAGACACAGTCTCAGTAGGTGATGACACAGACCTGTTAGTACTCTTGTTGCATCATGCTGATCTGAATGCACACGAGCTGTTTATGGCACAAGAACCAAAGAAAGCAACAAAAATAAGACGGATATGGTGCATAAAGTAGACAAAGGAGTTACTTGGTCCCAAGGTGCGTGACAATCTCCTCTTTCTCCATGCCATTTCAGGCTGTGATTCTACATCTGGCATAGGAAAGGGAATGGCACTAGCCTGTAAATCCAGACCTGCCACTAGGCGCTGGCAAATTAAATGTGCTGCGCCTGTTGGTCTGGGCACTCTCCATTGAAGCTCATTAAATATGTCAAGAAATCCTGAGCTACATTTCAATTGGTTCTATCTGATATGGGCGGGCCAGAGCCCTATGTATGGTGCTCTGGGGCGGACGTAAACGGATGACGACAGTGCGCCGTCGAAGCCGTGATAGTAAACATCAAAGATGGCTGCGGATATGTTGTTTGAGTTTGAGACTGCTTTGGCCTCGACCCTTAACGATTTGGAAGACGGCACTCAAATCTTTCATTAGCAAGTAAGTGGAATGTTCGGTTTTGCAGACGACCACGGCAAAAGTAAAATTTAACAGTTAATCCCACTGTTCGCTGAATGAACGGGGCTTAATACGTCACATTGTTCATTGCACTGATTGGTTGTAGTGCTATCAAATTGCGTGCAGTGGCATTTGAAGAGACAAATCTAATTCATGAGAGGCACCTGTTATACCCCTGGCAGGTAAGCCAGGCAGTTTTTCAGGTTTGAGGCCAGTCTAAAAGCAGCATTGCCATCACCCATTGGCAGTAGGATGATTGGAAATTCAATAAGTGTGGAGCTCATGTGCATATTCAAATTAATTTAAAAAGAAACTTGTAATACAAAAAAAGTTACTTTTCTAGTATACTTTTACTATGTAAAGTTTTATTGTGGTAGGAGTAAAGGAAAAAATTAAGCCTATTTGGGTTGATTTGGGGCATGTACGATTAGTGTATAGCTCATTTGCATATTAAAATTCATTTTCAAAGAAACTTGTAATACAAAATGTTTTCATTTTCATGGATACTTTCATTGTGTAAAGTTTCATTTTGATAGGACTAAAGGAAAAAAATAGCCCTATTGGGATTTATTGGTGTCTCGCCTTATTGGCACACACCTCGGATTGATGAGAATTAAACATATTTCCTCAACTAGGATTTCTTAGGACTTTTAGTATGTTGTTCTGGACACCTCATAGAAATGATCTGAGCTGAAAAAAATTCTTTTACAATTTGTCGGTTTTTTGGCCCAAAAATGGGTTACTTTGCCTGGCCTACTAGTGCTGTCTAATGAGCAGGCAGTCCACAGGCCAAACCTCCATATGACATCAGCAGTAGTTGAATTGTTAAAAGGGGCACAGTGTAAGATTTACTCCCATCTAGTGGTCAAATTGTATTTTGCATTCAAACGTAGAGTGCTCACTCGCGTTTTAAAGGTCACATATTATGCTAAATGCACTTTTTAAATGTGTTCCAACATATCCATGGGTCCAAGGTGTGCCTAGAGACTGCCATTGCCATCAATAACATGATTGTGTTGTGGTGAACGGTTAATGTAGAATGGAAGTGATAAAAACATGATTCAAAATGTTCACAACACATCACCATCAACTTCTTCAGATCACTTATCAACATTTATCGGTACATTTTCATTTGTACCACTCTATATGAATTCACATATAAGTTTGTCACCCCCAGTTTGGTTTCTTTCACCAGTGTAGTAACAAATAAACAAACACAGGATAGTTGGCGGAAAAGCAGTTCTATAGTTGGGGATAGTGATGGGAATTGATAAGAATTTAACGATTTCGATATTGCTTATCGATCCGATTCCTTATCGATTCTAATTGGGTGAGGGAATAAGTACAAATTACTTTGTTTGTATTAACTCTCTTTAATATCTGATCTGAAGTCTGTCTAGTGTGTGTCTTGAAAGATTATCAAGAGTACTTTAGGATTAGAACATTTTCAATTTTCACATTAATTGATCCAGACAAAAAAAAAATTGTCTTTTTAAGCCCAAATGCCTTTCAGTGCCCTCAAAACACAGTCAAGGAAGAGCTTGTGCCTTTTGGAATATTAAAGGTCACATATTATGCTAAATGCACTTTTTAAACGTGTTCCAACATATCCATGGGTCCACGGTGTGCCTAGAGAATGCCAAAATATAAAAAAATAACAATCTCTCCTTTTCTCACTCTCCCCCTTTCTGAAACCCCCACCCCTCCCCCCCAATATACTCCAGTCAGAATTCTCGCCGACTATTACGTAATAGTCGGCACAGCCACATCCCCATATCACATCCCCATATTTTCTTTATATGGCCATGCTTCCCCCCCCAGAAACGTCCACCGTGCAGTCTATGATAACTCCCCTCCCCCCATTTCTTATTGGTCCACGGCCCCGAGATCCAATGGAAAACGTTCCGAGTGACAGCCATGTTGCTTTCCCCGCTAAGCGACAAGATGCCCATAGTAGCCTACAGCCTGAATGTTACATACACCAACACAGAATGCTTTTGCTCATACTCCACTAATTTATCTTAACCACAGCAGTCTATGCCTCGTTTTTAATAATACAACGGATAGGAAGCTACTTGTGGGTTTTTTCAAACAGTGAAACTGAAAGAAATGTTTTTATTGGTATTTTTGCCTGACTGGTGTATAGCTATTTAGCTTTGGGACAAGCATTCAGCTTTTGCTCATAAAAACATAATTCTATTACCCACACCAGTCTGGAAATGCCTCATTTTTAACAGGACAAAGGATTGGAACTTAATAGTGTGGAAGTCAACTTTGAAGATATTTTTTCCACTGATTTTAGTGGTATTTTTAGTTTATTTTATCGTTTATCGAGTCTTATTTTTAGCGTTAGCGCCCATGTAGCTTCGGTTGTAGCACCAAGTTTTGCTCATAACACGCTGTTTATATTCCCCACAGCAGTCTGAAAATGACTCGTTTTTAACATGACAAAGGATGGGAAGATATTCCTGTATAAATCAAACTTTGAAGCTACTGTTTTCACTGGTTTTAATCATGTCAGGTCATGTCAAACTGTTCTCAAAGTATGGCTTAGCTAACTGTGGGCAGTGACGGATATAACGTTGTAAACGTATGTCTCTATTTACGCACGGAATTGGAGCATAAATGAGCCTTAAGTGTGTCTTACTGTCTTTATAAAGAGCCTTGTTAAACGTTTTCTTATCACCGGACCACCGAGTCCCGCTGTGTGTTACTTTGGGTTCGTCTCCACCGCCGGTGGCAGCATTAGAACAGCTGATGAACGAGAGTAAACACAGCGGGCCTTAAGGCAGCGGTCAAGAAATCCTTTTTGCTTTGCTTTATGCTGCTCTCGCCTTTTGATCTCTCTCCCTCTTTTATTAGCCCACACATAGGCCTACACACATTAATTCTGACTAGTAAGACAGCGGACGTTTAAAAGTTTAACCGTCAGTGCGCTTGCTTGTGCTCGTGCTTGTGTCGTTTGCCAAAATGGAAACTCGCAGCGCGTGTGTGAAGTCATGAGGCATTTGCAACGAGCGGAACCATTTAGCAGAATCGTTAAGCAGGCATGCTGACGATTCCAAGGAATTGATTTACTGGGCACTGGGTCTGAAGAAGAACCGGTGCCCAGCCGATGCCCAGTTTTCCATTCCCATCCCTAGTTGGTGAGGGAGCAGCGTATCTTTTTGTTTCACATCTGTATAACCCATTTGCCCAGATAAAAACAAAATTAAGATTTAAATGTGGAACTTTATTATCAGAGAATAAATAAACAAGTTAGTGAATCTGACCACACATCATATGAATGATGTGCCATTACATTCAAGTGTGAAAACTACCTGTTTTTATTTTATTTTTAGGATTTATATTGTGTGCATTTTAATTTGTTGCCTAATGTGAAGACCCTTGTTACGTAGCTTTTTAACGTAAGCCTTATTATTTTCTATTAATGCCATTATGCTGCAGTGCAATGGTGACTTGTTATCAGCAAGTAACAGTTAATTGTACACACAGGTGCAGTACCTTTGATATTACCACTTTTCCACTGACTAAAGAACCCGCTGAAACCCTCTCAGATCCAGCTTTTCTGTGCACTCATCTTCAATCGGTAATTGGCATATCAATTGCTAGATGATGTGTTCTGTTTATTTAGGCCCTGTGCATTATACAAAGTTGACAATATTATGCATGTGCATTGCCTCATCCTATTACTTAGCTCACATGGCCAAAAGGTGTCAGTAGTATGAGCCCATTGCTTTACTGAAATATCCATATTACTCAGAAATATTTTAAGAAACAGGTACAGTAGGCTACAGTCTTAAGGTGCGAATACACTGCACTCCGACTCTGCCAATCGGCGTCAAGCAGCCGAGCGTTTCACGTTTTTTTGCAGTGCACGTTGTTGCTGTAAAAAAACTACACCACAGCTGACACCGTTATGTTCAGACTTCAGAATTTGCATCAGAGCGCTGATCATAAATATTAGACGCTTTATTTAAACGAAGTCCATGCTTAGGTGCTGGTTGTAACTTTTCGTCTGTAGACTGAAACTAACGGAGGGGGTGCGTCTCACTGTATATTTGCTCTTGTCGCGCAGATAGTTTGCCGACATGGCACAATATATTCAGGCTCGAGAAATGCAATCAGAAAGCGGAAGCCTTTCCCTTCAACAACGTTAACGTGCAGGAATCCCCGACTATCATTTTAAGGCCAGGACACACCAGTCCGACTACCCGAAAATGGTGACTGCCGATTCAGGCAGCTCCAGTCTTCCCGTCGCGGCCGAAAAAGTGCAAAGAACACACCAAACCGACTGTTGCCTTTCCGTATGCTCTGCGCTTGCGCGGGACGTAATGTCTCCATAACAGCAGGCGGCGCTAATCTGTATTGTGGCCCAAAAAAATACGGAAGCCGGAAATGATGGGACGGCTCTCTAGACCATAAACATAGATAGAAATACGTATTTATATTTATGGACCATAAAGAGCACCATTTTTAGCAAAGAGTGTCGAGCAGTCAACAAGGGTTGATGCATGTGAGTACTCGCTGAACGAAACAAACAAACACATTAAAACGATGGCTAAATGTTGTTAGCTGTTTGTGCTACCCGCCTCACTTCCGGGCTTCACTGATTCGCTAGCCCTCCACAAATCAAATTGCTCAAACTGAAAGACTGTCCGCCGCCGATTGAACAAAAGAAGCCCGACGACATCAACTACGACGATTTCACGGCACACACCAAACAGATTGGTGTCTCCGTCCCCTCGAAACTCTACGACGGCGATTATCGGGCCGGTGTGTCCTGGCCTTTACCCGTAAAGCCACAGAGCTTTTCTGCGCGGCGGCTCACACCGGCAAGTTCTCAAAGTGAATAACACCGTTACCCACCGCCATCACAGTGTCTCACTCACACCATGTTTCACCGAGTGAAACACTGCTTCAATCGCGCAAGGCTTTTGTGTTTCGGTGTAACATCCTGGACGAGCGTTTTAACTTTATGCTGAATAAACAATTGCACTGGAATCGCTGAAAGCGACAGTGTTCGGGTGGGGGCGGGGCGGAGCGCAGGTGGAGACAGAAGGGTGCGCTGCATTTACTACACATGACCCGGCGTGCCGCACAATAACCGTTTTATTACGATTATCTTGTTTTCATGATCGAGGGAAGCCAAAATTGTAACCGAAATCGAAATTCAATTAATCGCCCAACCCTACTACAAGGACCGGAAAAAGGAGCAGGCGTGGCTTAGGGTCTTCTTTATATGTCCATGCTTTTTATATACTATCTATGGTCCATGCTCAGGGTGAGCGAGGAGGTCGGGCTCCCATAAGTTCTGTGAACATTTGTCTGTTGCCTGAGTACAGCTATCGGTTTTGCTTTATATGAAACAAGTTAGCACCGGTTAGCTTGGGTAAAGCACCATCAGCACAGCAGACTGTCCCCATCAGCACCGGTTAGCACCAACATATCCCCAGAGTAGAGCAGACTTTCCTGCTTATTAGCGGGCGGCGGCGAATATGACCCAAATGATCAAACGGCGGAGAGTGCAGTGTGTTCACAAGTCAACGTAAAGACCTACTTCACCGGTAGAAATATGAAGGTGTATTGAACTCTGAGATCCTATGTAGTATAAATGTTCAAAAAAAATTGAAATCGGTTCATCCTAGCCTGAGAAAAGGCAGAAAGATTGTTTTATGGTTTTACTGTCTAACCCTACATTTTCCCCATGTGTGACATCATACATGGTAAAATGTAGGGTTAGGATTAACAGGACAGCTGGGCCAAGGGAAGACTGAGGGAAGAAAAACCTCATTCATTATATTATAATAGCGATTTTATAATGATAGGACGTTGGTTCGGTATGGGTGAAGTATTCCTTTAAGATTAGCACACATGGACAAATATAAAAACAAACTGTCAATGACTGACACAGTTTGTTTTCAGAAACTAAAAGTTAGTTTGACAAAATATCCAATGATTAACCAGTGACCTGATTTAGAGGAAAGTACATAGAGACCACACACACACACACACACACACACACACACACACACACACACACACACACACACACACACACACACACACACACACACACACACACACACACACACACACACACACACACACACACACACACACACACACACACACACACACACACACACACACACACTTACCACTGATCCCTGTTGAAGGACACCAGAAGGCGGATGCCAGGAGGAACTGTGGCCATGTTTAGTGAGAGAAAAGGCCAGTGTGAGTGACAGGTGGTGGTGTGAGCTCCAGGCTAACAGACTCAGCTCCAGCTCATGGCTGACACACACACACAGGACTGGAGCCAGGGGTCTGAACACAGGACACAGGCTAGAGTGAGACAGTGGTGGTAAGGGAGACAGAAAGAGTCCATCAGTGAGGGCATAACAAGTACTAGAGGTAGCAGTTTCCATGGCAGTTTCACAGTTTCCAATCACTTTTTGTCAAGATCAGGTGATATCACAGTAACTGTATAGTCCATGGGCCAAGTCCCAAAATGTCACTTATCAGTACCATCTGGGTGGACAAATTCTAGCTGTGAGTTTTTATATCCTATACATCCCTAGAATAGGTTTTGATGTGATAGACCTTTTATATTGGTAGCTTTTTAGTGGTTATCCCCTCTTAAAGTAAAGGCTACTGTAATGGAGGAGAGACACTGCAGTTGAATAGGGTAACATTTTTAACATAGATATCATCATGGAACTTTGCCAGTTGATTACTAACATTAAAACAATATTTTTTATAACTATTTTTTTTTAAATGTTGGAATAAATATATTCATTTGGCAAAATCTAACTATAATTATATTTGCATAAAAAAATAGGTGTTGGAAATATCCAGAGTTAAATTATTATTTAATTTTTTCAACATATGTGTCCAAAGTTGATGACCAACATTTAGAAAAACATGTAGCCTACTTTTAATTCAGCCTTGGGTGAACGGGGTGAAATCGAAGCCTATGTACTTCCGCCTGCGCTGGATGCATGCGCGCTCGTTGGTCATCAACGAGGTTGCAAAGTAGTAACTTCGGGCATATCTCTCCAAATACATGTTTTTATTCTTCCTACGTGTTGACAATCTTTATTCAGTCATTGCGCCGCGGCCGAAGTGACAGCTGTCTACTGAAGTTCAGCTGGTTCAGTTACTGAACCAGCTGATCGTATTTTAAGGTTAATTCAAATTTCAGTTCCAACATCTGCCTTTCATTACCTTACACAAATAAATACGAAAAATAGCCAAACGGAATAATGGATCAATAAAGCCAGCTCAACTAAGTAGGCTACAGGTTGTGAAGGTAACGGAAGTATCCTGTAAACCCTGTTGGCTCACGCATACGCCCCCTTCAGTGAGGCAGAGGAAGCCTACTTACTGGCTGCCTCATTTCATGCTTTTTTTATGTTAGATCAGCATATTATTTAGTCATGAAATAAAATGTCATTAAATGTCATTGTAAATCATTCCGAGGTTAAAATAGAACGATATTACTTCTATCTTGTCCATAGCCGACATGGTCTAACCCCTGCTGCAACGATAGACAACACAGCACACACTCCTTTTATAATTGTTAATTCGTGGCCACAACATAAGTATCTCGTTCCCACGAATTATTAAACTGTGGCCACAAAATAATTATCTCGTTTCCACAATTTATTAGGCCTAAATGGTGGCCACAAATTAATTATCTCGTTCCCACAATTTAATAAATTGTGGCCACAGATTATTAAGTCATGCAAACAGATCACTAAGTCGAGCAAAAATATTTTTTTTTTCACAGATGTCACCAGAGGGGCTCCGTAAATAACCATTAAAAAGCTTCCAATATAAAAGGTCTATCACATCAAAATATAGGATATAAAAACTCACAACTAGAATTAGCCCACCCAGATGGTACCGATATCTGGACTGGCCCATGGCCAACTGAGTGTGCATGCGCTGAAAAGAAATCTGGCGTTTATACACAGCCTAGTCCAGTGCTTCTCAAATGGTGGGGCGCGCCCCCCTGGGGGGCGCCGTGAGTTGTCAGGGGGGGGGGCGCGGGCTGCCTTGATTTCCAACTGACGGATATGAAAAAAAAATAAAAATAAAATTTTTAAGTGCTAGCAAGCGCTATGTGTGCTTGTGTATGGCCATATCCGCGCGAAAGGCCGCGATTTGCAGTAAATAAATGTCCACATGTGTCTCCAAGTGTCTCTGCAGGTTATTTAAAAAGAAATCAAGCAAGTAGACTAATAATAACGTTAATGAATTATTGGTTATCGCATCAAAGAAGGCCTATTGGCCTATAATAATAAAAAAACACCACCTTAACTATGTTTACAGTTTAAAAAATTTTGAATGAAATGAAAACCTCAGTGAATCATTTGCTCTTGTTTCTCTGTCCTGAGATTCACACAGACTGAGCAGTCTTGTTTAAATGTTACAAATTGAGCTAATAAACTGAACTTTGAATGTTTTTGCTGCAGAAGTTATCTCAGCTAATTTTTGTTATCTAATTTGATAATAAGGTGATTGTATGCAGAATGCTCGTGCCAGAAACTCATACAGTGGTTTTGTACAGATAAATAAATAAATATTGGCAGGTTCTCAATAGTATTTCAATTTAGGGGGGGCGCGAAAAAATGTCTGTCCCCTAGGGGGGGGCATGACAGAAAATAATTGAGAAGCACTGGCTTAGTCTCTGTAAACTGGTATGTAAACAAAGGGTAGGCCTACCTAAACAAAGGGGGCACACCGTAGCTTTTGATCTGTTAGTTGGAAGACCCTTGGAAATCGTGATTTTTTAACTCCTGTCTGCATTTGAGTCCTGAGGCCTTGACGGGTAGACTTCTATCATCATTGCCACCATGTAAATATGATGAATTAGCTTCATCTTATGATGATAACATGAAACTCCATACAGCTGGAATGTCACCAAACCAGTTGCTCCTGCTGCATCCTGCGCCGTTTCTAGGTTCAGACCCCAGAAACATGGCTGTGTTCCTCTCTTTAAATGACAACACTAAAGTGTAAGCTGAGGCAGAGAAAAGCATCGGAAACTTCAAACGTGAACATTATCTGAAGCCAGCCTACGTACTGTATATTTGGCGACATTTTTTCTCATGTGCTTTGTGTGTATCACATCTCGAACAGTAGCCTAACCGGTATTGAAAACAATCTCCAGTTACCAATAATTGAACGAAAAATATATCAGAGATAAAGCTTGTTAACAGATAAACCTTGACTGTCCCAAAATGTCATTTCACCTTACTAACGTTATGCTGCTTGAGACAACATGGGGTTAAACGGCAGGCTACAGAAGAGCTTCCTGATTGGAACGACAGCTAACTAGACCACAACATTAAAATGCGCTCAGACGACAAGCATCGGTCGGTCTCGTCCCGGACAAATGTCAACACAAACTGTCTTTTCCTCCTGATGAACTTACATGTACGAAGAAGTCGACCGGCTAGTGTTTGTGTGCCTTGACTTGAGCGACGTATCGTCCACTTCCTTGTAGTGTGAAAGCTAGCGACTGTCACCTCACAGCCACGCGAACACAGCTGCTCTGACGTCATTCCCGGCTGTGTTCAGATGGTTGTTTGATGTTCGACCAGAGCCGCTCACTGTGCTCCACTATAAAAAAAATAGATACGTCTCCTATCACTGAAATGGCACAGACCGTCACGTATTTCATAGTATTCTAAAGGATGATTATTCTCCAATTCGTATTTACAGTGGTGGCCAAAATTATTAGAACACCGAGCTACACAAATGAAATATCTACAACGTCATCATTATGCTCTATACACCATAGAATAGAGCCATCATAAGTAGATTTGGGACATTTTCCTTACAAAAAAAAGCTAGGCATATTTCACTCATATCAAGCACTGTAATACTTTACAGTGCTTGATATGAGTGAGACTGCCATGATGCTATGGAATCAGACGGGTATCAATATTAATGAATGCACAGAGAAGGGTTCACACTTGTATTTTGTGATTTATATATAAATGACTCTCTTCTCACAAATACATTTCAATGCACACACAAATGGATACCGTCATATATAAATGTAAAATAAATCCATCTATAATAAAAAGTTTCACAAACACATTTCCGTTCCACACACAAATGTGTCTTGTTTTAAATAAATGTAATATAAATCCATAAATATATTAATTTAAAAAAGATTTAGAATTTTCATCAAAAATGTGTTTGGATGTTGTTACATTTATATACAAACTGTTACATTTGAATTTACAAAATGCTTTTAATTTGTGAACTTCCTTGCATTGATGTGTGAATTGATCTGTATTTGTGTGTGGATTTATGAGACTGCCCTGAGGTCGCTGGTTTCACAAATGCGTTTTTTTCAACCAGGAACTAGCTATAGCCAATCGGATGTCTTCCTTGTTTTCAGCCAATCACATGAGCGCAGTCCCACAGACAAGGGTACGTTTATGCCCAGAGACACAGAACGGTACGGTAGATGGCAGGACTGAATGAGCTCAACGTCAGTGCATTATTTTTAAAACTGCCGTGGAGTTGTTTTGCTGCAGTGGACCACGTTTTTGGTGACAACAATTCCAGCATTTCCAGCGTCCATTTCTCCAAAGAAGAGTTTAGTAACTTTGGCTAGAAGGCTGCTGGCTTTGCAGAGCGGCTATGTCTAGCTGATGCCTGCTGGAGCTGCCTTTCTTTACTTCAGACTTCACCGACCCCGTGCTGATTGCCGATCATGTAAGTCACTTATCAGCTTAGCTGTACATTACATTTTACTGTCTTATTAGCTTTAGTTATGCTACTACAGTGTAGTTCACTTGTGTGTGTTGCTAACATTTAGCCCTAGGCCCAGTGTTTGAAGCTAACGTAGCTAACGTTGTTATCATAGTAGCCTACTACTGAATGTTTATTTTTAGCAGGTCATGCTAGCTACCTTGATGACAATCACACAGAATATGGCCACTGAATTAAGAATTATATTATACCCTATCAGAATATCTCTGTATTACAGCATTACAGACAGCCTACGCCAGAGTGAATGCTAGTGTTGAGGGCTAATGTGACATTGAGCCTGAACCTCTCATCTCTAGCCGGGACACTGGAGGACAGACGATATGACCTACACCTGCAGTACCATGGAGAAGAAAAGGAACAGAGGTATGATGAAGAATCTACTCATGCTAACGGCCCTCTTAACCGCCTCTTTGTTCCCAGTTTGGTGCGCTCGCAAGTTCTGGTGTGGGGCCACACATCGCGCTTTGCCTGTCACCCTGGTGTGGGTCGCACCCTGTCACTATTGAAAAGGCATTTTTGGTGGCCAGCGATGGACTCTGACACCCGGGCGTTCGTGCTGGCCTGCACGGTTTGTGCTCGGGCCAAGTCCTCCCATCAACCCCCTGCTGGCCTGCTACGCCCCCTCCCTGTTCCCAGTTGGCCCTGGTCTCATATTGGCCTTGATTTTGTTACTGGTCTTCCTCCCTCAAAGGGCAACACAGTCATACTCACCGTTGTGGACAGATTTTCTAAAGCTGTGCACTTCATTGCCCTACCTAAGCTCCCCACTGCCACCGAGACTGCCCAGCTGCTGGTGCAGCATGTCTTTCGCCTCCACGGGATTCCCTTGGACCTCGTCTCTGACCGTGGTCCCCAATTCATTTCCCAAGTGTGGAAGGCTTTCTGCCGTGCGCTGGGGGCCACGGTCAGCCTGTCATCCGGTTACCATCCGCAGACAAATGGGCAGGCGGAAAGAGCTAACCAGGACCTCGGTACTGCACTGCGTTGCGTGGCTGCACGCAACCCCTCTGCCTGGAGCGACCATCTACCCTGGATTGAGTATGCCCATAACTCTATGTCCTGTGCTGCTACCAACATGTCCCCCTTTGAGTGTTCCCTGGGGTATCAGCCACCCTTATTTCCCTCTCAAGAGGACGACATCTCCGTTCCCTCTGTCCAGCACCATCTCCGCCGTTGCCGCAGGGTGTGGAAGGGCGCTTGCTCCGCTCTGCTGCGCTCTGCGGAACAAAACCAGTGCATGGCGGATCGCCACAGGGCTCCCGCTCCTGCCTACCAGGTGGGACAGCAGGTATGGCTTTCATCCAAGGATCTCCCACTGCAAACTGGTTCTAAGAAACTTACCCCTCGTTTCGTTGGTCCCTTCCCGATTGTTGCCATTATCAACCCCTCTGCTGTGAAGCTCAAGCTGCCCCCTTCTTTGCACGTCCACCCCACCTTCCACGTTTCTAAGTTGAAGCCAGTCTCCACCAGCCCGCTCTCCCCCCAGTCGTTCCCCCCCCCCCCCTCCGCCCCTTCTGGTTGACGACCACCCTGCCTTCACCGTCCGGCGGTTGCTTGACATACGTCGTCGGGGCAGGGGGTACCAATACCTCGCAGACTGGGAGGGTTATGGGCCAGAGGAGAGGACCTGGATTTCTCGGGGTCTTATCCTCGACCCCTCTCTCGTCCATGATTTTCATTTGGCCCACCCAGATAAGCATAGGCCGCCAAGAGGCGTCCATTGAGGAGGGGGTTCTGTGGTGATCACAGCTGGCTGCTGTGCGTGTTCTTCCTCCTCCTTCTGCCACTCCCCCTGTCTGTCTCCACACCTGGTTCTCATCACTAATCAACTCACCTACATCTACCCCTGGTTTCCCTGCAGTCAGTGCCAGAGCGTTCCTCGCACTCCAGTGGTAATTATACATACCTGGCTCTACCTCGCTCTCTCTCTCTCGTCTCCTGTTGTGTTTTTTTGTGATCACATCCTAACTTTGTTTCCTCTGCCTGCAGTTACCCGGATCTCTCACTCCAGCTCACCTGCCTCGCACTTCCCCCGGCTTCCTCATTTACCCCCAGCTTCTCCACCTCATTCAATAAACCTTTTTATTTATCCAATACTGTCTCTGCCTGCTCTTGGGTCCAACCAGCGTCTAATCATAACACAAATAATGCCTTTGTGAGTTAGTAACTGTTCATGTGTACAGCTGAGTTATGTGTGTAGGAGAACACACATTTTCTTTCGATTGTGGCCTTTATTTATTTTTTGTTAAAATATTTTTACTAGCAAAATGCTTTTGTTTAGGCTACATAGCAGCTGTGGTTACTTATAATAGGTCTACTGAATATGATTGTTATCGCAAAGGCCAGGGTTTATATATAACCTAATATTATGTTTTGAAAAGGTGAATTTTCTTTCGATTGTGGCCTTTATTTATTTTTTGTTAAAATATTTTTATAAGCAGAATTTCTTTTGTTTAGGCTACATAGCAGCTGTTGTTAATCATATTAAGCCTACTTTTTCTTTGTTTATACAGGTACATCCCTTTGAGACTGGAGACTCTTTTTCAAAGAAGGCCTGTTCCCATGTACGTTACCATTCACACACACATTCATACACCGATAGCAGGCTAACTATCAACATTCACAAGAAGTGTCTTGCCCAGGGACACAACAACCATGACACAAGTGGCAGGGAGGGGATTGATCTGCCAACCCTTTGATCATTGGCCGACCCGCTCTACCACCTGAGCCACAGTCGCCCCATAGTTATACACTCAAAAAAAATATAAACGCAACACTTTTGTTTTTGCTCCCATTTTTCATGAGATGGATCTAAAATTCATTCCAGATACACAATTGTACCATTTCTCTCAAACATTGTTCACAAATCTGTCTAAATGTGTGATAGTGAGCACTTCTGCTTTGCTGAGATAATCCATCCCATCTCACAGGTGTGCCACATCAAGATGCTGATCTGACATCTTGATTAGTGCACAGGTGTGCCTTAGACTGTCCACAATAAAAGGCCACTCTGAAATGTGCATCTTTTTGCTTTATTGGGGGTCTGGGGACTCAGAACCAGTCAGTATCTGGTGTGACCACCATTTGCCTCATGCAGTGCAACACATCTTCTTCGCATAGAGTTTATCAGATTGTCAATTGTGGCCTGTGGAATGTTGGTCCACTCCTCTTCAATGGCTGTGCGAAGTTGCTGGAGACGGCTTATGGTGGAGAAATGAACATTCAATGCACGAGCAACAGATCTGGTTGACATTCCTGCTGTCAGCATGCCAATTGCACGCTCCCTCAATGCTTGTGGCATCTGTGGCATTTTGCTGTGAGACAAAACTGCACATTTCAGGGTGGCCTTTTATTGTGGACAGTCTAAGGTACACCTGTGCACTAATCATGATGTCAGATCAGCATCTTGATGTGGCACACCTGTGAGGTGGGATGGATTATCTCAGCAAAGCAGAAGTGCTCACTATCACACATTTAGACAGATTTGTGAACCATGTTTGAGAGAAATGGTACAATTGTGTATCTGGAATGAATTTTAGATCTTTAAGTCCATCTCATGAACAATGGGAGCAAAAACAAAAGTGTTGCGTTTATATTTTTGTTGAGTGTAGGTCTACTGAATATGATTGTTATTGTATAGGCCAGGGTTGGTTTATATAACCTAATATAATGTTTTGAAAGGGTGAAACTACTATAATGTTTAAAGTGCATGTTGGACGGGCACGATTGTTCTGTTGCTAAGGTCAGGTTAATTGACTAGTTGCTCCTCAAATGCTGTGGATCAACGTTCCTCACAGTCTGAACAGAAGGGGAAGGGAATGCATTTCAGTTGGGGAAATGCTGAGGCTCAGACCTATTGTTTGTGTGTGTCTGGGGATAGGGATAGGGGGTTATCTGTTCGTGTTTCTTTGTAATGTACATACATTTGCATCCATTTCTTTTCTTTCTTTCTTTTGTTTTCTTTTTGTTATGTGGGATCGAACAAAATTGTCAAGATAGAAAATAATGGACAGCATACAACAAAGTAGTGCTATATTATATTAGTGCTATAAGTTATTAAAGTAATAAGTTGGAATGTACGGGATATAAAAAAACTGGCTAAACTTAAACCGGTGTTGAACCGGATAAAATACCTTCAATCTTATAGTCTTTTACAAGAATCACATTTGAATGCCTCCGGCATACATCGTTTGACCAAAAGATGGCCAGGTCAAGTGTTTCATGCTTCATTAAATATTTGTGCAAGGGGTGTGGTAATTCTCATACATACTGTAGATCTATCCTATTTCAATTAAAAAACTATCAGAGACCAATCTGGTATATATTATAGTTTCAGGTAATATTTTGAAGCATAAATGTAATCTTATGGTCCTAAAGAGGACAACCCCTCTGTTTTTGAAAGATTTGTTCTCACTATTTCTGCCTTGGAGGGACTTAACATTATACGAGAGGATTTTAACAGCGCCCTTGACCCAGTTGCTAGACAGATCCACCCAAACTGATGCGGCGCATGTGCAAACTAGGAAAACACTGACCAACTATATGAAAGATCTAAGATTCATTGAAATATGGATAATACAAAACCCTAATGATAAATAATACTCTTGTTACTCAAGCTCATATAAAATTAACTCACGAATCGACTTCGATTTTTTGATGTCCATGGAGCTATCACCTAATTTTAAAGGTGAAGTAAGCGATTTATTTATATTAATATAAGTGTTAAATCGCTCTTCATTCATACAGTGATCACTTATAGTGTGCGCGTTTCATAAAGTCGATCTCTCAGTCACTCGCTCTGCATGTAATCGGCAAATAAACTTTTCAGGGATCCCACTACTGATAACCAAACAGAAGAGAGAACCGGCACCCGTCTCACTGCCGGTGCACATGCAGCGCGACAGATGGGTGAATGTGTATGAGCCTACAATGGCAGAGCTGGTATAAATCCTTTCCAATGTCTGTTTTGATGGTTTTTATCATGTTTTATCACACTTATAGATCTGAGATGATGCTAGATAACTCATTGCTTGAAGACCGCAGTGCATTAATGTGGTGAAGTTACAGGTGTATTTTTTATAAGATCCAGCTTTTCTTCAATTTGTGGAGAGTTGCATTACATTTTTTTTTAATTAAACACAGATGAAACTACGGCCAGCATCCGGTGGGAGGCGTTCAAAGCCTACATAAGAGGAGAGATAATAAGTTACAGACGCTCTAAAACTAAACAGTTCAACCAAGAGTTTCGAACTTTAGAGCCCTAATTAAAAAAGTTGAGACTGAAATATATAATGATCCAGAAAAATTACACAATCTGTCTGTTCTGACTGAGGGCCAAATATGATAAGATATCATCTGACAAAGTAGCTATAGTCTAATGTGGACTAAACAAACATATTACAACCAAGGGGAGAAATCAGGTAAAATACTAGCATGGAAAATAAAGAAAATACAAGCAGAAAGAACAATCAGTAGTATTAAATCAACTGGCAATCTGATCACAGACCCGTTTGAGGTAAATAATAATTTCAGGGACTTCTATGAAATGTTGTAGGGGAGAACGGGGTAATCTGAGCCACTTTTTACATTTGCTCCCCTCTAAGCGAGCTAAAATGAGTTATCACTCAAATTTACACATTTCCCATTAATTCAGGATGTTTCCTAGAAATGGGCATTAGCAGAAATATGGTTGTTTTAAAAAAAAGTTGTCATGTGGCTCACTTTACCCCAGCTGTGGGGTAAACTGATCCACTTACTTTTTCCACTCTGAAACTACCATAACAACACATATTGTAACAGTAAGAATCCTGAAAGCTAGCCACACATTCCAGAACTAATGTCAGACTAGTAAAAGAATGATGGGGTTTGGTCAATTAAGCAAAGCAAATTTTCTAAACACTTGAAAGTAACTCTGAACAAAATCAAATACAACATATTATATTCAAAAGGTTTTAATAAGATTCGAATGAAAGATAGAACCAGTTAGATTAGAACACAGTCTGTGGGTCAGAACACAGGACCCTTAGAGCCAGCTTGTGTCTGGGGGTCAAAGCATAGGAAAATCATAACCAGCGAGAACAGCCTGGGACTCAGAACACAGGAGAAGACCCAACTGGATTATAACATCAGCCTGTCATACTCTACAACCAGGCCTACTCTACATTCCAGCCCTGAAGGTTACAGGGAAAGATGAGAAGGTGCTCTTTCCGTGTGGTTGCCCCAGGACGTCTTCCTGGTGTATTTCCTTGGCATGATGGCCCACCACCACAATTTGAGAAAAAACTACCTCTCTTAACATTTCAGGCTAATCTTTAGCTAATATAATCACATGGTTTTTATATGTTGGTAGTTCATCAACACGCATGATAGACGTTTTTCTATGTGAATTAGGGGTGTGCACGTGTACACGTGTAACCGTTTAGTAAATCATAACCGTTTAGGAAAAATCAATAAACGAAAACCGTTTTTTTTTTTTTTTTTCCTTCAAATTTCAAAGTTTTTAAATATGTTCTGGAGACACGCATTTATTGATTTTACCTCACTAATAAAGTCATTCGGGATGAAAGCTAGTCTGCCGAGAATCTGTCTGTCCCTCGGCGAGTGTGTGTGAGTGAGTGTGTATCGGCGCGCACACACACACGGGGAGTCGCCGTGCTGGGACTCGACTCACAGCCATTGAAGAGTGATGAAAGATAACCTAAAGATTAAAGTTACCCGGTTGACGTGAACTACGCTCGTAAGTAGCCCGAACTTTATAACACCTGTTCCACATGCTTTTAACGTGGACATGTAGAAAGCGATAGGCTATATTAATCAGGAAATGAGTGAAGCGCGATTATGACGGCGAACGTGTGTGTGTGTGTGTGTGTGTGTGTGTGTGTGTGTGTACCATGGACCTATTATAAGAGGTGTGTAAACGAGCGTAGTTCATGTCAATTGTGTGTTTACAAGCGAACGAACGCGTATGTGTGTGTGTGCGCGCGCGCCTACAAGACGGCGGGGGCACAAGGACAATGACGTAACGGTTAACCGTGTACACGAAAAAAAATTCGTCGTGTACACGGTTAGGCATTTTTGTAAACGTTCACACCCCTAATGTGAATACATTTGCTTTGACACAACAGTTGATTAAGTTGACAGCAAGAAAATTTACTTTTACATGCAAAATACCTATTTTGGTGAAAAAAACATGCTTACCACAGCACCATGAGGTCCTCTCTTTCAGGGCCATGGGGAAATGAGAGGGGCTTGAAAATATATATCTCACATGACCACAAATGTTTTCCGTTGCCTAGATACAGGGGGTGGCTCACATTACCCGATGCCTCAGATTCCCCCGTTCTCCCCTATAACAAACAGAAAATGGAACAGAGCAGAATGCATTCCTTGACCAATTAACATTTCGGAAGATATCAGATGATGGAAAAACTATATGAGATAGCCCATTAACCGCAGAGGAACTTTATAAAGCTATAGGGAACATTAACAGTGGTAATGCATCAGTTCCAGACGGGTTACCGATAGAATTCTACAAAATATTTCAAAAGCAACTTGTGAAACCACTTCTTGACATGTATAAAGAATCTTTAATTGTAGGGACTCTCCCAGATTCATTAAGATTAGCCCTAATTACCCTCATATTAATACCAAACAAGCCCCCAACCGAATGCTCGTCTTATAGACCAATAAGTTTAATGGGATGTGACACGAAAATATTCTGTCAAGCCTTTTCAAACAGATTGGATAAGTATCTCCCTCGGTTGATTAACCTTGACCAACAAGGTTTCATACAAAAAAGACAAGGTTACCATAATATTAGAAGAGTGTTGACCATATCATATCACAGTATTTTTTTTACTGCCAATGCGAGCAGTATCTGAAGGTTGTTGGGTAGAATATAACTTATTGTTTGTTTTGGATTGGCTTGGCTTGGTCTGTTTTGTTTTGTTTGTTTGTTTGTTTGTTTGTTTGATTTTTCTCCAGTGTAGGTAATTGATATTGTGTTACACACTCTTGTACAGTAGGTGGCGGTATGCACCTTTTAGTTGTTTGCGATGCGATGCGTTAGAGCAGCTCTTAGTGCGTCATCAGTCCGCGCCTAACTGAGGAAACGTGGGAAGAAGACGTAGCGAAGCAAAGTGAAGAGTCTCCACGTGAATCGGTGGGAGCATGGCGTCGCTACTGGAGCCAGAGATCCAGTTCGCCCAGAGATTAGCTTGCAACGAGAAGCCCATCCGAACTAAGGCTATAAAGAAACTGAGGAAATACATCCGTGTCCGCTCTCAGCACGCGACAGGTACGTGTTCATCATGTCTGCGTTGGCTAGCTAGCTTTAGGCAGAGCTGGTTAAAAAAAAAAAAGCTAAATACTTAAGAAATCTTAAATTTGATTGAACATTGCAACAGTAGTTATGACCCCTTGATGCTTATTACCGACTGATTCCTTTTCAACACAGACATTTCTGTTCGAAAGGGAACGGGTGCCAGTCTGACGCATGTTTGGGTGTTGATACACGTGCAGAGCAATGTGAAGGCGCATTTAGCTAATTTTACAGCGGCTCACCAATTAGCTTTAACACGATGCTACATCATGTATTAGTGGGACGTTAACAGTACACCGAGTCTGTAACTGCAGATCGTAGAAGACCCATCCTACAAATGGTTAAAAGAACCGCTGACCACTGCTAGCTAACATGTACTGACTGACTGAGGGGCATTTGTTGTTCACAGGTGGCTTTGGAAGTGAAGAGCTGCTGAAGCTTTGGAAAGGTCTCTTCTACTGCTTGTGGATGCAGGACAAACCGCTGCTCCAGGTATGTTTCTACTGCACTCATGGAGTTAAGAAAAAAAAGACATATCTCTGAACTAGGCTACCTATCAGGAAAAGATCTTTCCTATTTATTTTTTATTTTGGGTGTGATATTTTTCATTAAAGTGGTCTAACTAATAAAAGATATTCTGGCCATCATGGCCTTTTCAGGCGGGAGGTGATTGACGTGTCTGGCAATACATTTTTAATGACATGGAGTGGAGAGAGGGAATCGGGTTTCTACAGGAGTGACAAGCGGCCGCAATCCCGTGAAATTGTCAAGTCTCTGCTCCTCAAACACACGTACATGCATGCTGGCATAGCTGAAAAGTGTTATACTTTTCTTCCCATTCGATGGTGATATTCACCATGCTCTAGGGCTGTCACTTTTTCCAAAGAATTGTAAATGACCTGCAGTCAGTGTTAATTTTGTAGACTAAGACTATGACGAAAAATATTCGTCTACGAACCTTTTTCACGGACGTAAACTAAATAAAAACTAAATAAAGAGGCAGATGTGATGACGAAGACTGAGACTAATTTAACTGACACTATAGTCTACGAATAGGAACTAGACGAAACTGTTAGGGCGGGACGAATGGAGAAGAGATCCAATCAGAACTACTCTTTTTGTGGGACAAGTTGGGAAGAAATCCAATCAGTGCAAAGCAGCGAATGCAATCCTGTGTCAGTGAAAATCGACGGGAGACCGCGCAGGTGTGAGCGGGTGGAGTGAGCCGCTGTGCTGAAAAACTGCGGTATGATGGACAAAAATGATAGTCAGGGATATCCTGCCCGTTAACGATGTCTAGGGGAACGGCTAAGTTCCGCGATCTGTTTGTAGTAGGCTCTGTCTCGAGTTTGAATACACAGAGCCATGTGAAACTGCCGCCTCCGTCCGTTAGTTTCTGTTTTTAAGTTACAATCAACTCCGACGCATGGACAGCGTTCAATTAAAACCTCTAATTGTATTATCTAAAAGGCTTTGATGCAAAATAAGTCCGAACACACACAGCGGCAGCAGTGTTGCCTAAAGGAAGGTGCAGTTGCTCAAATTTATCAGCACCTCAACTGCGTGCTGCTGCTGCCCAGGGGCGGCCTTAACGATCTCGGGGCCCGTTTCAAGACCTAGTGTGGGGCCCCCCACTCTTTTAAAATATTTTCTTTATTTTATTTTATTTTATTTTATAAATAATGCTTGTGCCTGCTCCCCGCAAAAAGAAAAAAGATTGTGCAATCCAGTTGGTTCATAGACAGATCATGAGATAATGGACCCCCGGGCACAGACTCTTAAAGCCCCCCTCCCCCCTATTCAGTCAGGTACACTGATTTTATGTGAGATTATTACTAATGAAATAGAATACATGTTTTGTATTACAACCATTAAATCTGTGTCTGTATTGCATATTCAAACCTTAATACCATTCAATGAAGAAAAACACTTAGTCGACGAAGTCCGCTGTAGATTTAGTCAAACTAAAATCTGCTTATATTTAGTAGACTAGACTAAGACTAAAATATTTCAGATGACTAGAATAGGACTAAGACTAAATGGTGAGATATTCAAAAGACTAAGACTAAATCAGAATTTGCTGCCAAAATTAACACTGCCTGCAGTGTTGCCTCTTTTAACATTAAAAATAGAAGCCATACCTTACTCCGTCTGGGGCAAATAATCGAATAATCTCTAACTCACACGGTGCTGTACACTGGCTGCTGCTCCACTCGTCCAAACTAGCGGGGAAGCTCACAAATTGACTTCCACAAGATGCTGCTCATATTTTTGGGTGATCGTCCTGGACTGCACTGCACACCTTTGTCCATTTTGGTCGCCAAGCAACAGATAAACATCATGATTTAAAATTAGCTCGGGTTACCCTCTTGACCTTTCCGTGCCCTCACACTTTCAACACGGACATGCACTATATTGCGTCCTAATTATTTGACCCTCGCACTGGCACAAGCTAGAAAACAGCCCCAAAGGGGCCGCCAGCCGCCAAAGTTCCTCGTAGCCACTTTAAGGGATACGATAGTAAACAAAGGCTGTTTCCATGGTTACCACACAGCATTTCCTCGCGGAGCCTCCTCTCTCCACCTCCACAGACAAAACGTCTCCTCCCGTCTGAAAAGCCTTGAGATGACTTATTTTAGTGCCCTTAGTTCTAGCGCTTACATCCAGTC
This sequence comes from Ammodytes marinus, assembly GCF_949987685.1. Lineage (NCBI taxonomy): Eukaryota > Metazoa > Chordata > Actinopteri > Uranoscopiformes > Ammodytidae > Ammodytes > Ammodytes marinus. Next base: position 1,319,140 of record NC_137216.1, on the reverse strand, counting down.
TGCCCTATATGGCTATAACCTACCCAAGAAATCACTCGGACGAGTACACGTTTGCGCACCATAAAGTATTAAAAAGACACTTCCTCTTTTAAGACAATTTCCAGGGATTTCCTGGGAGGTGGCTCTATATTCCCGGGATTTAGAAACGGTACATTTTGGGAATTTTCAGCAACCCTAGTTGCTGTCACTGATGGCAAACAAAGTCCAGGAATTGCACTTGAGAGGCTGGAACCATTAAATATCTTTCATTTGAATACTTTTTACTTATATCAATCAATTGACTATTTGAGTCATTGGGAAAAAATTGTATACTAAATGTGTTTTTAGAAGTATCAACTGAACTAATTTTTCAAGACAACACAAGTCCCAATCCCAAGTCATTTGAATGTGGGTCAGAAAAGTTTTTAAATGTGATTGTGTTGAGTGAAGCAACCCTCTCCTCTGTATTTCTGCTCATGCTTTAGGAGGAGCTGTCAAACCAAATCTCCACCCTGATCCACAGCTTCCATAATATTGACGGCCGTAAGTTGCTTCCTTATGATTTCTTGAATGATTTTAATAATAGCAAGTAAAGGGGTTGATGGTGCAGGGAAAAGCCATGTCCATATGATGATGATGATGCTGTCTCCTGTAGAGTTGTTATACCTGGAGAGCTTCCTGCAGACATTGAAGAGAGAGTGGACGGGTATCGACAGGCTGCGCATGGACAAGTTCTTCCAGGTGAGTAGTGGCGCTTTTCCACCGCATGGTATCAGCTCAACTCGACTCGACTCAACTCTCATTTTTGGCGTTTCCACCGCAATTTCATGGTACCTGGGGCCTCATTTATAAAGCTTTGCGTGGGATTCACGTGGAAGCTGGCGTACGGAAGAAATGTAGGATGTACGTGCGAACAAAAATATTCGGATTTATAAAACAGTGCGCACTCACGTCCTACGCCTGTTTCCCTTTATAAATCACAATCAACTCTAAATGTGGCGCTGGCTTCACGTACCGCCCATATTTACCCATACATAGTCATCGACACGCCCGACTTAATATCATTTACTGAGTGCATGAAGTCGGTAGTGGCAATCGCCGACTGAAAGGGAAATGGAAAAATAGACTCCACACGGTAGGGGTGGGAATCTCTTGGCACCTTTCGATTCTGATTCAGAGGTCAACGATTCGATTCAAAATCGATTTTCAATGCAAAACATTTTTTATGTACATACCCATGTGTGAATTTCAAAAATATATTTATATGCACATCTGAGTTTGCTACTCAGAGTTTGCTAATCACTTCCTACTTTTGTGATGATCATTAAAGACAATCAACAGATGAATTGCCTTCTCTAATATTGTATTAGAGAAAAAGCTTTTCTTGTCACAAATATGACTTTCTATGAACAGTGCAATAATCAATGCAGCTTGCATTTCAACACAATATGGAAGTATGTAAAAACTAAACCGATTCAGTTTTATTTTATTTCTAATCTCGTAAATCATGTTTCTATAGGATTTCTATTCTATTATCTATTATTTTCTATGTCATTTCAACACATTGTACAAAAAGTATGTCTTGGAATTCAGCTCTCATACAAAAACGTAAACAGAGATAAAGCCGGTGCAGGTCATGGGTTTGCTGCTCTCAGACATTTTGAAGCCACTTTGGAAACAACTCGCACATGTGTGGTGTGCATGCGCAATGGCGCATGAAGTATTAGTATTAGTATTAAAAAAAATAAATAAAAAATTATAAAAAAAAAAAAAATTAAAAAAATCGATTATTAACTTTTCTGAATCGATTCAGAATCGTCCGAGAGAGAATCGATATTAATCGGAAAATCGATTTTTTTTCCCACCCCTACCACACGGTGTGGATCACTGCGGTCACACCGAAGTACCCGTTGGAAAAGTGGCGAACAGGGAAAATATAATTTGGTGGCAGTGTGAGCGTAAAGGTGTCAGAGTGCAGCCTGTGGCGATCTCTGTGAACGCTGTGGCCGAAATAAAAAGAAGTGATCCGACATAAAAGTGGACGCAAACAAGTGCATATCCTCACACAACAGTGTTTGTGCCACGAGCGGGGGGCACTGAGACCCCACATGAGATACAGATTCGGAGAATTCATCCCGGGGCAGTGGCGGGCGGCGGAGGGTTAATAATAAACTTCACAGTCCCTTTCAAAACACAATTGCGACGTGCTTAAACACAAAGAAAAACACATAGATAAAACGGAATAAAAACCGTGAAAAAAATCACAGTAGCCTATGTGATGTACAGTAGGCTTATCATTAGTGTATGAAAAGGTGCACTCCTGCAGTGTTAATTTCGTAGACTAAGACTATGACGAAAAATATTCGTCTACGAACCTTTTTCACGGACGTAAACTAAATAAAAACTAAATAAAAAGGCAGATGTGATGACGAAGACTGAGACTAATATAACTGACACTGTAGTCTACGAATAGGAACTAGACGAAACTGTTAGGGCGGGACGAATGGAGAAGAGATCCAATCAGAACTACTCTTTTTGTGGGACAAGTTGGGAAGAAATCCAATCAGTGCAAAGCAGCGAATGCAACCCTGTTTCGGTGAAAATCGACGGGAGACCGCGCAGGTGTGAGCGGGTGGAGTGAGCCGCTGTGCTGAAAAACTGCGGTATGATGGACAAAAATGATAGTCGGGGATATCCTGCCCGTTAACGTTGTCTAGGGGAACGGCTAAGTTCCGCGATCTGTTTGAAGTAGGCTCTGTCTCGAGTTTGAATACACAGAGCCATGTGAAACTGCCGCCTCCGTCCGTTAGTTTCTGTTTTTAAGTTACAATCAACTCAATGCATGGACAGCGTTCAATTAAAACCTCTAATTGTATTACCTAAAAGGCTTTGATGCAAAAGAAGTCCGAACACACACAGCGGCAGCAGTGTTGCTTAAAGGAAGGCGCAGTTGCTCAAATTTATCAGCACCTCAACTGCGTGCTGCTGCTGCTGCCCAGGGGCGGCCTTAACAATCTCGGGGCCCGTTTCAAGACCTAGTGTGGGGCCCCCCACTTTTTTAAAATATTTTCTTTATTTTATTTTTTTTTATAAATAATGCTTGTGCACGCTTCCCGCAAAAAGAAAAAAGATTGTGGAATCCAGTTGGTTCATAGACAGATCATGAGATAATGGACCCCCGGGCAAAGGCTCTTAAAGCCCCCCTCCCCCCTATCCAGTCAGGTACACTGATTTTATGTGAGATTATTACTAATGAAATAGAATACATGTTTTGTATTACAACCATTAAATCTGTGTCTGTATTGCATATTCAAAACTTAATACCATTCAATGAAGAAAAAAACACTTAGTCGACGAAGTCCACTGTAGATTTAGTCAAACTAAAATCTGCTTATATTTAGTAGACTAGACTAGACTAACACTAAAATATTTTAGATGACTAGAATAGGACTAAGACTAAATGGTGTGATATTCAAAAGACTAAGACTAAATCAGAATTTGCTGCCAAAATTAACACTGCACTCCTGTCTGCGGCATCGAGAACAGCGTCAGTGTAAAAGTAATAGGCTGTATTCCACCTCAATATTATCAGAATTAATTCCACAACATGCAGATAGGTTATTCTTTAATAACTGCAGAGCTTATTCGAACGTTTCTATTTTGTTTTTATTTGCACTCGTATATCTCCGTTTGTAGGCTATTTAAGATCCTTATTCGTTTTGTTTTTGTTGGTATCACTCCATGGAAAAATCTGTTCATTAGTTGTAAGAATGGCTTCATCTGTTTTTCAAAGGAACTCCCAATATATGATAGACCTACATGGCTTATAATAGGCCTATCTGGATTAATTTTACACAAACACATTCATTCTCGCACTTCATACATGTGCCGACGGAGTCGCCGTTTCTCCTTTCTCCACTTTCTGTGCGTACGCATGGGTCAGAGTTTGCGTGGAGGACCGCACATCTTCCCGTCAAGTTTGTTTTTTATAAATCCCAATATTTTCTTAGAAACTGGCGTGCGCCCTCTTCTGGGCGCACGCCAATAAACTTTACTTTAAACATACGAGAGGAGACATGTAGGGCAGCTAGCAGCTAGGCTAAATAGATAGTAGCCAGCTGGGACAGACATGATAGCGAGCGATTACATTACAAGCCTCGGACTGAACTGATTACCTCAATAAAATATTCAGGCTGAGACACGGCTTGCATTTGAAAACACGTATCCTGAAACAAGCACTAAACGGTCAACTTTATCATGCCCGTGTTTACGTGCATAGGGATGTACGTGACGCATCACTACAGCTGACTGTGTGGCAGAGTCACACATCGGGACAACAACCATCCCTTTTAATGCCCCGTAGCAATATTCTTCTACTTCTTTTAGCAAACCGATACAAGGGGGGTATTTCTTAAACATTTTTCATCCGTGTTTTTGGCGGTCGGTTCAGTTAATAGTGCAACAACTGCTCGTAATTTCTGCTTTGCTACATTGCTCCGGAGTAGGCTTTCAGCCCCTTACGACAACCCCGCCCACGTCCAGGAGGTACTATTTGCGGTGGAAAACGACCCGTGTTGCTACCAAACCGAGTTGAGTTGAGTCGAGTCGAGCTACATGTGCGGTGGAAAAGCGGCATAGGAGGAGAATGTTCTTGTCGGTGGGTGAAAACATACAGTCCCTGGCACAAGTCTTATCACTTATCCATTTTGTAGAAACGACATCTTATAACCCGACTTTTAATTAATCCATTGGTTTTAGAAATGTCTCATATGAAAGCTAAAACCCTCCCAAATTATGTTTAATATATTAAAATAAATTGACTTCACTGATAATTTAATAAACACAAAGGTCAGATTTTGGCAGGACAAAAGTTGTCGCCTACAGAGAGTAATGTGAAAATTGAACAAATAATTTACTTCAAATACCAAAATATGTTGCATAACATCAGTGAATTAAGTAGTGGTGCTGTGAGATCCATATTTAATATCTTGTATGACATGAGCTTGAAAGACTGCATCCATGCGGTTCGACAATGATTCATACAATTTATTGAAGTCATCAGGAATAGCAAAGAAAGCAGCCTTACATGCCTCCCAGAGTTCATCAATATTCTTTGGTTTGGTCTTCCATGAGTCCTCTTTCATTCTACCTGCTCTACATGCTCAATGATGTTCATGTCTGGTGACTGGGCTGGCCAGTCCTGGAGCACCTTGATCTTCTTCGCCTTGAGGAACTTCGATGTAGAGATGGAAGTATGCGATGGAGCAACCATGTGATGTAATTCAACCAAAGATTCATCGGAGAAATCCACCTTCCTGGTCAAATCAGTGCCCAGAAACCAGCACTAAACAAAAGGCAATTAATGCCCACAGCCTGCTAAAAGGATGGACGCTGGAAAAGTGGCAGAAAGTGGATTTCTCAGATGAATCTTCGGTTGAATTCCATCACAGCCGCCACAAATATTGCAGGAGACCTACTGGAGCCTGCATGGATCCGAGATTCACCCAGAAAACAGTTAAGTTTGGTGGCGGAAAAATCTTGGTCTGGGGTTACATCCAGTATGGAGGTGTGCAAGAGATTTGCAGGGTGGAAGGCAATATCAATAGCCTAACATATCAAGAAGAACTAGAACTGCGAGCAGTTGTGAACGGGGGCCAAGCCTCCCACGCGACTCGGGATCGGGCGTCGTCGTCCGCGGCGCCGGTCCCTCGCTTCACGGAATCCGGGGATGTAAAGTTTTTGAATGTGCGATGTTCGGTGTGGGAGTTATAGCCCCAAACGCGTTTTCTTTGCTTTTTGTGGTTTTGGCGCCCCCTATGGATGACATTCGCAAAACTACGTTAGATAGAAAGATGCAGCTCAATGTACCAAACAAGTGGATGTCAAGTTTTTGAATGTGCGATGTTCGGTTGGGGAGTTATAGCAAAATCAAATTGTCAACCTCTCCATTGTAAAGACACTTTTTTGAATTTTCCCGCCTAAAGACTTAGAAAATGGCGAAAACAGGCAAAAAAAATTAAAAACTCTTTTTTTTAATAAGTCCGGCCCACATAGGAATTTCTTGCCCATATTTTTTCCATAGGCTCAGGTATGCCCCATGATAGTCTCCCTTCAGTTTCAAGAAAATTCCCCCTTTTTTTTTTTAAGGAATTTTCGCGAATCTTTAAAGCGCTACCGTTTGGTCTTCCGATGGTCGTAGAAAAACTGTTTGACCAACTTTTGCTCGTGGGAGTCGGGAGAGCATAATGCTTTTGGTTTCGTCCAAATCGTGCGAAAACTGTAGGTGGAGTATGTTTTGGTGACTGACACAGTTTTTGCAATGTAGCGAAAAATGTATATATACGCAAATGGGCGGGGCCTATCTCAAAAGATGCAGCTGATTTGTGGGCATCTGTGGATATAAAGTTTTTGACTGTCGGACTTTCGGTGCGGAAGTTATAGCCCAAAACGCCTATTCCTTTGTTGTAGCGCCACCTAGTGGCCGGCATGTCTGAATTTTTTTGTATGCTGAGAGTGCGGGGGTCTGAACTAGTCATGCAAGTGGCATGTCCCAACCCTTTACGGTTTGGGCTGCAGCACCACTTTTAGGGTGGAGGAATAATAATAAAAATTCCTACAAGAACAATAGGGTTCCCTGCCCCGCAGGGCTTGGGAACCGCGTTGCTCTGCAAAACGCGGTCCCAGCCCTACTCGGGCTTGGCCCCCTAATTAGCTACCTCTTACATTCCCAACCATAAAAGGGTTCAAATTTTGCAGCAGGGTGGTGCTCCATTGCGTACTTTCATCTCTACATCAAAGTTCCTCAAGGCGAAGAAGATCAAGGTGCACCAGGACTGGCCAGCCCAGTCACCAGACGTGAACATCATTGAGCATGTCTGGGGTAGAATGAAAGAGGAAGCATGGAAGACCAAAACAAAGAATCTTGAATGAACTCTGGGAGGCATGTAAGACTGCTTTCTTTGCTATTCCTGTTGACTTCATCAATAAATTGTATGAATCATTGTCGAACCGCATGGATGCAGTCTTTCAAGCTCATGTCATACAAGATATTAAATATGGATCTCACAGCACCACTACTTAATTCACTGATGTTATGCAACATATTTTTGTATTTGAAGTAAATTATTTGTTAAATTTTCACATTACTCTCTGTAGGCGACAAGTCTGACCTTTCTGTGTTCATTAAATAATCAATATTTCTTGAGTGAAGCAAATTTATTTTAGTATATCAAACATAATTTGGGAGGGTTTTAGCTTTCATATGAGCCATTTCTAAAACAAATGGATTAATTAAAAGTCAGGTTATAAGCTGTTTCTACAAAATGGATAAGTGACAAGACTTTTGTCAGGGACTGTATATAGGGCTGCAACTAACGATTATTTTGATAATCGATTAGTGTTTTAGTCCGTAAAATGGTGAAAAATGTTAATACATTTTCCAAAACCCATGTTGACGTCCTGAAATGTATTATGTCCAAAACACACAGATATTTCAGTTTACTGTTATAATAGGATTAAAGAAACCAGAAAATTTTCACATTTGAGAAGCTGAAATCAGAGAATTTGGAATTTTTTTTATAAAAAAAAATATTCTAAACAATTAATCGATTATCAAAATATTTGGCGATTATTTTAATAATCGATTTGTCGATTAATCGTTGCAGCTCTAACTATGTACTTTCATGTTGAATGATTTTCTTATAACATTTTTGAACACTAGCCTGCTGTTTTCAAAATAAATAACAAATCAAATGTTTTTCTCCTTGAAAATAATAATTATGCTTTGGATTTATATAGCGCTTTTCTAGGCACTCAAAGTACTTTACAGGGTTCCAGGCTGTAAATGCCATTTTTCAGGCTTCGAGTATTCGTTGGTTTTTCCGAGCGAATATTCGGATATTCGTTCCAGAAAAACACACCATCAAACCAACATTAATAATGCCAATGTACTCACTGAAACCGAGTGTGTGAGCCGAGACAGCAAGCTGCGTAGTTTGTTGATACTTTAATAACTTTCGAACGGTAGTAAAGTTGGAGTTCTACATAGACTTCAGTGCAGGTTTAAAAGAAAAAAAATTCAGATTTATGGATTCCATATTTCTCTTAACAGCTGGTTCGCTTCATGTTCAGACAAACCTTTGAGATGCTGAAGAGGAAGAACTGGGAGAGCAGGTAATGTATTCCAGCTTTTTGGTGACGTCCATGTTCTGCTTGGTCATTCTGAAGTAAGTAACATTTGACTGTCTCAGTGAGGTGGAGCGCTTTGTCAAGCTGTTGACGGCACAGCTCCTACACAGTGGTAGTGAAGCTCCCTGTGGCCTGCAGCTCCACATCCTGGACCTTTACATGACTGAACTGGCTGTGGTGGGATCTGCAGAGGTACAGTACTGCTTCAACATACACATTTCTGATTAAAAAAAAAAGCAGAAAACAGTGACATTCATAAAGAGTTTTTGCCCACTCTGATTTCAGAGGCATATTCAGTCATTGTAGATTAACCCAAACTTAGATCTTTGCCCTGTGGCGCTGTAGCTTGAGACTATTTTTTTCAATTTAACAGCAGGTATTCAGGGAGGAATTCTATTAAATTTATTTTTCTTTGTTTTTACTCCAGTAGAACTAAGTTCATCCTTTATGTGGAAATACCTTAACAATGTTCCCTGTGCTCTTCTTTTTGTTACAGCTCACTGCTGATCAGAACTTGATATTCATCGAGCCGTTCTGCAAAACCGCAGCCAAAACAAAAGAGTGAGTCCACCGCGTCACAGTTAGTTTAACGCTCTCTCTTCCACTACAAATGTCTGATAACTAATGTTACCAAGCAGTTGGGAAAGGGAAATGCCAGTCATATGGAACAGCTTTTAGTTTTTTTGTATTGCATGTTGTCTTTGAGTGACATTCCTTGAAGTTCTTGTGAGTGATGTCTAGTTAAATGAATTTACCAAAAACCTGACAACTGTCCTATACTGTTTTGCATTTCAAAGTAGCTGTGCAGTTTCTCATTGATTACAGTGGATATCTAGCACAATTTGCTACACAACATAGATGTTAGTTTGTAATCTCAAGGAGGACTTCATTCAGGTATGTTGCATAGTAAGAAAACATGGAAATCACTTCAAAGTGAAATTAATTGTATTGATTGAATATTACTGTGCTGTGTGCATGCAAAGGCCTGGTACTTCAGCATTACCTAGTTCTGCTTTCACACTGAATACTTGCGCTTCCTTTGGTTTTGAACCCAAGTTGATGCTATAGTTTGCTGCTACATTAGCATGGATTTGTTAGCTTGATTACTCACCAGTTTGCAGACAACTGTGACTTTCTAAAGCCATTTAAACCCCAAACTCTGAACATAAACTCCTCGGAGCAAGTAAGGGCTGTGCATAAGTTACCATGGTGATAAAGACAGGTTAGAGGAGCTGGCTCTATAATCAACATCCAGTACTTACCCAGATCTCTCTGACCCTGTTTCCACCTGGCATTAACATCTGACTTTTTGAATCTGGTTACAAGTGGACAGCTCTCAGTCCGTGTGTTCCCACTTGTATTTTCAAATGTGACTTCTCTGTCTACTTGTGATCGGATTCCATTTACCCGCGCTGTATTTAAATCAACACGTTCATCATTTCCGTTTGCATTGCAGGGTTCAACATAACTTTTTTTTCCTACTGGCCCGTCGGGCCAGTGGATCCGAGTTTTACTGGCCCCTTGTATATTTTCACTGGCCCTGCACACACTTTTTTTTTCTTCATAATTTAGTGTCAATAATTATAATACCTGTATTAGAAAAATAAAGAAAGATAACCAGATCTAAAGGGAATATCTATTCTGTAACAGTATAGATATTCCCTTTAGATTTGGTTATTTTTCTTTTAGTTAATTATATGAAATGTTGATATTGCTCATACACATAATGTAAAACCAGGCAAACATATTGAATTAGAAGCCTACAACTAAAAGTATGTTGAAAGAGTCGGCCAGTATTTTAAAGTCCAGTAGTTTGATGGTTGTTTTTATTCTTGAATGTGGGCAGTTTAATGAATAGTTCACTTGCAGAAGTCATGATCAAACATTAAAAAAAAATAAGAGATGAAGGTCTGATCATTCTTTGTGGTGTGGTAGGCTGTTTTTATTACTTTCTCTATATGCATTAGGGATGTGAATGTGTCGACCGAGTGACCGGTTTTCCACTTGCGCTCAAGTTGACTTTAAAAATAGAATAGAAATCCGAAAATCAGTGGGTTATGCCGTTTTTTTAATGGGAGATTTCACCGTGTATGTGAGTTCACGTCTGGTCGTGAGCGTGCTGCAGGAGTGTCACTTCTCCATGAAGTGTCAGCTTCACATAAGAGTCCGGTGTGGGACCATTTTTTCAAACTATTGATAAAAAACAATGCAGTGCAAAATATGCAGCATAAGTTAAACGCTCGTCTAAGACTATGACGTTAAATCACCTTAGAAACACACAATGCCTTCGTCCGATCACAGCAGCGTTTCACCGTGTGATCTCGCCAGCGAGTGAGCCGCCGCGCAGATGAACTGTGGTTTGTGGCTAAAATAATAACCGGGGATATTCTCCCCGTTAGCGATTTCAATGGGAAAGACTTCCGCGATCTGATTGAATGTCTCAAGCCTGAAAACACAGTGCCAAACTGCGCGACTATACTGTACAGCAGGGGTGGCCAACCAGTCAGAGACAAAGAGCCACATTTTTTACTGTGTTACTGCAAAGAGCCACATCGTACACACGGGTACACACAGTGGCGATTCCAGGAAATTTTGACTGGGGGTGGCCAAGGTGGGCCACAGAGTTAGAGTGGGGTGGCCATCGCACACCTGAATGAATAGCATGTGATGTGCTGTACAACCAATTCAAAGATGATTTATAATCCCAAATGCCCAAATCATGTTAGTATCCATTGTAATGTTTGTCAGAAAACTAAACCCCTGAAGGTGGGTCTGGGGGCATCCCCCCCCAGAAGATTTTTTTTGTGTTTTTAACATGTAATCTAAGCATTCTGGTGCATTCTGGCGAAGATAATAAAGGAAAAAGTCAATATTTATTTCAGCTCAGATGAATAGTAAAATTAGCAAGACAACATAACTTGCTAGCAGCCAGATGCCTAACAACTGCACAGAGGGACGGATGACCACTAGCTTTTGACCAAATATCTTGCTAAAAAAATTAACCTTTATTTATGAAAGTCTGCCCTTGCTAAGAACATGTTACACTCGCTAACTACAAACTTTAATTTTTTTATTCAGATTTCAAAAATCTGCTGGGACACGTGCCTATACACGTGCATGGGTGGCACGCATGTCACAAGCACACTTATGCTGTTTTCAAGACCTTTGCTGACCAGAGACCAGTTCTAGTGGCCACAGTCCGACCATTAATTTAGTAATTGAAAATTGCAAACTGATCTCATATCAGTGGATTGGAGTGTTTGTGTGATGAACTTGGCAACTACCTATCAAAAAAAGTTAAGAAAGAAAAAAAAATACATATCATCTCTGAACTAGGATACATATCAGGAAAAAAATGTAATTAAAAAAATAAAATTAAAATAAAAAATAACATTTGAACTGGGGGGGGGGGGGTGGGGCACTGGAGTGGCCAGTAAGATTTCAGGGGGGGGGCGTTTTTATTTTCGCGGGGAGCTTGCACATGCATGCACAAGCATTATTTATTAAAAAAAATAAATAAAAAAAAACAGGGGGCCCCACACTAGGACTTGAAACGGGCCCCCAGATCGTTAAGGCCGCCCCTGTGATAATGACAGGACTGAACTAAAGACGACAGGGCAGTCATTTTCAACAATGAACATTGTGTGCACTGCCTCACACACAAACTCTCAGTTCAACCAAGTCCACAAACAAAAATATAACAATTTAAAATAGCGTTTTTCTCTTACTATGCATGTTGCTTTGTGGGACTTACTTGTAGCATGGAGGGAGCTGAAGTGGCGCTGAAGATTTGAAGCCTTGAAATGCGCAAATGACACCTGGCATATAAGGCAGAATGGCCTGCCATAACGTTCAACAAAAAATATGAACTCTCCCACTCAGTTTCGGAGCGAACTTGACACAAATAGTTTACTCACGGAAAACCTCCCTCCAAGCTGAGCGGGCAGTTTTATGTTGCGTCCGCACCAAACGTTTGCGAACGTTATGTTGCGTCCTCAATTAAACATTTGCGAACAGGCACATAGGGCTTACACATTAATAAAAAAAAAATGAAATAATAGACAACATGTAAAACGAACGTAAGAGCCGCATGAAACGTTTGCGAACATGCACACACATAGGCCCACACAAAAAAAAAGTAAAAAAAAAAAAAAAAAAAGAAAATTATTATCACATAATTTGATATGAACTGAAGAGCCGCACGAAGCTGGGCAAAGAGCCGCATGCGGCTCGCGAGCCGCGGGTTGGCCACCCCTGCTGTACAGTGAGCGGAGTCCCTCCGTTCGTTTCTGTCTACAACCGACACAATCACCGGAGACGCATTCACAGCGTTTAAATAACGCCTCTCATTTGTATTACCATTGGGGCTTGGATGAAAATACTGTAACATTACGGCGGCAGATAAAGGAAAAGCACAGTTATCATTTTCTGCACCTCAACCTCTGCTGTGGGAAGAAAGAAAGGGGCAAAGCAAGTCGATTGATTTGTCGACTCACAGGCGGACAGTAGGCAGCTCTGCCAACGGAGCGAGAGTGCACCCGCTTGTTGCCCCGCCTGTCAAAACACCCACGCATCGGTGTCCACTGGCCTTTCATTAAAAAATATATTTTATATTAGGTTTATTATATTGAGTCTTAAATAAACACTGCTTTCATTCCGACTCTCAACGCGCATTTCAATGAACCATGATGTAGTCTACAAAAAGATACTGAACTGTGATTGGCCAGTCACTGGCCCGGGCGGGACAGTGACTGGCCAATCAACTTGCCCTGCATATGATTTTACTGGCCCCGGGTCATCGGGCTATACGTTATGTCGAACCCTGCATTGGTGTTTTTAACCGGTGGGGTTCAAACAAGTAAACATACAGGGCTGTACAGTGCCACAGTTCTAATCGCATTTGCTATTAAAATGCATTACATGCGAAGATAATTACCAGTCTAGGTTGACGAGATATGCTACTGTCTCATTTAGACAAGGAGGCGCGATGCACAACACTGCTTAGAGGGCTCTCGCCAAATGCGGGAAATATCATAGATAGTATATAAAAGTAAAAACTCTTAGGCGAGTAAGTTATTACGCCTCTTTGGCTGGTGAAAGATGTGTGTTTGCGGGGCGCCTTTTGTAACGTCTGTTATACTCTTGTCACCATCACCACCAGTAGGCTACACGGGCGGCTTTCTGTATGAAGTTAAGATACTGTATGCGAACAGAATATTTCCTGTGCGCCTTCACATTAAAAGCCTGTTACTACCCACACGATTTCCGTGTTTTCAGATTTACGCAGTGAAATGAAAACAGAGGAGTAAGCTTGTAATTTGCAACTCGTTCATGCAGCTTCTATAAAAGCTGCATGAACGCCAGTGATGCATTTTCAACGTATTTCCGCCCAGGCAGGGGGCAGCAGTTGAGTAGGAGGTCCCTAAAGTGGACAGGAGTCACATTGGTGTTTCCACTACTAAATGAATGCGAACACAAGCGACACAAGTGACGTAAACCACCTCCGAATGTGGTTTTTGTGATCCGATCTCAATGCGTCTTGAGAGTGTTCTCACCTGTAGTTAGAGCTGTATTCATGTGATCGGATCACAAAAACCACATGTTAATGCCAGGTGGAAACGGGGTCTCTGACCCTGAAGCACATTGAGTTGTGTTGCATCCAGCTAGACCCATTCTGTTTTTGTGTCCCCAGTGTGACTCTGTTCAGAGCCATCTGCAGCAGCATCTTCAGCTCCATCATAGAGCAGGCTCCCTTTGCTATAGAGGAGCTGCTCTCTGAGGTGAAGGCAGAGCACAGCTCAGACTGTGACTCCGGCCAGGCTTCTGAAGAGGACATTCCAGAGACGGACAGTCCAGAGACGAGCAGCAGCAAAGGGACATGGAAGCAGATGAACGGTACGACTCTACAGACATTATAATGTCGACTGGATGCTTGTTGATCAATTATTACCCACATCTCCAATATCCCTATACTTTAATCTAGCTTTAGATACTGCATGTTTATTGAAATCTACTGTGGTCAGCCACAACCAAACATACAATACATTTTATTAAGTTGGTAAACAATGGGGCCTTTGCTAAAACCAAATGATTAATAGACACTATTTCAAAATCAATGGAGCTTAAAGAGGAGCTATTATGCTATTTTTTACTAGCCTGGAAATCCAGACCTGCCGCTAGGCACTGGCAAATTAAATTTGCTGCGCCTGTTGGTCTTGACACTCGCCATTGAAGCTCATTAAATATGTCAAGAAATCCTGAGCTACGTTTCAATTGTTTCTATCTGCTATGGGCGGGCCAGAGCCCTATGTATGGTGCTAAGGGGCGGACGTAACGGGATGATGACAGCGACGTGCAGGCACCAGCCGTGATAGTAAACATCAAAGATGGCTGCGGATATGTTTTTTGAGTTTGAGACGGCTTTGGCCTCGACCCTTTACGATTTGGAAGACGCAAGGGATGTCCATGGTTAACTGGTTAACCGTTAAGAAGATCTTTAACCGGTTAATACTAAAGTTTAAACGGTTAAAAAAAACTAAATCACCTTAATTTCTCTCAAATCCAGACTCTTATTTTGATATCGCTAAACCGGATGTAAGAATGCCAACTGTCGGTAAAGAATGAAAAGAGTCGTGTAGGCTACTCTCAACTTTACAATAGCTCCATGGTACGCTCCCAGAAAGATAGCCAGCCACAACGTATGGTCACAACACTCCCCTGCCATGTGTTTGTATAATTTAATTAACAGCGTGGGCTCCCGCTAGCTTAACATAGCGCTAGCATTAGCCTTCTTGAGGTGGATGCCGTCCTGCATCTATCACCGTCTCAGTGAGTGTGAGAGAGTGACAGACAGGCAGTGAGTGCCCCTGCACAGACACAGAGAGGTCTGCCATGCTTGTGTGCGAGGACCAATAGCGAAAATCCGTCATAAACAAAAGCGTAAAGTACCGTTATGCTGTACTGATAACATCGGAGCTTATCAATACTACGGCCTTTCAAAATGTTGCCCCGTGCTCAGCACTACTTAGCACCGGGTTTCAGTAGGCTACCCATACCCATAGCCTGTGTGTGTAAATGTCCCTGTTCAGTCACTTATTTCACTTTCTGCTCCTACATTCGCATAATAAACCTCTTCTCACAACAGACAATGTGCCGTGTGAATGTCAACATGTATGTTAAATTAATATGCAGGTCTTTGGAACAAAAAAAGGTCGGGAGCCCTGCTATAATGTTTCATGTAGGCTATTTCACTATAAATAGGCTACATTAAATCTTAATGGTTAACCGGTTAATAACTGTTAATTCTTGTGCTTAACCGGTTAAAGAAATTCTAAAAAAAAATCTAAATGGCCATCCCTAGAAGACGCCACTCAAATCTTTCATTAGCAGGTAAGAGGAATGTTCTGTTTTGCCGACTGACCACGGCAAAAGTTTAATTTAACAGTTAATCCCGCTGGTCGCTAAACGAACGGGGCTTAATACATCACCTTGTTTATTGCTCTGATTGGTTGTAGTGCTGTCCAATTGCGTGCAGTGGCAATTGAAATGCACGAGTTGCAGCCGCCCCTTGAGTTGGGAAGGTCTATTGATTGTGGCCAGACCCTCTATCGTTCAAGATATGGGTCTGGATTTCCAGGCACATTTTTCAGTACTTTGGTACTGCAGTTAAGCCTATCTCCCCCTGCACTCTGTTTGAACCTGGCCAATCAGTGAAGGCCGCTAACTGCATGGCAACAGGCACGCCTCCTATTTTCAGGTTACACTGAGCAGACGGCAGTGTGAGCGTGGGCAGAACAGGCGAGGAGGGGGGGACAGGGACATGTCTAAGTGTGTAGCAGCATGACCATACATGGAAAATCCGCTTTGTGACATCACGCAAATCCTGGAAACTAGGCACTAGTCTGCCGCGAACAGCATCTGAGTGTTGAGGCTGTGCGCCGCCACCACAGACAGTAAGCAGGGAATATGCCTAAAATGCATGTATGTCATTATCTGACACTTTGGTATCATGTAGCATGACTGTATAACAGCATTATAGGTCAGAAAAGAAGAAAAAGTATAATAAGTGCTCTTTAAAGATTGACTATGATTGACATTGAGTCACACAAAATGACTCGATCACTTCTGTCTAAATAGAATGTGTGATGGAGTGTTTACCTGCACAGTCTGGCTGTATTTGCTTTGTTTTCATTTGTTACGGGGTGGGAGCGGGCCGTGCAAGCAGGCGAGCAAGCACTGACACTCAAAGGAGGGAGAGAGAACACCACTTTTCAGTTAAATATACAGTACATATTAGGGCAAAGTTGGAAACTTTCCATGGGAATTTTGGGAATAAACGGGAATTTACTCGATTTAAAGCAACCCAAATGCACTAAATCCTTTTTTTCAACTACGTTTTATAATAATTATGAACATTTAAATTCAAATCAGATTTAAAAAAAATTTTTTAAATCAAGATCTTTTTATTTGCTTTTTCAATATATCAAAGTGCAAAGATGTTCACTTGTTACAGATAGGTTGCATGAAAAGAACAAACAAAAAACAATTTATGACACTCGTAGCAAAACGAACAACAAAAAAGAGATTTCAAAACACCCAAAAATAATCCCTCCCAAGTAGTGTTTTTGGCAGCCTGTTTTAAGTTTAGTCTAGTCTTTGTGTCAAACTGTCATTTTAGTTTTGATTAGTCTGTCACGTTTAAACTCTTTTTAGTCTAGTCAAGTTTCAGTTGACTAAAAGTCTTGAGCATTTTAGTTTTCTCTTAGTCAGAATTATCTGGGACTATTTTCATCTAGTCTTAGTCAACAAAAACTGATCGTTTAACCCTCATGAGTCCCGGGCTATTTTGGCCGTTTTTGCATACTTTTGATTCTGACTTCCTTAACCAGATTTAGAAATGGTTAACATGCCAATGTTTGGTATCCTTTTTTTCAGCACTACCTCATCTATGTGACCAGATAGTTGTTTTTACATTTTGACATACTAAATGAACATATTTGACCCAAATCCACACAAAAAATCGAAAAATATTTTTTTTAAATTATATTATTTTTACTATGGGTAACTCAAACATTTACAACGAAACATTTTGAAAGCTGGAAATATATACATGGGATGTTTTTGTGATAATGTAAAAGTTTGATTGAGGTGGCACTAACCTATTTACAAATTTTATGTACAAATAGCAGGTGCATTCATAAGCGTTTTTCCCCAATTCAGCAAAGTTCCATCAGCCATGACATAGAAGGAACATAAAAATATTTTAGCTTGCCAGTATTTAGTATTTTTGGTTCAAACAAGACTTTACCTACATGAACTGACAATTTTATCATACATTTTGACATACTATGTGAACATATTGGACCCAAAACCACACAAAAAAATCGAAAAACATATTTTGAAAATTATATTATTTTTACTATGGGGAACACAAACATTCATAACAAACATTTTGAAAGCTGGAAATATATACATGGGATGTCATTGTGATAATGTAAAACTTTCATTGAAGTGGCAGTAACCTATTTACAAATTTTATGAACAAATAGCAGATTAATTTTTTTTTTCATTTTGACGTATTATGTGAACATATTGGACCCAAAACCACAACAAACAAAAATAAACATATTTTGAAATTGTTAATAATTTTTTCATACACATACAACATTCAGCAAAACATTTGAAAGCTGGAAATATATACATGCAATTCATTATATTAATTTGATTAGTTTGATTGAGAAAGCATAAGCCTATGTAAAAAAATATACAGACATATATACAGACAGTATCTGTTCTTGGCCTATATGTGCCACTCTTCAAAACAGTTCCTGTCAAGTACGAGACAGAGGGCAACATCACAGGACTTGCACTTCCACGGTGTGCTGTTTCTCTTCCCGTGGACTTGTTGGCAGTGTTGGCAACGTCTGCGGCCTTCTGTTGCCTTTTGACTGGCATTTGTTGCCACCGCGATGGGAACAGGAACATGGGGAGTGCTCCTGTTGATTGGTATTCCTGTCGGATCAACTCCACACAGCTGGGAAACTAGTTCGACCATGAAGTTTTTGTGGCTCAGGTGCTGGACTTGCTGTGTGGCACTGACCTCACAGTGCAGGATGTAGGCATTGGTTGTGGCAATGTCAACAAAGTGCAGGAACAGGGTGCGATACCAGCGGGCTGTTCTGCGGTGAGTCGAGTAGTACCCGATGAGCTGGTCCGACAGGTCAACACCACCCATGTGTTGGTTGTAGGCAATGATTGCGGTGGGGCAAGGAAAGTTCTTCACTCCCCACTGTCCGTCTTGACCCTTGACTCTCCTCTGGACTGCCTCATCAGTGAAGGCGGGATGTATGGTAGAGCACACAGACACTTCCCTTGTGTCCATCCACTTAACGAACAACAGTGGGTCCTCTCGGATCCACCTCAGGGCACCTCTTTCTGATTTTTTAGTAAGAGCATTTTCTCTGCCACTGGGACACCCTTTCCTGTTGTCCCTATAGGTGCCACAAGCTCCGAACTTCATGCTGGCCAAGTCGAGGAACAATTTGGGTGAGGTGTAAAAATTGTCTACATAGATGTGGTATCCTGTGCCGAGATATGATGGCTGTATGAGGTTCATCACAGCATCATAGGAGAGTCCATGTGCTGTGTGTGTGTGTGTTTTGCCGTGATAAATATTGAAATTAATTGTGTAGCCATTCCTCGACTCGGCCAGCACAAAGAGCTTCATCCCCCATTTCGTTGGCTTGTCCCTCATGTACTGCGTCATCCCAGTTTTTGCCTTAGTTGCCACCATCCTTTCGTCCACAGCCATATCCTTCCTCGGGTGGTAGTGAGCCTGGCAGGCACTCCTGATGTCGTCCATAAGTGGCTTGACTCTGTGCAGTTTGTCGTGTAGTGGTGTACCTTTTTTTCTGTCGTTTTTGACATCTTCTTCCGGATCACTTGGATGGATGTTCCACATAAGTGCCCTGAATCGGTTTCTCGTCATGACCATGGATGGAAAAGGGACAGACAAGATGTGGTGTTGCTTCCAGTAGTCTTGGAGGCTGGACAGAGGCACCAGGGCGGTGTATATGAGGAGCCCGAGAAATTTAAAGAACTCCTCAATTCCAACATTGGCCCACTTGTACTTCTTCCCCTCTTCCTGCTTCTTTGCTGCAAAGCTGTTCGTGTTGCTGCAGAGTTTTCTCACCGCCTCTTTTGAGAAAAAGAGCTGGAAATAGTCCAGGGGTGAAAGGTCACCTGGGACCTGTGCTCCTGGTGTTCTCCGGGGGACAAACCTACTGGTTTGTGGAGCAGAATCAGGCTCAGCCGCAGTTTTCCAGGGCTCAGAGCTTTGGTGTGGCTGTGCCACCTGTGGAGATCTGGACCTGGATACGTGAAGTCTCCCACGTCCACGTCCTCTCCCACGTGCTCGTCCTCTCCCACGTGCTCTGCCACTCTGTGTCCCAGTTGATGGACCAGGCTGCTCATCATCTCTGTAAATGAAAATAACACAAAATATTCAGTAAAATATTAAAAAAAAATCAGTGTGCCCACACGTGATATTTTTTTACGTTACTGTTTTATAATGACTGAATAAATAACTTCTAGACTACTACTACTAATACATACATAGGCCAACATGCATACAAGCATACCCATACCCATGTATATTTTACCGGTCATTCTGTCTGTCTAAAAATTACAAAACAAATTTCGTGAAATCAATAAATATTTTTTTCAAATCGAAAGAGCCAATCTTGAATAAAGACAGGAAATACACACATATTTTGTTTGCAGAATTTTAGGTTGTGTGTGTGTGTGTGTGTGTGTGTGTGTGTGTGTGTGTGTGTGTGTGTGTGTGTGTGTGTGTGTGTGTGTGTGTGTGTGTGTGTGTGTGTGTGTGTGTGTGTGTGTGTGTGTGTGTGTGTGTGTGTGTGTGTGTGTGTGTGTGTGTGTGTGTGTGTGTGTGTGTGTGTGTGTGTGTGACACACAGTGAGGGGGCGACAGCAGGTAGGTACTTATGGAGCCATCACACACAGACACGCACACACACACACAGGCCTAAGTATAAATATATATTTTCTTACTGTCACCTACCTACCTACCTACCTATCTATCTATCTATCTATCTAGACAGACAGCCTAGGCCTACTGTCTGTAAATCATCTAGGCGTCAGGCTACATAGGCCGGCTATGCGTGATAGTTATGCGCTACATTCAGAGAACAATGGCTTGACTGATTTTTGGCGCCATCTAATGTTGTCCGCGTATATCGACACACAATCCTGTCTGACCCATAATAACACCCCACTTTATCAGAATTAGCCTATTACCAGTGATAAAATCAAGTCTTGTATTTAGACAAATACTGTATAAAAAAGTTTGAATAAATAAATGGGTCTTACCTCTCGTTGTCAATCACAAAGGACGGGTCGTCCACTTCATCCTCCAAAGTTTCACTCTCTGACTCCGCGGATGAACTATCCTCCTGATCCTCCTCCTCTTCCAAGGTATAAAACAAGCTCACAGCTTGGCTCACGTTCAGGGTTCTCTTCGCCATTACTGAAAGTAATAATAACTAAAAGTAATGATAACTAATCTCTAAAATTGTCAATATATCTAAATCTATCCGTAATCTGTCACTGTCACTGTTGCTCGCCGGCTCTCCTCGTCTCTCCTCGTCATTTGCCGCCACTCGAAGTCTATCTTCGTCACTCTTCGTCTCTTTCCGTATAGCTTCGTGTCACTCCGGTCAAAAAACCTAACCGGCCTTTCCCTCCCCTCCCCTCCCCTCCCTGCTAAATGCAGCCCATAGACATGAATACACTTTGTTGAGCACAGCATCTACTTCCGGAATGAGTTTCCGATTCGAAAATGGGAAAATACGGCGGAGATATTAAAATATTTAATGGCCGTCGCATTCGAATTCTCATACGTTTGAGCCCGCGAAAATATTTTTTTTTGTATCAACTTTAAACCATTGTATCTCCGTTTCTACTGGGTCAATTTGTATGAAACGAAGGTTGGTATAGAGTTTCAGGCGAGCACTTTCGACAGGAGCTGTTTGTGAAGTTGGCCCGACTGTTGTTTTTATGCAGCGCTAGCTTGAATTGGTCATGTGATGCCGTCACGCCGGCGTGTCGGGAGACCCCGAAGGGTTAAGTCAGGGTCTTTTGACTGCAAAAATAGGTTACCTGAAATAAACAGCCTATTTTAACTTTTCATGTTTCTAACCCCTCGACCTCTTTTTAACTATTCTCTCCAATGTTCTGCGGTCTGCTGACTGTCACAGCCTTAGAAAAGAGAAGGCTCTGCAGACAGCCAATCAGAGGTCTTTGAGTCAGAACAACCAGCCAATCAAAGCCTTAGCGGCAGAGGAATCAGCCAATCACAGACTAGTATAATGACGTTTACTGATATTGCTAATGCTAGCGCAGCGAGATTCAAACTTAAACTAACTATTGTCTCTGAGGTGGAGAAAACACAGAGTAATCAGCCAAAGCATGGAGTTAACTAACACACAAGCAGAACCATGTTAAAGACACAACCCTCTTATGTTGGAGAGGGACGATATACTAAACCAGGGGTTCTCAAACTTTTGATAGCTGAGGGCCAATTTAGGAACCCAACATTGGACCGAGGGCCGCCGAAGGAAAAAATAATTTCAATGGCCAGCGTCTTTGCGTCTTTACAGTTTACATGTATTGGTCATCATCCAATACTGTGTAATTAACACATTTAAAGTAATAAATGAAGGGCTAGGTCTCATTTCAACATTGGGGAACACATTAAAAGCGGGGGTCTGGGGGTTGTCCCCCAGAAAAATTTGAGGTTCGAACACTTCATTTTGTGCATTTTGGTTAATTTTTATGCAGTAATTTGTGTCTTCTGTATTTATTTATGGTGGAAATGTTAAGGAAAAGACAACTCGCTCCCATTGACACACATCTAATGGAATATAAATCAAGGCACTGAGGCATTCTGTATTGCATTCAAATATTTATTCTACTTTATTGTTCAAAACTTTCTACACATTGAAAACGTATCACCTTTTGGAGTGTTTTTTTTTGTAGGACTCACTACTCATGATGCAGCAGCAGTGTTAACTATTATGACACTATACATTGGAAATAAACAGGGTGGGCTATCAGCAGTCAACTAGGCAGATAGTTCCATGGCTATCAGCAGCTAGCTAACGTTAGTTGGTTAGCTAAACTTTAGGCAAAAGAGTTAGAAACCAGATAATGTTAACATCCATCCTTAGACACTTGACCTAATCTAATTCACCTTGAATGTGAGAAAGTGCATCGTATTGGGCTTGACAAGCTCACTATCTAACAACTTACATTGGGACCACTACACTGCCTGCTGCACTGCGGGAGGCTGACCAGCCGTCTGCAACGAGAGGCAGAGGCCAGCCGAACTTCGCAAGTTTAATAAGTGGGGAATGAATACAAACAATTAGGAGGGATATTTAAGTGTTTCGACCCCTGTACTGTTTTTACTGTTACGGGGGACGCATCCCCTCCGTGCGTTTCAATAAAAAAATAAAAATAAATTATAATTTTTTTTTTTAATAATTCATAATTCAATGCGGGCCGCCAGATATGCTTCCGCGGGCCGCCATTGGCCAGCGGGCCGCGCTTTGAGAACCACTGTACTAAACGCTGTGCACCGCGAGAGGCTCACTATCGGTAACGTAAGCAGAAAAAAATACCACCGAAGAAGAACCGTCAAAATGCAAAGTCAGTGCACTGTATAAATGAGAGCACTGCGTCTATAAGTAAGTGTACTGTAGGGGTAATAAAGTGCACACAATGTAAGTGCACTTACGTAAGTGCGCGATTTCAGACACAGCGCTAGTCGATGACATTTGTATTTTAGTCTTTTTAGTAATGCAATTATATTTAACCCAGCTAATATAGTACAAGTACCTAGTATAGTACAGACAAAATCAAAATGTTCTTTAAGTCCCCAATTCCAGACACGGAAGACACTCTGAATGAATTTACATTATATTTATTTGAGCTACCAAACATGTAAGAATGCCGGATTCCTCAACCTGAACAGCAGTCTGGTGGAGCTCGGACAGCTTCTCTTTGTGTTTCAAAATCTCCTGTCTAATGACATACATTTATATAAAATAAATAGGCTTAAATAAAATAGCTTCAAATGACAATGCCAGAAAAAATGTACATTACATTCAAGTTTAATTAAGAGAAACGAGGTGCTTGAATGCTAGAGATACTAAAACACAATAACAAAGTGCAAATAAAATGTTTGTATGACTTGTATTGCTTGTAAACTGAAGTCAGATTTTGTATGACAAGATATAACACAAATGGTTTGAACCATGCGATTGTGTGCGAGTCTTGAGAGTTGTGTTAGCAAAACAGTAGCTCTGTTGCTTACAGTTGAGCCGGAGCCTTCTGTCAGCTGAAGCAGACAGTCTAGCGGGGCGAGCAGACTATTCGACTATTCTCCCGTTGCTAGGTTGTATCCTTGGTCGTTCCTATTTACTGCTGTATTAAACCTGTGTGTAGAATTTTGGGTTTTATTTCCTTGCAGATTTTGTAGAAAATAATTATAAGTTAAGTTAAGTTAAGTTATCTTTATTTGTCAGTTGTACACGAGGCACATTGAAATTCGTCTTTTCGCATATCCCCTCTCAAGTTACCACACTTCGGAGGGGGTCAGAGCGCAGGGTCAGCCGCAGTACAGCGCCCCTGGAGCAGTTTTGGGGTTAAGTGTCTTGCTCAAGGACACAATGGTAGAGATGGTGGGCACCGTAGACGCAATACCAGCCTCTGCTAGTTTTACAACTAACACCCTCCTGTCCGGTGCCGGGGATCGAACCAGCGACCTCATGGTTACTGGTCGGCCACCTTTTCCTCTAGGCCATCCTACCACCCCTATAATATCTATAAGTACGTTTAATTTAGTGCATAATAGCTGAATTTTTTTTTAGAATTATTATTTTTTTCCTTATAAAGCAGGGGTGTCAAACTCATTTTCACAAAGGGCCGAATTACGACATGATAATCACACGAAGGGCCAGACATGTCGCTTACTGACATGCCTTATTTTTATTCCAAAAATCAAACAACATATCTAGGTATATAACCTGCGTACATACGGGGCATAGGCTAGGTTTAGTTTACATATTTTGGGGGACAAATTATAGGTGGGGAGTATGGGGGTGCTCCCCCAGAAATGTTTGTGCGTCAAACACTTAATTTCCTGTATTCTGGTAGATGTTTCTGTTTTCTGCATCAATTTATTGTGGAAATGTCTTTTATTTTTCTAAAGGAAAAGACAACATTCAGGTTCCTGGTGAAACAATTATAAAGGACTATAATGCAGTAAGGCTCTCAGGCATCCTGGATTGAGCGACAATATGTTTTCTCTTGGATTTTTCAAAACTTTCTGCACTTTCAAAACACATCACGTTTTTTTATTTTATTTTTTTATAGGAATCATGACCCAGCACCAGTGTTAACTATTTATGACACTTTACATTGGTAATGAAATGCAAAGCCACCATTGGAAATGAAAGGGGCCTTCTGTCAGCTGTAGCGGCTATCTAACGTTAGCTAGTGAGCTATATTGTAACTTGAGGTAAAAGTTAGAAACCAGATAATGTTAGCATTCATCCTTAGATAGTTCACAATCAATCATCATATTAGCATGCTATTTAGCCACATAGATTGGCCTATTTACAGCCATTAGAAAACTGACATCTTTTCTTCAATTCATCAATTCATGGCTTAAAATCCTGAGCTGTGGACATTCCTAGTGGTAAACTGTGCGAGTGTCCTAACGGTTGGGAGTGTGTGCGACGTGCGGATATGGCACAGGCTCCTCATGAGAAAAAAGAAAAAAAAACGCGGGCCAGAGTTTGACACCCCTGTTATAAAGGGTCTCATATATGTCCATATTTCTCCATACTTTGGACCAAGGCCTTGTCACCGCCATTTTGGAAGTGTCATAGTTGCATTGTTTAAAATTTAGAATTGTTCTTGTCCTTGAAGGCTTCTGTTATTATTCGAAAGCGGTGGAGTTACCCAGGGAGCGTTGCATTCTAGAACTTTCTAGAACTTACTTGATGATGTCATATTACACACTGCACCTTTAAACTACGTTTTCATTACATAAGATGCGCGTCGGGCTCCTGCTTCAGCTTGTCGGTCTTTATTTCTAGCAAGTGCCCCGTTCGCTATACAGTATCCCTTATATAACAAACAGATAGGCTACTGATTTATGCCAACTACTGAACCAAATGCCAAGCAACAACTGTAAACTTATGGATGTGTCAAGACTGGTTTCTTTTTATGTCCATGTTTGTCACACATACCAAAATCGCTCCCTTTTTTTGTGCCAGACTTAACTTAAAGTTAACCCACCGCAGCTCATAGACCTATAAAGAAAGCCGCAGCTGCAGCTTCCATATTGCCGCAAGTGGGGATTGAGGAAGTAACGTCGCCTGCTAACTTCCTGCTATTTCAAAATAAAAGCCAACTCATGTTTGTCTAGTTAAATGCTCATGTTAAGCCAGTGAAATGCTTTTAATCTGAAGCCGTAGCCTGTTTGCAGCCCCGAGACTCAGGAAACAGAAATATTGCAAAAATAATAATGGCGAGATAAAACAGCCTCATAACATTTTGTGTCCTCTCGTTTTTGTCAATGAACATGAAGAGATATTTTAGCAGTTTGTTTTTGTAAACCACATTTAGTCCCGTTTTTATTCGTCAACAATAAAGCATTATATATTTGATTATAGTCTTCGTCACATGACCACCATTTACGTTGCGTCTCGTCTCGTTTCTGTCACGTGATAAAGGTTCATTGACGACGATATTTTGTCATACATTTCGTTGACAAAAACAACACTACTCCCAAGTCACCGCCAGTGAACACATGTCAGCACCATGTCACAACAGTTACCATCATCCAGGGAATGGAATGAGAGCACTCCCGCCTACCTTCTCTTGACTATAAAGCATTCTTAAAGCCTGAAATTAGTTCAAAAAATGTCCCCATACTTTTTGAAATCTTGCACCGGAATGTTGGAGTGAGTAGGGGAGAACGGGGTAATTTGTCACATGGGTTGGATGTCACATTCGTTATATCTCGCCACCAGAGCGCGCTAGCTCTGAAATGTTGATATAAAAAAGGTCCAGAATTGGGATCAGAGGTCACATACATAGACTTCCTTGGAGTTAGACTGCTGCATTTCAGGTGAGAGGATGTTTTGTGTTTTTCATGTCAAATTCAAAATATTTTGCTTCTCAGTATTTTTCTTCTAGGCTTTTACACAATGGGTTTATAACAAAACACTTGTTACCCTCAGAAAGTGTGAAGGGTAAACTATAGTTTAGATTGTGGTTAGCAAGCTAATTAGTTGTCAGATGGTTGTTGGCCTTGATGCTAGCAAGAAATTCAAGTTGGGGTTGGTCGTCAAATTTTTTGGGGGGTTGGTTGTCTCAAGGCTGCAGCCAGAAAAGGAACTCAATAACGAAAGAAATTGTCAAGCTGTATCCTCACTGACACCCCAGAGAAGGAAAGAATAGAGCAGGAAAAGGCAGCTAGCAAGCAAAATAAAAAAGGGCAACAAAATCAAAACAACCCAGTGCATCCCAAACTAGACCAGCTGCTAAGGCTACAGTAAGTTATGTAGGCCTATTTGTCAACTTGACAATGCAATTAAACATTCAAATTTGGTTCTGCCTCCTTGCCTTCTTTTTAAGATTTTTCCCATTAAGATAACATTGTGACAAACAACCCCATAGTGTGTGACAACTGACCCCTTGATGGGGTTGGTTGTCACAATGTGTCAGAGTGTCTTTGATGGTAAATTACTTCTTCATTACAATAAGTTGGAAAAAAAGAGAGACACACATTTCTAGCCAACACCTTAAGCTTCAATTTAATGTAGGAATGGCTATTGACAGATGTTTTGGTGATGAGCAATTCTCACTAGAGTAAATAGTGTGCCTACTTACCCCGTTCTCCCCTACCTAATTCTTTCGAGTTAAGACAAGACAACATCTCTCAGCCATTGTGTAGAACAGGTTCCCTCCACTTCAGCAGGATGGTTTGCCGGGCCAGAAGAGAGGTCAAAGCTATAGTACGTCGTTTATCTGCAGTTAGTCTAACCACCTCGTCAGTGACCCCAAAAAGAGCAATTAGAGGCTTTGGTTCCAACTTGATGTTTAACACCTGAGATAATGTTTGGAAGACCTCTATCCAGAACTTGTTAAGGCTGGGGCACAACCAATACATATGAAGAAGAGAAGCTTCATAAATGTTACATCTTATGCACAGTGGACTAACATCAGGGTAAATAGTGGATAATTTCGCTTTTGAGATATGAGCCCTATGAACCACTTTGAATTGGATCAGGCAATGTCGAGCGCATAGAGAGGTGGTATTAGCATGTTTAAGAATGGAGCTCCAGAGAAGCCCAGGTCCCCTTCCCATGCTGCTTTGATCTTATCCATAGAAGCATGTCTTAGGTCCAACATCCGGCCATATAACGCAGAGACAAGTCTCTTTTGAGATGGGTCCAAAGTAGGGCTGGCCCGAATGCCATTTTTCAGGCTTCGAGTATTCGTTGGTTTTTCCGAGCGAATATTCGGATATTTGTTCCAGAAAAACACACCATCAAACCAACATTAATAATGCCAATGTACTCACTGAAACAGTGTGTGAGCCGAGAAAGCAAGCTGCGTAGTTTGTTGATGCTTTAATAACTTTCGAACGGTAGTAATTGTCGGAGTTCCTTACTTTTCCCCCTTGGAGTCAACAGCTGTTTTTCCGTTCCAAATCAGCTGTCCTCTGCGCCATCGCAACCCGTACAGGAGCTTATCAATTCATCCAGGAACGTGCATCTTTTCGGCGAGTAAAACTCGGATACCGCCCCGGCGGGCCAGTAGGAAAAAAAAAGTTATGTTGAACCCTGTAGACAGAAACAAACGGAGGGACTCGACTCAGTGGACAGTTCCTATAGTCGCGCAGTTTGTCTGCCGACATGGCTCTGTGTTTTCATGATCTACAATCAGATCGCGGAAGTCTTTCCCATTGAAATTGCTAACGGGGGGAATATCCCCGGTTATTATTTTAGCCACAAAACCCGCAGTTCTTCTGCGCGGCGGCTCACTCACTGGCAAGATCTCACGGTGAAACGCTGCTTTGCTCGGACGAAGGCATTGTGTGTTTCTAAAGGCCAGGACACACCAGTCCGACTACCCGAAAATGGAGACTGCCGATTCATGGAGCTCCAGTCTTCCCGTCGCGGCCGAAAAAGTGCAAAGAACACACCAAACCGACTGCTGACTTTCCGTACGCTCTGCGCTTGCGCGGGACGTAATGTCTCCATAACAGCAGGCAGCGCTAATCTGTATTGTGGCCCGAAAAAATATGGAAGCCGGAAATGATGGGACGGTCTCTAGACCATAAACATAGATAGAAATACGTATTTATATTTATGGACCATAAAGAGCACCATTTTTAGCAGAGAGTGTCGAGCATGGTGTCGAGCAGTCAACAAGTGTTTGTGCTAGCCGCCTCACTTCCGGGCTTCACTGATTCGCTAGCCCTCCACAAATCAAATTGCTCCAACTGAAAGACTGCCCGCCGCAAAAGAAAAAGAAGCCCGACGACAACTTGAGCGCAAGTGGAAAACCGGTCATTGGTTTGACACATTCACATCCCTAATGCATAGAGAAAGTAGTAAACACTACCTACCACACCACAACGACTGATCAGACCTTCATTTCTTTTTTTTTTATGTTTGAACATGATTTCTGCAGGTGAACTATTCATTAAACTGCCCAAATTCAAGAATAAAAACAATCATCAAACTTCTGGACTTTAAAATACTGGCCGACTCCTTCCACATACTTTCAGTTGTAGGCTTCAAATTCAATATGTTTGCCTGGTTTTATATTATGTGTATGAGCAATATCAATATTTCATATCATTAACTAAAAGAAAAATAACCAAATCTAAAGCGAATATCTATACTGTTACAGTATTAGATATTCCCTTTAGATTTGGTTATTTTTCTAATATAGGTATTATAATTATTCACACTAAATTATGGAGAAGAAAAAAAGTGTGTGCAGGGCCAGTGAAAATGTACATGGGGCCAGTAAAACTCAGATCCACTGGCCCGGCGGGCCAGTAGGAAAAAAAAGTTATGTTGAACCCTGCAAGTAGACTAATAATAACATTAATGAACTAGAACTGCAAGCAGTTGTGAACGGGGGCCAAGCCTCCCACGCGACTCGGGATCGGGCGTCGTCGTCCACGGCGCCGGCCCCTCGCTTCACGGAATCCGGGGATGTAAAGTTTTTGAATGTGGGATGTTTGGTTTGGGAGTTATAGACCAAAAGGCAAAAAAATCGCAGAGTAAGATGCTCAAGTGTGTTTTTGGAGCAATTTAAGGAAAAAGTAGAACCAACCTGAGAACCATAGGACAAACAAAGTTTGGTGTTAATAGGATGAATCGTTTTGGATTTAGGAGCAGTTTGGTACAAGGTAGCTAATGTGCAAATCTTTAAAGTGCTACCGTTTGGTCTCCTGACATTCTTTATACAACTTTTGCTCGTGGGAGTCAGTAGAGCATAATGCTTTTGGTTTCGTCCAAATCGGGCAAAAACTGTAGGAGGAGTGTGTTTTGGTGACTGACACAGTCTTTGTGATGTAGCGGAAAAAAAACCCATACGCAAATGGGCGCGGCCTATCTCAAAAGATGCAGCTGACTTGTGGGCATCTGTGGATATAAAGTGTTTGACTGTAGGATGCGTAACGCGTTTTCTTAGCTTTTTGTGGTTTTGGCGCCCCCTATGGATGACATTCGCAAAACTACGTTTGATAGAAAGATGCAGCTCAATGTACCAAACAAGTGGATGTCAAGTTTTTGAATGTGCGATGTTTGGTTGGGGAGTTATGAGCAAAATCAAATTGTCAACCTCTCCATTGTAAAGACAATATGGCCAAGAAATTCCTATGTATGCCGGACTTATTAAACAAATTAATAAGTCCAGCATACATAGGAATTTCTTGGGCCATATTTTTTTTATAGACTCAGGTATGCCCCATGATAGTGTCCCTTGAGTTTCAAGAAAATCCCTTTTTTCTTTTTTTTTAAAGGGATTTTCGAAAATCTTTAAAGCGCTACCGTTTGGTCTTCCGATGGTCGTAGAAAAATTATTTTACCAACTTTTGCTCGTGGGAGTCGGTGGAGCATAATGCTTTTGGTTTCGTCCAAATCGGGCAAAAACTGTAGGATGAGTATGTTTTGGTGACTGACACAGTTTTTGCGATGTAGCGAAAAATCTATAATACGCAAATGGGCGTGGCCTATCTCAAAAGATGCAACTGACTTGTGGGCATCTGTGGATATAAAGTTTTTGACTGTGGGATGTTCGGTGTGGAAGTTATAGCCCCAAACACGTTTTCTTTGCTTTTTGTGGTTTTGGCGTCCCCTATGGATGACATTCGGAAAACTTTGTTACATAGAAAGATGCAGCTCAATGTACCAAACAAGTGGATGTCAAGTTTTTGAATGTGCGATGTTTGGTTGGGGAGTTATAGCAAAATCAAATGGTCAACCTCTCCATAGTAAAGACACTATTTTGAATTTTCCCGCCAAAACACTTCGAAACAGGAAGTAAAAGTGAAAAACTAATTTGTATAATAAGTCCGGCATACATAGGAATTTCTAGGCCATATTTCTTTTATAGACTCAGGTATGCCCCATGATAGTCTCCCTTCAGTTTCAAGAAAATCCCTCTTTTTTTTTTTTTTTTTTTTTTTTTACGGATTTTCGCAAATCTTTAAAGCGCTAGCGTTTGGTCTTCCGATGGTCGCAGAAAAATTATTTGACCAACTTTTGCTCGTGGGAGTCGGTAGAGCATAATGCTTTTGGTTTCGTCCAAATCGGGCGAAAACTCTAGTAGGAGTATGTTTTGGTGACTGACACAGTTTTTGCGATGTAGCGAAAAATGTATATATACGCAAATGGGCGTGGTCTATCTCAAAAGATGCATCTGTCTTGTGTGCATCTGTGGATATAAAGTTTTTGACTGTCGGACTTTCGGTGTAGGAGTTATAGCCCCAAACGCGTTTTCCTTTGTTGTAGCGCCACCTAGTGGCCGGCATGTCTGAATTTCTTCGTCTGCGTACCAGGCACGGACCTGGATCTAGTCATGCAAGTGGCATGTCCCAACCCTTTACGGTTTGGGCTGCAGCACCAGTTTTACACGACGCCAAATAATAATAGGCATAAGAATAATCCCAGCAAAAACAATAGGGTTCCCTGCCCAGCAGGGCTATGGAACCGCGTTGCTCTGCCAAACCCAGTCCCAGGCCCTTCTCGGGCTTGGCCCCCTAATAATCCCAGCAAAAACAATAGTGTTCCCTGCCCAGCAGGGCTATGGAACCGCATTGCTCTGCAAAACGCGGTCCCAGGCCCTTCTCGGGCTTGGCCCCCTAATTATTGGTTATCGCATCACAGAAGGCCTATTGGCCTATAATAATAAAAAACACCACCGTAACTGTTGACAGTTTAAAAATGTTTTGAATGAAATTCAAACCTCAGTGAATCAGTGATTTGTATGCAGAATGCTTGTGCCTGAAACATACAGTGGTTTTGTACAGATAAATAAATAAATAAATAAATATTACCAGGTTCTCAATAGTATTTAAATTTAGGGGGGGTGCAAAGAGAAATTCTGTCCCCTGGGGGGGCATGACAGAAAATAGTTGAGAACCACTGCCCTAAGGTAAACCTTAAGGGTGTCCCATCCAATCAAGCTAGTTGAATTGAATCGCCACTGCCTGCTCTTTTGAGGGAGATCTCTCTCGTAGGCAAAAATATTGACACACACGGGGCGGGTGTCCGTTTGCTAGCAAACAAAATTGAGATACACGAAGGAAGATTGAGAGATACTTTTGAACCTACATTGTTGCACCCACTAAATCAATAATGCACAGACACTGCGGAGAATAAAGTAAGATGTCTTCCTACCTTCATGCTTATTTACCCCAAAGCATCCCATATTTTCTCCCTTTCACCCGTGCGGGCTGTGTATGCAAGCTACAGGTGCAGCTGCGCACCACTTTTGCACCGTGTCAAAGGGCATTATAGAAGTGCGATTAATCTGCGTTAATTTTTTTTATCGCGTTAATTTTTCTGTGATTAATTAATCGAAATTAACGCTTTAATTTGACAGCCCTAGAAAAAACCTTTCTTATTTTAACAGGGTGGTTTAAACCTTTGACATTCCAGCTTACTATATTGAGTAGGGCCCGACCGATATAGATTTTTGGATGCCGATTATTATTCCGATAATGGTTAAATCAGCCAATACTTTTTTTTTAATCCCATAAATATATATTGAGAAAATTTACTTTTTTTAACCCTTAAATATATACAAATACTTGTTACTGTCAATAGGTACCCTGTACATTTGAATCCATGAATCTGGTGCACTTTGAGAGGATAATATGCACTTAAATAATTTCTAAAATTATTCTATCAACACAGACATTTACATCGATAGTCTGGCGTTATAATTGATTGGCCTCGGGTGTACTGTGGAGTGGGTAAGACTGTTTTAGTAGCAGGCTAGGTATCCCCCCGATGCCGTGCGCTAGCTTAGCACGAGCGCACTCTGCAACTAGAAGGACTGAATTAAATGTGTTGAAAACTGTCTCCACTGATAAAGAACACCAAGGCTAACTTGGGAATAAGGCCCTATGTCTAAAATCCTGAACTACCCCTTTAAGAATCCTACTGGCCCCTGAAGTCGTGGCAAATTATGGTGGATTTTTATCCATCCTATTTGACAAAATGCAGTTAAAATCGCCTCCAATCAAAAGGACTCCCGTAGCTTTTTCTATAATAATTTCACTGATTTTCTTAAAAAATTTAGGATCGCTTTCATTTGGAGCGTAGATATTCAGCATTGAGACAGTCACACCACAAATTGACCCACTCACCAAAATAAATCTCCCCTCTTTATCCTTAATTTCTGAATGTAAACAAAACTGCAGTGAGCTGTGCAGCAGTATTGCCACCCCACGCCTTCTCCCTGAACCATGAGATGAAAAATACACTTGGCTGGCCCATGACCTCTTAAGTTTCATATGTTCAGAATCTGATAGGTGGCTTTCTTGTATGAAGGCTATATTACATTTAAGATGCTTAAGCTTATTGAGCATTTTTTTCCTTTTTATGGGGCTATGTAAGCCCTTAACGTTATAGCTAATTACTCTCACACCATCCATTAACGCTTACGTATGCAAACTGTTTAGCCATTTTTTTATCCATAAAGGGATTAGACATTGCCGTTCTATGTGACCTTGAGGCTCATTGTTATACATATCCCATGTTGTAAAGCAAAACATTAACACGAACACTGTAACTATGAACATGAAAAACACTATAACATTCTGCATCCAGACTTCCAATTTGTTCACCCATAACCATATGGGTCTTCCTTGCAGAAACGTTAACAAAACAATAAAATGTACTTGAGTTGACCATGAAAAAATATTTTTTGCAAGGAAGTGAAGGATTATCCAGAACCTCCCTAAAGGAGTCTGGGCCTTGACTGCAAGTTCGTTATTGCAGTCTCGCAGTAGATCTGTGTCCTCTCCAACCATCACAAATGTCCTGTGTTTTTGTCTCCCACTCTTGTCGCAGACATTAAAATAAAATAAAAATTAAGTGTTTTTAATCCGCCACTGGAAAAAGTATAGTGCCTTATCCATAAAGTCATCATCCAACAAAACAGGAACCAAGTCTCAACATGTTACTTTTCTCTTTCCCTTCATTGTTGGGCCCACTACTCAGAAGGCAAGCTTATCAATCTAAATAATTTTTTCAGTTCTGCCACTTCACAGTGCAATTAGACCCGTCCCAGATATCATCTGAGGTGTAATTGTAGAAATGATAGCATTTAAAGCTCTTAAGCCAATATGAAAATCATAAACAGCCTGCACATAGGAATAAAACATTTAAATTAAATAAAAAAGGCCTCTCATAGAACAAGCACAAATTTAGTAGCTTACCTCCATTATAAAGCAGCGAGCCAGGTTACTATTACCCCCCCTCCCCGCCGCATCCGAGGGAGAGCAGGGAGGGGAGGACGAAGCAGAGAAAAGTCATGCTAGAAAAGAGGTAGTCACCGTAGCTTCATTATGCGTTTTCTCCCAAACCAGCAATGAACTGGTAAACTGCAGCAGGCATGTTGAAAGTATGTGTGCGTCCTCCGTGGGTCACGAGCAACTTGGCTGGAAAGAGCATCCTGTGTTTGTCGATTCCCTTCTCCCTCAGCTTCTGCCGCACTTCATAGAAGTCTCGCTGTTTGTATACTTCAGCCGATAAATCCGGGTGGAATCTGATGTTGTTGTTCTTGTAGATCAGCTGGCCTTTTGCTCGTGATGCTCTCCAAACGCGCTCCTTGTCTCGATAGTTTTGAAACTTCACAATGAATGTTCGCGGGGAGGAGGCAGGGATGCGCGCCGGTCCGGTAATGCGGTGAGCCCGCTCCAGTATCACCGGTGGCTGCACGCTCAGATTTTCGGTAAACCATTTTTCCATAAAGGCGCAAGAATCCATCCCCTCCTCCTTCTCGGGTATGCCCACGATTCTCATATTATTGCGGCGGCTTCTGTTTTCCAGGTAATCAGCCTTCGTTTCCAAAAACTTCACCTTTCCTTCCAGCGCACTGACTTTTGTTTGCAGACCGCTAATTGAATCCTCAGCCGAGGATACCCGTTCTTCAGCCTGTGTGATGCGCGCGTTGCATTCACGTATGTTCGCCTGAACATCCTTGATAGCCGTTAACACACTGCTTATTTCTGTATGAAAGTCATGTTTGAGGGATTTAATGGCTTGCATAATATCGGCGCTGGTTGGATCGTTCACCTGCGCGCTGTCCGTGTCCATCAACATGGCGTCCCCTTCACTGTGCTCTGGTTCAGACACACTGTCCTCGCTAGCTTGAAAGTCTAGAGAGTTGAGCGATTTCTTAGACTTGTTTCTTGACGCTTTTCTGGGCATGTTTAACTTAAAGTGACATTAGGTGGACTTTAAGTAGTTCTAGGATAGCAGTTGGGCGGTTTTGCAGCATTTATCTTAAGTTCAGCGACGGAGCGGGGAGAAGTGCTGCCGTTCAGCTCGACGCCATTACCGGAAGCCCCTCTTGCGATTTTTTTTTAACCGTGCACACGAGAGCAGAGTAGCTACGGAGCTGTCTACTCCTCACCGCTGACTGCACTTACTAGCCTCGTTCGACTTAGAGCCGTCTTGCTCAGATCTGCGCAACTATGACGCGCGTCTTGCTGAGCGCACAACAAAAATGCTGTGCGCTCAGCAAGACGAGTGTCATAATTGCGCAGGTCTTAGCAAGACGGCGACATCCCAAACAAGGCTACTTACACTGATAGAAGCCCCCGGCCACCTGCAGCAGACAGCACCGTGTGCCAGGTGATGTTTGTGAACACGAATTGTTTTATATGTCCACATTCAATAGGCCAGTGCATATCTATGAAGTAGCTAACTTGTAGTTATATGGCAACAAAAAAAGTGTGTAAAGTGAGTTTGTAAATATGTAAATAGGCCTAGTTAATTTGTAAACTACCGTGTCAGCATTTTCTATTAATTTTGCCTCTTTCAGAAAAGCATAGGCGATAAATGCAAATTAGTTGATAATGTAATCTAGCTCCTACTAGTTACCTTTGGGCCAACAACTAGGCTATTTTCCTTACAGGAGTCAGCAGAGATAGAGTAGGAAAAATCAGAGGGCTTGGATGTAGAAGTGGTTGTGGTGAAAATGGGGAAAAAAAAATCCTTTTCCTAAAGGAATGTCTGAAGAATTTCACATAGTGATGCAAAATCAAAAAAACAATTAAATGTATCATCTGTTGTCAGTGTGCTCCAAAACATGCTGGCAATACAATATCAATAGGCCTAATATAGTTAAAATTGGGAAACATTTTAATAGATGCGTTACAGGTCTATTTAATGTTTGCCCCTAAATGTTCTGCTTGCGCCCCTAAAAATTCTGAGTTAGGGGCGACAGTGCTCCTAGTAAAAAAAGTTAGTCTTGAGCCCTGCCAACATTTTTAAAAAAGCACATTTTAGCAACATTGGAAATGGTATATGGCAATCTTGCTTCACCGCTACTAATGTTTCCTCCAGTGCTTTATGGCAAAAAAAATATTTACTCGCAAGCGCTGTGTCTCTGCGGCTCTGCGCGCGCGTAACGAGCAGGAACATGCTAGTGTAGGCCTACAAGATTTATTTCCTAATTTTCAATGCTGCTTTATATTTATGTTTAAATTGGGGAAAAACTTATTCCAAAACAAACAATAACCTCTGTATTTAAAAATAAATTAAAACAGTAGAAGTTGCACTTTTATTTAATTGTATTTTCTACTGTCTGCATGTTTGCACAAAATGTGTCCCTGTACATAGCAAACAAAATTGCACAACTGTAAGGTCAGTGTCTGTTGTATTTTTGTATTCAAATAAACAGTTGTTTATTTCATTAGTGCGTATTGGCATCTTTGAGCAAAAAAACACTGTGCCAGTGTTGTGGCTGAATAGAGCAGTGTTTCTCAATCCTCGCCTGTGTTCTTGTCCTGGACATGTTAGACCTCTCCTGCTTCAACTGCTGATTCACAGCAATCTGTGCTAAACTAATATATTTAGAAATGGAGAATCGAAACGTGACCTAAAATTGAAAACCAAATCGAGGATTTGGTGAATGGTGACACCCCTAGTGATGAGCCAGCGTTTATGCACACTGAATGTCCACAAGTCCAAGCCTCATCCCATCATTAATATTTGGTCTTCCCTCATTGATTGATTGATTGATTTATATTTATTTCGTCCATGGATGTCTTCCAACAAAACTCATTTCAACATTCTCACATGTACAATCTATAAAACCATGACGAAAAGGAGGCAGGGTGAAGAATATCTTATATTTCCTGCCCCCTCAAAACAAAACAAACAAAAAGAAAAACACTCTACATGTCAACTCATGTCAGTGCATGACGATAATAAATGAAAAAAAATAGAAACCAAAACATCAATCTGAAACTGATTCCAAAACAAAGCAAACCATGGTCACAACCATCAATATAGAAATCATAAATTTTTCTTTCTATATTATATATAATAATATACAATATTTTTATTTCTATAAGTGCTCATACAAATTCACTGTTTTCTCTTTAAATCGTTTTTTAAACTGAAATATATTTGTACATTGCTGTAGTTCACGTTGCAGAGAATTCCATACTTTCGCTCCTACCACTGAAGTACACATTTGCTTTGCTGTTGTCCTTGCAACTTGATGCTTAAAGTGTCCTTTTCTTCTTCCTTCATTTTCTATAAGGATAAACAGATTTTGAAGATTTGCTGGCAGTACTTTATTTTTTGCTTTAAACATAATAAGTGTCTGTAATTCGACCAATTCTTTAAATTTTAAAAGTTTAGAGTGAAAAAATAAGATATTTGTGTGCTCTCTATAACCAGTTTTAAATATAATTCTTATTATTCTCTTTTGTAGCAGATAGAGTGACTTTGTGTTGCTTTGGTATGTGTTTCCCCACACCTCCACACAGTAGCTGATGTAGGGCAACACTAGCGCACAATACAGGGTTCTCAATGCCTTATAATCTAACACATATTTTACTTTATTTAATACAAAAGTATTCTTAGATATTTTTTTCTGTATGTGTGAGATATGTGGTTTCCACGTCAACCCTTCATCTAGGAGCACATCCAAAAACCTAATTTCCTTAACGCTTTCAATGATTGTTCCTGCTATAGATAGTACAGTACTTTCATCTTTTTTTCTATTACCGAAAAGCATGAACTTCGTTTTCTTTAAATTTAAAGATAATCTATTAATATCAAACCATTCCTTCAGTTTGACCATTTCTTGTTCCATACTTTTTACTAATTCATTTAAATCATTTCCAGAAAGGTAAAAGTTTGTATCATCTGCGAATAGAACAAAATTCAGTAACTTAGATACATCACAGATGTCGTTAATGTAAAGTATAAATAATATCGGTCCTAAAACTAAACCTTGCGGTATCCCACATAGAATTTGCATATTATTGGATTTGTTATCGTTATACTGAACATACTGTTGTCTTTTGTTCAAATAACTACAATGACAATAGAACTGTTCTATTTATTCATGCAACATTTGTATCAAAGTGCTCTACATCTTGTAATATAAGTTGTTTTAGTATTTATTTAATAATTAAAAGTATCTGCTTTTCTTCTTTTAGGCAACACATCAGATGATGATGAGTGTTACTCACAGGAGCCAGGTGAAGATGACATTGGACCAGTCCTACAGGTGAAGGCTTCCTCTTGGGATTTGACTTGTTTATTTTCATACATGCCATTGTGTTTTATGCTTCACTTGTAAGTCAAACTCCCTGCATGAACTTAGCAGCAGGTGAGGTGGGGCCAAGTCTGGAAGCTTGTGTTTACAAAACACAACCGACAAATCCTACCTATGCGAAATACATATCTTTAAATTCTGTCTTTCCAGAAAAAAATTAGGGATGCACCGAACATTCAGCAAAATGGCAAAATAATTCATTTTCGGTTTTTAAAAGAGCTGTGCGCTTGTAAACCAGGAAATGGCAGTAAAGAGAGACGTATGCTAGTCCACGTCTCTTTGTGAGCGCGCAGCAGGAGCAGTTTGCTGCGTGCATGAAAATATCAGAGTCCAGTGTGGGAGCATTTTTCAAACTGGATGAAACACGGCACAGACAGTGCAATGCTTTATGCAGCATAAAGTTAAAACGCTCGTCCAAGACGGATGTTTGATCACCATAGAAGCAGCGATTCACCCGGTGAAACTCTGTGACAGTTGGTAACGGTGTCATTCACAGTGACACCTCGCCGGTGAAGGCCGCAGCGCAAAAAAAACTTTAGTTTGACAGCTAAAATAATAACCGGAGATATCCTGTCAGTTAGCGCTGTTGGGGGAAAAGGCTCCTACGGTCTGATTGTATTTCTCGAGCCTGAATACACAGAGCCATGTCGGCAAACTGACAGCGCGACTAAATATGTCCAGCGAGCCGCCTCCCCCCCCCCGTTAGTTTCAGTCTACAGACGAAAAAGTTACAATCACCTCCTAAGCATGGACATCGTTTAAAGCCTCTCATTGTTATGATCAGGGCTGTGATGCAAATTCTGAAGTCTGAACATTACCGTGGGAGCTGTGGTGCAGTTTTTTTTAGAGCAACTCAACCTGCACTGCACTGCAAAAAATGGAAAAAGGCAATAAGTCGATCTTTTTGTAGATTCATCCTCATATAAGTCAAGGTAAAAATCAGTGAGTGGTTCACAGATTAATTCCTAGTAAAATATAAATTTTACTCTTAGATTAGAAGGTTTTACTGTTTATTTATTTATTTAGGGTTGCTTTTTAGTTGTAGGCTATCTTTGAGGAGAACATTTGGGAGTTCATGTATGCAATGTTGAAATAATTGACTAAATAATAAACAAAACTGCAAAAGCCTCTTCTGGTATTCGGTTTCGGCCAACTGTTTAATTTTATTCGGTTTCGGTTTCGGCCAAGAATTTTAATTTCGGTGCATCCCTAGAAAAAATGGATGTTGGAAAAAGTAAAAGCATTCCACTTAATCGGTATGATCTAACAATGATTCTGGCAAATCAAGTTGGAAAATAACATGGTTCCTGCGGGTCCTTAAAAAGTCTTAAATTAATTTTGTGAGAGCTAAATTTTATTTTCTATTGAACAAATTTTTTTCTGGCATTTTTAGGGTCTTAATTTAAATTTTTGGTGGTCTTTAAAAGGTCTTAAAATGTTTTAAATTTGACTTTAAAAATGGTGCAAGAACCCTGAATAAGTTATCCATTGGCCGGTTGTGATTTTCTGTCTGTCAGTGACACATGTAATGGTGATGAATGAGTTGTTTCTAACCGTGTGTGTGTGTGTGTGTGTGTGTGTGTGTGTGTGTGTGTGTGTGTGTGTGTGTGTGTGTGTGTGTGTGTGTGTGTGTGTGTGTGTGTGTGTGTGTGTGTGTGTGTGTGTGTGTGTGTGTGTGTGTGTGTGTGTGTGTGTGTGTGTGTGTGTGTGTGTGTGTGTGTGTGTGTGGCAGTTTGACTATGCTGCCCTAGCAGACAAGCTGTTTGACTTAGCCAGTCGGAGCAGCACACCCAGCCACAACAGACAGAGACTCTACAAAATCATCAAAGTGTGAGTAGAAGGTTTAACACTATCCTTTGTGTGACTATGGTGTGAGCTAGTGGGAACAGAAGAGGTCACATGAATTTGAGCATGTTAAGTTGGGATTTCTTCCAGTCTCACCTGTGTCTCTAGATTAGGGATGTAACAATATACCGCAAAACGGTCGTTCGCGATATGAAAAGTCCACGAATGTCAACCGTAAGTTTTTTCTTGTTATACCGCGTCACGGTATTGAGGCGAGCGTGCATGGTAAATGCGCTCCGTCATTGTGGAGAGTCTGGTAAGCAACGTTGTCATAAACGTAGCACTCAATCTAACACTGTATGGGTCACACCAACATTGGAAACCAAACAATAACACATTGACACAACATCTTATCACTGAAACATGACTTCTAACTTTAAACTGAACAGTCACGTCTCACGTGGGCCGTTGTTTACACTAGCGCGTGCAGCTTCACAACATTGAGTCACGTAGCAGCAAAGAAGAGAGAGAAAGAGAAAAGGGAGAGATAGAGAAAAAGATAGACTAGCTTACCAGACTGAAGAGAAAGTTGCTCGCGAGTCAATTATATCATTATGAATCCAGGCGAACGTGAGGAAATGAGATTATAAAAAAAAAAAAAAAAAAAAAAAAAAAATAGAATAGAATAGAATCCACCGCCACCGCGCGTTAAATCCCCGGTAAAGTCGGCGAACTTCCGTGAAAGGCAGATGAAGGAAATAAGTCCAAAGATCCTTGATATATTCATATATTCATCACAACTTCACGTGAACTCAGCAGACAGTAGCTAACAGCATGTTGCGCAATACTATGGAATCCCTACTATGTCAAACTTAGGTGACACTACTTTGGTCAAATGAAGGTGACGTTGCGAAAGTGTGAGGAAGGGAGGGGGGAGAGGAGTGCACTGCAAAAACATTGATTTTGAGACTGCAATTTAAGTTAATAACAAATAAAAATCATAAATAAATATTTTACAGAGTTCATTGTGCTTGTCATAATGTAGGCCTAATAAGGTAAAAGCATGGCTTGCAAAAATAGAGTTGATAAGCAAATAAAACATAAATAAATGGGGAAATTATCACACTATTTAAATTATTTTTATTTTATACATACTTTTACAGTTACAGACAAGTGACTAAATTAAGTTTAGATTTAAAATTCCTATTTCAGTTTGAAAAATATAGGTGTAATGCTTCTTTAAAAACAGCAGTAGAGAAGCAGTGTCTTTGTTTTGGTGATAAGTTGTTTAAATCTCTCAGAAATCTCTTCTTCATATTAAGATATAAAAAATTTGAATTATTCTTGTGTTTATGTTTTATTTAAATCAGCGGTACAACATTTCATTTGAGGGGGTAGAAATGAATTCCGCGCTTAATATCGTATCGTGATATCGTGATATCAATCGCAATATCGTATCGTATCGTATCGTACCCAAAATTTCATATCGTTACATCCCTACTCTAGATGTGATCCAGGTGTAATGTGTTGATGTGAGCTCAGTGTGACACGCTGCGACAGGAGTTATTCAAACAGTAGCCTCCATGTTTCCTTTCCTCCCTCTGATAGCAGACCCAGACAAAGCAGCATTATAGGGGACATATTATGAAAAGCTGACTCTCTCTGTGTTTGGATTGTTGGTGTCCCTACCAGCCCACAAAAGCCGAAATAAGACAACTTTGTATGTTGCTTTTGGGCTGGTCAGAAAATGTGTGAATCGAGCAGGCGGTTCAAATAAGCTGTAGTGTGACTTAACACCAGAGATGGACACTTAAATCCCTAAATGAGCATAATTGTTCCCCCTTAAATTTGGAGATAATGGCATGGTTGACTGTCCTGCTAGACCTATTGTTAAAACATAATGGCCGACTACATTTACAATTTGTCCACCGTGCACAATATTATCTATTATTATATTATAATATATATTATATTATATAATATATATTATATTATATATTATTAATATTACTGCATCGATAATATTAATATTACTGCATCGATAACCTGCCACCTTACCTGAAAAGCAATTTTCTTGAATTCACTCTAGTCTACTGTAGGTGAATGTAAATTGAAGATTGGCACGAGTGATCAATTACTCCAGTAGTCCTCGTTTCAAATGAATTCAAATGGTAAACAAGCACACAATTATAATTTTCTCATGTGCGTTTATTTTAAAACCTTGTAAAACACCGATTCAAGCGTCTGTGCACCGTCAACAACCCACATTCAATAATCTGTCCAGACAGCAAGGTTTTCTTTAATCACTAGCCCCTTTTACACAGCCAGTGAAAGCCGGGAATATGCCGGAATTTCGGCCCTCCGCCCTGCTGTTTAAATGCGACCGTTGCGGAACGAGGGAAGAAAGGTGCGAGAGATTGTTCCGGGAATTTTACTACCTCTGGGGGTAGTAATGGCGCTTTTCCACCGCACATGTAGCTCGACTCAACTCGACTCAGTTCAACTTGGTTTGGTAGCAGCACGGGTCGTTTTCCACCGCAAATAGTACCTCCTGGACGTGGGCGGGGTTGTCGTAAGGGGCTGAAAGCCTACTCCGGAGCAAAGTAGCAAAGCAGAAATTACGAGCAGTTGCACTATTAACTGAACCAACCGCCAAAAACACGGATGAATTTTTTTTAAGAAATACCCCCCTTGTATCTGTTTGCTAAAAGAAGTAGAAGAATATTGCTACGGGCCATTAAAAGGGATGGTTGTTGTCCCGATGTGTGACTCTGCCACACAGTCAGCTGTAGTGATGCGTCACGTACATCCCTATGCACGTAAACACGGGCATGATAAAGTTGACCGTTTAGTGCTTGTT
Source organism: Ammodytes marinus (assembly GCF_949987685.1). Taxonomy (NCBI): domain Eukaryota; kingdom Metazoa; phylum Chordata; class Actinopteri; order Uranoscopiformes; family Ammodytidae; genus Ammodytes; species Ammodytes marinus. The sequence continues at coordinate 1,275,898 of NC_137216.1, read as the reverse complement.
TCAGGATACGTGTTTTCAAATGCAAGCCGTGTCTCAGCCTGAATATTTTATTGAGGTAATCGGTTCAGTCCGAGGCTTGTAATGTAATCGCTCGCTATCATGTCTGTCCCAGCTGGCTATATTCTATTTAGCCTAGCTGCTAGCTGCCCTACATGTCTCGTCTCGTATGTTAAAAGTAACTTCCCCAACAACCAACACTGGATGAGCTTAGTGAATATATGGAAAAAAAATCGGATCTGTGATGCAAATCAAATGAAAGAGAGCCAGAGTAGGCTGCACGCGGCGTAAATACACTCAAAAGTCCCGGAGAGTTGGGAGAATAAACAACAGAATGAAGCCGGTAGTCTCTGGCCAATCAGAAGCGTCGGCAGACGGCCGGCCACTGCTTGGCCAGACAATAGTCTCTGGCCAATCAGTGGCCGGCCGTCTGCCGACGTCACCTTTTAGCATCGGCTCAGCTCGCTTGGAACCTAAAGCGAGGCGATACCAAAAAAGCAGCCGCTACTAGGTACCATGAAATTGCGGTGGAAACGCCAAAAATGCGAGTTGAGTTGAGCTGATACCATGCGGTGGAAAAGCGCCATAAGATTCCCGACACAATCAGTTCCGCCTCTCTGTTTAAATGCTCCAGCTTGTTGTTGCGGAACAGGGGGGCGTTTCACGTTCCATAGCCTATGTTCTAAACATGCGACCATGTTAGCAGTTGAAGGACGTGTGTTTAACATTAATCACGGCGGCCTGATGTCCCGTAAAAATCACCAAATAAAAGGAACGGCGTATAATCTAGCTGATCATAAGGTCCGTTGCTCAATCCAAACCCCCGCGCTTCATTTTGCAGAGTGTATGAGTCTATTTCTGCCCAGTAGAAGTTGTACAATGGGAAAGCTAGGCTAGGCTAAGTAAGGGATAAAGTATAGCGAACGGGTCACTTGCTAGAAATAAAGACCGACAAGCTGACGCAGGAGTTGTTCTCTTGTTCAGCTTGAAGGTCTTTATTTCTAGCAAGTGACCCGTTCGCTATACTTTATCCCGCTTATTACATGGCTACTACAAAAAATAAAGCAATTCAAGCAACATGTTGTTTTAACAGCCAAAAACAGTCTGCTACACGGTCGGAACTCACTCAGTAGCAACGGTTACTATGTCAAGCTGCGGCCAACCTAGAAGAGTTTAACAAAAAACAACTTGTTTCCCCAGCAACCCTGAGACCTTATATAATATAATAACTGGAATAGTCATTGCAAACCCACTAGGTTCTTATGTAACTAAAACGTAGTTCAGTACGCCAGTAAATCGGAACGACCAAGGATACGACCTAGTAACGGGGGAATAGTCTGCTCGCCCAGCTAGACTGTCTGCATCAGCTGACTGAAGACTCCGGCTCAGCTGTTAGCCACAGAGCTACTGTTTTGCTAACACAACTCAAGACTCGCACACTCTACAAATAATAATTCTAATCGGCCAATATGTTTAACAAAAGCTCCATCTAGCTAACAAAGCATTATCCCCCAACATAAATAACACAATTCACGGAGAAAATTACTGCAGAACATTTACATTGCGGGCTGCAGCCTGAAGTTACTGTCTAACTGTCAATATGCGGCCAAACGTACTCACGCCGTCTTGACTGGATTCCTGTCGGACATTAACCATGACTCCTGTGTTCCCTGCTCTCCTGATACATGCAAAGTCATGTTGAAAAAGTATTCCATTGTTTTCTGAACGAGTAGTAGCCCTGTTTGTAGACGTCTATCCATCAAAACTATGACGTAGATCCTTAGCAACGGTCATTATACCCTTGACAGCGGTCTGTCTTGCTGGAAATAACAGACCTGTAGAATGCTGTGATTTACATAGGATTCTCAAAGTGCCATGTAATAAGCTAGGCGGCGACCGGATCGCCGCCGCTATTATTATCCTAAGTCTGAGCGTATATCCACACTTTATTTCTGCCTACAGTAACGTGACTTCACACACTGTGTGTATGTTTATATCTGATTGGCAGATCTCTGCCCTCACAAAGAGACTCGCTCACAACCAACCTGTCACACAAACACACACACACACACACACGCACAGAGGTGAAGAGGATTGATTTTGTCAGTTTGGTTAACAGTCCTAGTGATGTTGGACTCAGCGTGTAGCGAGATCAACTGGCACATCGTGGGGACAGTAAAATACGGCACTCTTACTGCAAGCTCCAGCACTTCTGCTCTCAATTCACCGGCCAGTGTTGTTGTTGTAAAGCAGCTGACCGGCGCGGCGCTAAATGTTTACATCACACCTGGCGCTGTTTACAAGCACCTCTTTCATTCCGGAACGCTGTGTAAAAGGAGCTACTGATGCGCCAGCAGGCCGGCGTTGCTTGGTTCTGTGTAAATACCACAGAAGCAAGCAAAGCCGGCATTTGAGTGATGTTGTTCCGTCAATATGCCGCAATCTCTGTGTAAAAGGGGCTTCCGTTGCTGTCATCGGCTCTGTTCTCCTGTGCTTACGTAGCACTAGTAGTCTTAAAATGCATCAACATAGGCTATATGACTCCTGCAGAAGTACTGAAAATAAAATCAATTCAGCACCAACTGTTTCAGAGTTCCCATATGGATGATGAGATTAACCAGTGGCTGCTTTTCCAGAAAAGTTCCAGCTCTGCTCTATAACTGCCAAACAGCATTCAGTAATCCCAGTCACATGTAAGGCTGCTCCTGTCTGGCCCTAACCCCTTCAATGATGAACCTTTGCTCCAACTAAAGCTCCTGAAGAAAATGATTGATCCTTGGTAGTTTACCCTCCTACATGAATGATCTCTGCTTGAATCCAAACTCATGTTGTCTCTTCTTCTTGGTTTTGTGTTTCACTGCAGACTGCGTGACCTCAATGAAGGTAAGCATGGATCATTCTGCTTAAACCTGCAGTGTGTAGAATTTTGGGATTTCTTTTCATAGCAGACTTGGTAGAAAATAATTATAATAGTACGTTTAATTTAGTGCATAATAGCTGAATTTTTATTTTTTACCATTTAGAAAGGGTCTCTTATATCTTCGTATTTCTCCATACCATGGACCAAGGCATGGGCGCCACCATTTTGGAAGAGTCATAGTTGGAATGTCATCAGTTTACAGAAGCATAAAATAGAAAAGCTGGCCACACTGTGTCCATCAGAACTACCAGTTGGAATGTTCTTGAAGAATTTATGTTCCTTCTCTGAACAGGAGCCATAGAGACCAACTATTGTGATGACTTCATATTACACACTGCACCTTTTAATTATCTATGAAAACACAATCATTTTTGTACACCTTTCATCTCTGTGTCTGTCTATCTCACTGTCTCACTCTGTGTGGCTCAATGTCTGTCTTACTGTGTGTGTGTCTCGCCGTCTGTCTCTCACTGCCTGCCTCACTGTCTGTTTCACTGTCTTACTGTGTGTGTCTGACTGTCTGTATTACTGTGTGCCTGTCTTACTGTGTGTGTGTCTCGCCGTCTGTCTCTCACTGCCTGCCTCACTGTCTGTTTCACTGTGTGTGTCTCACTGTCTGTATCACTGCCTGTCTCACTGTGTGTCTCAGGCGTCTTTCCTCAGGTTGAGTATCCAGAGGAAGTCTCAACAGATGAGGATGATGAAATGTTTGGCAGCAGGAAAAGGATGAAGAGAAGAAGAAATCGCATGGAGAACGTTGAGGAAGTGTTACCTGCAACTAAGAAAAGCAAAGGTACCTCATGTTGGCCCATTCACCACATCCCTAGGAAACCTTTTCAAATCTGCTGTGAAATTTATTGAGCCCTCAAAACTGACAAGCTGTTAAAGATGGGCCTATCACAATATAAAATGTAGTTGGAGTTATACAGTATCCCACAAAAGTGAGTACACCCCTCGCATTTCTTCAAATATTTCATTATATCTTTACATGGGACAACACTGAAGAAATGTCACTTTGATACAATGTAAAGTAGTCAGTGTACAGCTTGTATAACGGTGTACATTTACTGTCCCCTCAAAATAACTCAACACACAGCCAACACACAGCCATTAATGTCTAAAGTGCTGGCAACAAAAGTGAGTACACCCATAAGTGAAAATGTCCAAATTTGGCCCAAAGTGTCAATATTTTGCGCGGCCACCATTATTTTGTTATGTTATATAATTGCAGTAGCTCATAAGATTAGATTAATTGTGCCGCACTACACTCAATATTACATTTAATATGACGAGATACATTTCAGGTGCACTGGTGCGACCAGTGAAAATATCTAGGCGCACTCCACAGATTTTTGGGCGCACGTGCACTTAACAAAATTACATTTATAAGCTTTATTTAGTACAATAAGAATTATACAGCCTGCTCAACATAGTGGTACCTTTACTGTTTTGAGGAGAAATGAAAATGTAACAAGATGTTGTCTTCTGCAAGAAGTGTTTTCCATGAGACAAGAAAGTGACCTGTGTATCTGCTACTTCAGGTTCATCCACACTCCAGCAAGACAAGGAGGATGAAACAGCTGACTTGATGGAGAGTCCTGAAAAGAACAAGAGGAAGAAAAAGAAAAAGAAGAAGAAAACAGTTCAGGGTCTTGAGGACAACACAGAGAGCTCCCAACAGGACTGTGTGCTGGCTCAAGCTCAGAGTGCAGCTGAAGGGAGTGAAGGGGGTCTGGAGGCTTCACAAGCCAAAGCAATGACACAAAGCTGCATATCATCTGGGGAAGTCTCAGAGGCTCAGTCACCAACTCCACTCATCTCTGAACCTGTCACCAAGCCTGATCCATGCAGCACTGATGCTACAGTCTCAGCAAAGACTAGAAAGAATGGCAAGAAGGTTAAGCTAGCAACAGAATCAAAGGTAGAACAAGATGCAGAAATCACATTAAGTAGTACAGCTGATTCCACTGGCCCTGCCAAGAAGGGCCTGAAGCCAGAGGAGAGTTTCCAGAAGCTCCAGGGTCAGTCACATGTCAACGGTTTGAGAACAGAAGCAGATCTCCCAACAACACTATGTGAGGATTCAGTGGAAGATGATCCAACCACCTTACTGGAGAAAGCAAGAGAATGTGCTGGTGAGGAAGCATCAGAAGATGCCCCAGCACCGAAACTGAAGAAGAAGAAAATTAAAGGCAAGCAGGAGGATCCAACCATAGATGCTGGAACCATTCTCAAGAAGAAGAAGAAAAATCCCAAAGCATGTCCAGAGAAGATGCAGTGTGAGAGCGGCGTGGAAACACCAGCCAAGAAGAAGAAGAAGAAGCTGGCAGTGGACAGGATGGATGGCAGTGGAGATGTAGAGCTTCAACTGAATGGAAGTTCCTCTGGGAAAGCAGCAGTTCACAGGAGAAAGATCATCCCGGTGGAGTTTGAATATGAGGCAGAAGAAGTGACAACATTAGGCAGTGTGAGTACTTCATTAGGGAAAATTATTGTGACATCTGATAACAATGAGGTTCTAATGTGATTTTGAATTTTTAGGATGTTGGAGAGCCGTCCACAACTCTGACCACTAAGAAGTCCAAGAAGGCTAAGACTCTGTCATCATTCATCACCTTCCAGAGCAACGCTGCAGTCCCAACACCTCTCTTTTGCAAAACTAAGGGAAGCCTTAGCACCCCACGGTCCACCAAGAAGGTAAGAGACACAGATTACAACAGTAGTTCAGGTGTTTCTCCATATCTGTGCAAATTAGTTCCCACCTCCTTTTTTCTTAAGTATCAAAGTGGTTCAGTGTTGCACAGCACCCCTTTTATTTGCGCTTCCACTCTCAAATGTTGGAAAGGGTCCCAAAATAAGGGGGAGAGACGCACCTGTTTTTAGGACCCTTTCGTTAGGGCACCTAAGGTAGGTCACCAGAATCCTTTCCGTGTGCGTTGCTGCCCGCCAGTTAGTAACCTGAAAGAAATGCCAGCAAGGCTACAGATTGAGCATCTCTCCTTCAAGCATTCAGGTCCCCCGGCACTTCGTAATAGTTCACTAAAGATTAAGAAACAAATATATGGGTATAACCCTATTGTCTAAAACCCTTTGAAAGTATGCCGTTAGCTTCCGTGCTAACATTCAGTACAGGCACTGTATTAATAAATATATTTTAAACTTTCTTAAAAATCTTATAAATCTTTTGACTGCAAAAATAGGTTACCTGAAATAAACAACCTATTTTAACTTTTCATGTTTCTAACCCCTCAACCTCTTTTTAACTATTCTCTCCAATGTTCTGCGGTCTGCTGACTGTCACAGCCTTAGAAAAGAGAAGGCTCTGCAGACAGCCAATCAGAGGTCTTTGAGTCAGAACAACCAGCCAATCAAAGCCTTAGCGGCAGAGGAATCAGCCAATCACAGACTAGTATAATGACGTTTACTGATATTGCTAATGCTAGCGCAGCGAGATTCAAACTTAAACTAACTATTGTCTCTGAGGTGGAGAAAACAGAGTAATCAGCCAAAGCATGGAGTTAACTAACACACAAGCAGAACCATGTTAAAGACACAACCCTCATATGTTGGAGAGGGACGATATACTAAACGCTGTGCACCGCGAGAGGCTCGCTGAAGCCCTGTACAGCAGCCCTATGACAGCAGCAAAGCACAGCTACGTCATGAGCGCTTGTTTGCGGGATAACAGTTCAACAACCAATGAAAACGTACACAATTCATTGTAACATATTCAACTTTAATAACATAACATAAACAAACATGGCGGATAGCAAGAAAAAGTGCCGGCAGTACAATGCCAATTACATTAGTTATGGATTTATCCCGTCACCGATGAACACCACTTTACCAATGTGTCTGCTCTGCGATCAGGTGTTCTCTAATAATTGTGTGTGTGTTTGTGTTTTTTTTTTTTTGGGGGGGGGGGGTATCTCGGTAAGGTTAGGGGGGCGTTTGCTCAAAAAAGGTTGAGAACCACTGGGCTACTACTTCAGGCTATGGACCCGTCGCTTCCAGAGAGGGGCGGGGGAAGCTCATTGATTGTATATTTACGAGGGGAGCTGCAGCTCTGTTTAAAAAAAATAGGCCATCGTGAGATTATCTGAACATCAGGGTATAGAGGCATACTACAATAAATGATCTGAACGGTTTTTTAAGCAAACAACTAAAATGTATTAGGGACCTCTAAGACCATATAATATTGACAGAAATAACGATGAGGTAATGTGTTTATGTTGTTGTAAATAAAGACTATTTCAGATGAATAATGGTCATCAGATGATGCTGGTGAGGCAAAGTAAACTTTGTTTTAGTAGGCTACCGCTCATTCATTTAGGAGTAAACACTGCAGTCTAGGTTCGCTCTGTGGAATTGTGTATACGTTGCTTGGCAACGCCCTCCCGCCCGCCTATCACTCTCCCTTTTAGCTTTTCTTCATTGCATTTTCTTTTTTTTCTTTGATGGTTCAGCCCCGTTATCAGTCATTATGACGACAAATAACTGTCTCAAACAAGGCTCCCGCTCCCCTTCTAGGATGACCAGATCGCATTTCCATTACTTTTCACACGTCCCGCAAATTGAGACGTTGTCCCGCATTGTCATTGAAAGTGAGCGCCCCTTTTTAAATGCGTGTTTTATAATCTGGCATTTATCCGATAGCTGTGAGGAGACAGCAGTCTCCGTTTGTCTGTGTGTGTGTGTATCGGGCTGCTGGGCTGTTATCTATAGCCTAGTGTTCTATAGTGCTGCCTGCAGTGCTTCAGCGTTTACCTTCCTGTTACTTCAAAATAAAAGCCAACTCACGTTTGTCAAGTGAAATGCTAATGTGAAGCAAGTGAAATGCTTTTAATGTGAAGCCGCAGCCTTAATGCTCTATTTGTTTAACAGTAGCTAACTTAACTGCTGCACGCTGATCTGAAGATAGTGTTTTTTTAATATAGAAAGCCGTGTCTCTGGCATTACCGGTGGTGACACGAGTTTATTTTGCAAAAAAAAATGCACTTTGTCCCGCATTGTCCCGCACAAACGTAGTCTTTGTCCCACATCTGGTGAATTGGGATCTGGTCTCCCTATCCCCTTCCCTCACCTGGAGTGATAGGCTTCTCAAATCGCGTTCCTGCGCCATACTGAAATCTGCGACCAATACGGATATGTGACCATAGAGCATGCACGAGCGAACCGAAAATCGGACTGGGTGTACGACCAGATCAAATGCAGTAATAAAAACTATATAAAAACGTCTTTCTTTGCACTGATGGTCTCGTTTGCTGTTAAAGGTAATTTATGATTATGAGAGGAAACATGAGGCTGTTTTAAAAGATATTTAAATGTTACTCGTTGCCGCTTTAAGTGCACAATAGATCAAGGGATGCTGTCTCATATATTCATACAATGTCAAAGGTTCCAAACCTTTTGGGGTCATCTATTTGATTTTCTTTCCAAAGAGTTTTCCCCTGACCCCTTAACTGCACTTTTTGTGGTGGACAAGTAATGGCGCTTTTCCACTACGTGGTATCAGCTCAACTCAACTCGCATTGTCCATATATTCGCTAAGCTCACCCAGTTGTGTTGGATGTTGGGGATGTTACTTTCAACATACTGAACACGACACAAGAGGAGACATGTAGGGCAGCTAACCTTGTAGCCAGCAGGGACAGAAATTATAGCGACCGATTACATTACTTGTAAGCCTCGGACTGCACGGAATTACTTCAATAAATTATTCAGGCTGAGGCACGGCTTGCATTTGAAAACACGTATCCTAAAACAAGCACTAAACAGTACATTTTATGATGCCCGTGCAGTGTTTCCCTCAGGAAATGTCTTATGCCTCGTTTCCACCGAGTAGAGCGGGTCGGAGCGGAGCGGCACAGCTCACTTTTAAGAATCTCTGTGTTGTTTCCACCGCCGACCCTACCCTTACTGGTAGGGCGGGGTTTAGGCTGGACTGCGATGGTCAAGCCAGCGGTCTCTTGTTTTTGCTTGGTCAAACCAGCCGCTTCTTTATTTATTCCCCCCGTGTTGTGAGCACAGAGATGGTTCGGTGCAACTGATAGAGACAGTGAGCGAACAGCGCTGGCTGCGGCAGCTACGTGAAATCGTAGCAGTGGGACACAGTGTAGCCAACTGATTCATTTAATGACGAGGAAAAACACCACACAATAAACAGTGCCGCGCTCACATTTTCGCCAAAACTCTCTTCACTCTAGTCGAGGTGACTACAAACGGCGGAAATGATTCAAACCAGCCGCTTCTTTATTTATTCCCCCCGTGTTGTTGTGAGCGTGTATTTACTACTATCTATGGCGTAAACACACAGAGACGGCTCGGCGCAACTCATAGAGACAGTGAGCGAACAGTGCTGGCTGCGGCAGCTACGTGACTATGGGACACAGTGTAACCAACTGATTAATTTATTGACGAGGAAAAACACCACACAATAAACAGTGATGTGCTCACATTTTCGCCAAAACACAAGACTATCTTCACTCTTGCCGAGATGACTACACATGGCGGAAATGATTCTTTCTTCCAATCAAATGACGGCAGTGTGTAGCTCCGCCTTTTAGGCACCCTTTCAGGCGGCTAGTACCCCTACGGAGGAGTACTGAGATTTGGAGCGGCTCAGAGCGGTTAGGTGCACTTAAACCATACCCTACCCAACTTTTGGCAAATGAAAAGCCAAACTACCCGATCCGACCCGCTCTACTCGGTGGAAACGAGGCATTAGTCAAGGTGGTCAGTGCCCAGGGTTACAGGAGGCGCGGTGAAAATGTTGGGGGTATTTTGCTCAAAGATGCCAATAGGCACTAAAGAAATAGAAAAATTCTGTTTGCTATGTGCAGGTATACATTTTGTGCAAACATGTAGACAGTACAAAATACAATTAAAGAAAAATTCTACTGTTTTGGTCCAATAATATGCAGACACAAAATATAAATAATGGACCATACACTTAACATGTGTATATGCACATCAAAGTGAAAATTCAACTTTTTTGGATGGAGGGCTGTTGTGCGATTATTGTGGACAATAGGCCTACTGTGATGTGATAGCCTATAATTCATTAATGGATTATTAGACTACTTGCTTGACTCTTTTTAAATACAGAGGTTATTGGTAGTTTTGGAACATGTATTTCCCAATTTAAAACATAAAAATAAAGCAGTATTGAAAATTCAGAAAATAAATCTTCTAGGCCTACACTAGCATGCTGTTTTACAAATAACTCAATAGTTGAAATAATACATACAATGTCTGTTTTCCCCTTAAAATGACAATGCATTTCAAAGACAGTGACAGTGTGGCACTTCTGTAAACTTACTGAAACTTGTCTGGGCCATCACACTCATGCATTCATCAGACTTTTCTCTGTGCTGTCTGAGCTGATAACTTGTGTTGCCACGGTCAGTGATGTGGAGTCTTAGGCTAGCTTTGCACAGCACTTCTTTCTGTTAGGCTAAATATCCCCATAGAATAGCGCTGCGTTTATTTTCGCCACCAGTTCAATAACGGCTTGCTTCTGCTCGTTGACTCTCCCGTGTTCATGCCGTTGTCACGCTCAGCACGGTCACGTGCGCAGAGCCGCCGACACAAAGCAGCCGATAGTCTGAGCAGAGAGAAACGCTTGGAGACACTCGCAAATGGCGGCCTTTCGCACAGTTATGACCGTACACAAGCACACATCGCGCTTGCTAGTACATTAATTGTACAGCACAAATAATAATTAATTTAATTTTTATTTTATATGTCGGGCAGTAGCGGCCGCCTTAGCCATAAAGCACTGAGGGAAACACTTTCTGTTTTCATTTCACTGCGTAAATCTGAAAACACGGAAATCGCTGCTATTGATTGGAGAGCTGCAAGGCATCAACTTCCTGTTATCTGCTTAAAAATAAGTCAACTCGCATTTGACTAGTAACAGGCTTTTAATGTGAAGGCGCACAGGAAATATTCTATTCGCATATGCAGTAACTTAACTGCATATAGAAAGCTGTGTAGGCTACTGGTGGTGACAAGAGTGTAGCAGACGTTAGGAAAGCCGCCCGGCGAGCACACATCTTTCAACAGCCAAAGTGGCGTAATAACTTACTCGCCTAAGAGTTTTTATATAGGCTACTATCTATGATATTTACCCGCGTTTGGCGATTGTTAATGTAGAGCCCTCTAAGCAGTGTTGCGCATCGCTCCTCCTCGTCTAAATGAGACAGTAGCCCATCTCGTCAACCTAGACTTCGCACGTAATGCATGTTAATAGCAAATGCGATTAAAACTGTGGCACTGTACAGCTCTGTATGTTTACTTGTTTGAACCCCACCGGTTAAAACACCAATGCAAACGGAAAATTATGTATTTACATACAAAGCGGGTAAATGAAATCTGATTGCAAGTAGACAAAGAAATCACATTTGAAAAGACAAGTGTGAACACACGGACTGAGAGCTGGCCACTTGTGATCACATTGACCAAAATCCTATCATAATCCCAGGTGGAAACAGGGCCTGAGTGGCAGAGTCACACATTGGGACACCAATCCTCCCTTTTTGGCCTGTCGCAATATTCTTCTATTTCTTTTAGCAAACAGACACAAGGGTGGTTTTCCTTAAAGAGGACCTATGATGCTTTTTGACTTTTATGACCTATAAACGTTATGATGATTCATAGTCATGCTTAACCATACTAAATTATCAAATAATGACTTACATGCATTTCGACGTATTCCCTGCTGACCGTCTGGGGTGTCTGTGCAGAGCACTAAACACTATTCTAGCCAGTCGAGAAGTCCCGTGTTCAAAGTGGTCTACCCTTTGTAACTCCGTGACGTCGCATGAAACTTTGTGACGTCACCACGCGGATGTTTCCATGTATGGTAATACTGTCACTTCCCTGTTCGCGTCTGCCTCGCGCCCTTATAGGTCCATGCTCGCGCTTCCCGCCACTGAAAGTGTTCCGGAAGGAAGGTAACCAATCACAACGGAGTGGGGTTTGCAGGAGGGGGGGAGGGGAGCGGAGATGGCCGAAGCACAGGCGGAGGGAGCGGAGATGGCCGAAGCGCACACACACTCAAGTGTTGACAGGACGTGCTGCATCGCCAAAATAAGAGAAAGAGCTTCCCGAAAATCTACATAGTTTTTTGTGATGTGATTCGTGTCAGGTTGCTCTATAGCAGTGTAAAACAAGAAATTAAAACCAGAAAAGTAGTATAATAGGTCCTCTTTAAACATTTTCCATCCATATTTTTGGTGGTTGGTTCAGTTAATAGTACAACAACTGCTCGTAATTTCTGCTTTGCTACTTGGCTCCGGAGTCGGCTTTCTGCCCCTTTTGTATGACAACCCCGCCCACGTTCAGGGGGTACTATCTATTTGCAGTGGAAAACGACCCATGCTGCTACCAAAACCAAGTTGAGCTAAGTCGAGTAGAGCTACATGTGCAGTGGAAAAGCGCCATAAGGTGGACTAATGAACAGGCATGAAGGCCAGGCCATCTCTCTATCCACAATGATAGCCAGAAAATTACTCTTACAATCTTTGAAATCTGAGACAGCCATTTGACAAGTGGCTGAAGGAACTAGGGAATGTACTACATCTAGAGAAAATAAGATTCACTTTGTCAAACAGAAGGACTATTTAAAAAAACCTGCCAACCTGTCATTAATTTGATTGAAAAGTTAAGATAAACAGTTACTGGTAATACGCGATACCCTGTAACTTCTTTATTGTTTTGGATTTGTAAGTGTCACAAGTAGGGCCCGACCGATATTGATTTTGGAGTGCCGATGCCGATTATTTTCAGAGAAAAATTACGATTACGATTAAATCGGCCAATTAAAAATAAATAAAAATCCCCAAAATATATATTGAAGAAAAAAATGTTTTTGAACCCTTAAATATATAGGGGAGAACGGGGTAATCTGAGCCACTTTTTACATTTGCTCCCCTCTAAGCAAGCTAAAATGATTTATCACTCAAATTTACACATTTCCCATTAATTCAGGACGTTTCCTAGAAATGGGCATTAGCAGAATTTTTTCAAGACAAAGGGCAGTGAAAATATGATTGTTTTAAAAAAGTTGTCATGTGGCTCACTTTACCCCAGCTGTGGGGTAAACTGAGACAGACCAGAAAAATCAGGGGGGTAAAGTGAACCAGCTGGGGGTAAACTGGTCCACTTACTTTTTTCACTCTGAAACCACCATAACAACACATATTGTAACAGTTAGAATCCTGAAAGCTAGCCACACATTCCAGAACTAATGTCGGAAGCAAATTTTCTAAACACTTGAAAGTAACTCTGAACAAAATCAAATACAACATATTATAATTCAAAATGTTTTAATAAGATTCAAATGAAAGATAGAACCAGTTAGATTAGAACACAGTCTGGGGGTCAGAACACAGGACCCTTAGAGCCAGCTTGTGTCTGGGGGTCAAAGCATAGGAAAATCAGAACCAGCGAGAACAGCCTGGGACAGAACACAGGAGAAGACCCAACTGGATTATAACATCAGCCTGTCATAATCTACAACTAGGCCTACTCTACATTCCTGAAGGTTACAGGGAAAGATGAAAAGGTGCTCTTTCCGTGTGGTTGCCCCAGGTCGTCTTCCTGGTGTATTTCCTTGGCATGATGGCTTTTCTACAATGTGTATGCCATTAAAATAAAACACATTTTATGTAATATTACTAGGGCTGTCAAGCGATTAAAAAAAATTATCTAATTAATTACAGGCTCTGTGATTAATTAATCTAAATTAATCGCATACTTATATGACACTTTTATACCTGTTTATAAACAGCTGTTTAGCCTACTATCGTTTCTCTCTCTCGCACACGCTCGCTCTCCGTCTCTTGTAACTTCTGTCTCCTCCCCTCAGCCAGCTTTATACATGAACTAGCGCCAAATTTTCTCAAAAAAACAAGCAGACTAAATGACGACTTTCCATCACAGCGCTGCACTGCCACCATTTCGTAGCCTACTCATAGGCAAAAATATTGACACACACACACACGGGGCTGGTGTCCATTTGCGAGACAGCTAGCAAACAAAATTGGAGGAAGATTGAGAAATAGGCCTACTGTTTTGAACCTAGCCTACATTGTTGCACCCACTAAATCAATAATGCACGGACACTGCGGATAAGTGTCCGTGCGACAGGAATCGTAGTTCCTTGCTGATTGAGCCCAGGTGTGGCTGATTGAGCCTAGGTGTGAGGAGGTCACGCGCAGTCCCTCCTTTGCAGAGGCAGTTAGAACACTACTGCTCCTCGGCAACTTTTTTGACCGACTTATGTGCGTTCTATGTACTTTTCCTGTGGACAATAAGTGCATTGTTAAATCTCGGATGAGTTCAGCCGAACTGCGGGATTGATCCCCAGCGGGGCTTGTTTTGAGCCTGGGACTGGGAGTGGAAGCCGGCTAACTATCCTAGCTCCGCTAAGCTAGGAGCTAGTAGGTGAAAGTTGCCCTGGACTGCCTTCTCAGAGCGGGAACACTCTTTTACTAAGATCCCGAACCCTCTGGTCACATCCGTACAGCAAGACTCTATCCCAGGCGTGGCCCGTCTTAAAGAGCAACGTGCAGCTGACGCAGCTAGCCTTTTCGGCTACGAACGCCAGCGGCTATGACCCCCAAGGTGGACTACGGTGAACTGAAGAAAATCATCGATGCTCTGAGAGATGAAGTGGCTGCTAAGCAGGAGGGGCAGATCGAGATTCACAGACTGCTCGAGAAGTTGACCGTCATCGACACAGAGAACAAGAAAAGACATGAGAAAATCAGAGAGCTGGACGACAGGATGACGGATCTGGAGCAGTATTCACGGATCAATGATGTTATCATCTCTGGGCTTCGTCTCTGGGCTTCGCATCCGACCCCGGTCATTCGCACGAGCAGTGGCCACTGACAACGGGTCCCTGACAGAGCCAGATGAGGAAGATGTGGCTTCTGTGGAGCAACAGGTGGTAGCCTTTCTACAGGCTAATAACATCCACCTCGACTGCAACCACATAGAGGCTTGTCACCCGCTGCCCATGAGAAAGCGCAAAATGGAGCGCAGCAAGGATAACAGATATCAGCGACCCGACTCCCCGAGAGTTATCCTGAGATTCACTAACAGAAAGCACAAAATCGCACTGCTGAAGGAGTGAAAGAAGCTGAAGGGGACGGATGTTTACATGAACGAGCACCTTGTCAAACGCAATGCTGACATAGCCAAAGTAGCACGCGATCTGAGAAAAAACAAGAAGATTCAACAAACCTGGACGAGGAACTGCAAAGTGTTCATCAAACTCAACGGCGATACTCCAGAGGAGGCCAAAGTGATGGTCATCAGGAGCATCGAGGAGTTGGGCAAGTACTGACATGGCATCTGTCTCACATCACGCTAAAGTGTCCATATTACCACACACTGACACTCTACATTCCAACACACGCACTGTCAATTCACATCAATCCCAGGATGACATTACCTGTTTATCTGACTTGATTAGTGATTACGAGCATGTACAGCTGAAAACTTCTGAATACACAGATTACCAAACACAGGATATTGATCATGATATAGACCCGGACAATAACTTTTTCTTCAACCTCAATGAGAACTGTCATTATTACACTAGTAAGCAGTTCAATGCAAAAATTGACTGTACTGGAAAACTGTCAATAATTCACTTTAACAGCAGGCATTTGAGCAAAAATTTCCATGCAATCAAGGAATATTTACGTCAATTTTCACAACCATTTAACATAATTGCAATATCAGAAACCTGGATCAACCCTGAAAAGGGGGTGGACTTTGATCTAGATGGCTATGAACTGAACTGCAGAAGCAGAGAGAACGAGACTAGAGGAGGTGTGGCTCTGTATGTGGATATAAATCTTAATTGCAAGGTGGTTGATGAAATGACAACTGCAATCGGAAATGTATTAGAATGTCTAACTGTTGAAATCTGCATGGAAAATAAGAAGAATGTGATTGTTAGTTGTATTTATAGAGCACCGGGTTCTGATATTGACATATTCAAGGAATGGATGGAAAAAATGTACACATTGTCAAAGCAAAAGGTCATATTTATCTGTGGGGATTTTAATATAGATCTTCTTAATCCCAATAATCACAAACCAACTGATGACTTTATCAATACAATGTACAGTCTGTGTCTCTATCCAAAAATCACCAGACCAAGCAGGATCACATCTCACTGTGCCACATTGATAGACAACATATTTACAAACGTTATAGACAATAATACAATAAGTGGATTAATGATCAATGACATCAGTGACCATCTGCCAGTATTTCTTGTGTACAATAACAACTACAAGAGGGGAAAAAGGGAAAAACGGGAGAGTACATTCAAGTACAGAAGAGTACGGACAGAAGAGGCAATAAACACTTTAAAAAATGAATTATTAAATCAAAATTGGGAACCATTATATAAAGAAGAAAATATTGATAAAGGTTATGAAATATTCTTGGGGATATTTAAATTGTTGTATGATAAATATTGCCCAATAAAAGAAATTAAAATGAAATTAAAATATTCAGATAGCCCATGGATAACTAAGGGATTACAAAATGCCTGCAAAAAGAAAAATACACTATATAAATAATTTATAAAGCTTAGAACCAAAGATGCTGAACATAAATATAAAAATATAAAAATAAACTAACTAACATTATGAGAATTAGTAAGAAAGAATATTATAGAAAATTAATAGATAATAATAAAAACAATATTAAAGGTCTATGGAAGATACTGAATAATGTTATTGGAAATGGTCTAGACAAGTTAATTATCCGCATGAGTTTATTGAAAATGATTTGACTATTGATAATATGGATGATGCAGTAAATGGCTTCAACCAATATTTTGTAAATGTTGGACCAATACTGGCTGAAAAAATACCTGTTCCTGTGAGATCTGATGACAGGATTAATGATTTCATAGACATTAATCCAAAATCAATGTTTCTAACAGCAGTGGAAGAGAGTGAAATTATAGATTGTCAATAAATGCAAAAATAAAACTTCTACTGACTATAGTGACATTGATATGAGAATAGTCAAAGAGGTAATTCACGGAATTTCGAAGCCATTAAAGCACATCTGTAATTTATCATTTAAAACTGGTAAATTCCCAAGAAAAAAGAAAATTGCAAAAGTCATACCGCTGTACAAAACTGGAGACAAACACCACTTCACAAACTACAGGCCTATTTCACTGCTTCCTCAATTCTCAAAAATCTTAGAAAAAGTATTTGGTGCTAGACTTAATAAATTCATCAATAAACACAATTTACTAACTGACAGCCAATACGGATTCAGACCCAACCGATCCACTTCATTAGCAGTCATTGAGCTAATTGAAAAGATTACAAATTCCCTGGACCAAAAGAAATATGCAGCTGGTGTTTTTATTGATCTCAAAAAAGCATTTGATACCATAAATCATGATATATTAATTAATAAATTAGAACGGTATGGTATCAGGGGGGTTGTATTAAACTGGCTGAGGAGCTATCTACAGAACAGGCAACAGTTTGTGAAGATGGGTGAATACGTGTCAGCTTGTTTGGACATTGCTTGTGGGGTCCCCCAGGGGTCAGTGTTGGGGCCAATTCTTTTTATTCTCTACATAAATGACATATGGAAAACATCAAATATTTTACAATTTGTGTTATTTGCAGATGACACAAATATTTTTTGTACGGGAGAGGACTTGCAGCAGCTTCTGGAGTCAATTACATCTGAAATGAGCAAATTAAAAAGGTGGTTTGACAATAATAAATTATCATTGAATTTAAGCAAAACAAAAATCATGTTGTTTGGAAATTATAATTTAAATAGTGATGTAAATGTCAAGATAGATGGTGTTAATATTGAAAGAATGTATGTAAATAAATTCCTGGGTGTGACAATAGACCACAAGCTATGCTGGAAACCTCACATAAAACATGTTAAATCTAAACTGTCACGAAGCATCTCAGTCCTGGGTAAAGCAAAGCATATATTGGATCACAAATCATTGCATATTCTTTACTGCTCAATGATCTTACCTTATTTAAATTACTGTGTGGAGGTCTGGGGGACCACTTACAAAAGCTCACTGCAACCACTAGTCACACTTCAAAAACGAGCCATAAGAATAATCAATAAAGCTGGATATTATGATCACACCAACCTCCTCTTTTTACATTCCTGTATCATAAAGTTCAATGACCTGGTTGAATATCAAGTTGCACAAATCATGTTCAAAGCTAGAAATAAACTGCTACCAGGTAACATACAAAAACTTTTCTTTGACCGAGAGGGGGGTTACAATTTGAGGCAACAGTTAAACTTTAAGACACTGGCGGTACGCACGACTTTAAAATGTCATTGCATCTCAATTGGGGGTGTGAAACTGTGGAATGGGATGAGCACGGAGCTAAAGCAATGTCCAAACATGATTCAGTTTAAAAAAAGGTTCAAAGCAATGATTTTCATAAGGTACAGGGATGATGGTGTGAAGTAAGAAGGTAATTATAATTATATGGATATATATACTGATTGTATAGATATGTATGTAGATATGGATATATTGATTGTTTATAAATATAAATATAGATGTATACATTGTATAAATATATAAAATATAAAAAATGTATAGTATATTAAGTTGTATGTAAATGGCAAATATAGTATCGCCAATAGTACAGAGAATATATGGATAAGAGAAGCGAATATAATTATTATTTTTATTTTATTTTATTTTTCATTTTTTTTATTTAATAAATATTTTGATTTTTCATTTTTTTAAGGAAAGGGGTAGGATTAAATAAGTGTATACTTCTTCCTGCTCCTTTCAGGCATATCTCAACAACACATAATTTGTTTGGTTTTCTTTTTTTTTTTTTTTTTGTGAAAACATAATTTTTGTTTATTGTATTTCCATGCTTTTCATTTTGTTTTGTATGTGGATATGTCTGAAATAAACTAAATCAAATCAAATAATTAAGTAAGATGTCTTCCTACCTTCATGCCGAAGCATCCCATAAACCGTTCATAGAGCCCTCGAGTCGGCCCCTTTACCCTGCTTCTCTCTTTACTTTTCTCCGTTTTACCTGCGCGCCCGGCCCGGTAACCTACAGGTGCAGCTCCGCACCACTTTTGCACCGGGTCAAAGGGCATTATAGAAGTGCAATCAATCTGCGTACATTTTTTTAATCGCGTTAATTTTTCTGTGATTAATTAATTGAAATTAACACGTTAATTTGACAGCCCTAAATATTACATTAAATTATGTTTAAGACTAAACTTAACTTGTGCCTCATGGTGGGGGAAAGTGAGACAGTCTCACTTTCCCCCACCACCACAATTTTTTTTTATTTTTTATTTAAACTTTATTTTTCGTTTTATATATGAGCATAAAACAACAAACAAGCAAACAAAAGAGGGCTAGGACATGACAGTACACACATTTGGAAGCAGGTACAAAAAAGAAAAGCATAGGTGCAGTACACAATACAAATATTTCTCACATTGGAATGGAGTGAAATAGAATCAGGAGTCTTTATGTTTGTAGCGATCCCATTTTTTCCAGTATTCCTCTCCTTTATCCTTTTGAAGCCGCAGCACAAAAGTCAAATTCTCCATTGCCTGGATAGAGTTTATAATGTTTGTAAAGAGTCTCATGGTAGGAGGATTCTTCTGGAGCCAGCATTTAGTAATTGCTTTTTTACTTGCAACCATGAAAATCTTCAGGAGGTAAGTGTCTCCTTTACTGAGACCTTCAGGGAGTTCTCCAAGATATAAACAGTTAAAAGAAAAGTCAAATATTATGTCCAGAGTCTCCACAATTAACTCTCTCACTTCCCTCCAAAAAGGTATAATACAAGGACAAGACCAAAAAACATGGACATAGTCTGCAGAAATCCCCACCACCACAATTTGAGAAAAAAACTACCTCTCTTTGCATTTCAGGCTAATCTTTAGCTAATATCATCACATGGTTTTTATACACTCAACAAAAATATAAACGCAACACTTTTGTTTTTGCTCCCATTTTTCATGAGATGGACTTAAAGATCTAAAATTCATTCCAGATACACAATTGTACCATTTCTCTCAAACATTGTTCACAAATCTGTCTAAATGTGTGATAGTGAGCACTTCTGCTTTGCTGAGATAATCCATCCCACCTCACAGGTGTGCCACATCAAGATGCTGATCTGACATCATGATTAGTGCACAGGTGTGCCTTAGACTGTCCACAATAAAAGGCCACCCTGAAATGTGCAGTTTTGTCTCACAGCAAAATGCCACAGATGCCACAAGCATTGAGGGAGCGT
The DNA here is from genome assembly GCF_949987685.1 of Ammodytes marinus. Classification (NCBI taxonomy): domain Eukaryota; kingdom Metazoa; phylum Chordata; class Actinopteri; order Uranoscopiformes; family Ammodytidae; genus Ammodytes; species Ammodytes marinus. The sequence goes on along the minus strand of NC_137216.1, from coordinate 1,255,651 downwards.
GCAATTGGCATGCTGACAGCAGGAATGTCAACCAGATCTGTTGCTCGTGCATTGAATGTTCATTTCTCCACCATAAGCCGTCTCCAGCAACTTCGCACAGCCATTGAAGAGGACTGGACCAACATTCCACAGGCCACAATTGACAATCTGATAAACTCTATGCGAAGAAGATGTGTTGCACTGCATGAGGCAAATGGTGGTCACACCAGATACTGACTGGTTCTGAGTCCCCAGACCCCCAATAAAGCAAAAAATTGCACATTTCAGGGTGGCCTTTTATTGTGGACAGTCTAAGGCACACCTGTGCACTAATCATGATGTCAGATCAGCATCTTGATGTGGCACACCTGTGAGGTGGGATGGATTATCTCAGCAAAGCAGAAGTGCTCACTATCACACATTTAGACAGATTTGTGAACAATGTTTGAGAGAAATGGTACAATTGTGTATCTGGAATGAATTTTAGATCTTTAAGTCCATCTCATGAAAAATGGGAGCAAAAACAAAAGTGTTGCGTTTATATTTTTGTTGAGTGTATGTTGGTAGTTCATCAACACGTATGATAGACGTTTTTCTACGTGAATACATTTGCTTTGGCACAGTTGATTAAGTTGACAGCAAGAAAATGTACTTTTACATGCAAAATACCTATTTTGGTGAAAAAAAACATGCTTACCACAGCACCATGAGGTCCTCTCTTCCAGGGCCATGGGGAAATGAGAGGGGCTTAAAAACATATATCTCACATGACCATAAATGTTTACCGTTGCCTAGATACAGGGGGTGGCTCACATTACCCGATGCCTCAGATGCCCCCGTTCTCCCCTATATACCTTTTACTGTTGAAAATATGTACAGGAACTTTGTCTTTATTGCAATACGCACTAAAAAAAATTAAGTGTAACAAATATGTCTAAATTCTAGGGCTGGCCCGAATTATTCGAATATCCGAATACTCGTTCGGAAAATTAGTATTCGGAGTTTAAATTAGTATTCGGAGCTTCGGTTTTTTTTTTTTTATAATTTTTTTTTTTTTTTTTTTTTCAACATTTTTTTTGCAAGAAGCTAGTACTGCAATATAATGTCATCAAATAATTTTATATTTGGATATAAAAGTTAGTAATATTGTAGTAGTAGTAGTAGTAGTAGTAGTATTGCTCATTTAGGAGGATATTACATCACTAAGTGTCATAGCGCATCCATTACTTCACCTCCGAGCGCGTAAATCTTCAACAAAATATGCAGATACTGTCAAAATCGGTTCCAGGGAGTATATAGGGATTATTAACGTTTAAAAAAAACGTTTATGTTGTTTTTGATGGTGTGTTTTTCTGGAACGAATATTCGCTCGGAAAAACCAACGAATATTCGAAGCCTGAAAAATGGTATTCGGGCCAGCCCTACTAAATTCAGACATAATGCATTTTATCTTACTGCACCCAACCCTCTGGAACTCCCTCCCTCCAAACATCAGCATTTCAGACTCAATAAACTCATTCAAAAGTCAACTCAAAACTCAGCTCTTTAAGAAAGCATAATGACACCTGACTCCACTTCAAACCTTATTTAACCCTCTGAGCCCTGAGGGCATTTTCTCGATTTTACATGCTTTTATAAATTACCATTTTAGAGGGCAAGTAGATAACATAATACCCAGCTGATTCATATTAAAATGTTCAGAACACTCTCAGCTCTCAGTTAGGAAGGTTCAATTTTGCCCTAGTCCAATGTAAAAAAAAAAATATTTTGACATAAATGTTGAAATTTGAAGTCCGATTTTTGAAAAATTTCGAAATTTGTGTGAAATAATACCTTTATTCATCTGATTGAGTTATTTTGGCTCTTGAACTTGCTTCTCCAAAACATTAGCTTCTAAAATGTACAAGAATGTTTCCATAAAAAGGTTGGGAAGAGCAAAAAACATGACTAAAATGATCTTTTTGTCCAAACGTTTTTTGGTTTTTTGGTTCTCGATTTTACATGCTTTTATAAATTACCATTTTAGAGGGCAAGTAGATAACATAATACCCAGGTGATTCATATCAAAATGTTCAGAACACTCTCAGCTCTCAGTGAGGAAGGTTCAATTTTGCCCTAGTCCAATGTAAAAAAAAAATATTTTGACATAAATGTTGAAATTTGAAGTCAGATTTTTGAAAAATTTCGAAATTTGTGTGAAATAATACCTTTATTCATCTGATTGAGTTATTTTGGCTCTTGAACTTGCTTCTCCAAAACATTAGCTTCTAAAATGTACAAGAATGTTTCCATAAAAAGGTTGGGAAGAGCAAAAAACATGACTAAAATGATCTTTTTGTCCAAACGTTTTTTGGTTTTTTGGTTCTCGATTTTACATGCTTTTATAAATTACCATTTTAGAGGGCAAGTAGATAACATAATACCCAGGTGATTCATATCAAAATGTTCAGAACACTCTCAGCTCTCAGTGAGGAAGGTTCAATTTTGCCCTAGTCCAATGTAAAAAAAAAATATTTTGACATAAATGTTGAAATTTGAAGTCCGATTTTTGAAAAATTTCGAAATTTGTGTGAAATAATACCTTTATTCATCTGATTAAATTATTTTGGCTCTTGAAATTGCTTCTCCAGAACATTAGCTTCTAAAATGTACTGGAATTTTTCCATAAAAAGGTTGGGAAGAGCAAAAAACATGACTAAAATGATCTTTTTGTCCAAACGTTTTTTTGGTTGAGATCTAAGGGCATTTTCTCGATTTTACATGCTTTTATAAATTACCATTTTAGAGGGCAAGTAGATAACATAATACCCAGCTGATTCATATTAAAATGTTCAGAACACTCTCAGCTCTGTTAGGAAGGTTCAATTTTGCCCTAGTCCAATGTGAACAAAAATATTTTGGCACAAATGCTGCAATTTGAAGTCAGATTTTTGAAAAATGTGGAAACTTATGTGAAATAATACCTTTATTCACCAGGACAAATTGTTTTGGCTCTTGAAATTGCCTCTCCAAAACATTAGCTTAGCGAAGGAATACAATAATTGACTAATGTTAACATGCTAATACTAAAATAAAATATGAATAGTGTGGATGCAGGAGAACTTCAGATGCTGCCAGAGGAAGGACCTGATCCACACCGTCTCGTCTCCACCAGGGAAAACTGGAAGAGAACAGACAGACAACAAATGAGCCAAGAAAAGTGAACAGGCATGAAAACAAAAAGACTATCCTGCTGAGCGAAAGCATTATCCCCATTTACAAAGCATTAGCTTCTATAATGCACTGTCATTTTCCCAAAAAAAGTTGGGAAGTGCAAAAAACATGACTAAAATCAAATTTCCCAAAATACAAATAGTCTCTTACTCTACTTTGACCACATATGAGGAATTAAGCAAAATGAGACTGAATAATGACTTGATACTAGTGTTGTTTTTGTCAACGAAATGTATGACAAAATATCGTCGTCAACGAACATTTATCACGTGACAGAAACGAGACGAGACGCAACGTAAATGGTGGTCATGTGACGAAGACTATAATCAAATATATAATGCTTTATTGTTGACTAATAAAAACGGGACTAAATGTGGTTTACAAAAACAAAAACTGACATTACAGCATCGTAAGAGAGGCCGTGTCCGGAGGGGATGTCACTTTTCCCTGTGTAAATGTTAAAATCTATGGTGTAGCCATTGCTTGAGTCCGCCAAAACGAACAATTTGAAACCCCACTTAGTAGGTTTGGCCTTCATGTATTGAGTAATTCCAGTTTTAGCCTTTGAGGCAACCATCCTTTCATCCACAGCTAGGTTTTTGTATGGATGAAAATAGGTATTTGCTGCGGTTTTGATCAAATTGAGGAGAGGTTTGACCCTGAAGAGTTTGTCGAATTATGGCGTTCCCTTCTTCCTATCATTGTTTACATCTTCATCTGGATCACTTATGTGTAAGTTCCAGGAGATGACACCAAATCTGTCCCTACTCATGACTGTTGCGGCAAATGGACAGGTTAAACTGTGGTTCTGCCTCCAGTAATCAGCAATGTGGTGTAGTCTAACCAGGGCCATGTAAAAGAGGAGTCCAATGTACTTGTAAAACTCCTCAACTGTCAAATCAGTCCATTTAAACTTTTTACCCATGGCAATTTTTTTGGCAGCCTGTTTATTTGTGTTGCTACAGAGTGTGTGTACAGTGTGTGCAGTGAAAAACAATTTGAAGAGCTCAATTGGTGTGTAGAAGTGCGTGCCTAGCTGTGGGCCAGGGGTGCGTGCAGGTTGAAACCTGGAGACAGGAGGAGCGGTGTCCTGGTCTTCCTCAGTCTTCCAAGCCCGCTGCTGCGTAGGGGGTGCTGGTGGAGTTAGGACACGGGACCTCTTTGCGGGTGGTTCTCCTCTTCTCCTGGACCTGGTGCTGCCACAGATTCACAGAAATCAGTCTCATTATCTCATAACAAAAATATTTAAACTTCACAACTTGTATTTGCAAACAACAGTGTAATAAAAGTCGATGCAAAAACATTTCCATTCTGTACTATTTGTAAATTGTAAAGGGAAATACTTTTACACAGAATACACACCTATTACTATTATTTTCAAACAAAAGTAAACAAAAGTAGTGCTATCAATAGAGAAATCAGTCCCTGTAATGTCAAGAATGCAAAATTCAAGCTATCTTACATTTACACACAGAGCTTCATTTGCAATTTCTAAAATAAATTATATCCGTTTATAAACAGCTGTATAGCCTACTACAGTTTGTTTGTTTCTCTCTCTCTCTCGTAACTTCTGTCTCCTCCCCTCAGCCAGACTAAATGACGGCTTTCCATCTCCCACAACAGACAGCGCTGTGTGTGTGTGTCAAAATATTGACACACACACACACACACACACACACACACACACACACACACACCCCCCGGGTGTCCATTTATGCGAGACAGCTAGCAAACAAAATTGAGACACACGGGGAAGATTGCTTACTTTTACTTGTTTTCAAACTATTACTTGTTTTCAAACAACAGAAGGCTGGCGACAAGAGTATACAGCTCTGTCACGTCAGTTCCAAAAAAAAAATCGGTCACGTCACGGACGCAACATTCAAGCTAGTTTACATGTTCACACTTAGCTTCCATTACAAAAACAGACGTTTTGTCAAATAAATGCTCTTACCCGTCTTCAAATGGATCCATGTCACCTTCATATTCCTCTTCGTCAAAGCCCTCAATGTCGGAATTGGCGTCTTCCTCTGAATCTCTCAGCTGTCGAACATCCGCGCCATGGTGAAACCGAAATTAGGAGCATGATAGGAGTCCTTTGTTCAGTGATTGTGTATGTTTGACCTTAGTGGGAGGTCCTTAGTGATTACACTAAGTTGATTGGATGGTTTTTCACAAAATATGACAGCAAGCAGCTCTACCAATCACGCAAGGGAAAGGGCCGATGACGTTTTCGCAAAATGTTGATTGACAAGCGGCTCAGCCAGTAGCGCAAGGGAAAGGGTTGATACATTTTCGCGCCTCTCAGCAACATATCTCTGGCTGTGAGTCACGTAGAATCACGCGAGAATATGTCCCGGAAAGGGGAGAATCTCAGCTTTCCGGTGATATTTAAACCACATTGCTGCGATTTAATAATGTTAAATAATGTATTAAAACATAACGAAATCACCGACAGAACGCCATAGAACGCAGTACTGCGGGCTCCGGGTCCAGAGGGTTAAATTGTTTCTGTATTTTGTTTTCTTTTTCTACATGATGATTCTCTATGATGTAAAGTGTCTTTGAAAGACCTCCAAAAAAGCACCATATAAATTCTATCAATTATTATTATTATAAACTATCAAGCGATGACCAATGCCTCTGCTATTGGTTGCAGGGGGAACTTTCACGTGTAAATTAATCCAATGTATTACAACACACCAGTTGCTGCTGTAAATAGGCTATAGCAGTAATGCTATTCAATTAGGCTACCTCCAGGCCAGCAATACATTTCACACATGATTGCTAAAAAAAAAAAAAAAAAAAAAATATGCGAAAATAATCTGTATAATCGGCTGGCTGATAAATTGGTCGGGCCCTAGTCACGAGTCTCACAACCAATGTTTGTACTGCAGGGTTCAACATAACTTTTTTTTCCTACTGGCCCGCCGGGCCAGTGAATCCGAGTTTTACTGGCCCCTTGTATATTTTCACTGGCCCTGCACACACTTTTTTTTCTTCATAATTTAGTGTCAATAATTTTAATACCTGTATTAGAAAAATAACCATATCTAAAGAGAATATCTATACTGTAACAGTATTAGATTTGGTTATTTTTCTTTTAGTTAATTAGCCTATATGAAATGTTGATACTGCTCATACACATAATATAAAACCAGGCAAACATATTGAATTTGAAGCCTACAACTGAAAGTATGTTGAAAGAGTGGGCCAGTATTTTAAAGTCCAGTAGTTTGATGATTGTTATTATTCTTGAATTTGGGCAGTTTAATGAATAGTTCACCTGCAGAAGTCATGTTCAAACATAAAAAAAAAAATAAGAGATGAAGGTCTGATCATTCTTTGTGGTGTGGTAGGCTGTTTTTTATTGTTTTTACTTTCTCTATATGCATTAGGGATGTGAATGTGTCGACCGAATGACCGGTGTTCCACTTAAAAATAGTATAGAAATCTGAAAATCAGTGTGTTATGCCGTTTTTTTTAATGGGAGATTTCACCGTGTACGAGTTCACGTCTGGTCGTGAGCGCGCTGCAGGAGTGTCACTTCTCCATGAAGTGTTAGCTTCACATAAGAGTCCGGTGTGGGACCATTTTTTCAAACTATTGATAAAAAACAATGCAGTGCAAAATATGCAGCATAAGTTAAACGCTCGTCTAAGACTATGACGTTAAATCACCTTAGAAACACACAATGCCTTCGTCCGATCACAGCAGCGTTTCACCGTGTGATCTCGCCAGCGAGTGAGCCGCCGCGCAGATGAACTGTGGTTTGTGGCTAAAATAATAACCGGGGATATTCTCCCTGTTAGCGATTTCAATGGGAAAGACTTCCGCGATCTGATTGAATGTCTCGAGCCTGAAAACACAGTGCCAAACTGCGCGACTATAGGAACTGTACAGTGAGCGGAGTCCCTCCGTTCGTTTCTGTCTACAACCGACACAATCACCGGAGACGCATTCACAGCGTTTAAATAAAGCCTCTCATTTGTATTACCATTGGGGGTTGGATGCAAATACTGTAACATTACGGCGGCAGATAAAGGAAAAGCGCAGTTATCATTTTCTGCACCTCAACCTCTGCTGTGGGAAGAAAGAAAGGGGGCAAAGCAAGTCGATTGATTTGTCGACTCGCAGGTGCACCAAGCGGGTGCACTCAACGTAGCGAGAGTGCACCCGCTTGTTGCTCCGCCTGTCAAAACGCCCACGCATCGGTTGTCCACTGGCCTTTCATTAAAAAAAAATATTTTATATTAGGTTTATTATATTGAGTCTTAAATAAACACTGCTTTCATGCCGACTCTCAACGCGCATTTCAATGAACCATGATGTAGTCTACAAAAAGATAGCCTACTGAACTGTGATTGGCCAGTCAACTTGCCCTGCATATGATTTTACTGGCCCCGGGCCATCGGGCTATACGTTATGTCGAACCCTGTACTGTTTGTTAGTAAACCACCGGACATTTTTTGCAGTGTAGCTTGGCTGGACTGTGGTTGCTAAGGAGCAGCCAAAGCCACACCACGTGGATGTCAACAGAGGTGTTTTATTAATTTGTTCAAAGTCAATTTAATCAGCCACCCTTTACACTTCTTGTCCAACACGCCGGGTAGACCCCGAACTTTGTCATTGGCAGACTTTGGACTGCAGACATGTTACTGTGTTGTGCTTATAGATATGATGTGGCAGCAAGGACACAAGCAGGAGCTGTTATTCATCCGCACTGTGCTGATGTTTATAGTCGGTCTGTGGCCTTAAGAGGCAAAACTGCAACCTGGTGTTTGAACCTATTACTTAAAAAAATATATTATTTTAACTAGTGCTGTGCCATATCATACTATCCGCGATAATACCTGTATTATGTGATAAAGTGTCATATCATGCTATAGTGAAATAATGACTTATGACCAGGGCTGTACAGTGCGACAGTTTTGATCGCATTTGCTACTGAAATTGATCACGTGCGATGATGAATACAAGTCCATTCGCTCTAGTGGTAGTTGATAATGAGGAGAGGCTGTCTTTGAAACACAGAGGAGAGATGCACAACACTGCTTAGAGGGCTCTACATTAACACTCCAAATGGGGGTAAATGTAGTCTTCGGCAAGTAATGGCGCTTTTCCACCGCACATGTAGCTCGACTCAGTTCAACTTGGTTTGGTAGCAGCACGGGTCGTTTTCCACCACAAATAGTACCTCCTGAACGTGGACGGGGTTGTCGTAAGGGGCTGAAAGCCTACTCCGGAGCAAAATAGCAAAGCAGAAATTACGAGCAGTTGTTGCACTATTAACTGAACCGTAAATACACTCAAAAGTCCCGGAGAGTTGGGGAGAATAAACAACAGAATGAAGCCGGTAGTCTCTGGCCAATCAGAAGCGTCGGCAGACGGCCGGCCACTGATTGGCCCCAATCAGTGGCCGGCCGTCTGCCGACGTCACCTTTTAGCATCGGCTCAGCTCGCTTGGAACCTAGAGCGAGGTGATACCAAAAAAGCAGCCGCTACCAGGTACCACGAAATTGCGATGGAAACGCCAAAAATGCGAGTTGAGTCGATACCATGCGGTGGAAAAGCGCCATAAGTTATTGAGTCCACCCTTCACTTTGGCTGGTGAAAGATATGTGTCCTCGGGATCTGTGCTCGTGCAGCGATTCTACCGTAAAACTTCACCAACGGTAATAACTGGAAGGAGATTACCGCAGTTAAGTTAACAGAACATTTCCTGTGCGCCTTCACGTTAAAAGCCTGTTACTAGCCAAACGTGAGTTGACTTTTATTTTGAAGCCGGTAAGAACAGGAAGTTAGCGCTTCACAGCCCTGCAGTGCTCTAGCTTGAAAGGCAACTCATTCAGCTGCAGAGAAAAGTCAACAGTAGTCTAAAAACAAAGTTTGAAATAAGCCACTGAAGAACAACTCCCAACACATTCACAACAACCTATTTAATTTATCCTAAATTGTGCCAATATGTATACTTATTTATTTAATAAGCTATGTTTAATGTTTTAAAGTTTGGTTTTAATTAACAGAAGGACATTTTCTAAAATAAAATATTATTAATAATATAATAATTATATGTATATACAAAACATATATAGATATAGATATTATTTTTATGGGGAAAAATAATTCTGAATCAGCAAAAAATTGCAATCGGCAGGTTAGATTCTTTTGTCTAAATTGCAATCAGTGCACCCCTATTAATTCTTCTACAATTATTACTGCACACACTAGGATATAATATTAATTGAGAATCTCAAAGGAGACCAAGATGACAGGCTCAAAGGTAATTACAGTGAAATGCAAGGGTTAAGGTTATGCAAATTTTTGATCATACTTTGTGTGCTACCAAATTCATTTTTGTGCTACTGAATTTTTTTGCTTGCTAGCACCAGTGCTACCACCTAAAAAAATAAGCGTACAGCCCTGCGTATGACCCATTAACGTTCCCTAACGCATGATGCTCAACTACAAAATAGGCTACATATAATCTACACAAGTTCAATCTTTCTTTATTTATTTGATTTGCTATAGCCTAAACTAACGTCCTCCTCTCCTATCTGAGCCTGCCTGTACAGTGGAGGAAATAAGTATTTGATCCCTCACTGATTTTGTAAGTTTGCCCACTTACAATGAAATGAACGGTCTATAATTTTTTTTCCAGAAATATTTTTATTTCAGTTTAACAGCGTAAAATACAGTCCGTCACAGTCATATAATATGAAATAAAATCTTACATTATTGCAATGACGTAACAAAACAAAAAAAGAAAATTAAAAGAAAAAAAATACAAAACAGTGCTTCTTCTGTTTTAAAAAAGTGGTAATCTTACAAGGTTTAGTAAATATATCTCATGTAAAATACAATTTAAAAAATAAATAAAAAATAAAATAAATTCTGCTAGCCTAGAAACTACATTAGCCACTTTTTCACAATTATTCATCGTCTTGATCCTCTGTTAAGTCTAAATCTTTAACATAGTTCATGAAAGGTCTCCAGATATTTTCAAATTGTTGCTGTTTATTTTTCAATATGTAAGTTATCTTTTCTAAAGGGAGGCATGACAACATCCGTCTGATCCATTGAGTTGTGTTAGGTTTATTAACCTTTTTCCATAACATTGCAATACATGTTTTGGCATACAGCAAGCCGAGGTCTATGAATGCTCGTTCATTTTTACTATAATTGTGTTTTTCTGGGAATAAGCCTAACAGAAAAAGCTTAGGGTCAAGTAAAATTTGTTTTGAAATGATCTTCTCAAGTATATCTCGTACCTCTTCCCAGAACGTTTGGATTTTTCTGCATTGCCATATACAGTGAAACAATGTTCCCTCAAATTCCAGACATTTTGTGCAAATGTCAGGGATGTTTTTGTTGTATCTCTTTAAATCAACAGGTGTCACATATGTCCTCATTAACCATTTATACTGAATCAGTTTAAGACGAACATTTATAGACTTAGTGTGAGCACCAGCACAAGCTACATTCCAATCTTGATCGGAAAGGTGCACATTTTCCCTCCAGGCATTCAACTTATACTGTGAACTTTCAGGAGAGTAAGATGTCATCAATTTGTAATACTCTGATATAATACCCTTTTTCAAACTGTCTTTTGTCGTAATTTTTTCCAAATCTGAGTGTAGAGGTCTAGTAAGAGCATCGTCTAGGTTTACTTTAACAAAGCTTCTTAGTTGTAGGTACTTGAAAAAGTGTTTCCTATCAAGATTAAATTTAGACCTCAACTCCTCAAAAGACATCATGACACCTGAATCAGTCGAATAAAGGTCTTTAATCATTTTGAGTCCCTTAGAGTTCCATGATTTAAATGTTGCATCAGCTCTACCTGGTATAAATAACTGGTTACCCCATATTGGACTATATAATGACAATGATTGTGGTTCTTTTAAATATTTTTTTACATCATACCATATCTTTATCATATGTTTTACAATTGGATTTTTCGTTTTTTTACGTAGTTTTTTTTCTGTATCTGAGTATATGTATAAGGGAAGAGGTACTTTAAGACCTTCGGATTCCATTTCGCTCCAATGAGGGGTATCATTTGTTGAGAAATAGAACATAATAGACCTCAGCTGCACAGCCCAGTAGTACCATAGTAAATTTGGACATTTTAATCCCCCTCGATCAAATGGTAAATACAACAAAGACAAACGAAGTCTCGCCCTTCTATTGTTCCATATAAATCCAACAAATATTTTTTTAATTTTTGAGAACAAGTCTGAAGGTGGTGGCAGAGGAATATTTTGGAATAAATAAAGGAATTTCGGCAATATAGTCATTTTTAAGATATTAAAGGGGGTGGTAGGATGGCCTAGGGGGGTGGTAGGATGGCCTAGAGGTAAGGTGGCCGACCAGTAACCATGAGGTCGCTGGTTCGATCCCCGGCACCGGACAGGAGGGTGTGAGTCGTAAAACTAGCAGAGGCTGGTATTGTGTCTACGGTGCCCACCATCTCTACCATTGTGTCCTTGAGCAAGACACTTAACCCCAAAACTGCTCCAGGGGCGCTGTACTGCGGCTGACCCTGCGCTCTGACCCCCTCCGAAGTGTGGTAACTTGAGAGGGGATATGCGAAAAGACAAATTTCAATGTGCCTCGTGTACAACTGACAAATAAAGATAACTTAACTTAACTTAATTAATTCTCCCAATTATAGAAACTGGTAGCGACGTCCATCTTTCAATCAACTCACTAATTTCAATCATTAACGGTTCATAATTTGCATTAACAACATTTTCTAGTTTAGGCAGTATCTGTACTCCTAAATATTTAAACTGTTCTACACTATTAAATTGGGTTACCTCAGAAGTTGGGTTTCTTCTGTCCTGTTCATTAAGTAGTAATATAGAAGATTTTGTATTATTCACTTTATATCCCGAAATATCACCAAATGTTTTTATTAGCTGTGACAAGGCCGGAATGGTTTGATTTAGTTTGGACATGAATAAAATTACATCATCACAATACAATGAAATTCGGTGTTCTATCGGTCCTACTCTTATTCCACAAAATTGAGGGTGTGAACGTACTGCTATTGCTAGAGGTTCGATTGCTAATGTAAACAGAAGGGGGGAAAGAGGACAACCTTGTCGGCAACCTTTACTGATGTTTATTGATTTTGAAATATTTCTATTTGTTAAGATTTCCGCTGTAGCATTTTTATATATTATCTGCACCCATTTTATGAAGTCTGTTCCACACCCAAATCTTTCTAGAATATTGAAAAGATAAGGCCATGTGACCCTATCAAAGGCCTTTTCAGCATCTAACGTTAGAAGTGCTGTATCTGATATTTCTTTGTTGGCATAAATTATATTCAGTACTGTTCTTACGTTGTGGAAACCTTGCCTTCCTGTAATAAAACCGTTTTGATCTTTATTAATGATATTTGGTAATAATGGCTGTAATCGTTTTGCTAAAAGCTTACATATTATCTTAAGATCAGAATTTAATAAACTGATGGGTCTCATGTTCTCACATTTGTTTGAGGGTTTACCCGGTTTTGGCAGTAGAGTAATTACAGCACTATTCATAGCTGGCGGAAGACTGCCATTCTGAAATGACTCTAGAAACATTTCAAGAAGTGGTGTTAGTAATTTGTTCTTACATTTTTTATATAGATCAATAGGGAGACCATCCGGTCCTGCACTTTTTCCGGTTTTCATACTATCAATAGCGTGCCCAATTTCTTCTTTATTAATTTCTAAATCCATATCTACTTTTTGTTCATTTGGGATACTTGGTATAGTTAAGTCATCTAAAAACCTATTTAAATTTTGTACATTGGTTTCATTTATTGTGTCATACAATTCTTTATAATAATCTCTAAAGGCATCATTAATTTCTACAGGATCGACCACAGTGTGCCCATTCGATATAATGGTGGTGATTGATGTTCTAGTTTGGAGTTGTTTTATCTGCCATGCTAATAATTTACCCGACTTATCGCCTTGTTCATAAAAAGATTGCTTCAGTCTTAGAAGACTAGATGCAGCTCTGAAAGCAGACAACTTGTCATATTCAGCTCTCAAAATAAGCAAATCCTTTTCCATTTGTGGGTCGAGTTTCTCATATATTTTTTCCTGAAGAATCTTTATTTTATGTTCCAATTGTAACCTCTCCTCACGCACCTTTTTTGATTTAGAACCTGTATAACTTATAATATGCCCTCTGAGAAAGGCTTTAAATGCTTCCCATTTTATACAAGCAGACGTTTGTGTAGTATTAATTTCAAAGAATTTTTTTATCTGTTTTTCTATATATTTTACAAATTCTTCATCTTGTAACCATTTGTGCTGAAAGTGCCATCTAGGTGGATCTTTTGCCATTTGTTTATCGACATACACTAAGCAACATGGTGCATGATCTGAAACCACTATATTTCCATAGGAACAGTTATTAATTTTGGATCGCAGTTCTGAAGAGATTAAAAAATAATCAATTCGTGAATATGTCTGAAATGTGTTAGAGTGACAAGAGTAGGCTTTAGCTTGTGGTTTCAATTCTCTCCATATGTCTAGCAGATTCAATTCTTTAATACAACGGATTATAACTGTTCTACACCGGTTGTGTGATTGATCTACTCCTGTGGATCTATCCACATTGGGGTTTAATGTGCAGTTAAAGTCTCCTGCTATTATGTGATGTCCTGTAAATGATGAGATAGAAAGGAACAGATCTACAAAAAATGTAGGATCATCAATGTTAGGACCATACAGATTTACTAAATTTAGATTAACTGATAATAAAGAGCCTTGGACTATCAAATATCTTCCCCCTCTATCTTTGATTACATTTTTCACTTGAAATGGGACAGTATTATGAATAAGAATCATAACTCCTCTGGCCTGGGATGAATAAGAAGCTGTGAATACGCTGCCTTGCCACCTTCTCCTGATTTTTTTATTGTCCTCCTCTAGAAGATGGGTTTCTTGTAGAAATACAACTTTGGAGTCTATATCCTTTAATCTATTCATGACTTGTTTCACTTTTTTAAGCTTTTGCAGACCTCTGCAGTTCCAAGAAACAAAATTAAGTTTTACTCCTTGAGACATTTACAAAAAAAAGAAAAACAGATTACCTTGCGATATAAAAAGAATGTACAGAGAAGCATAACAAACCTGGACGTTAGAACCCACATCCAATACACTGAACATGAACAATTCTCCTTTACCCACTCTCGTGGAAGCCCCCCCCAAAACATTCTGACTTCTGCTATCGCTGACGACCACTCCACACCAAGTGAGGATCAGTCAGACCCAGGGCTGTACGCTTATTTTTTCAGGTGGTAGCACTGGTGCTAGCAAGCAAAAAAATTCAGTAGCACAAAAATAAATTTGGTAGCACACAAAGTAGGCTATGATTGAAAACTTGCATAACCTTAACCCTTGCATTTTGCTCTAATTACCTTTGAGCATGTCATCCTGGTCTCATTTGAGATTCACAATTAATATGATATCCTAGTGGGTGCAGTAATAATTGTAGAAAAATTAATAGGGGTGCACTGATTGCGATTTAGAAAAAAGAATCTAACCTGCCAATTGCAATTTTTTGCTGATTCAGAATTATTATTATAATGTCCTTCTGTTAATTAAAACCAAACTTTAAAACATTAAACATAGCCTATTAAATAAATAAGTATACATATTGGTACAATTTAGGATAAATTAAATAGGTTGTTGTGAATGTGTTGGGAGTAGCTTTTCAGTGGCTTATTTAAAACTTTGTAAATAGACTAGGCTACTGTTGACTGCTCTCTGCAGCTGAATGAGATGCCTTTCAAGCTAGAAAAAAGCGCTAACTTCCTGTTCTTACCGGCTTCAAAATAAAAGTCAACTAACGTTTGGCTAATAACAGGCTTTTAATGTGAAGGCGCACAGGAAATGTTCTGTTTGTACACGAGCTAACTTAACTGCGGTAATGTGCCGTCTCCTTCCGGTAATTGCCGTTGGTGAAGTTTTTATACCTAGAATCGCTGCACCCGCACAGATCCCGAGCACACATCTTTCACCAGCCAAAGTGGAGGGTGGACTCAATAACTTACTTGCCTAAGACTCATTTACCCGCAGTGTTAATGTAGAGCCCTCTAAGCAGTGTTGTGCATCTCTCCTCTGTGTTTCAAAGACAGCCTCTCCTCATTAGCAAGCTGTCGCACGAGTGCTAATGGGTTCGTATTCATCATCGCACGTGATCAATTTCAGTAGCAAATGCGATCAAAACTGTCGCACTGTACAGCCCTGGTCAGACCACTGTTTACTTTTCTCTTACCAAACCATCTCTGCTTCTGTTTGATTTGACCTCAATAAACACTCATCTGCAGCGTAATAAGTTTGCTCTAATTAGTAATTTTAACAGTTTTCATTTTTTTTTAGTTTTAATAAGTTTTTTTTTTTTAATACTTTGTGCCTTTTATATTTTCCCCACACGTAAGGCTTAAGTTACCGCCTACGCATATATATGAGATCAATGTGTATAATGCGTATGTTTTGCATGTGTATGCATGTTGGCCACACTACACGGTGTGTTTGCGTGCAAGTGTGATTTAGCCCCCGCCATTGTCCATCTGAATCTTCTTTATGAACTCTTGTACCTCGGCCGGGGTGTTGAAAGTGTAGGTTCGTTCTTTATGTGTGACCAGCATCTTCGCAGGATGAATCACTCCATGTCGGATCCCTAGATTGCGCAGCTCCTGTCGGACCGGGTCGAATTTTTTCCTCAGTTGGTGTATTCCCGTAGCCAAGTCCGGGTAGAACCGTATTTGCTGGTCCTTGTACCGAATGTCTTTTTTAGCCCGTGCAGCAGCAACAACTGCCTGTTTGCCCTTATAGCTGAGGAACTTCATGATCAGTGTTCTCAGCGGCATCTTGGCGTCCCTCGCCGGTCCGACTCGGTGCGCCCTCTCAATGACCACTGATGACTGAAGAGCCGTATCACCAAGCACCTCCGGTATCCATTTTTCCAAAAAGGGGCACGCATCCCGTCCTTCAGCCCCCTCCGGTAGGTTAACTAGTCGCAGGTTGTTTAGTCGAGACCTAGTCTCCAAATCCAAGAGCTTGTCCTCCAGCGTTTTATTTTGTGACTCCAGCGTGTGTACTTTAGCTTGCAAGTCAACGACGTCATCCTCAGCACTTGATATACGCAGCTCAGCCTGCGAGACCCGTTCGGTGCAGTCACTTATCTCCTTCCTCATATTTTCAATCGCCCTCAAAACTGCATCAAATCTTGACGAAAACTCCTTTTTCATAGAGCTTAAAGCAGTCAGTACTGCGCCTTCACTTTCTCCCACAAGTTCACCTTCTCCGCTGGCCTCCTCCGCTGCCACCGCCGCCATGTTGTCTTCGTTAGCTTGCTTTGCTTCGCTACGAACACGATAGTCCGTTAACTTCGGCTGTGTAGGAGACGCTTGGCCCTTGTTTTTGCCACCCCTCGGCATCTTAGAATCCACTCCAACACCGTTCGATAATATTTTTTTTGCAAATGAGAGTTTTCAGTAGAAATTATAGTAGCAAAAGCAGAGCACTGTAAAACACGTCTTCCTACGTGGCTGCCATAACCGGAAGTCACGGTCTATAATTTTAATGCTAGGTTTATTTTAACAGTGACAGAATATCAAAAAGAAGATCCAGAAAATCACATTAAAAAAGATAGAAATTATTTTGCATTTCATTGAGTGAAATAAGTATTTGATCCCCTATCAAAACATTGCTTAGTACTTGGTGGAGAAACCCTTGTTGGCAAGTACAGAGGTCAGACGTGTCTTATAGTAGATGACCAGGTTTGCACACATCTCAGGAGGACATTTGGACCACTCCTCTTTGCAGATCCTCTCCTAATCTTTAAGGTTTCGAGGCTGTCGCTTGAGCTTCAGTTCCCTCCATAGATTTATTGGATTAAGGTCCGGACACTGGCTAGGCCACTCCATGACCTTAATGTGCTTCTTCTTGAGCCACTCCTTTGTTGCCTTTGCTGTATTTTTAGGGTCATTGACGTGCTGGAAGACCCATCCACGACCCATTTTTACGGACCTGGCTGAGAGAAAGAGGTCGTCACCTAGTATTTCATGGTACATGGCCCCATCCATAGTTCCCTCGATGCAGGGAAGTCCAACTGTCCCCTTAGAAGAGAAACACCCCCAAAGCATAATGCTTCAACCTCCATGCTTGACTATGGGGATGGTGTTCTTGGGGTCATAGTCAGAACTCCTCTTCCTCCAAGCATGGCGAGTCCCTATGATACCAAAGAACTTGATTTTGTTTTAATCTGACCACATCACCTTCTCCCAAGCATTCTCTGAGTCATTAAGGTGTTCATTGGCAAACTTCAGACGGTTCTGTACATGTGCCTTCTTGAGCAGGGGGACCTTACGGGCACTACAGGATTTCAATCCATTACGGCGCAGTGTGTTACCAATGGTTTTCTTGGTGACTGTGGTCCCAGCTGCCTTGGGATCATAAGCAAGCTCCTCCCATGTAGATCTGGGCTGATCCCTCACCTTTCTCATGATCATTGATACCCCACAAGGTGAGATATTGCATGGAGCCCCAGACCGAGGGAGATTATTTGTCATTTTGTGTTTCTTTCATTTTCTAATAATCTCACCAACAGTTGTCTCCTTCTCACCCAGTTTCTCGCAAATGGTCTTGTAGTCTATTCCGGCCTTGTGCAGGTCTACAATCTTGTCCCTGATGTCCTTAGACAGCTCTTTGGTCTTGCCCATGATGAAGATTTTGGAGTTTGATTTAT
The DNA here is from genome assembly GCF_949987685.1 of Ammodytes marinus. Lineage (NCBI taxonomy): Eukaryota > Metazoa > Chordata > Actinopteri > Uranoscopiformes > Ammodytidae > Ammodytes > Ammodytes marinus. The sequence continues at coordinate 1,237,699 of NC_137216.1, read as the reverse complement.
TGACTCTGTGGACATGTTTCTTTTATACAGGTAACAAGTTGAGACAGGTGTGTTTTATACAGGAAACTAGTTGAGATTAGGAATACTTTTTTAAAGCACAAGGACTAATCTGTGGGAGCCTGAATTCTTTATAATTGGTAGGGGATCAAATACTTTTTTCACTCAATGAAATGCAAAATAATTTATATATATATATATTTTATGTGATTTTCTGGATTTTCTTTTGGATATTCTGTCTATCACTGTTAAAATAAAACTAGCTTTAAAATTATAGACCGCTCATTTTTAAGTGGGCAAACTTACAAAATCGGTGAGGGATCAAATACTTATTTCATCCACTGTACATAGACTACTGCTGCTAGGCAGAGAGGGATTCGTGGCAAACTAATCTTAACAGTTAACCAACATGGCTTTTCTAGCTTGTTTGTAACAATCAGCTGTTACTTGTTTATGCAGGTTGAACAGGTGTAGTCTATTGATAGTGTTGGCTTTTAACCGGGTGACGGTTTTATTCTGCTCACAGTAAGGAGCTTAGTTGGTGTCAACTGGTAACGTTAACGTAGTCATGCTGCGGGCATGCACACATACTTGTGCTATCCCACAAACGGGGCCTCAGAAGTGCTTTTTTTATTGATCCAGAGATTTTTATTCTCAAAAATAAACAGACTTGATTGAAATAGTAAAACACAACACCGCTCTCACCTTGTGGTATTTTATTGTACACTTTAATATGGCCTAGGTATGTCATCAAAATTGCTTGATGGAAAACAAGGAAGGGAAATGCCCTTCATTTTGTCTGCTATATTCAATGTTGCCTGCAGTGTGCAATCACCAATAAAAGGTTATTCATAATGTTTTTCTATATCGTCATAAATATCATAATCGCAAATTTTCTTGAAATATCATGATATAATTTTCAGGCCATATCGCCCACCTCTGTTTTTTTACTTTTATAATGGTTTGATGATCATTAAAAACATGCTATAAAACAAAAGATCCATTGACTTGGTTTGTTTTGCATGGACAGTTCATTTGAAAAATAACTTGTTTATTGGGCGTTTCTGTGTTGTACTGTATGTAACCCTGTCTCAATTCTGTTGTGTTTATTCCACAGAACAGTCAAACTCCCAAATCAGAATCCAAGAAGGTGACCTTCGGTCTCAAGAATAATAAGACGGCTGGTAAGAAAAAAGACACAATTTGATATTGATTTAAAAAAAAAAAAAAAAGTAAACTAGTAGCTAGTAAGAATTGTAATAAGATTAATCACAGGGTAGCTGTGTATTAAACACGATTAATTCTACCTTTCGAAATATGCCCAACATTTTTTTATTTTCTCTGTAGAGGAGAGTGGCCTAAGTTGTGCGGTTGGGAAAGTGTGCCATCCCTTGTTTCTAGAAAACCATAGAAGAAATTGGAAATGTGACCACGAAGAGCCATCCATTTGACTCATCCTGTAAAGAAGGGAGAAACATGGAATAAGATTTAAGCTCAAAAAACTGTTTTTTGCCTTTCAAAGTAAAATTTCCATGATCATGGTGTTTTGATTATTTTCTGAACAATTATAGACACGTTTGAAAACATTTGGCACATGTTTTTGTGCTTTAGTATGCTACACTTTGTGTCTACAGGTCCTTCTCATATAATTAGCATATTGTGATGAAGTTCAATATTTTCTGTAATGTACTGATAAACATTAGACTTTCATATATTTTAGATTCATTACACACAACTGAAGTAGTTCAAGCCTTTTATTGTTTTAATATTGATGATTTTGGCAAAAAGTAAAGAAAAACCAAAAATCCCTATCTCAAAAAATTAGCATATTTCATCCGACCAATAAAAGAAAAGTGTTTTTAATACAAAAAAGTCAACCTTCAAATAATTATGTTCAGTTATGCACTCAATACTTGGTCGGGAATCCTTTCGCAGAAATGACTGCTTCAATGCGGCGTGGCATGGAGGCTATCAGCCTGTGGCACTGCTGAGGTGTTATGGAGGCCCAGGATGCTTCGATAGCGGCCTTAAGCTCATCCACAGTGTTGGGTCTGGTGTCTCTCAACTTCCTCTTCACAATATCCCACAGATTCTCTATGGGGTTCAGGTCAGGAGAGTTGGCAGGCCAATTGAGCACAGTAATACCAAGGTCAGTAAACCATTTACCAGTGGTTTTGGCACTGTGAGCAGGTGCCAGGTCTTGTTGAAAAATGAAATCTTCATCTCCATAAAGCTTTTCAGCAGATGGAAGCATGAAGTGCTCCAAAATCTCCTGATAGCTAGCTGCATTGACCCTGCCTTTGATAAAACACAGTGGACCAACACCAGCAGCTGACATGGCACCCCAGACCATCACTGACTGTGGGTACTTGACACTGGACTTCAGGCATTTTGGCATTTCCTTCTCCCCAGTCTTCCTCCAGACTCTGTCACCTTGATTTCCTAATGACATGCAAAATTTGCTTTCATCCGAAAAAAGTACTTTGGACCACTGAGCAACAGTCCAGTGCTGCTTCTCTGTAGCCCAGGTCAGGCGCTTCTGCCGCTGTTTCTGGTTCAAAAGTGGCTTGACCTAGGGAATGCGGCACCTGTAGCCCATTTCCTGCATACGCCTGTGCACGGTGGCTCTGGATGTTTCTACTCCAGACTCAGTCCACTGCTTCCGCAGGTCCCCCAAGGTCTGGAATCGGCCCTTCTCCACAATCCTCCTCAGGGTCCGGTCACCTCTTCTGGTTGTGCAGCGTTTTCTGCCACACTTTTTCCTTCCCACAGACTTCCCACTGAGGTGCCTTGATACAGCACTCTGGGAACAGCCTATTCGCTCAGAAATTTATTTCTGTGTCTTACCCTCTTGCTTGAGGGTGTCAATGATGGCCTTCTGGACAGCAGTCAGGTCGGCAGTCTTACCCATGATTGCGGTTTTGAGTAATGAACCAGGCTGGGAGTTTTTAAAAGCCTCAGGAATCTTTTGCAGGTGTTTAGAGTTAATTAGTTGATTCAGATGATTAGGTTAAGAGCTCGTTTAGAGTACCTTTTCATGATATGCTAATTTTTTGAGATAGGAATTTTGGGTTTTCATGAGCTGTATGCCAAAATCATCAGTATTAAAACAACAAAAGACCTGAAATATTTCAGTTGGTGTGCAATGAATCTAAAATATATGAAAGTTCAATTATTATCATTACATTATGGAAAATAATCAACTTTATCACAATATGCTAATTATATGAGAAGGACCTGTATATAGTTAGCACGATGTCAGCCCTAAACTGCTGCATCATGCCTAAATTCTGGGGTTGGGGTGATTTGTGCCAAAGGGCCTATGTGAGTTATAAGTAAGTAAAATATATTTATAAAAGCACATTTATGACAGTTTGCACTGTCCAAAGTGCTGTACATAGTGCATTCAGTAGATAAACAATGAAGGTAAAATAAGAAATAAAGCCCATACATCCACAAATATAAACAAAGATAGTAGTGCAGAGGTACGATAGTTAATGGGGAGTAAAATCCAGGGTGTACATGTGGTTTTGAGCCTTGACTTAAAGGAAGAAATGGAGGGGGAATCACATTTGTCAGGTGGCAGTCACGGAGCAACTAGTGCGAAGCACATTTCTGAGAGTTGTGCCAGTGGCATGGCTGTATACGCTGGACACCAAAAAGAAAGTGATTGTCTACAGTAGCTCAGAAGAAAATGACATCTCCATTCCACTTAACGACACTACTGATGAGAGTTCAGATGGCCAGAAATGGTGACTTTGTCATTGTGAGCTTTGCAGGCAAAACCACCTAGATCTGCTAGGCCTTGTTTAAGAAAATTGACCTTCAATCTTTGTAAAATATTTACTTTATTTACTTTAAATAAACCTTAAAGAGGACCTATGATGCTTTTTGACTTTTATGACCTATAAACATTGTTATGATGATTCATAGTCATGCTTAACCATACTAAATTATCAAATAATGACCTACATGCATTTCGACGTATTCCCTGCTGACCGTCTGGGGTGTCTGTGCAGAGCACTAAACACTATTCTAGCCAGTCGAGAAGTCACGTCTTCAAAGCGGTCTACCCTTTGTAACTTTGTGACGTCGCATGTAACTTTGTGAAGTCACCACGCGGATGTTTCCATGTATGGTAATGCTGTCACTTCCCTGTTCGCGTCTGCCTCGCGCCCTTATAGGTCCATGCTCGCGCTTCCCGCCACTGAAAGTGTTCCGGAAGGAAGGTAACCAATCACAACGGAGTGGGGTTTGCAGGAGGGGGGAGGGTAGCGGAGATGGCCGATGCACAGGCGGAGGGAGCGGAGATTGCCGAAGCACACACACTCAAGTGTTGACAGGACGTGCTGGATCGCCAAAATAAGAGAAAGAGCTTCCCGAAAATCTACATAGTTTTTTGTGATGTGATTCGTGTCAGGTTGCTCTATAGCAGTGTAAAACAAGAAATTAAGACCAGAAAAGTAGTATAATAGGTCCTCTTTAAATAAGTAATTGTCTTATGGATTTGTCTTGCATTACAGTTTATGAGATGTATATCAATGGCACAATTTACCCCATGGTATTCTCTCTTGTGGCACAACTTACACCACACCGGGGCAAGTTGTGCCACAAGACAACTTTTTATCCGAAAGCTATATTTCTTTAACAGTTTATTCCAGATCCAAAGTTTTTATTGCCAGGGATGCACAACATCCTGAAATATATGTACATATTTGAGTTGGAGACATAACTGTCAAGGCCTCACTTTAAAATCACTTTGAGTAAAAAGTTGCACAACTTAGGCCACTCTCCCCTATATTGTTGTAGGAATGGAAAGATAAATAACAAAGTGGATATATACATTGAACATTTGTTTTTTTTATTCATGGCAAATCCAAATTATGGTGTGAATACTTCATCACATATTTGAATGACATTAAATCCAAACATTTCTGGCCAGGTTTTGCATTCCTGAAAACTACTTGATTGCAGTCTGTGTGGGTGTGTGTGTGTGGTAAATCAGCCAACGTTCTGGGAGACAGTTAATTTATGCCAGAAAGCCGAGGTTATGTTGTCACTAATTAATCACACATACCTCTAATAGTGCTCTAGAGTGGCCTGCCAGCATTCTAGGCCTGAGTCCCATAGAGCTGTTAAGCGGAAGTGGCGGAATTACGGGGCATGGGACCTATCGGCTGAAAAAAAATGAATGGGAGTCTATGGAAAGTAATCTACTATTTTCTGGTCCCAGTCATTAAATGCCCTGGATTACATATATGTTTTGTATGGGTCTAAATGATAATTTTTCATGTGAAGAGTTTGACGGTATGTTGTATGATTATTCGTCTGACGGCTTTTGAAAAAATTTAACGAGAAAAACTACACGTCTTGTCGCCTCTGTGACGTCACCTCAATACACATTCCCTCCACTTCTCGACTGACAGTGCTAATGCTGCGTCTTCTGCATGGATGTTTTACTGTATAAATTGTCAGTAAAGTGCATTATTGACACAGCCATGTTTCGGAGCTAAGCGGGTGCGAGTGGAGGAGACGTACATCATAAGCGTCAAGAGCAGCGAAGAGCTGTAGTCCACAAAATCGCTCTGCACAAAACCTGACCGTATCCAGCTTCTACTCGCTAAATTGTTCCATTCTTTGCACGAGAAAATACCATCTAAATCCATACAAAACATATGTGTAATCGAAGGCATTTCATGACTGGGACCAGAAAATAATACATTTCTTTCCATTGTCTACCGTTGTAATTTTTCGAGCCGAGAGGTCCCATGTCCCGGAAGCAGGGTTGCCGCGGATCTTGAAAAGCATTAAAAGTCATTAAATTTAAGTTTCAATATTCAAGGCCTTAAATGTCTTGAAAAGTCTGGAATTATTGGGTGGGCGGCATTAAATTTAATCGGGGGCAGAATTAATGAGCTTGCCTTATTTGTTTCTTTCTAGTTTTCTAGTTTAATTGTTAGATTTCTATGTTTTTATTTTATCGGTGTTTTATATACTTCAAAGATATTCGGCAAGTCCGACACCTACGCTAGAGGCAGTACGGCCGTGTGAGGCTGGGTACCGCATTCAAAACGTAGAAGAAGAATGTGTGTTCCCTGCTTTCGAATTTGAAGTCGGCCGCGGTAGAGCAAAAAAGGAGAGAACGACGCGGCGAAATGCATGCCAAGCTATTATAAATTCAGTGAGAGGTGGAGGGAGGACGACAAATACCGTGGCTGGCTTTCACCCCGCGACCGCGACCACACGCTGCTTGTAGGTGCGCAACCACCCGCCCGCTGATGATATAGGTAGGCTACTGACGCAACTCACACAACACGTTGATTGTGTTTAGTAAACATTTTATTTATCTATATTTATAAATAGCTGCTCATCAGACGTTCATTCAACTCATTCAGGTCACTTTGACTTGGCGTGAGCTCATGGAGTGAGACGCGGGTCTCTATCTCACTGCTTTCTGTCACTTTCTTTCTCTCCACACTGCACTCTCTTTCTGACAGCTAGATAAAAACTATTGCCGATCCTCCCATCAATCGCAGATAGTAGCCTACGTTTCCTTTGCCAATCGGTACAACCCTTTTACCCGCGCTTTATTAACCTGAATGCCTGCAACAATACTGTATGAAGAAAAAATTACTTTGCGCAAATTACCGCAGGTCTCGTGAGCATAGATGTAAATCTACATACAGGTGGCTAGGCCAGCATACGATTTTGAAATTGCAAAAACCTCCCTTGACCTGTGGAACCAATTTTTAAATAGTTTCTCATAAGTTCTGAAAAAGAAAGTTAATGGACTAAGTTTGTTATTTATTGAATACGGAATTAAAATATGAACATTCGGATTATTCTTCCCCAAAAAATATCCCATTTTTAATTTAGCCTAATTAAAATATTGTATGCTGCACCTAACACATATTTTCTAAATTGATTAAACTCTTCTTGTTACTCGATTAATCAGAAAATGTAAACCAATTGATACAGTTCTATAATTGGTTGAAAAGGTGGTAATGATGGGTTTTCAGGTTGCCTTTACAGTGATCTCTTAAGGTGAGAACGCGCCCGATCTGGCGCTAGGTCATTTTGTGTCAAAAAGTGGTTCAACGCTTCGCAGCTAGTCTCCCCCCATATATTTATTCCCCTAATCAACCATGGCTGCGATCAGAACCGACCCGACACAACAGCGATCATGTCCGCACAAAAACAACAACAACACGGCCAACAATTGTGCCAAAAGACAAATAAACAGCAACTGAACGGAACAAATAGCCTTAAAACAGATTCACGCCACTCGGAAATGAACACAAACAGCAAGGCAGCACCATACCAAACACATTTACAGCAGCATTGTGTGCAGGGCAGTAGAAAATAAAGGCAACTAGCCTACATTACCCTACCTGGCTGTGACGGGACCGTGGCTGGCGTAGATATAAACACCGGTGCTTCGCTGTACTCGTTGTGAAAGTTCCCCGGACTAAGCCGTTATGTTTGGCTTCATTAGCCTATATGGAGGTGGTGGCCGCACACAACCGGGTGAGTTAACTAATGCTATCCGACCGGCGCTAACTTGGTTTATCGGCTAATGCACAGCCGCACATATTCACTGAATTAACCAGGAAGCCCATTCTCCTGGTTCACTTTCCCCACTTTCCCCACGTCTTGTAACCCCGAGCTGCTTCATACAGCACCAGGCAGCCAGCCGTAAATACATTCCCTCCTCGGTGTTTGCCTGTGTTGTCCTCCGCCTCCGGTCCTCGTGTCTGTGACATCGGGTCAAGCTCACCGCTGATTGGCCAACGCGGCTAAACGTCACGCAACGGAGTGTTGAAAGTTCAATTTTTTCATCTTTTTTCATGGCACGTTGACGCTTTGCTGGCGCGTTGACGCTTTGGTAACGCTTCCAAAGCGCCCAAAGCGCCGCTTTGCCGTGGCCAACGGATCCTCGCGCCTAAACCAATGGTTCCCTATGCAAAAATAGGATTTTTCAACGCCGCCACCACACCCAACGCGCCCGGTGTGTTCTCACCTTTATACTATGTATTTGATGGTAAATGCAGGAGGACATTGTCTTCATTCAGACTGCTGAACATTTATTTTTTTCTGTAATTAGACAGCAGTTGTTAGCTAAAGTGCATTGAATATTTGTTAGTCAGATTTAATGCAACCCTTTACGGAGTATACTGTAGTTTAGTTTGTCGATTTCTGTTACCGCGGTATTGGTATTATTTTTTCATTTTAGAGGTCTTAAAAAGGTATTAAATGTCTTTAAATTTGAACTTTAAAAATGTGCAGATACCATGCCCGGAAGTAAGGGACTTCCGCTTAACAGCTCTATTGGAAATGTGCAGCACATTATGAAGCGCATAACACATAAACTGATCTTACACTGCATTCATTGGCTTCCGGGAAGAGTGGAGTGCACTGTGCTCTCTATCAGGGTTTCACAACTTTTATGTAAATCCTAGTTTAAATGTTTTGAAACCACCTTAAACTACTGGAGAATTAGTTTACACCTCTAAACACAAATATGCAGAGGAAAGCTGCAAAACGCCCAACCAAAAAGCCAGAAACCTTAAAGTCAAAGTCAAAACGTGTGAATGTCGATAGTAAGCCTGCTATTGGTGTATGAATGTGTGTGTGAATGGTAACGTGGGAATGGGAACAGGTCTCCCTTGAAAAAGAGTCTCCGGTCTCAATGGGATTTACCTGTATAAATAAAGGGTTAAAAAAAATAAAAAATAAAGGTTAAAAAAAATAAAAATAAACAACTATACGCTACAAGACGTGAGCTTCACAGCTAGCCCGGAGAGCAAGGAAGGCTGCTGTAAGTGTGCGCCTTTTTTTAAAGAGGGTCGAAAATAAATCGATGTTGCACATAGGGCTGTCGCGATAACCGCACAAATGAAATACTGCAATATTTTCAAGCCAATCGCAGAGCATGGGCGGTCACCGCAACAACCGCACGTGACGTCCATGAACCTGTTTATAAAAGGTGACGCACCCCCGTTTTTCAAAACTCATATTTAGAAAAAAGATTTGAAGACCAGATCTTGTTTTTAAAAGGAAATTAATTTTATTTATTAAAATCATATACGAACATTTAATAAAACACTTTCCTTCATTGCAAATGAACAGTAGTACAAATAGACCGAACTCTGAAGTGTTTACTACAGACTTTATTCCTCTGCTCCGCTGTGATCGCTCTCGCTGTCATCTCTCTATGCTCTGGTTCGGTCATCCTCGCTGCTGTCCTCGGCATCTGAGACGCAACATTTATTTAATGCTCATAGTTAATCACATAGCCTAGTGCTGAAACGAAAGCTATCAACGCCGTGGTTTAAGGCTGAAATGATAACCGGGGCACGTTACAGTTGTCGTTTGGAAGGCTTCCGCGATATCCGTTGGTTTCAGTTTACAGCCGATAAAGTTACAATCACAACGACCGCATGGACAGCTTTTAAATAAAGCCTCTTATTCTTATTATCATTAGGGCTTTGATGCAAATTATGAAATCTAAACATTACGGCGGCTGTGGTGTGCGTAAAAGGAAAAGCGCAGTTGGCAATCTGATCTCTCCTTACTGCCACAGTAAAAGTCGATCGCACAGCCGATTCCTGCCTCTGACACGTTGACTCGCAACATAATGATTTGAGGCTTTGCATTGGCTTTTGCGATGTCCCGTGCCTCGTTTTCTCTCCACACAAAGCGTTCTCTCTCCCATTGCACACACACATGCCCCGGCCGCTTCTGAGAGCACAGACAGTGTTGGTTCCAACCGATAAAAAAATAAAATAAACACAACTGAAGCTATGTAAAGCGCTTTGAGTGCGAGAAATGCGCTGTATATATTAAATACAGCCTATTATTATTATTATTAAGCTGAATGAACCCCGTCTTATATTCGGACCAATACGGTACAAACAAGTTGGCTTAATAAATGTAGACCTATAATTAGGCCTAAAAAGGGGGTGGAGCAATTATATTGCATACCGCACTAGCCACCCTGACTCACTGCATGGGGTATTCCTTCATCGCGACAGCCCTAGTTGCACAGCTTATTGACATAAGACTATTTATAAAGCTTAATTCTCTTCCGGATAGGTAAATAGTGTATTAATATTCTTTGTTGCGTTGACTGAACTTCCCCATTTAAGAAGAGAGACGTAGTGAGCCGCAGCAGACAGATTGCAAGTCTGGGTTAGAGTTAGATGATCCCAGCTTATATTCTGTTTGGTCTCTAGAGTGTATTGCTGCAGCTCAATGCGCTGACTGCCAGCCCCGCATCGGCCGGGCTCAAACTGATGAGAGGTTGGAAATCCATAAAGGAAATGTCACGTGACTGTTTTTCAGGTTATGCAAATTAGGGGGGGGGGGAATGATGTCTGACCCCTATGGTCCAAGAGGCTTTATTGTAGAGCACCATGAGCTGTACATGTGTAAGAAATGTCAAGTCAATCAGAGTTAGGGGGAAAGGGGCGTGGCCTGTCAAACATTGCATTTCTTTATTGTGGTTTTTGCATTTTTGGCGCCCCCTATGGGTTAATCTCAAAAAGACTCGGGGTATGCTACCACACTTGTTCTGCACATGTCCAGTAAGTTTTATGATGACAACGAGCGCACAGAACAGCTTGGCGAGCGGGAAAGCTTCTATCGCGTGGAGCATTTCTCACTGGGCTGTGAGTTACGAGCGTAAGGCTGGCCCTCTCTAGGCGTGCGCAAGTGTTCAATAAGGAGCGACACAAATCGCTCCTTATGTCAAACTTTTTTCGAACGGCACTGGATTTATTTTCGAAAATTACACACAATCTAGCAGCATTGTCATGGATGTATTTTGAGCACATGCAGGCTGATGAAAAAGCAGCGGCAGCCTTCACGCATTGTGTAGTAGGCTAACATCATCGCTACTTTAGAACTGATCTACCGGTCACAATATAGTGTCACTCGTAAGTGCGTTTACATGCAGACTCATAATCGGGTAAATAAACAAATAAGACTTTAACAAGACTTGTAAAATGCATGTAAACACCTTTATCCGATCTACTTCGCACAAAAATCAGCACAATAACGGGCAAGCGAAGACGGATAAGAACACCTTTATTATTATTATTATTATTATTAATAATAATAATAATAATAAATTGTATTTATATAGCACTTTACTGCGGAGGATTTCACTAGGAAGTGGAAGGAGACAACGTAATAAATAGTAGTCTTGTTGCCGGAAAAGGAACACGACGTGGGTCTATAACCACTTGTTGAAAGGGCTATAGCGCCACCTAGCATAGCGGAGTCAGCCATGCTCCGGCCATTTATCGAATATTATTGTTTTTCTTTTAAGATAAGTTTTTGGCATTTTTATGCTTTATTGATAGAGACAGAGTTGAAATGGGGCAGAGAGGGGAGTGGCATGCAGAGAACGACCGCGGGCTGGAATCGAACCCGGGTCTGCTGCTGGCCGAGGCCCATGGGGGAGACGCCCTACCAACTAAGCTAAGGGCGCCCCCATTTATCGAATATTTGAAAGGCCATGTATACTCAGACAAGTGACGCGGTCCGTTTGAGTGGCAAAATCGGTATATGGCTAAATCCTATCTAGTTGTCCCATGGAAACGCACTGACTGACTGATGGCAAAGCCATTCCGCGGTTCATGTGCCGCTGGCCGTCCGAAAAAATCATCGATGCTTGGCATGACAATTTAGGCATGGCGACTGCCATGGCTGTAATACACTGGGGGAAACCCTGCTTATTTAGGCATCCACATAGCTCCTGTTATGGAAATGACAGTACAGGTAAACTATGATCCTACTCTTGAAGGAATATATAAATCATTAGAAATATGGTCCTATTTTCCTTTTTATAGGGCGAATAAATATACTTCAAATGAATGTCCTCCTGTTGTACCTGTTTCAAAATACACCCCTTCCCCTGCCGTTATCCTACTTTACTAAATTAAGGAAAGAATGTTGTAATTTTATTTGGAACAAAAGGCGACAGGTTATGTCTAAATTGTATATATTTGCCATATGACAGGGGGGACTTACCGTACTTTTCGGACTATAAGCCGCGACTTTTTCCCCATTTTTCGACCCTGTTATTACACAGCACAGTATATGTTCTGTAGCTACTAGGGATGGGCGTTAGTAATCGAGTACTCCTCGTTTCAAATGAACTCGATTGGTGGATGAGGAAAATCGTTTTTTTTTTTGTCTGTAGCCTTTAGGCCGGCCGGCGGGCGGGCCGCGGCCGCCCCTATTTTAAAATGTTGTGTACAAAACGGATAAAATAAAGTTTAACAAATTAAATATTTTGATGCAAGTGCAATAAACTGAGCGTTGTCAAACATCAACTGCAAATAACTGCCACCTCCGTGCCACCGCAGCGCAGCCTGTGTTCTCCACAGCACCGCGGAGCTGAACACGCTCTCCTTTCTTCCCTAGAACATTTTCAGGAATATAACTGTCCAATTATTTCAAAGCAGATGATAAAGTTACGTTTATAAAAAGGGGAGATGACACCTGTTACTCTCAGTTAGTAATGAGTAGACTCCAGGTGAGCATGCAAGGTGCGCTCCGCTTGGAAAGAAAAGAAGAAGCAAGGCTTACTTCAGACACATTCGCTCCGAGCCATCAACAGTTAAGAAGCCTTCAATAGGGAATAATATTCAAAAACCGGCCGGTGTAACGTTCCGTTAATGAGGAATTAGTAGCGGTAATTATTCACGGACACGGAGTAAGCATTACGCGGTTGGATATACAACTATCTGCTTTGGTGAGTTATTTATATGTATTTAAATTGTAGGACAATCATTTTATATCATCTGCTGCCCTTCTTATTTTAAATGGTGACTTAGGCAATTTGACTTGTGACTGTTTGACATAAGCATTGAGCGCTTTATTGCGGTCAACCGTTGTTCTGTAGACGGATGCTTTGCGTTCTAAATATAGAAAAAAGTTCAACGAGGAATCGATTGATCCTCGAGGAATGCAAGCGATCACATGAGTAGCGATCACACGAGTAGCGATCACACGAGTAGCGAAAACACTCGTGCCCATCCCTAGTAGCTACTATTGCACTAAATGGTAACACTTACGTACGTTATGCAAATATGCAACTTGTTTGTTGAAATTTTTATAAATGGGAGCTTCCTCAAGCAGCCATCTCTTTCCCGACAATCCCCTCTGTGCACGAACTCTTACATATGGTAATTAAACATTATAACACCTGCGGCTTATAGTCCAGTGCGGCTTATAGTGCGGAAAATACGGTAAACTCTCGAATTTCCAATGGTACTACTGGGCAGCACAATTACATACTGTAGTGTACTACTTCTCCCAAGAGCCAACGCCAGCATGGGTAAACATTGAATCAGGTTCACTTACACAAACAGCGAACACAAGACCAAGGGCTTATCTGAAAAGTCCAATCTCCTAACCTATAAGCCTCCTTTCCTATGCCTTAAAGCCACTACGAGTAAGTCGGCACGTTGGCGACACCTTTGAACAAAAGCGGTAGTATTATTACGACGCCAGCTGTCGTGAAGCTGTTTTCTAGCTCGTGCAGGGCGTTCAGATTCAAATAATCAGGAAGCAATATGGTGCGTGTCCGTGTGTTGAAAGCAAAGTGTGAGGGCACCGGACTCTTTTCGGCTCCGTGAGTCTATGGGTGACACAGCATCAACTAATGCCAGTAAGTGCTAAACACACCTGATTGCAATGAGTTGATGCATTGTCACCTCTCACGGAGCTGAACGAGTCCGTGTCCCCACACAAAGCGAATGAACGAGAGATGGCAGTTAGTTAGAATGGATCACGATGAGGTAATGTGTTTATGTATAAATAATGACTATTTCAGATGAATAATGGTCATCTGATGATGCTGGTGAGGCAAAGTAAACTTTGTTTTAGTAGGCTACCGCTCATTCATTCAGGAGTAAACACTGCAGTCTACGTTCGCTGCGTGAAATTGTGTATACGTTGCTTGGCAACGCCCTCCCGCCCGACTATCACTCTCCCTTTGAGCTTTTCTTCATTGCATTTTCTTTTTTTTCTTTTATGGTTCAGCCCCGTTATCAGTCATTATGACGACAAACAACTGTCTCAAACAAGGCTCCCGCTCCCCTTCCCTCACCTGGAGGGATAGGCTTCTCAAATCGCGTAACTGCGCCACACTGAAATCTGTGACCAATACGGATATGTGACCATAGAGCATGCACGCGTGAACCGAAAATCGGACTGGGTGTACGACCAGATCAAATGCAGTAATAAAAACTATATAAAAACGTCTTTCTTTGCACTGATGGTCTCGTTTGCTGTTAAAGGTAATTTATGATTATGAGAGGAAACATGAGGCTGTTTAAAAGATATTTAAAAGTTACTCGTTGCCGCTTTAACCCCTAAACGTCATCGGGGTTAAGGAGAGATGAAAGGTGCTTCCTATCGAACATAGGAAAGGACAGCGCTGTTTCAAATGAATTCGACTCCACTTTTCCTAACCGACGTCATTGCGCGAGGGCGAGTATTGCTGACGTGAGTCTAGCGTGAAACTACACTATTCTCCGAAAATGGACTACAACAAGCGCTCGTTTGATCCATGCGTTCTTTTCATATTGATTTTAATCAGGTTGTCGCCAACAGAGTGAGAATCACTCCCATATATCCCAATTGACATGTGGAATACAAATAGGCTACACTTAGGCTATGTTGATGTTGAAATGAACTGCCCCCAGTAACTTCATTAAATGTGAAGTTGGTATTTTATTTTCTTATGGTGTAAATTATGTGCAACGAAAATAACTATTATGATGTTGGTCTTTTATGAGTTCTTTATTATCTTAATGGGGGAGGGGGGGGGGGTATTTTGTTTTAGCCGAGTTAAATCTTTCTCTCTTCTCTTCTCCTCTCTTCTGTTTTACCTCTCGTTTGTATTCGTGTAGAGTCGGTAAACTCCGGCGGTGGCCTGTTGCTTTAAATCTTGCCGCCGTAAAGGATTATGGGATACCACTATCTCCTTTCCTTTAGCATAGGTTGGTCAGGAGTAACCTATGCTAAAGGAGGGTTAAAGGATGAATCGAGGCTCCTTTCCTATGCCTTTCCTAAGCATTTTGGGAATTCGGATCACCTATCCGCCGAGTACTTCCGGTTCATCTCGATAGGAAAGGAAATTTCCTATGCAAAAAAAAGTTTTCGGATAGGCCCCAAGACTTTTACAATACAATTGGTTTATGCGCCCTCACACAAATCCGGCAAGATAACACCGGTTCAATAGTTTTGTCCCAGATAGTAGTTTTAAATGTGAACAGCGTGGGCACACTTTTTCACTGTACGTGTAACTGTTGGGAGATAGCAAGTTTCTGGCAAGATATCTCACAAATAATAAACAAAATGTTACATATAAAGTTACCTCTTGATCCTAAAGTGTTTATTTTTGGGTTATACCCAGCCACCTTAGCCATATCAAGAAATAAACAAACTCTTATTACTCTGCGTCTGCTCCAACCCAAAACGCTCAGTTGCCTTATCTTGGAAGAGTCCTCAGAGGCCACAGGTGGGCAACTGGCTTGGAGAAATTACTATCTGTTACGCTATGGAATAGATAACTCTTCTTTTCTTCTTTGAAAAATAAATTATTTTACAGACTTTGGGGCCCATTTACTCACATGTTAGAAAATGTTAATGTAATGGCAGGGACGTTGGAACTACTTTCTTAGGGGGGAGTGCTGTAAATTGGCCGAGGTGCAGCGCTATCAGACAAAGCAGTAGGCTACTGGTAAAATTAGAAATCTATAACCATGATAAAATAGCCTAATTATATTTAAAATAATTTGATTAGAATTAAGCTATTAAAACAAACTATAAAAGCAAATAACATTTAAGAATTTTCCAAAGTATCCTTATAGCCTTTTTTTTTTTTATCCTGAATTTGAAGGATGTAGGTTTTGATTAAACATTGGGTTGTGACAATTTGTAAGTGGGGGTTTGGGGGTACCCCCCCCCCATAATTTTTTGAGGATTAAATGCTTAATTTCCTATTTGTTCCTTTTCTGCATAGATTTGTATTCTTGAGCCCCGCAGTGATCGGTGAATGATAACCGGGGCAGTGCACGTCACGAGAGGAAGGCTTCCGCAATCTCCGTTAGTTTCCGTTTACAGCGCATGGACAGCGTTTTAATGAAGCCTCTCATTCTTATTATCATAAGGGCGTTGAAGCAAATGATGAAATTAAACATTACGGCGGCCCTGGTGGTCCGTAAAAGGACAGCACAGTTGGCAATCTCTCCTCAGCAGTGCAAGCCACAGTAAAAGTCCATTGCACAGCCGATTCCTGCCTCTGATACGTTGACTCGCAACATAATGACTCGAGGCTTTGCATTGGCTTTGGCGATTTCCCGTGCCTATTTTTTCTCTCCACACAAAGTGTTATCTCTCCCATTGCACACACGCATGCCCCGGCCGCTTCTGAGAGCACAGCCAGTGTTGGTTCCACCCGAAAAAATTAAATAAACACAACTTGGACACAGGCCCTGAAGCTGAATGACCGCTCTGGTAACGGGCAGTCCATTACTGGACGCAGAACGACCCGACTTTTTTACGACCTTATGAAGTGTTAATATGTTCGCCTTTACTTGATGCATGCGCGCTCACCGGCCGGCGGGGACACACTTCTTATCAGCGGTTACTTGGCACGATACCGGCACACACCTTGGAGGAGCAGGTGCGCAGGTGAACGTTGCATCCTGTCAGCGCGTCTTTCTCTCTCTTTCTCTTCAAGAGTTCTGTTTAACTACCGTATTGGTCCGAATATAACACAACCCTGATTATAAGACGACCCCCAGTTTTTCAAAACTGATATTTTGAAAAAATATTTGAAAACCAGATCTTGTTTTTGTAAAGACATCAATTTTATTTATTAAAATAATATAAAAATAAATGCATTGAATAAAATACTTTTCTTCATTGCAAATAAACAGTAGGCTAGTGCAAATAGGCCGAACTCTGATGTGTTCACCACACGCACATTCCTCTGCCCCGCTATGATTGCTGTCATCTTTCCTATTCTCTGGTTCGGTTGTGGCATAAACACAACTTGGAAATAAATTAAATTCGGACCAATACGCTAGTAGAATATCACACATTGGTTGGTTGGTTCTATGTCTGCCCTCTACAGGATACGTCACATATAATTACTGTGACCTTTTAAGATAATTTTGCTCCTGAGTTTGAAACTTTCCTCAGAGGTTTTGGTCCATATTGACATGATAGCCTCACACAGTTGTTGCAGATCTGGCAGCTGCACATCCACGATGCAAATCTCTGGTTCCACCACATCCCAAAGGGGCTCTATTGGGTTGAGATCTGGTGACTGTGCAGGCCATTGGAGTTAGGGGTGTGAAAAAAAATCGATTTTCCGATTAATATCGATTCTCTCTCGAACGATTCTGAATCGATTCAGAAAAGTTAATCGATTTTTTTTTTGATTTTTTTTTTTTTGTAAATACTAATACTTCCTGCGCCATTGCGCATGCACACCACACATGTGCGAGTTGTTTCCAAAGTGGCTTCAAAAGGGCTGAGAGCAGCAAACCCATGACCTGCACAGGCTTTATCTCTGTTTTTACTCTGAGTAGCAAACTCAGATGTGCATATAAATATATTTTTAAAATTCACACATGGGTATGTACATACTTTTTTTTTTTGCATTGAGATGCATTGAAAATCGATTTTGAATCGAATCGTTGACCTCTGAATCGAATCGTGAGGTGCCAAGAGATTCCCACCCCTAATTGGAGTACAGTGAACTCATTGGCATGTTCAAGAAAGCAGTTTGAGATGATTTGAGCTTTGTGACATGGTGCATTATCCTGCTGGAAGTAGCCATAAGAAGATGGGTACACTGTGGTGTGGCGTTTAAAAGATGCTCAATTGTTACTAAGGGGCCCTAAGTGTGCAAAGAAAATATCCCCCACACCATTTCACCACCCCCACCAGCCTGAACTGTTGATACAAGGCAGGATGGATCCATGCTTTCATGTTGTTTACGCCAAATTCTGACCCTACCATCTGAATGTCGCCACTGAAATCGAGACTCATCAGACCACGCAAGATTTTTCCAATCTTCTATTGTCCAAATTTGGCGAGCCTGTGCGAATTGTAGCCTTAGTTTCCTGTTTTTAGCTGACAGGAGTGGCACCCGGTGGGGTCTTCTGCTGCTGTGCCCATCTGCTTCAAGGTTGGACTTGTTGTGCGTTCAGAGATGGTATTCTGCATACCTTGGTTTGTAACAAGTAGTTATTTTATTGATTGTTGCCTTTCTAGGATCTCTGCCCATTCTCCTCTGACATCAACAAGGCATTTTCGTTCGCACTACTGCCACTCACAGGATATTTTTTCTTTTGGACCATTCTCTGTAAACCCTAGAGATGGTAGTGTGTGAAAATCTCAGATCAGCAGTTTCTGAAGTTCTCAGACCAGCCCGTCTGGCACCAAGAACCATGCCACATTCTATTGCCTCTTTTCCACCGAGCAGAGCGGGTCGGAGCGGGACAGCTCGCTTTTAACAATGTGTGGTGTTTCCACCGCCGACCCTATACCCTTATGGTAGGGCGGGGTTTAGTCTGGACGGCGATAGCCGGCGCCAGAATGTGGGTCAAACTATCGGGCTGTGGAACAACTGCGGTCAAGCCAGCCGCTTCTCGTTTTTGCTTGGTCAGACCGGCCGCTTCTATATTTATTCCCTGTGTTGTGAGAGTATTACGCCTGTACCTCTCAAAAATAAGGGGCGTTTCACTCCTTATTTTAGGACTCCTAACTTTTTAAGATAAGTGTAATTCACAAAGCATTTTAGCGCTAAAATTTGCTCCTAAATCTATGAAAAGCACCATTTGATGGTGTTTTGGAGAGATTTAATGCTAGTGAGCTTTATAAAAGGTACCTTTTTAATAGCTGTAAGGGTTTAATGATCTTAGTAAAGCTATATTTAGAAAGTATAGTCACATTTATATTTATATAAAAAATTATTTATTAAAGCTAGGGTTGATAATTTTTTCATTGTAATATTTGGCTGTCATAACTGTCATAATAGCCATTCAGCTATATGTAGGTAAAGTGGTCTGAAAATATTTTGTCATCACTTTGCTCCCCCCTGCCTCTGTGTGCTGCCCCCAAAAATTGCCACCGCTCATGTTAATTTTGACCAATGAGAGCAAGGTCAGATTCTCCGTTCTTATTGCTGTGGGACCTTGGCAACGACGTTGATGCGTCAGTTGCGTGAGCGTTCATGACCCTAGTAGTCTGACACGACTGTTTGGCACTAGCCTACTACGGCGGACAGCGAGTAGCAATGTCTTCACAAACAAACCCTCAATTTACCATTCCCCGGATACCAATAACACCGCTAAAACGGCAAAAAAACGGGGAAAGACGAATTTTGAAAAGTTAACTGCTAAAAGGGAGACGGAGAGAGCTCGAAATAAAACCAGGGTAAAGTCGGAGTGTTTCCACACCGGCCATCTCTTCTTGCCCTATCACGTCAAGACCTCGTCCCCTTCCTCTGTCCCTAGGCTGCCTGCCGCTAGCAGCAGGACGTCCGCTGGCCCTATATATCCCTCGTCCTGTGCTCAGTGTTGCCAACTCATAGCGATTTTGTTGCTATATTTAGCGACTTTTCAGCCCCCTGGCGACTTTTTTTTCAGCCAACAGCGACAAATCTAGCTTTTTTTCTGGTGTTATTGGTGACTTTTTTTCGCCAAAGCAAGTATCACCTCTTCTCAACGAGCAGCGGGAGCCTCCCGGCCCCTCCCCCGTCACAGAGCACTGACAGACGGCCCGGTCCTCGCGCAGCAGCCCCTCCCAGCTGCGGTCAGAGCACGAGACACACACCTCTCCGCTCTGTTACAGTTACAATTAGTTTGCTATGTTGCCTGGCTGTTACAGCTACTTTTCTTAGGCCTACCAGCACACTTACAATGATTTTAAGCTAACATACATGGTATGTCTGTGATTAAAATGTATGCTCAATATGTACGTATGTAGTTATTATTACTAATGTTTAATCACCTCGGAATCGGACATGGTGTTTGTCTCCTGTCAATGTAACTGAATTCACATGAACGCGCGTAGCTGTCGTTCGGAGGGAGGAACTACAACAGGTAGAGCGTTGGGAAAACAGCCGTTGGAATCCCAACGGCTGTTTTATCGCAAACTCTCAACCCCAGCTTTAAGTTCCTTTTCCTGCAGTTGCTTTGGGTTTACGATGCACTGAAAGTTACTGTTGGTGTCCCATTTGGGTTTAATTTCCTACTAGAGGCCTATATGTGGCGCTTCCATCTCCTCCGTTCCACAGGTCTGCTACTGTATAGTTGCGCGTCTCGCCTTTTTTCTTCTGCATGCACTTTACGATTTCACCGGCTGTTGTTTCTAAATTGTGAATTTCCTGGTTTGTCGCTGTCTGATATTGCTGAGAGAAATACAGTGAGAGTGCATGGCGTGCAGCTGTTCAATGAGGATATTTTTTCCGATTCAAATCATTGTAAAATGTAAATTGAATAGACCTATGTGGCGCTATTTTAGGTTAATTGTGAACAAATGTGTGGGAAACCCTGCAGTATCTTGGTTTCATGTTAAATCAGTATCACTTGTCATTAATTGTATATAAAAACACTATGGATATCTCCCACAGTGTTTCTATCATAAATTCACTCTTAGCTCTCATTCCCTCTCAGCCAATCACTGTGGGCATAGAAGGTATGAACATGACATCATCCATAGCAACAGGGTCAACACCGCCCTCTAGTCCCTCCCATTCCTTAATAAAAGTTGGTCTTATCAGCTTTGTGAATAGGTTTTAAGAAATTACTCCTTACTAAGAACTTTTAGTGCTCCTTAGGAGTACTCTTAGTGCTAAGATAAAATGTTTTGTGAATACGGCCCCGGGTCTACATGCCTAAATGCATTGAGTTGCTGTGATGTGATTGGCTGATTAGTTATGTGTAAACAAGAAATGAAACCGGTGTACCTAATAAAGTGGCCAGTTAGTGTATGCCTTGTCTTATAAACATGTTTTTAAAAAAGGAATAATAAAATTATCCTACTCAGTTTAGCAGTCGTATATCAAGTCAGACTTAAATGCCCTGGCAACACAAATGCACTTAGTCCTCCTATGTTATTTGGAGAGTAATCTGAATGCTAGTATTCATCTTAAGAGTTAGGCATATTTGTCAATACATAGTAAAAATATTGTCATTTCAGTTTGAGTTACAGAAATTCTGTTTTTAGAAGGAGGGATTATGCTTTACACATGAAACATTATGAACCCGAACCAATCACTGCAGTTCTCTGCCCAAACATGACTGAGTGACTGTTGCCACGTAGACCGTTTGATACATGAGCCTGGGAGCCAAACCCACACAGTCCTGGCAAACGTTGTAGACAACAAAAAGAAGAAGCTTATTTTTACACTAAGTTTCACTTCTAACCTCAGATGAGTGTTTCAGCCAGTTGTTTTTGGTTCTGTAATATGTATAACCTCAGAATGACTAATATAAAATGTCTTCTTTCTTTCTCCATCTTCCGGTGCAGAGTTTAGGAAGAGTGATCGCAGCCTGCTGGTGAGTCCAGACGGCTCGTCCAGAGTGCCCTTTGACCCAAAGCAGAAGCCCAAGGTTGGGGTGTTAAAGTCTCCGGCCAAAGCACACACTGCTAATGTCAAGAAGAAGAAAAATATGAAGAGCCGCACCAATATTCCAAAGAACAGTCCTAAAGTACGGCCCTCGGCAGCAGACTTCTTCTAACATCCCTCTGTAAAGACAGATAGAAGTTCATCTGTTATAGACTGATTTAAAACAAATCCTGTTTTGGTGAAAAATATAAAACAGTATTTTTATGTTTATCCTATTTCAGTATTGCTTTTTGTGTCTTTAAATTACTTGACTTTTTAATAAAGTCAGTTTTCCAATTTTGTCACATTTTTAGTTTGTTTTTGAGTTGTATTTCAGATACTTCAGAGTCTATTTGATATAGAGAAATCGAATTTTGAGTATAAATGTTCTAATAATTTAAGGATTAAAAAAAATTAGGGCGACATGCCGTTTTTTTCTGCTGGCATGCCACTTATCTAAAATGCTATGTGCCATTTAGCTCATTGATAAGTTAGACTTGCTCAAGTGGCTAGGCTAACTACAGTCACAGGAGCAAGTCCTGGGGCCTCTACGAATAGTCAAATCTCCTAACCTTTAAGCCTCCTTTACTATACCTTAACCCTAAAAGTCATCGGGTCAAAGACGGATGAAAAGGTGCTTCCTTTTCGAACATAGGAAAAGTGGAGTCGAACTTCTTTTAAACAGTGCTGTCTTTTCATATCTGACGTCATTGCATGGCGGCGAGTATTGCTGACGTGAGTAGTGTGAAACTACACTATTTTCTGAAAATGGACTACAAGCGCTCGTTCGCAAACATTTTCTAGATATCGATCAAATATACTTATTAGACCTTGTACTAATAAAGTTTTCTCTTTTCAAAGTGCCACCGCAAACGTTTAATACACATTTTATTTTCAGTTTTAGCCGTTAGCCCGAGGAGGTGTGGGGACTACAACTTCTAGCTTACAATGCTACAGAACGAGAATACTTCTACATCCGGAACGTCATGCTTTAGGGGCGTGTTAGGCACCCATGATGCGGAAGAAAATTCTGATTCTGTATGTTGCGCTGCGCCAATGAGCAGCTTTCATAGGAATGAATGGGCGCCATGTTTCAATCTGGTGTCCATTTCTTTATAGGTCCATGGGAGCTATGCTAAAGGAGGGTTTAAAGATGCATCGAGGCACCTTTTACTAAGCATTTTTAGAATTCGAACCAGCTTTCGTAAAGGCCCCAGCTGTTTTTAAAAAACATCTGTTGTACACCAACGACTGATGAAAAACTTGTACTGCCCTTGGCGGGCCATGGCTTTCATAGATGCTATGCAGTGAGTATAGCCGAAGTAATATGGTGTGTTTATGCGGTTAGGCAGTCAGCCCACTGTTCTTCACTTTATTTCCATCCTTGCCAAATGCATCCGAACGTTACATTGAAGTCAATGGTTTAGACTGATATATACGGTAGCAGAGGAGCATGCAGAGTTACGGAGAGGAGCCTCACAACCAGACACGGACAGTCTGATAACCCTTGGAGGGCCCTTGTTTTGGGTAAAGGGGTGCAATGTTCAGGTTCAAATGCACTCTTTGTTTTGTTACTATTATAGGGGTATTTGTGTTTAGTCATCACCACTGTGTAGCCCAAATGCTTTTGATATATGGTTGTGATATATGCAGCTATGTCTTCTCAAATAAGGTCCATGCGTCTCTCCACAATGGACTGGGAACCCAATTAAGAAAAAAAAAAAGGTAATGAATTCTCTTACAGTTTTTTTTCGATTGCTAACCCACAGTGGGCACAACTGTAGCTCAATGTGCAAAACTCTAACTACAGTCTGCACTACCAACGTCACTGGAGCTGAACAGTTCACTTCACCTGCAAAATAGGTTCAGTGCAGCAAACACTATGAACCAGCCTCATTGAGATAACACACTGTCACTCAGAATATGCTCAGAGTACAAACGCTAGCATCAAACCCCAATACATAAATTACAAACTTTTAATCTTTACAGTTTGAATAATTTGAGTTATTTCACACAAATTACGTAATATTTTCTAGGAAAACAAAAAGAAATTAAAATCAGAAGTTTGCTTCAATAGATACACATTTTGTATATTTTATTGAAAACATTTCCAAATGTAGTATATCTGTAAATATTCTATAATTGTAATACAGAAATCTATCCTGTAATGTCATTTTCTGTAAGGATGTTCCAGCAAACAAACTGTCCAAGCTGTTTGTTTGATGGAAAATTCGTATTACAGATGCAACTTTTTTGCAGATTGGGTTGCACTCTCAACCCTGCCTCTCTCAATGAGAGACCATGATTCACAACAGGGTCTATCAGTGTAGCCCTTACTGTATTTCATCAGACAACACAGCTCTGTCTTCCTCCCAGGGCTGTACGCTTATTTTTTTAGGTGGTATTACTGGTGCTAGCAAGCAAAAAAATTCAGTAGCACAAAAATAAATTTGGTAGCACACAAAGTATGATCGAAAACTTGCATAACCTTAACCCTTGCATTTCACTGTAATTACCTTTGAGCCTGTCATCTTGGTCTCCTTTGAGATTCTCAATTAATATTATATCCTAGTGTGTGCAGTAATAATTGTAGAAGAATGAATAGGGGTGCACTGATTGCAATTTAGACAAAAGAATCTAACCTGCCAATTGCAATTTTTTGCTGATTCAGAATTATTTTTCCCCATAAAAATATAAAAATAATCTATATCTATATATGTTTTGTATATACATATAATTATTATATTAATTTTTTTTTTTTAAATGTCCTATGTTAATTAAAACCAAACTTTAAAACATTAAACATAGACTATTAAATAAATAAGTATACATATTGGTACAATTTAGAATAAATTAAATAGGTTGTTGTGAATGTGTTGGGAGTTGTTCTTCAGTGGCTTATTTCAAACTTTGTTTTTAGACTACTGTTGACTTTTCTCTGCAGCTGTATGAGTTGCCTTTCAAGCTAGAGCACTGCAGGGCTGTGAAGCGCTAACTTCCTGTTCTTGCCGGCTTCAAAATAAGTCAACTCACGTTTGGCTAGTAACAGGCTTTTAACGTGAAGGCGCACAGGAAATGTTCTGTTTGCACACGCTAATTTAACTGCGGTAATCTCCTTCCGGTTATTACCGTTGGTGAAGTTGTTATACGGTAGAATCGCTGCACGAGCACAGATCCCGAGGACATATATCTTTCACCAGCCAAAGTGGAGGGTGGACTCAATAACTTACTTGCCTAAGACTACATTCACCCCCATTTGGAGTGTTAATGTAGAGCCCTCTAAGCAATGTTGTGCATCTCTACTCTGTGTTTCAAAGACAGCCTCTCCTTATTATCAACTAGCACTAGTGCGAATGGACTTGTATTCATCATCGCACGTGATCAATTTCAGTAGCAAATGCGATCAAAACTGTCGCACTGTACAGCCCTGAACTTCCTCCACACATCCACACTCTCACTGCCACTCTTCTCCCTCCAACAACCTGTCTTCATTGGTCCATTTACAAAAAATATATATTGTTGAGCTTTCCCTTTATACTGTATATGTTCACTAACAAGTCTAAAACAAGACACCTTAGTGTTTCAGTTGAAATTGCAATCCGCAGTGTTTGAAATGCACTAGGCATTCATTCTGTTTTGAATGTGTGGTTTACAGTTGTGGCAGTAGTGTGTTAGCGTTTGAAAAAAAGTGCTGGAAATCCAATGTTGTGCAGGTTGTGGTTAAGCCATGAGATAGGTGTGTAGAGTTTTGAAAATTGTGTTTAATCAATGAAAAACGAGCTAGAGTTTGATCCGAATGAACCGCTGCTCTGCATACTGTTGTTAGAGTTTTGCACATGTCGCTCCAGTTGTGCCCACTGTGGTTTAGCAATCGAAAAAAACTGTAAGAGCAAAACGTTTGATGTGGTATTTCTCCAAGGAACACATGTCATTGGAGGAGTCTA
The DNA here is from genome assembly GCF_949987685.1 of Ammodytes marinus. Lineage (NCBI taxonomy): Eukaryota > Metazoa > Chordata > Actinopteri > Uranoscopiformes > Ammodytidae > Ammodytes > Ammodytes marinus. Next base: position 1,212,112 of record NC_137216.1, on the reverse strand, counting down.
AAAAACTTCTTGGAGGTTGGGTTGCACATGTATTTTACAGTGTAGGCTCCAGTAACAGCAAGGGTGTCATCACTCTAATAAGTAAACATTTACAATTTAAATGTCTTAAAGAGATTAAAGATACCTTGGGTAGGATTATTATTGTGCTGGCTGAAATACAGTCCCAGAAGCTGATTTTGGCTAATATATACGCACCTAATTTGGATGATCCCAACTTTTTTATAGACCTTAAAAGTAAATTGCAAGCTGCGGGGAACCATACCACTGTTCTTGGTGGCGTTTTTAATCTGTTAATGGATCCCGTGCTTGACCACAGTGGGGCAGCATTGCGTAAAGTACCAAGGGCCTCTCTGATACTGCAACAGGGTTGCAAGGCTTTGGGATTAGTATACATTTGTAGGATCATGAACCCCTCTGGCAGGGATTACATTTTTTTTTTTTTCCAGTACACAAAATTTACAGTAGGCTAGATTTCTTTTTGATATTCAAAGTCCTTATCTCTTCTGCTGTGGGTGCATTTGAACCTGAAATAGGTAGTATTGTGATATCTGACCACGCTTGGATTGGCTTGGACCTGTTGTCTCAAAGTGAAAGGAGACACTCTTTTAGATGGCGCCTTGACTCCTCTGTTCTACAGGATTCCGTAAACGTAGGTTGGCTAAGGACAGAATTAAAGAACTATCTAGAGATCAATTGGCTATCTGGGGAGGCTCTAAAAGCTGTGATTAGGGGTCGCATTATCCAACACACCTCATTTAGAAAAAAGGTTAATGCACAAGAGCAGCAAGAATTGTAAAATAAAATAAAAAATTCTGAAACAGAGCTGAAGCGACAAATGACACAAAATGCTCTGAGAAACCTGACTCATTTAAAATACCAGTATAACAATATATTATCCAAAAAGGTTCAATTGTATTTATTTAGGGCTAGGCAGTCACATTTTGAGTCAGGAGGTAATGCAGGAAAGCTGCTTGCTAGTTATATAAGACAGAGAGAGTTGTCCTCCAGTATTCCTGCAGTTAGGTCACCAGGGAGCTATTCACCGCAACAGTAGATATAAACAAAACATTTAAAGAATCTCAATAACTCAAAATCTATTTCTACCGAAGAGGAAATTCATAATTTTGTAGAACTGCTAGGGCTCCCTAAATTGACAGACGAACAGGACGAACGAGGGATTTCCTTGACTCAGATATCACTATTGAAGAACCTAAAGCGGTAACACATGCCCTACCTACGGGAAGGCACCTGGGCCGGATGGCTTTAACGGATAATTCTTCAAGGGCTTTGCCACAGATTTGGCCCCACCTTTATTGGAGGTGTATAAAGAGGCGTTTAGTGGTACATAAATTGCTTCTTTATTATGCTGACAACATTTTATTACTGATGTCCGACCCTGGCAGGGCTGTACCATGTCTCCTTGTCCTGGCCCCGCTTTCACCCCGCAAACCTTGTCAAATTGAGTAAAGAAGCAAAAACACACCCATCTGTTAGTTTGTTAGTTAGTTAGTTAATTCTTTATTCTCCACGGTGTGGAGATTTGTCTCTGGTCTCATATAAAAAACAACAAGCAGGACAACACAACAACAAGAACAAAAGCAACAACAACATTTACACACAGACATCTTCAGGGCAAGAAGCAGGGCAGCAGTGGCAGTATACACATCAGCGGGACATGGTGTTCAGTACCCCAATCGCTTTAGGAGTGAAGGAATTTTTTTAAATGTTACGATTTGCCCTTGGCACTCTGTAACGTCTACCCGAGGGAAGAAGTTCAAACTCCCTATGGAGTGGATGGGACGGATCGTTTGCTATTTTAACAGCTTTTTTCCTCAGCACTTCCTCGTACATACAACTTAATTGTTTCTGTTTTGTCCCTATGATTTTTGAGGCAAGGTTTATTATTCTCTGTAGCTTGCTTCTTCCTTTTACGTTTAGGTTACCATACCACATTGCCATATTAAAAGTTAAAATGCCCTCAATAAGGTTCTTATAAACTGTTTCCATAATGTGCTTGCTCACTCTGAATGAGTTGAGTTTGCACAGTAGATGGAGACGTTGGTTACAGGTTTTAAAAATATAGTCTGTGTTTTCACTAAAATTTAGATTGCAATCAATAAATGTACCTAAATATTTGAAACTGTCTACTACCTCTACAACTTGTCCCCTAATTGTAAGGGGCTGCACATGGTCCTTTTCATGGAAAACAAGTTCCTGTGTTTTTGTGACATTCATCTCTAAGGAACTTGCATCACACCACTTCTGAAGAGATGCCACATATGCTCTATATGCTCCCTCTCCGACTGTGTCCCCCTTCTTTAATAAGGCAACCAGGGCCATATCGTCAGCATATTTAAACAAACTAAAGTTTTCCAGATCTAATTGGAATTCGTTTGTATATATGGAAAAAAGTAGTGGGGATAAAATGGTCCCTTGCGGGGCGCCAGTATTAAGTACAGTGATGTCGGACCGAGTATTATTAACCAGAACCTGTTGAGGACGGTCAGAGAGGAAGTCCCTAACAAGGTGGATAATACCACCGTTTACTCCTATCTCGATAAGTCTTTGCAGCAAGATGTGAATCTGCATGCTGTTAAAGGCGGAAGTAAAATCGATAAACAAGGCCCTAGCAAAGTGGGAGGGGGCTTGAAGGTGCTTTGAGAGAGTGTGGAACAGGGGTCTCCAACAGGTCGATCGCGAGCTACCGGTAGCTCGCGGGCGGGTTTTCAGTAGCTCGCCTGATAGGTTGACCGACTTGTAAAAAAAAAAATTTTTTTTTTTTTACAAGTTAAAAATCTGATGAAGGTAAATGCACCTCTTCCCATGGTCAAAACTTTGCGATTTGCGGTAAATAAATGTTCACGTGTCTCAAAGCGTTTCTCTATCAGCTGGTGTGTGTGCTGCTCTGCATGCGGCCATGCATAACTACGGCATGCACTGTCTTTGACCTTTGCATAAATGTATTTAATCATTTTAAGGGGAAAACACATTGTATTTAGTTATTTGTAAAACAGCCTGCTATAGTAGCCATACAAGATTTATTTTCTGAATTTCAATGCTGCTTTATTTTTACGTTTTAAATTGGGAAATACATGTTCCAAAACGACCAATAACCTCTGTATTTAAAAAGAAATCAAGCAAGTAGGCTAATAATAACCATTAACAACAGCCCCCTATCCAAAAAGGAACTTTAAAAATGTACAACTGTAAGGTCAGTTGTCTGTTTTATTCAAATAAGCAGTTGTTTATTCTGTATTGGCATCTTTGAGCAAAATACCCCCAAAATTTTCGGCGCACCGCGTTGCGCCGCGCCTCCTCCACACCTGGGTGGTGACCACCTTGACTAAGACATTTCCTGGGGAAACACTGTTGCGTCACAATAAGAAGTGTAATACAGACATTGATGTCAATTTTCACTGATATGTGGCCCACAAAAAGTGTAAAGTAATGTGTTCTTGGACCTTTGATGGGAAATTATTTATGATAAGCATTGGGTATTGCAATTTCACACGTGTACAAACAGAAGCTTAATTAATTTGATGTCTGCTATGTAAATAAATATAAGCGATTTGATACAAGTAGCTCTTGGCCACTTGGCTCTCTCAAAACATTTTCCTAAGATAGAAGTAAGTGCGATGGGCCTGTAATCTTTTAATTCAGTAGTTCCAGGTTTTTTAGGGATAGGCACAATATGAGACATTTTCCATAATTTGGGCATTGTTAAAGAATTAAGCAAGCACTGAAATAACTCCAGCACAATACCTTTAAGTTCATAAACATTTTCTTTTAAAACTCTCCCTCTCAGGCCATCCGGCCCCGGGGCCGAGTTGGGCTTAACACTAGACAGGCTGGCTACAATCTCATGTTCATTCAGTGTAATAGGGACATATCCAGGAATGGATCTACACACACTATCACGTTCAGCACTGAAATCATTCTTGTCAAAACGACTGAAGAAGACATTTAAATCATTTGCAAAAGATGGAGAGGGGTGTGACAAGGGGGTACACTTTTTCTTAGTCTCCCTGCCCATCATCACATTTAAACCTTCCCATGCTTTCTTGGCATTTCCTGAGAAATAATGACATTCAACTTTATCCTTATATTCTATTTTTGCTTTACTCAGTTTAGATTTTAGTTCACATTTTTTTTCCTTAAGTAATTCAGTATTACCATTACTAAAATCGTGTTTTTTCTCACGAATGCATTCCTTAAGATCACTAGACATCCATACATTGTTATTAGGAAATATTCTAACAGTTTTAGTTCGAGTGATTTTACTTTCATTAAACAACAGATAAGACGTGAAAGTGTCAATTAGTTCATGAGGGGTGTCACATGAGTTAAGAAAGAGCCAGTCGGTAGTCTCCAGCTCGCATTTCATATCCTCCCTACAGTCCTCAGTCCAGATCTCAATTTCCTTGGTCATTGTGTTTTCCCGTCTCAATTTAGCCCTGTAACGTGGAAGTAGATGGACGACGTTATGGTCAGATTTCCCCAAGGCAGGCCTACAGATGGATTTATAGGCGTCAGGTATGTTGCCATAACACTTATCCAGGGTACGTGCCAGGCGGGTGGGACAGTCCACGTATTGATGTAAAGTGGGCAGATGATCGGACAGGTCACAAGAGTTAAAGTCCCCGAGCAACAGGACGGGTTGGTTAACTGCACGGGACAGAGCGATGTTATAACTCTCGGCTATCCTGGCTGCAGCTCCCACAAAGTCCGGCCCAGGTACGTAGGCCAATATGATTGTAATCTGGCCAAACTCCCTCGGGAGGTAAAAGGGGCGAAAAGAGACAACCAGGATTTCATTATCATGTGTGCACACACGTTCCCGGACGGTGTACTGGGTAGCCCAGCGAGTGTCCATGTAGACACACAAGCCACCGCCAATAGATTTTCGTGACAAATTAGTGTCTCTGTCAGCACGAATTATTGTGTAACCCGGTAAATTGGGGTCTGGCATCTCCTCTTTCAACCAGCTTTCCGTAAAACAGATGAGGTTACTCTGTCGGTACTCATTGTCATATTGAACTTTAGCGGTCAGTTCACTTAAAATTGATTTGGACTAAAGTAGCTTGGATGTTTAGTTTGGACCCCTTTCTAAATACAGTGCTGCTTGAAAGTATGTGAACCCCTTTAGCATTTTGGAAATGTATTCAGTTTAACCATTCATTTTTATCAATACCAGTATTTTTTATATGAAATAACAGATTTCAGATTTCTTTATTTAGAAGGGACAGCGCACATTGATAAACATGAGCACCAAAGTTCAACATGTAAATGTGCCAGATTTAGCCATGCAGGCTAATTTTCACCTGTAGTCCCTGTAGGTAGATATCTTAAAACAGGGGTGTCAAACTCATTTTCACAAAGGGCCGAATTACGACATGATAATCACACGAAGGGCCAGACATGTCGCTTACTGACATGCCTTCTTTTTATTCCAAAAATCAAACAACATATCTAGGTATATAACCTGCGTACATACGGGGCATAGGCTAGGTTTCGTTTACATATTTTGGGGGACAAATTATAGGAGGGGGGTATGGGGGTGCTCCCCCAGAAATGTTTGTGCGTCAAACACTTAATTTCCTGTATTCTGGTAGATGTTTCTTTTTTCTGTGCCTTTTCTGCATCAATTTATTGTGGAAATGTCTTTATTTTTCTAAAGGAAAAGACATTCAGGTTCCTGGTGAAACAATTATAAAGGACTATAATGCAGTAAGGCTCTCAGGCATCCTGGATTGAGCCACAATATGTTTTCTCTTGGATTTTTCAAAACTTTCTGCACTTTCAAAACATATCACGTTTTTTTATTTAATTTTTTTATAGGAATCATGACCCAGCACCAGTGTTAACTATTTATGACACTTTATTGGTAATGAAATGCAAAGCCACCATTGGAAATGAAAGGGGTGGGCTATCAGCGGCTATCTAACGTTAGCTAGTGAGCTATATTGTAACTTGAGGCAAAAGTTAGAAACCAGATAATGTTAGCATTCATCCTTAGATAGTTGACACAATCAATCATCATATTAGCATGCTATTTAGCCACATACAGGTCCTTCTCATATAATTAGCATATTGTGATAAAGTTGATTATTTTCCATAATGTAATGATAATAATTGAACTTTCATATATTTTAGATTCATTGCACACCAACTGAAATATTTCAGGTCTTTTGTTGTTTTAATACTGATGATTTTGGCATACAGCTCATGAAAACCCAAAATTCCTATCTCAAAAAATTAGCATATCATGAAAAGGTACTCTAAACGAGCTCTTAACCTAATCATCTGAATCAACTAATTAACTCTAAACACCTGCAAAAGATTCCTGAGGCTTTTAAAAACTCCCAGCCTGGTTCATTACTCAAAACCGCAATCATGGGTAAGACTGCCGACCTGACTGCTGTCCAGAAGGCCATCATTGACACCCTCAAGCAAGAGGGTAAGACACAGAAATAAATTTCTGAGCGAATAGGCTGTTCCCAGAGTGCTGTATCAAGGCACCTCAGTGGGAAGTCTGTGGGAAGGAAAAAGTGTGGCAGAAAACGCTGCACAACCAGAAGAGGTGACCGGACCCTGAGGAGGATTGTGGAGAAGGGCCGATTCCAGACCTTGGGGGACCTGCGGAAGCAGTGGACTGAGTCTGGAGTAGAAACATCCAGAGCCACCGTGCACAGGCGTATGCAGGAAATGGGCTACAGGTGCCGCATTCCCTAGGTCAAGCCACTTTTGAACCAGAAACAGCGGCAGAAGCGCCTGACCTGGGCTACAGAGAAGCAGCACTGGACTGTTGCTCAGTGGTCCAAAGTACTTTTTTCGGATGAAAGCAAATTTTGCATGTCATTAGGAAATCAAGGTGCCAGAGTCTGGAGGAAGACTGGGGAGAAGGAAATGCCAAAATGCCTGAAGTCCAGTGTCAAGTACCCACAGTCAGTGATGGTCTGGGGTGCCATGTCAGCTGCTGGTGTTGGTCCACTGTGTTTTATCAAAGGCAGGGTCAATGCAGCTAGCTATCAGGAGATTTTGGAGCACTTCATGCTTCCATCTGCTGAAAAGCTTTATGGAAGTGAAGATTTCATTTTTCAACAAGACCTGGCACCTGCTCACATTGCCAAAACCACTGGTAAATGGTTTACTGACCATGGTATTACTGTGCTCAATTGGCCTGCCAACTCTCCTGACCTGAACCCCATAGAGAATCTGTGGGATATTGTGAAGAGGAAGTTGAGAGACACCAGACCCAACACTGTGGATGAGCTTAAGGCCGCTATCGAAGCATCCTGGGCCTCCATAACACCTCAGCAGTGCCACAGGCTGATTGCCTCCATGCCACGCCACATTGAAGCAGTCATTTCTGCGAAAGGATTCCCGACCAAGTATTGAGTGCATAACTGAACATAATTATTTGAAGGTTGACTTTTTTGTATTAAAAACACCTTTCTTTTATTGGTCGGATGAAATATGCACATTTTTTGAGATAGGGATTTTTGGTTTTTCTTTACTTTTTTGCCAAAATCATCAATATTAAAACAATAAAAGGCTTGAACTACTTCAGTTGTGTGTAATGAATCTAAAATATATGAAAGTCTAATGTTTATCAGTACATTACAGAAAATATTGATATTATCACAATATGCTAATTATATGAGAAGGACCTGTAGATTGGCCTATTTACAGCCATTAGAAAACTGACATCTTTTCTTCAATGCAAGTTCATCAATTCATGGCTTAAAATCCTGAGCTGTGGAACTTTCAGCAGACATTCCTAGTGGTAAGCTGTGCGAGTGTCCTAACGGTTAGGAGCGTGTGCGACGTGCGGATATGGCACATGCTCCGCATGAGAAAAAAATAAAATAAATCATATATTTTTTTTTTTTCCAGCGGGCCGAATTTAATGGAATTACCGAATTGGTTCGCGGGCCAGATTAAATATTGAAACGGGCCAGATTTGGCCCGCGGGCCAGAGTTTGACACCCCTGGCTTAAAAGAAACATTAAAGGGGACATATTATGAAAAACAAAACATTGCAGGTGTTTGGGCACCCTTTCAGGTTATTGGGGTCTCTACCAGCACACACAAGCTTCAAAAAAACAAATGTGTCAGTTTCTTCATGGATGCTTTTTTAGAAAAAAGGGGGATTTGAAGGTTTCTTCCAAAAAACACAGACTGGTGACGAAACCGGTCGGTTTTCATTACCATAAATACTCCCACGGGAACGCTTACCAGAAACTCGGTAGTTGATTGGCAAATCAAGACGCCCCGTTGGTAACCACACACAGCTGAGCCTCCACTCGCTCATGCAACAACAGAGGAGAAGCAAGCTGCAGTGTTAGCTCATCCTCAAGCTACCATCACACCCCAGCCTCGAAGCAGACCGGGGCTGAATGGATTTACTTAATTTTTTGTTTGGCTATGCCCAGCAAAGGTTGGCAATCTAGTGTGATCTGCTGTTATAGCCTACTGGAGTGTGGAGGAGATTGTGCCTGGAAGACAGAGAGACACCATCTCTCCTCTGGAAATGTAAGTAGTCCTATTTAAAAACAAATCTGTCCGTTTATGAGTTCAATGTGTGTAATGTGCTTTAATGTATCCCTCCTATAATAACCAACGCCGACTGAAACGAGAGAATGTCTCTGGGTTAAGTAGTTAGCGTTAGCGTTAGCGCCCGTTAGCTTTTATGCTAACGGTTAGATCTGTGAGTCTGTCCGTGACAGCCCCTGTGTGAAAACAGACGGTGAACTGTATGGTGTGTTGGAAACTGAAGAGTATTTGTTTGTTGTTGACAGTGTGTAGTTATGCAAGCAGTCGTGGTACATGCAGCAGTAGGCCTATTACATCTCCAGTGTCATATAATAGACAGGAATAGCCTACTGTAAGTTGCCTCTGCTGCTGTTTGTTTCCTGTCCATTATATTTCAAAAAGCACACAGTATCACTCGGAACTCGTTTCTTCTTGAGCAAGGGCTATACTGAACTTATTAGTGGCCCATCTTATTTAATAATGGAAGAAAAAATATATTTTCATTAGTTTGTAGCTTTGCCATAACTACAGATGTATCATGTATGTAGGCTACACATGATGTAACATTGAATGTGCCATGTTTTACAGCTATCTGGGTGACCTGACGGAGCGTTGACCCACAAGGACCGTCACACTATCTGTTCCATCAGAGGACTGTTCACTGGGTGGAACAGGTGGTCTTCTTCAGGGCCCACCAGCAACAACTGGACAGTTACATACAATATGGCTTTGCTTCTGTTTGAATTATGTACACTTTATATTTCCATTTCACTGGCTATGAATAAACTGCTTTATTTTTAAGTATGGTTTTGGTCATTTTAAAATGTAATGATACTGTTTCAAAGAAAAAATCTTCAGAGAGATAAAGGGTTGAATTAAAAAACGTATAAGTCAATGCATGTAGATCGGTCAGAAAAGTAGTCCAACATCCTGACTATGAAAATGTGAGTTTCAAGTAATCCTTTACTACACGAAGCAAACAGTGACAGTAAGCAACACAATACATGTTTTAACAGTAACACTTTATTATAAATGAGTGATCACAATACAAATGATACATTACCTACTAGATATTGAAAGGGTGTCAGATAATTTGCAGCTCTGACTGTAATTGTTTCTATATATATTTTTTTTTACAAAAGATAATGTCTTTCCAGTGGATCTTGACATGATACATTCCTTTCCTGCCACGTTACTGTACATTTACAGCATGGCTTCACAACCAAAGCTTTTTCACTCCACTGGGTTGTAGATCATTCCCCAGTTTAACCTGTAGAGACATACATAAAACGTTGTATGTTACAAGTTTAGAGAGTTTATTCATAAATACTTAGCTCATATTCTGTTACTGACTGTGACATATTTAAACTGTATTTACCTGAGGATAATGTCAGGGAAACCAGAAATTTTGATGCAATTTTCACAGTTTTCAGCTCAGACTTCTGCCTGACCGGGTTCAGTTGTAAAGCTTTTGGTTTAGAAGTGATAAGTGTGCTGATATTTGCTGTAGAAATGAAGGTAAACATGGTAACATCGATCTCCATGCTGCATTGGCCAAAAGTAAACAAAACTGACAGCTGGGCGTGTGCCATGCCCATATAGGTAGGTATAGAGTAAATGAGCAGGGCGGTGCATGCACGCCCATGTAGATAGGAGGGGGGTAGATGTCAAAACCAAATTTTTTAGGGAGAGGCCAAAAAAGGCCTGAAAAGGCAATGAAGAAATGGGCATTGGTAGAAAACTAATGGGCTTTTTGTACAATAGACCATTAAAACCTTTTCTAGTAGACCTCGGAAATACACATTTAAACCCGAGTTTTTGCATAATATGTCCCCTTTAAGAAAAGAAAAATACAAAAATACAACACATACCGTAAACACAAAAACAAAATGACACAATAATTTTTCCAACACACAACAGGTTGGTGATGTGTGAAAAATATGAAACAAGTAGCATACAGACAGATAAAAGTGCATGAACATATGGCACGATTAAAACAAATAAGCATTTAAAGAAAGACAAAAAGCACAGACAAGGAGCATACAAGTGGCTTGAATGCAGAGAAAAACACATAAGCACAAACAAGTGCATACAAACAAGGAGCATAAACTCAGATACAAACACAATTAGTAAACACAAAGACAAACACACTATCCCAGATTATTATGGACGGATATTTGATTTGTCAGTAACCAGTTTTTTATAGATTTGGAGAAGGATTTGAGTGATGTAATGTTCCTTAGTTCTGTGGGTATGGTATTCCAAGTATGTGCTGCTCGATAGGAAAAAGCTGACTGCCCAAAATAACTTTTTCTATATGGTATTTTACAATCCCCTCTTGTGGATGCTCTGTTGGAAGAGTTTATATTCAGTTTAACAAATTCCTTTAGCGGAGGGGGAGCCATACCATGAAAGATTTTATATACAAGTAGAATGTCTGCAAACTTAATCATGTTTTCCCAGTTTAATAAATCATATTTTATCAAGATTTGTTAACAGATGTTTATCAATTCAACATTTTTATTTTCCAGAAATCGATTGTTAAAACAGATAAAAAAATTATTTGTCAACTATTGCATGTGTGAGGGGGCGCCCTTAGCTCAGTTGGTAGGGCGTCCCCCCCATGGGCCTCGGCCAGCAACAGACCCGGGTTCGATTCCAGCCCACGGTCGTCCTCTGCATGTCACTCCCCTCTGCCCCATGTCAACTCTGTCTCTACACTATCAATAAAGCATAAAAATGCCTAGAAAATATCTTAAAAAAAAACTATTGTATGTGCAAAAGTTTGTGAACCCCATTGCTTAAAAGGGACATATTATGCTAAATCTCGGTTTTGAAGGTGTATTTCCAAGGTCTACTAGGAGAGGTTTTCATGGTTTATTTTTCAAAAAACCCAATAGTTTTCTACAATTTCCCATTTCTTCATCGCCTTTTCCAGCCTTCTCTGCCCTCTATCTCAAAAGGTTAGTTTTGACATCTACCCCCCTTCGCAAAAATTCTAGTCTGCTCTGACTGGTCAAATCTACATGGGCGTGCATGCACCGCCCTGCTCATTTACTCTATACCAACTTATATGGGCATGGCACACGCCCAGCTGTCAGTTTTGTTTACTTTTGGCCAATGCAGCATGGAGATCGATGTTACCATGTTTAGCTTCATTTCTACAGCAAATGTCAGCACACTTACCACTTCTAAACCAAAAGCTTTACAACTGAACCTGGTCAGGCAGGAGTCTGAGCTGAAAACTGTGAAAATTACATCAAGATTTCTGGTTTCCCTGACATTATCCTCAGGTAAATACAGTTTAAATATGTCACAGTCAGTAACAGAATATGAGCTAAGTATTTACGCAAAAACTCTCTAAACGTATAACATACAACGTTTTATGTATGTCTCTACAGGTTAAACTGGGGAATGATCTACAACCCAGTGGAGTGAAAAAGCTTTGGTTGTGAAGCCATGCTGAGGTAACATGTAAATGTACAGTACCGCGGCAGGAAAGGAATGTATCATGTCAAGATTCACTGGAAAGGCATTATCTTTTGTAAAAAAAAAAGTATAGAAAAAATTTGTCAGAGCTGCAAATTATCTGACACCCTTTCAATATCTAGTAGATAATGTATCATTTGTATTGTGATCACTCATTCATAATAAAGTTTTACTGTAAAAAAATGTATTGTGTTTTTTTTTTTTGTGAACAATTGTTTTTTATTTCAAATTGAAGTGATAATTGAACGTGATGTAACTTTTTACTTGTGCATATATTGTGACATTTGTATTTCTTTTTGTCATACGTAAAAGTAGGAAATGTTTAATGAAACAGAATAGAATGTAAATACTCCTCTGACCAGAGGATGGGGGAGGACCATAGGGTCACAGGAAGTAATAGGGGGAAGGACCTTATATGGCCATACAGTAGCAAGGAGTAGAGGGAGGGGGCTACCGGGGTTCCCCCAAACAGCTGTGCCTTTTTCACTCCTCCTTCCCCCAAGTCTCATTGGTTTTCAGTTCACTATATAAGAGCCTATTTTGAAGCAGGACAGGGCTTTTTGGGAGATGATAGGGCTTTTTGATGCTTTTTTGAGGCTTCTTTGGGCCGCTTTTTTTGTGTGTTACTCTCTGTTCCAGCAGACTCTATCTGTCCCTTTAACCATGGAGGCAGAAGAAAAACTTAGAAAAACTTTGTGAGTCCAAAATACTCCAAAGTACTTAGAGGCAAAGTCTTTTAAAAACACATCTGTGAACCTCTTGACACTAAGAATGATATGTACAGGCACGTAAGTGTTTGGATATTGTTTCAAGAGTTATAACAAATTTAGAAACGAGAACCAAGTCAAAATAACTCTATTAAATGAGTTATAGGCATACAACCTCTTTTCTTTTCCTTTCTGGTCCATTTTATGTATTATCTATACTCTCTTGTATTTTGTAAATAAAATCCCTTAAATGTTGAAAGCCTCAGTTGTGAATTAGTTTATAACTGGAACAGCAGGACCTTAGGTATAGTGTTTTTTCTTCAAAGAGATGGTTTGTCCCCGGGGAGGTAAGTTCAGTATGATTCTACACGACGGCACATTACTGATTTAAAACACACACAACTTCATACAACTAACTTCTCTGTAAAGAGAGAATATGTTGATACACCTAATCTTTAAACTAAAAGAATAGGTCATAAATACCTTCCCAGATTAAACTAGATGTTTATATTCTGAAAATAGTATATTTGTTCTATTTTATTAGGAGGGTGGGTTACAAAATAAGTTTCTAATAACTTATACACAATATTGAAACCTTCCGTGAACACGGGAGAAGGATTTTCTGATAACAATATTAGAAAAGGTTTATAGTTTAGCGGAGGTCGACCTTATTATAAGCAGAGGTGACTCTGATAAAATAGGGATTTTTAAACACAGTGTTATATATTGGACATTGTACTTTATTTAGACGTAAAACTCAGGTTAGTCTAGAGGGTAAATGCCGCGCTTTTAAACAAGGAGGCCGGGGTTCGCGTCTCTTACAGGGGACTATGGTGAGCGGAGAGTTTTCTTTATAGAGGAATGATAGACAATTAAAGCATTGTGCCACAAGTTGGTTACCAGGAGTTTGAGAGGACATAACTCATAGACTTTTGATAATAGCTTTTCATTTAGATTAGACCTGTATAGTCGAAATCGTAATATGGCGCCCAATTTCGCGGGGCTCGAGTTAGATTGTTAGTTTCATATAACTGTGTATTATAGTACAAGGGATAGAGAAATAACTTTCTTCCGAGCTTAAAATACAAGGACCTGAAACTCCCGTGAGGGATAGAGTCTTTTTCAACCGGCGAAAACAAGCCGAGGAAATAATTGAAGTCTGCCAGAAGGAATAAAAATACGACGTGTCTCCAATTTGCGTTTAATTTCCTTTAATAAAAATATAACGCACGAACCAGCACCATTGGAGATTACGTTTTTTGTTTCTTCTGCTTTACTTAAATCTAGTAACTAATACACTGGACAGGAGGCTATTTGGTCTTCCTCTAAAAACTCGGCCGGCTTTCTTATGTAAAGTAGGAATCGTCTGTTTAAAATGGGGAGATTAAAACTGTTTAGGTAAGATGTTATAGACTAGGTTCAGTAAAAAAGCGCTTTCTGATTGAGATAAAACTCAAAGTAGACAGAAAGGGATTTAGTAGATAGTTCAATTAGTTCTGCGTACTAAGTTTAGGTGTTACAAGTACTTGTGGTTATTAGTTTGTAATAATCGAAGCCAGGCGGTAGGATATATTTAAAAAGATAAGTATATAATACCTCCCCTTTCTCACTGGAATCGAAAAAGGCGATGTCCAGAACAGGTGAAAGTCCAGTTAATCTGATCAAATTAGTGTACGACTCAGGGATCCAAGAAAGGAATTAAAAGGCTTGTTACCACCATATATAGTAAAGGTGTTTCACTTTTACTCACCCGTCATTTGTTTTTTAGTGGCTAGATTGTAGTTTACTTTACAATTAAGGATGGATGCGGTTTAACTCTGTTGTATACAGGAACAGAGAGAGAGAGCCTATACGGCTTCTACAAGAGGAGAGAGCAACCTCTTTAAGAATTTTTTCTTACACAAAACAATAGTAGCCTAGATTTTAAAGTTTCTCACTATTTTAATGGTACACATAGATTTACATGTTAAACTATTAGGATCAATGCCCGATGAAAACCATTGTGGTATAGTAGCCTAATTTATTTTCTAAATAGGGACTTTTGAGAGGGTAATTCTTCCTTTTCTCCTTCTCCTCCATTTTAAGAGACATGCAGTTTGCACCTAGGGACTTCAAAATGGAGTATGCACCCAGGGGGTCATAAAATGGGGGAGCAGAGGTGACAGCCATTTCACCAGGGTTTTCTAAATTGTCAGAAAAAAAGCAATTCTAAACTACAGTGAGAAAGCTTTGAGAGCTCAAAATCAACTTTCGACAAATATGGGGTAAAATAGTCTTATACGAGTAAGTTATTGAGTCCATCCGTTGATAAGATGGGGAAACAGGTGCTCTCTGTGTTTTTAACCTTTAACAAACTCTTACATTTTGTAAACGAGACAGGCACGGCTCTAACATTAGATAGTGCGCTCTACGTTACCACAGTAAAGTTCGCGTTTGTGCAAATGGGGTATTTCCTTTGCGCCTTCACATTAAAAAGCATGATTAATAGCAGACGTCAGTAGGCTTTTATTTTGAAGCAGATAAAAACAGGAATATAGTTTTTCACATGAAGCGCACTATAGGCATGTCTTCTGTTTTAGTGGATTTAAAAATGATAAAAATAGACAAAGCTTTCCATTTACACTATTACTTGCTGCTGTATCACACTAAAAACCTCATGAACGTTAGTGGGAGTCTTTCAGGCATTTATTTTCATTAAACATTCGTAGAGAAAGGAAAATGGTATTTCAGAGCAAAGAGAAGAGACGCAACAAGTCAGCAGTAGGCTATAGAAACAGTTTGAAATTAGCGCAGTAGAACTACTCGCAAAATATTCACAGACAATCTTTGTCATTTAGCCTACAAAGGTGAAGTAATCTATTTAATATAGGTTTAAGGTTTTATGGTTTGGGTTTTCAATGAGAGAAATAGATGTTCTAAAAATGATTGTTAAAGCAGTCAGACAGGATAGTCTATTGGTAACCGAGAAATGGCTAGAAAACTTTTGATTTTACATCAAGAGTAAGAAAATGCACACACCTGAGTGACCATTGAAATGGCCTCGATAAGTTACTCTGGTGCACAAACTTTGTAGAACTTACTGGACACATATAACATGTGGTTCATTTTAAAAGAGAACTTTGTTCTCATTCCGAAATGCACATACAACACCAGAGTTAAAAGAGTCAACACTGTGTTTGGTTGATGAGTTAAAGATACAACTGAGAATACTCCTTTGAGAAATTAAATAAAGTGGAGACACCTTATCTCATTCTTCCTTGATTCAGTGTTGAACCCTTTTTAGCTCAATATACATTACACAATGCCGTGTGGAATATTGTCTGCCCCGGGGACCGATTTATTATCTTTATTTTATTTAGATGTTTAATACATTGGTACATTTGTTCTGGTCTCAGAATGTGAAGAGGAGAAGTAGACCGTGGGTATAAAAACTGTTACAGGTTCCCACAGACCGTGCCTGGGAATTCACACCTTAGAGGAAAAAACAGGAAGACCATATTGGCATTAACGGTAGTGGCCCTATTTTATGGCATCTATCCTTCCTTCCTTCTACACACTCTGAGCTTACCTTTGAAGACACAGCTGGTGCGTGTGCTCTTTGAGTTTAAAACTTTAACAAGTTGCCTTTACTTTAGTATAGTCTAGTGTGTTCTTTCTTTTTATCTTAGTCTGTTTATATAATCACAGTCTTTTCTATCGTAGAAAGTTTTTTTACTCAGCTATTTTTTGTTTCTTAGAAAGGATGGGACTGGTTAACTTGTTTTCGTGGCTTTGGTTTGAGTTTAGAAAACGTATAGGCAGTTTGTCTCCGGTCCGACAGCCCATTGTGAGGTTGGCTGGAGCACCTGTTAATCTTTATTTTTGTCAGTCCAACCTTTCTCTTTTGTTTAATTCAAGATACGACAGGAAAAAACGTAGGGGGTTATTGTTTAGCACGGGTCAATTTTGAGATTTGTGTCTATTCTGGCTTCCACGGCATGTATTCTTTCATATTAATGTGAAAGAAGGGACCAAAAATAAGCGTTTTAAATGTTTATTTCTTACTATATGTTTTAATTTTATTTTTAATTTTTTCCTGGCGTCTGAGTTTTGCTCCAAGGTTTTGCCAAAAGTGAGCATTTTAACGTAACATACAGCAGCGCGACCACTGTCTGACTCTTAATAACCATGGTACTGTTAGAAAGCTCTGTATCTCAAGTATAATCTTATCGAATCATAATATGGACATTTGCTTTTGATTAGCAACAAATAGTGAAAGTGTGAGGAGTGATTTGGTACAGTGAGCGCAACCTGTTTGACTGGTGCGCGTATTGATTTGATTCGCCAGAAGGCATCACGTGACCTGCTTTGGTTGCCGCGGGTAGTTTCAAAATCACAAAATAAAATGGTAAAAAACGCCGAAAATATTCCAAACTAACACAAAATAAAGACTGATTTATGTGGATACGGACATTAGATGATTGTCTTTTGAAGGGGAGAAGTGTTAAAAACATGTAAATGATTCCGATCGATCACGGCGGAGAGATACAGTCTAATAGAGCATGAGAGGGGGAGAGAGAGGGGAGAGTGCTGCGGCTACAGCCACAGTGGCTCATAAGGAATGTATCATGTTTTAATTAGCGTGTGGATGAAAATGTTTGTTATGCCATAGCATAGTTTATATGTTAAGCAGCGGTGTTGAGGGGTATGGTCCTAATTCACTAAATTATTGTAGATAAAATCGGTGATTACCAGTAGAATTCACGTTTTTATTTTTATTTTTTATTTTTTTTCACGATAGTTTTCTCTGATCAAGTTTTCTCAATATTCCGAGTCTGAATAAAATGTCTCGGCTTCCAAACCACTGGCATCTACTAGACTTCCCAGTGTCATTCATAGCCCTATTTTAAGAGGTTTTTACACAGGCATTTGTTTATATGTTGTTAGTTTGATTTATGAGACATTTTCCTCCTAAAAACATGCCAACGGTGCATTTCTAAAACATAGGCTTACATAGTATTTTTTGATTTATTAAATACAAGGAAATTGTGTCCGAAATCTATGGTGTAAAATATTTAAAGACTAATATGTGGTAAACATAAATTAAAGTTCTAAACTCTGGCTTCATCCAACATCTGGATTCTTTGGTTTAAAAGACAGGGAAAAATCCCTATTCACTTGGGGTGATTCGCCTTAATTAAAGATGTGTGCCTTTGGGAGAATAAGTTATTATGTTTGTTTTACCTTAGTGGCTAAAACATGAGTATGGAGTATCAGCTTTTAGTTTTTATTTCATTGCATGTCTGGAATAGATACCCAAAAACCTGAGATCTACTGCAAATCTCAGCTTTTGAAATACAATCTGAGGGCTTGTTTGTCTAAGTGCTTTTTACCTAGATGTTTTTATTTATATTTTGAATTAGATTAAGAAATAAATGATAAAAGGGTTATACCAGTGATATTAGTTTCACTGTTACTTTTATTTTCATCTTCATTTTATTTACCACTGAAATTGTGAGTGATTTGCTCATTTCTATTGTTCTCTATTATAGAAGATTTTAGTTTTGCTACTTGATATTATGTGAGTACCCTATGAATATAGCATACGAGCATAACACCAGTTTTTATCTTTATTTTTATCTTTATTTTTTTGATGGATTACTTAAGTTTGATTTGCTACTTTTCTTTTAGTTTTAAACGGTGAGACATTCTCACTCTCCTTATGACAGATGGCTGTAATGCCTCTTCATTAAGCATTAGGCTATCTCTATATTCCAATACGAATCAATAGGATCCTTTCTAAAAAAGTCCTAAATACAACTTTATCAGCAGCCGTAGTTGGTGAACTGCATTTTCCTCTTACATTGAGTAGTCTATTATATCACAACCATAGACTCTTAGTCTGCAGAAGAAGTTGGGAGACTTCTGGGCCTACTAGACCTCTGACACATAGGCGTGACTTGATAGCTACGTCTCAGGCTGTGACACCTCCAAACCTGACCATCTCCTGTTCCATCTGGGTGAACTACACCATGTCTCCTGGAGGGGAAGAATCGTTCGCTTGCTGAGTGCTGTGTTCCATGGCACTCCTATCAGTTGGTGGGGACCATCAACTCTATCCTGCTGTGGCGTCATTCTTGTCATGCAGTGGGCCTTTCTGCATCTGCCTGTCTTCCTGTGCTCTCAAACTGGGCGCGACAAGTCT
The DNA here is from genome assembly GCF_949987685.1 of Ammodytes marinus. NCBI lineage: Eukaryota > Metazoa > Chordata > Actinopteri > Uranoscopiformes > Ammodytidae > Ammodytes > Ammodytes marinus. The sequence goes on along the minus strand of NC_137216.1, from coordinate 1,193,197 downwards.
TCTATGATGTGGGCCAGGGGCCGGTGTACTATTCTAAGATCAGAAGTTCTGGGGACTGTTGGGAAGATGTCCTGTATGCTAAGCCTGGAGAAGATATCAAAGTGTGTAAACCTGGAGACAAGGGTTGCCATCTTGCATATTGAGCAGAAGCTAAAACACTGAATAATCTACATACTCTGTGATTGAAGAAAGGGCTCAAAAGGCCTAAAAGACTCTTTTTAAAGTTAAGATCGTCGTGGGACTTTGTGTTTTTACATTTTTTGGACATTACAAACTTATGAACTTTTGATGGTACTGTCTGATGAACTCTTTACTCTGAATGGTGTCAGGATGTCATGGTTTTCTTACAGGTATACTCTAATGTGTTCTGCTAAATGTTTCTTCATCTGTACGGTTGTGTCATGGTTGTATTAGCCTATGTAACTGAGGGGAGTCTTTTAGTATTGTGTAGGCCTATATCCTTTGAGGTTGCTTATATTATCTTTAGTTTTTTTTTTATATGAACAGGTTTTTGGTAATCCGTCACTTACTTATTTTAACTTTTTGATCTGGTGTTGTGTTTATGCTCTCTGAATTGGGTTTTACCGTTATGAATATTATAATTACTATATTATTACGTTTATGCTTTTCTTTTTTGTAGATCCTTTTTCTGGATAGTGTATTCTATTTTATGCTTGTGATTTAAGGCAATTTTCTATGGATCAGTTTAGAAAAAGAAAAAAGTTTTTTTTGTTATTTCTTTTTTGATTTGTATTATGAGGGTGTTTGATGTCCGGATGATGGTTGAATATTTACAAGTAATAAGTTTCATGAGAGGGTGAAGTGATAATTGAACGTGATGTAACTTTTTACTTGTGCATATATTGTGACATTTGTATTTCTTTTTGTCATACGTAAAAGTAGGAAATGTTTAATGAAACAGAATAGAATGTAAATACTCCTCTGACCAGAGGATGGGGGAGGACCATAGGGTCACAGGAAGTAATAGGGGGAAGGACCTTATATGGCCATACAGTAGCAAGGAGTAGAGGGAGGGGGCTACCGGGGTTCCCCCAAACAGCTGTGCCTTTTTCACTCCTCCTTCCCCCAAGTCTCATTGGTTTTCAGTTCACTATATAAGAGCCTATTTTGAAGCAGGACAGGGCTTTTTGGGAGATGATAGGGCTTTTTGATGCTTTTTTGAGGCTTCTTTGGGCCGCTTTTTTTGTGTGTTACTCTCTGTTCCAGCAGACTCTATCTGTCCCTTTAACCATGGAGGCAGAAGAAAAACTTAGAAAAACTTTGTGAGTCCAAAATACTCCAAAGTACTTAGAGGCAAAGTCTTTTAAAAACACATCTGTGAACCTCTTGACACTAAGAATGATATGTACAGGCACGTAAGTGTTTGGATATTGTTTCAAGAGTTATAACAAATTTAGAAACGAGAACCAAGTCAAAATAACTCTATTAAATGAGTTATAGGCATACAACCTCTTTTCTTTTCCTTTCTGGTCCATTTTATGTATTATCTATACTCTCTTGTATTTTGTAAATAAAATCCCTTAAATGTTGAAAGCCTCAGTTGTGAATTAGTTTATAACTGGAACAGCAGGACCTTAGGTATAGTGTTTTTTCTTCAAAGAGATGGTTTGTCCCCGGGGAGGTAAGTTCAGTATGATTCTACACGACGGCACATTACTGATTTAAAACACACACAACTTCATACAACTAACTTCTCTGTAAAGAGAGAATATGTTGATACACCTAATCTTTAAACTAAAAGAATAGGTCATAAATACCTTCCCAGATTAAACTAGATGTTTATATTCTGAAAATAGTATATTTGTTCTATTTTATTAGGAGGGTGGGTTACAAAATAAGTTTCTAATAACTTATACACAATATTGAAACCTTCCGTGAACACGGGAGAAGGATTTTCTGATAACAATATTAGAAAAGGTTTATAGTTTAGCGGAGGTCGACCTTATTATAAGCAGAGGTGACTCTGATAAAATAGGGATTTTTAAACACAGTGTTATATATTGGACATTGTACTTTATTTAGACGTAAAACTCAGGTTAGTCTAGAGGGTAAATGCCGCGCTTTTAAACAAGGAGGCCGGGGTTCGCGTCTCTTACAGGGGACTATGGTGAGCGGAGAGTTTTCTTTATAGAGGAATGATAGACAATTAAAGCATTGTGCCACAAGTTGGTTACCAGGAGTTTGAGAGGACATAACTCATAGACTTTTGATAATAGCTTTTCATTTAGATTAGACCTGTATAGTCGAAATCGTAATAAAATTCACAAAACAATAAAATGTATTGTGTTTTTTAAAAACTGTCACTGTTTGCTTCGTGTAGTAAAGGATTACTTGAAACTCACATTTTCATAGTCAGGATGTTGGACTACTTTTCTGACCGATCTACATGTATTGACTTTACGTTTTTAAATTCAACCCTTTATCTCTCTGAAGATGTTTTCTTTGAAACAGTATCATTACATTTTAAAAAGACCAAAACCATCATTAAAAATAAAGCAGTTTATTCATAGCCAGTGAAATGGAAATATAGAGTGTACATATCAAACAGAAGCAAAGCCATAACTTGTATGTAACTGTCCAGTTGTTGCTGGTGGGCCCTGAAGGAGACCACCTGTCCCACCCAGTGAACAGTCCTCTGATGGAACAGTGTGACGCTCCTTGTGGGTCAACGCTCCGTCAGGTCACTCATCTGTAAAACATGGCACAATCAATGTTACATCATGTAGCCTACATAGCCTACATCATACATCTGTAGTTATGGCAAAGCTGCAAACTAATAAATATATTTTTTCTTCCATTATTAAATAAGATAGGCTACTAATAGATTCAGTATAACCCTTGCTCAAGAAGCAACGAGTTCTGAGTGATACTGTGTGCTTTTTGAAATATAATGGACAGGTAACAAACAGCAGCAGAGGCAAATTACAGTATTCCTGTCTGTTATAGTGTACATTACATTAGAGATGTAATAGGCCTACTGCTGCATGTACCACGACTGCTTGCATAACTACACACTGTCAACAACAAACAAATACTCTTCAGTTTCCAACACACCGTACAGTTTCACCGTCTGTTTTTCACACAGGGGCTGTCACGGACAGACTCACAGATCTAACCGTTAGCATAAAAGCTAACGGACGCTAACGCTAACTACTTAACCCAGAGACATTCTCTCGTTTCAGTCGGCGTTGTTTATTATAGGAGGGATAAATTAAAGCACATTACACACATTGAACTCATAAACGGACAAATTTGTTTTTAAATAGGACTACTTACATTTCCAGAGGAGAGATGGTGTCTCTCAGTCTTGCAGGCACACTCTCCTCCACACTCCAGTATAATGGCAGATCACACTAGATTGCCAACCTTTGCTTGGCATAGCCAAACAAAAAATTAAGTAAATCCATTCAGCCCCGGTCTGCTTCGAGGCTGGGGTGTGATGGTAGCTTGAGGATGAGCTAACACTGCAGCTTGCTTCTGCTCTGCTGTTGCATTAGCAGGTGCAGTTCCAGGTGTGTGTGGTTACCAACGGGGCGTCTTGATTTGCCAATCAACTACCGAGTTTCTGGTAAGCTTTCCCGTGGGAGTATTTATGATAATGAAAACCGACCAATTTCGTCATCAGTCAGTGTTTTTTGGAAGAAACCTTCAAATCCCCCTTTTTTCGAAAAAAGCATCCCAGAAGAAACTGACATATTTGTTTTTTTGAAGCTTGTGTGTGCTGGTAGGGACGCCAATAACCTAAACAGTGTGCCCAAACACCGGCAATGTTTGGTTTTTCATAATATGTCCCCTTTAAATCGAGCAGGTAAACACAATCGGGTGGGCCAAATTGAGTGATGAAATGGACCAATGTAATAAGAGATCTTTAGGGAAGAAATTGGGCGGCACTAGATAAAACGGAGATAAAACCAGGTCAGTTTAGGCCTAGTCTCGCAAAGCCAGACCAAACTACAGCAAGTAGTATGATCTGGAAGCACTCCGTTTAGAGCCGTCTATTCGGGGGGAAACTGGGCTGGCCTGTTTTTATTTCTTTAAACCAATCACAATCATCTACGGCGGGGCTTACCCCGGGAAGCAGCCAATGGAGGCGTAGCGTTGTTTGCCGACGCCAGCGCTTAATAGACGCTGGCGGAAGTGGTCAAGCCAGACTAGTTTAGGCCCACCAAAGTGAACCCATACAGGTCAACATGCCAAAAGGCAAAGAAAATCTCAGAGGATCTCAGGAAGAGTTGTGATGAAAAAAAAGTTTGAGCTCCACCGTGAGGCAAATCATCTACAAATGGAAAGCTTTAAGAGTGACTGATCATCTGCCTAGAAGTGGACTTCCTTCAAAAATATCCTCAAGCACCTCATGAAAAGTGATTTTTCTGGTAAAGGCCAACCCAAACATTACATCTGGAGATTTGCAGACCATTTGCCACCACTATTCTTCACTTGGGAGAAGGTGCTTTTGGTGGTAGGCCGAGTTGCTTTTTTGAAAACATGGTGGTTTTGAATATGATCAAACAGATACAATTTGTACTAATCTGTCCATAAAATTGACTTCCAGAAGACTTCAGGTATCTCCAGGTGCTCTCTGGCAAAGTTGTGACAAGCAGTTGTGTCCTTTTTTGAGAGCAGAGGCTTCTTCAGCAACCCTCCCATGAAAGTGACAGGAAAAATATATTTTAAATATCATATGATGTTATAGCCAACCATATATTATTTACATTTACTCTATATAATCAACCAAACAATCGATACATTCATAACATGTGATATAGAATGTTCTCATTTCAGGCCCTGGAGCAGGGACAGTTGGAAGGGAGGGAAATAGCACAAAACTTCTTGTAAGTTTTATAGATGTTTTCCCAGAAAACGAGGAAAGATACAGAGAGATGTATCTATTTTAATCAAAGGCCTACTGTATTTTCCTGACTCAGCTGACCAAACCATAGATACAAGTTACTTTCAAGGCCAGGAGCATAATTCTACTTTTCGGCATAGTTCAGGTCAAGAGCAAAGAAGAAGAGGATTGGACGAGAAGATACAAGACAACAAGATAGACCAATCAATAGACTTTGTCAAGATATGTTAAAAAGCCTTGCTGTCAAAAAGGCTCATTAATTTTTTGTCTGTCACTCAGTGCGTTTCCATGGCACAACTAGATTAGATTATCACATATATCGAACTAGACACTCGAACGGACCGTGTCACTTGTCTGAGTATACATGGCCTTAAGATATCGGATAAATGTCCGATGCATGGCTGTCTCCACTATGCTAGGTGGCGCTGTAGCCCTTTCAACCATGTTTTCAACAAGTGTTGAAAGAGCCACGTCCGGTTCTCTTCCGGCAACAACCCATGATGTAGCCTATCACGCGCAGGCACACAAGCACAGAACGAGAAGTCCGATATGCGATGTCCGATCCCTGTATACATGCAGAGAGAAAGCCGACAACGAACGACTTATCTAGGTGTTCTTATCCGACATCTCTTGTCCGTTATCGTGCCGATTTGTGTGCGAAGTAGATCGGATAAAGGTGTTTAAAAGTCCTGTTGAAGTCTTATTCGTTTAGTTACCCGATTCTGAGTCTGCATGTAAACGCACTGACTGACTCCTGCATACGCGGTCCTGTGATCTCACTTCATTAAACAACACCTGAGAACTCTGAAACGTTTTTCCAGTCATCTTTTATTTTTTACCTTCCATACATCCGAATAAAAGAACACAAGATATTATAGTTTTAATAAAAGCCATGTTGACTGAGTTTTATTCTCATTGTGGATCTGGATCTGTCCCAGATGCTGCAAATCTCCAGGTGTAATGTTTGGGTTGGCTTTTAACTGAAAAATCACTTTTCTTGTGGCGCTTGTGGATATTTTTGAAGGAAGTCTACTTCTAGGCAGATGATCAGTCACTCTTAAAGCTCTCCATTTGTAGATGATTTGCCTCATGGTGGACCGATGGAGCTCAAACTTTTTTTAAATTAATTTATAGCTGTCCCCAGACAAATATGCAACATCACAACTCTATTCCTGAGATCCTCTGATATTTTCTTTCCCTTTTGGCATGTCTGACCTGTATGGGTTCACTTTGGTGGGCCTAAACTAACTTGGTTTTATCTCTGTTTTCGCCAAATTTCTTCCCTAAAAGATTTGTAACCCAGTAGAATATTGGGCCCTGATATATTATTTTATTTCCCATATTATCCCTTTATTTCTCATAAGGTTTCCCCTTTCTTTACTTAGTCTGTAATATTCCCTTAGTTCTCATATTGTTTACCTGTTGGGTTATTAAGCTGTCAATCAGTGATTTTGCATTAACTGGAGTCCTATTGGCTGTATCTCAGAATACAGACCTCCTATTGGTTAGAGGGAAGTAAGCCCCGCCCTTCACGTTGCTGTCGTAAATGCGCAGCCAGAACGCTAACACAAGCAGACGAGTGGTGAAAACGAGTCAAACTATAGAAATATTCAGTTATTAAACTGTATAAAAACTGAGTGGAAGTTGAAGGGAAACATAACCGAAGTGAGAGAGAGGGAATTGATGACCGAGCGCCGGGAGTTTTATTATTTTCGGCCGATTCTTGGCTAGGTTTTTTGGAGTCCTTGAAGAATCTGGATCGAATTCCCCTTGACGAAGGGGTGGCGAGCTAGTGAAGATACCTCCTTATCCAAAGGAGTGGACCGATATCACCTGTGCCCAGGAGGAGCATATCCTTCCTTAACCTCCATCACTTGAGTATATCAGGTGAAAGCGCTCTGTAGCGCCACACATGACCCTTTTGACTTTTGACTTCTGACTTGACATTCCCCTTTTTTTCAAGAGTACCTATTTGCAGACCCATGGAGAAACGGAGCTCCACCGGAAATACGAAATTTCTTCTTCGTTTTTTTTTTTACTGGCGGCGATCACCCAGCGTTTCTTCTTCTTTTTGTTTTACTGCCGGCATTCACCTAGCGGTGAATAATAACAAGACACAGTTTCCACCGGTTATGGTAGTAGACAGTAAAATAAGTCAGTTTGTTAAGGGTCTCAAGTGACCAGGACGGTGGTAAAAAGTAGATGTTGAGGTAGAAGATGAATGAAGCAACGAAGCTTTGTGTACATCTTCCGAAATCCGTCTCTTTAATTCACAATTATCACAAGTAGATTAAAAAGGCTGACCAAGACTTTCAGGCTGTCATAAGTGCAGCTCCCAGTCACAAGAGGGACTGGGAGCTGCACTGTCCTCACACTGTACAGGTGGCTTATGCGAGTGAGATGTATCTGGATTGGAAGCAGGGAACTGAGCATGAACCATTACTGACTGAGGGCGTTTTGATTTGGAGGACAATTGCTCTTTCATTTCAATCTGGTAGCGATCAATGTACTCTTGAATCTCACTGGCTGTCCATTTACCAGGGGCTTTAAACTTGAAAACAGCAGCAAGGGAGGGGTCTGGGCAATGTTTGACAAACATCATAGCTACCTCTTGACAAGGATCTTCAATGTGGCGACCAAGCCTTTTCAAGCCCTCTTCTGCTGTATCAACTGCCTTGTTCAACCGAAGCCAGTACTCGACAGGGTTCTCGCCTGCTGCTGGGACTGTGCTGTAAAAATCAGCCATAGGCATGCATGAATACGTCACATCACTAAAATGTTGACGAAGGATGTCATAGATGATTTTAGGATCATCCTGGGGCTTTGCGGATGGACTGCTTCTCAGAGTTATCCGTACAATATCTTTAGCTTTGCCCATGAGTTTAGATATTATGTCAGAATACTGCTCTTTCAGAGGTATAGCTCGCTTCTTAAAGTACACTTCCATTAACTGTTGCCACTCACAGACCGTGTTCTTGTCTGATCCATCCCCTCTGAAGACTGGGGGCTCTTTGACATCTGACTGTAGGACAAGCTTTACACCAGTCAAGTTAAGGAAAGAGGGTTCAGTGGGTATCTGGTCCACACTGCTCTTAAGGTGAGAGGGTTCAGTGGGTATCTGATCCACACTGCTCTCAGCTTGTGTTTCATTAATAACCCATTCCTCACGCTCACTTCTTAATTGATCCTTTATGGTTTGTCCCACTTGTTCAGCAATGTGAGTTATCAAGCTACTTAAAGCTGCATCAGTTGTGGCTGGGAGACTGCTAAATGTACTTTCCTGACCTGAACTGGAAGCTGCATGGCCAGGAATACGAGTGGAGCAGAAAACTGGGGAGGCTGGATTATCTGCACCTCTGCCAGGGGTACTCATCAAATCATTGATAAACCTCCCTCTCCCAAAAGCAAAGCTAGAGCCATGAGCTGTAACATTATCATCATCCATTTTTTCTTTGTTAAATAAACAGTCACTAAAGTAAAATCACTTTCATAAAAAAAAGAAAAACACTGTGCAACAAAAACACTTTGGCGTGAAAAACCTTGTTTCAAAATACAAGTTGCAAAATGGTTGGAACCCAAAACAAGCTCTCTTTTTTTTTTTTTAAATGGGCTTATAGTTTTCTTTTTTTTTAGCTTTTTTAATATTTTTTCCAACTTTTTTTTTTTTTTAATTTTTTTTTCAACTAATGCACAATATTTTTTACAGTGTGTGTGTATCAAAAGCAACCTCTGGCGACCAAGCTGGTGTTGATCCACAGCTCCAGGAGTCTGAAGCGGCGTGGATCCGGGTCACGGCACCACTGTAGTCTGCTGCAACTTCTGCTAATTCTGCGTTGTGTAATAACCTTGAGTCGGGACAACTGCTTTCTTGCCGAGGGAGTCTTTATTTTCCTGGCTGGGATCAGACAACAAATAACCAGCACGGCCATTAATGATGTGCTCGACAGTGACACGTGCACTCCTATCTTCTTTATGGCATACTGCCGACTGAAGAGAACATATTACAAATATGTTTCCGCATGTATAAACATTTTCACTAAAGTGCTTATACAAATGAAATTAATTAAAAGTACATTAAAATAAATAAACAGAGAGCTCACATACCTGGGATCAGACAACAAATAACCAGCACGGCCATTAATGATGTGCTCGACAGTGACACGTGCACTCCTTTAAAACACAAGGAGACACGAGCACATGAGACTCACTACAACAAAAACTGCCATACTGGATAAAAGAACATTACCACACTAAAACGAGCATCTAACATGACTAAACAGCAACTGCAACTTCCTGGTAACATCATTTACAAATCGGTTACAGGTTTTACCGTGTTTTATCACTTATACACATTAATTTAGAGGAGCACTGTACATTCTTACCTATCTTCTTTATGACATACTGCCGACTGAAGAAGCTAGCGCAAAATAACAGGAAGTGACCTCGCGGGTAACGACCAGGCCCCCAGGACTGTGCCTTCTCCGAGCAACCAGCATGGACATGTGGCCAACCCATTAGTATTGCATGGTGAGGGGTGGAGCTTATTTTCATACGGCCCGTAGGCAGATTTCCCTGTCCACACAGTACAAGCGGCGAACAAGATTGTGTCTCTGCAAAATTTTTCTGGATATCAATCATAGGCTCATACTTATCTTTAGACCATATACTATTAAAACTGAAGTTTTCTCATTTCAAAACGCCACCTCAAGCGTTTTATTAGCCCAACGGCTTTTAACGGCTTTCAGTTTGTTTTCGCCAGGCTAGATGCTACAGAACGAGAATGATTCTACTCCCGCCTCCAGTCCGCTACGCTTGCCGCCCTCTTTCTTGATAGGTCCATAATGCAGCTACGTCGATGCTACGTCATGCTTTGGGCCGTATGGAATTTCCGGATTATACTTCCTTGTTGCTTCTCTGCGCCTATGAGCAGCTTTCATAGGAATGAATGGGCGCCATGTTTCAATACGGTGTCCATTTCTTTATATGTCCATGGTAACGACAGAATCACACATCCCAAGGTATCAAAATTAAAGCTCTCAAAACAAATATTCATTAATAAAGAAATGTATAAAGGAAAATTAATATATTAAAGGCATAAAAGGATTATTGGTGAAATATAATTATACACCGGTTACACTTGAACATCGACTGATAGTTTGTTGAGAATCAACTGATAGTCAACTATTTTCTCTGTTTTGCTCTGTTAATAGTGTGTAGACACTAAACTGTTTTCACTTTAATTTGACAGTCCTAAGACCTCTCTACTAATGCTAATGCTGGGCTTACACTACACGACTTTTCACACGATTTGACAGTCGCAGACAATCTTCCAATGTCGGACTGAAATCACGGGAGTCGTGCTGGAGTTGTGGCGAGCGCACGTAATCTCAGTCGTTTGGTGTATGGTGGTCTTCCGACCCGATTTCAGCCAGTCTTCTTCCCGTCTTGATTATCAAACATGTTTGATATTATCGCTAGTCTTATGGGGTTGGCTCAAGCGAAATGACGTAAACACTGTCACACTCTCGCATGCACCAAGCACGACACAGGAGGAGCGGCATTAGTCGCGACCTGTGTCCGCCTGGTGAGGCACTTATTTCGAATACTTTTTCATAGAAGCCTCGGTGGAGAACCAGGCTGACAGCAAACACTCTACCGTCAAATACAGGGTTAGGAGTTAAAGTTATTGGGGTATGAGATCAGCAAATAAAGCTGGTCAAATAACTAAAGGAAGTTCCCCGCTCGGAATATTGTATTAACTTGTTTTTAATTAAATAATCACAATCGCGTTTGCGTTTATGATATTAATCTCAAAAGGTATCTAGTTGTAGTCTTGCAATATGAGACCCCTGTCTTTTCAAAATCACACTCTGTGACTGAAAACTAATGACTAGTTGTCTTCAGGTGTGAGTTGATTGTCTTTAGATGTAAGAGGGTTTCAGTCTTCAGTCTTTTCAAAGTATTTTAAAAGTCCTCTAGTGTAAGCCCAGCATTAGTTGAACATCAATTGATACTTTGTTGAGAATCAACTGATAGTCAACTATTTACTCTGTTTTGCTCTTTTAATAGTGTGTAGACACCAAACAGTTTTCACTTTAATTTGACAGTCCTAAGACCTGTCTACTTATGCTTAGTTGAATATTGACTGATAGTTTGTCAACAGTCATATGACAATCAACAGATCACCTACACAGGGTGCCTATTGATAAAATATTCTCATCTTTATTTTACAATGAACATATACAGTCAAGTGCGAAAGTTTGTGAACCCCTTGAGCCTTTTGGAATTTTATTTATTTTAACCATTATTAATTCATTTTTATCAATACCAGTATTTTTTATATGAAATAACACATGTTTGTTTATCAATTCAACATTTTTCTTTTCCAGAAATCAATTGTTAAAACAGATAAAACAAATTATTTGACGAATGTTGTATGTGCAAAAGTTTGTGAACCCTGAGCTGCATTGCTTAAATCGAGCAGGTTGACACAATCAGGTGGGCCAAATTGGTTGATGAAATAGACCAATGTAATGAGAGATCTTTAGGAAAGAAATTGGGTGGCACTAGATAAAACAGAGATAAAACCAGGTCAGTTTAGGCTCACCAAAGTGAACCCATACAGGTCAGACATGCTAAAAGGGAAACAAATCTCTGAGGATCTCAGGAATAGAGTTGTGATGTTGCACATTTGTCTGAGGACAGTTATAAATTCATAAAAAAAAAATTGAGCTCAATCGGTCCACCGTGAGGCAAATCATCTACAAATGGAGAGCTTTCAGAGTGACTTAACATCTGCCTAGAAGTGGACTTCCTTCAAAAATATCCTCAAGCGCCACAAGAAAAGTGATTTTTCAGGTAAAAGCCAACCCAAACATTACATCTGGAGATTTGCAGACAATTTGAAACCACCATTATTCACTTGGGAGAAGGTTCTCTAGGTGGTAGGCAAAATTGCGTTTTTGCCCAAACATGGCGGTTTTGGTTATGACCAAACAGTTCAATTTTGGACTAATCTGTCCACAGAATAAGACTTCAGGTATCTCCAGGTGCTCTCTGGCAAAGTTGTGACAAGCAGTTTTGTTCTTTTTTGAGAGCAGAGGCTTCTTCAGCAACCATCCCATGAAAGCCATGTTGACTGAGTTTTCTTCTTATTGTGGAACCATGCACATCTGTCCCAGATGCTGCACGAGAGGTCTGCAAATCACTAGATGTAATGTTTGGGTTGGCTTTTAACTGAAAAATCACTTATCTTGTGGCGCTTGTGGATATTTTTGAAGGAAGCCCACTTCTAGGCAGATGTTCAGTCACTCTTAAAGCTCTCCATTTGTAGATGATTTGCCTCACGGTGGACCGATGGAGCTCAAACTTTTTTTTAAATAATTTATAGCTGTCCCCAGACAAATGTGCAGCATCACAACTCTATTCCTGAGATCCTCAGAGATTTGTTTCCCTTTTAGCATGTCTGACCTGTATGGGTTCACTTTGGTGAGCCTAAACTGACCTGGTTTTATCTCTGTTTTATCTAGTGCCACCCAATTTCTTTCCTAAAGATCTCTCATTACATTGGTCTATTTCATCAACCAATTTGGCCCACCTGATTGTGTCAACCTGCTCGATTTAAGCAATGCAGCTCAGGGTTCACAAACTTTTGCACATACAACATTCGTCAAATAATTTGTTTTATCTGTTTTAACAATTGATTTCTGGAAAAGAAAAATGTTGAATTGATAAACAAACATGTGTTATTTCATATAAAAAATACTGGCATTGATAAAAATGAATTATTAATGGTAAAAATAAATAAAATTCCAAAATGTTCAAGGGGTTCACAAACTTTCGCACTTGACTGTATAATCAACAGAGGGTTGAATGTTCATTCATTAGACGTGTTCCTTGTGAGTGGGGAGAAAGTTGATCCATATGAAAGGTAGGTTGAGTATTGGTTAATAACAGCAGTTGATAACACTCAACTGATAGTTGAATATTTGTAAAGAACATGTAATAAAAATTATAATGTCTGTTACTGACTGTTTTTGTAAAAAGAAATTAACAAATTAAAATGATCCTATAGTTAACTAACACTTAGTTGAATGCAGAGCCGGCCCAAGCCTTCAGGGGGCCCTAAGCGAAATATGATTAGGGGGCCCCTCTCCAATGTTAGCGCTGCTGAAACTATAGATCTTTGTTAAATATCATTCACACACCCAGTGTTTTCCGCTAGTGCCTCCACTGTGCGGCTGTGTTAAAATATTAGACAGCCGAGATTCAGACCCTCCTAGGGGGTCCCGTGAGATTTTTTTAACCTTTTTAAAGTGAAATGCATGAATCTGGTGCACTTTGAGAGGAAAATTAAGAGGCTAAATCTGAGAAATTTTGTGTGAACAAATAATTTGGAGACACTGGATCAGATGAATTAGAAGCTATTGAAGGACACATGGATTTTCCATAAAAATATTAATATAAAATAAAGTATTATGGAGGGTCCTCTGGGTTGGGCTTGGAGCTTTTTTTCTTTTACGGGACATATTTCTCTGTAATATAATGAATGCATTTAAATGCAGTGTGAGGAACGAAGCAGAAGAACTCTGCTGTCCAGCTACTGTATCTTTTTTTCCACCGACAAGGCTGAAATAGGCTATAGACTATACACAGTGCATGGGCAACTATGGGCAGCCCCATTTCCAATTGTTTTTAAATAAACTCAATACACACTGTGCATGGATGTGAACGTGACATGATCAGATCATTTCGGATTTCCTCCCAGATGAACTGATTACAGTTTTAGGCTATTAATTATCTAGACCAAAACATTTTATTCCTTTTTTTGTATGATAACTCACATTTGCATAATATGATGTTAATATCAAACACACAAACTTAAAAAAAAATATATATATATATATATATATATTTATTTTTTTTATTTTTAGGGGTCCCCCCAGGCAGTCGGGGGCCCTAAGCGGCCGCTTAGTTCGCTTATGCTGTTACAGGCATTAAAATCAACAAAACCACAAGGGTACCCACATTTTTGCACAGCCAGTTTTTCACATTTTATTTTATTTCATACAACCAAATACCGCTTTTCAAAAAATCTTTGTTTGGAAAACATCCCAGTACTTAGCTGTTCCTGGTAAATTAAAGACATACCACTTTTATATTTTTTTTGTGAAAGCAGAGTCAATTATAATGCTGGCTGAGAGGGGTTCCCAAACTTTTTCATATGACTGTATATGCTTTGCACTGTTTGAAATTCTGCATCACACTTCTTGCAACACACTACACACATTTTCTTTTACACAATTTTATTACACAATTACACATTGTTCAAAAAGGAAATTTCCTGCAATCATTGGGAAAACACAACTATCTATTATTTTTCTTCTTTTTTTGTATTCATGTGAACTGTACTGGATCAATCTTTAAAACAAATTCTGCTAGAGATTTTTAAAGTCAAAACCTTACAAATTCTGAAAAAAGCGGGTTTTGCATAAAGCTCATCTGTGTGCTGTTGCATGTGTGTATTGTTTTGATGCTAAAAACAGTTTTGAAATGGGATTGTTAGGTTTTGATTAAAGAGTTTCATTTTGCCATAGAAGAGAGACGTTTATCTCCTCTTCGGCCTGTGTGTTAAGTTGACACAGTGGGCCAAATTCTGCAACATGTGTCTAAGCATTGGGCGAAAACTGTAAAGAAAAATAATATGTAAGGGAACTATGGGATCCAGGGTCAAATGTTATTGAGAAGAGATTCATATCATTTCCTTAATCTATAACATGATTTTATCTAACAAAATAAACCCTACCGTTTCTGTTCATATTTTCACTTTGTACAAAATTACTTTTTCACATTGTCTTAAATATAATTGCTCTCCCGCTGGCCATACACAAGCACACTTATCTATACAGAGCAATTAGATTCAGTTGAAATGTATTCAAACATGTATAGGCCTACTGATAAGTAGTCTTCATATAACTGCATAATAACACTTTCTGCATTGAATCTTGCGATAAACACCAACATTTGCAGTGAAAAATGCTCACGCACATTTCATCCCTGTACACACAAAGTTTTAGTGTGATTTATAAATGAGGCCCCTGGTGAGTGGTTCAATCTTTTCATTAGCTGGAGTGAATGCTAAATGCAGATCAGACAGTCTTCCTCCCAGCAACAGGAGTTTTAACTTCAGAACAAGTCGTCTGGGCTAATGCAGGAAATGACATCGCAGCGCTCCTCACTGGGGCTGGGGCAGATGGGATTGTGATGCTCAAGAAAAGGCTTCGAGATCAACTGGAGGAGAAACACAACGTTACAGTCTACCTTAATCATGAATATACCTTCCTTCTTTATTCTAGGTACACTGGTACATAAAATGTCTTTGTTTTGTTGGTTGTGTTCAGATGGACAACCCACCCAGTCCAACTTTTAATTAGGGATGTGCATTGCAAGACAGTAAAATAAAATCCACTAAACGGGTGACGATTCAAATCAGTGAGATGAGAAATAGCCAATGTATACGGAAAGTATTCACAGCGCTTCACTTTTTCCATATTTCGTTATGTTACAGCCTGGAATAAAGCTGGATAACATTTTTAAAAAATCCTCAATATTCTACGCATAATTCCCCATAATGAAAACTTAAAAAAAGTTTGTAAAAATAAAAAACTATGAAATCACTTATACTTTATGTATTCACAGCCTTTGGGATCAAGCTGTAAATTGAGCTCAGGTCCATTCTGTTTCCACTGATCATCGTTGAGATGTTTCTACAGCTTAAAGCTGGGGTGGGTAACTTTTTCACTGTAATATTTGGCAACAATATCATATTAGCCATTCAGCTCATGAGCGGTGGCAATTTTTGGGGGCGGCACACAGAGGCAGGGGAGAGCAAAATGATGAGTAGATATGTAGTGGTCTGAGAATATCTACTCATCACTTTGCTCTCCCCTGCCTCTGTGTGCCGCCCCCAAAAATTGCCACCGCTCATGAGCACTTTGACCAATCAATCAGAGCGAGGCTCCGAGGCTCCGATTCTCCGTTCTTATTGGCTGTTGGGACTGTCCATTGACTTTGGCACCAACGTTGTTGCGTCAGTTGCGTGAGCGTTCACGACCCTAGCAGTCTACCACATCAGAATCAGGGACTGTTGTGGAGGGCCGGACCAAAAGGCTCAACTCAATTCTGGTCAATATTAGTTGTATGTTTTTATAAAAAGAAGTAAAGTACATGGTTTTGATAAGCTGCAGTAAATGTTATGGCAAATAAAAAGCCATAAAAAGCCATGAAAATGCCAACATTATACCACTTAATCAACATTTACCATAGCAATTGTGAACAAAACGTGCAAGAAGCAGGGGAACCTTGGCCATACTTCCCAACTTAGGGCCCGTGTCCACCTAACGCCTTTTTCCAGCGTTAAACGCTGGCTGTGCGCTCGGGAGTGTGTCTACTGAGCGTTTTTTTCGACCGCTTTTTTCTAGCGTTTTATGAGCTGGGAGAGAGAATGCTGTGATCGGGGGAGAAAAAATGCTGATCGTCACCTGTCAGTCAGACCTATCAACACTGGTTTAAGGCTGTTTAGGCTTGCTGTTTTCTATTTAAATCGTTACATTTTAATATGAGTAGTCTTATGAAACAGAATACTTTCCACCATCCTCTGTTTGGATGAGGAGTTATCGCGGATCCTGCAAACACACACGGAGCAAGTTGTAGGCTGACGTGTGCGCATGAAACGATCCGTAGGAGATAAAAAATACAGCGAATCGAGTGTTCCCTAATCTAGCCATCCATTTGACTCATCCTGTAAAGAAGGGAGACACAAGGAATAAGATATAAGCACATTTAAGCTCAAAAAACTGTGTTTTGCCTTTCAAAGTAAAATTTCCATGATCAAGGTTTTTTGATTATTGTGTCTGAACATTTATAGACAAGTTTGAAAACATTTGACACATGTTTTAGTGCTTTGGTATGCTACATTTTGAGTCTATACAGTTAGCACGATGTCAGCCCTAAATTGCTGCATCATGCTTATTATCCAAATGTCTGGGATTGGGGTGATTTGTGCCAAAGGGCCTAGGTGAGTTGTAAGTAAGTAAAATGTATTTATAAAAGCACATTTATGAGAGTTTGCACTGTCCAAAGTGCTGTACATAGTGCATTCAGTAGGTAAACAATGAAGGTAAAATAACAATAACCAAAATAAAAGACGTAAAGCCCATACATCCACATAAACACAGATAGTAGTGCAGAGGTAAGATAGTTAATGGGGAGGAAACACCAGGGTGTACATATGGGTTTTGAGCCTTGATTTAAAGGCAGAAATGTAGGGGAATCACATTTGTCAGGTGGCAGTTGGTTCCACAAGCACGGAGAAACTAGTGCAAAGTACATTTCTGAGAGTTGTGCCAGTGGCATGGCTGTATACGCTGGTCACCAAAAGAAAGTGATTGTCTACAGTAGCTCAGAAGTGAGTGACATCTCACCTCTCAATTCCACTTAACGACACCACTGATGAGAGTTCAGATGGCCAGAAAGATGATGATGGTGACTTTGTCATTTAGGCCTTTCACACCAAAATTAACCAAGAGTCAGTTCCAGGCTGGTGTTGGGGTCAGTTCAAAACTGGTTACAGCCTTATCCCAGTTATGAACCGGTTGGTTTCACATCGACCGGAGACAGCCATGGAGCCGGCAAGAGAGCAACGTCATGTCGTCACTGTAAACGTGTGTGTACGTCGCCCGACGCCGCTGCTCTTGTGGCTAACGCTAAAGCTACCGCTAGCTTTAAGCACAACAACAGCGGCGAATACGTCTTATTTTTACACGTGTTAGCTCTCGCTTTGCTTTCTTAACCAAACAGGACCCATACAGCGTATTCTCGCCGGTCAATTTGATCGCTACGTTCGGTAATTATGTTATGTTTACGTCTCGTAGTAGCGGTGTTTTTAAACATGGCGGGCATGAGGTTTTAGTTGGTCTGGTTGGTCAGGATAATCCCTCCCCCGGCCGCTGGCGCAAGCAGTTCACTTCAAACCCTGCTCAATCCTGGGGTATGAGTTGAACCGGTTTTTACGGCCTACAGGCTTTCTGGCGGTGTGAAACCAAAACACTGGCTCTAACTCCGAACTAGCCCAGAACTAGCGCCGATTTTGCGGCGGTGTTAAAGGCCTAAGAGTGAGTTTTGCAGGTAAAACCATTAGATCTGCTAGGCCTTGTTTAAGAAAATTGTCCTTCAATCTTTGTCAACTATTTACTTTAAATAAACCTTAAATAAGTAATTGTCTAATGGATTTGTCTTGTATTACAGTTTATGAGATATATAGAAATGGCACAATTCACCCCATGGTATTCTCTCCAACCGCACAACTTACACCACACCGGGGGCAAGTTGCAGTTTATTCCAGATCCAAAGTTTTTATTGCCAGGGATGCACAACACCCTGAAATATATGTACATATGAGTTGGAGACTTTACTGTCAAGGCCTTACTTTAAAGTCACTTTGAGTGAAAAGTTACACAACTTAGGCCACTCTCCCCCTACTTGTATTGTCCTCTGTACAGGATACAACAATCCACCGAGCACATCCTGCCCCCCCCCCCCCCCCCCCCCCCATTACATTTTGATTATTATTATTATTGGGCTATTATTTACATTTTAAGGTTAAATGTCTCAATCTGGTAAACTTTGAGAGGAAGTTTAAATCTGATGATTGCTGTGCTCTGTAAACAACTGTGTCCTGCATGTCTTGTAGTCTATAATTTGGAGATAATGGCTGACATCATTTAGCCTTCTGGGAGCTGGATTTTCAACAGAAAAATGAATATAAATAAATTAGGCACTAAAATATAAAAGGGTGTGTCCTGCGTGACCTGTTTGTTCGCCCGTTACAATCGCGCACCCCTCACGTACATCCAAACCTCCACACACGTAGGAGAGGGGAGAGCCACACACACTGTAGCTCTTAGCTTGATTCTTAGCTTCTTCGTCTTAAGGGTCTGGCCTTGGTGGGAGCTTGGTTCGTTCCCTGGTTCTTCTGGTTCCTCCTGGGTTGCTTAGAGCAGCAGGTTGGATCCTGGTTCCTTTGGTTGCTTGAAGAAGCGGAGAGGCGGTTGGCCTGGAGAGCTACCCCCGGTCTGGGGTGGTTAGCAAGGCTGAGCAGAGAGCGTGAGCAGCAGGGCCTTCACAGTGGAGAGTTCCCCTTCCAGTGTGGAAGCTTTGAGAGGAGGCCGCACCTCGGATGGTGCTTGAAGAGAAGGGTCCACCTTGAATGGTGGTTGAAGAGAAGAGTAGACTGAGACTGTAAAGGAACACCAGGGGCCTATCCGAAAACTTTTTTTTGCATAGGAAATTTCCTTTCCTATCGAGATGACCCGGAAGTGCTCGGCAGATAGGTGATCCGAATAACCAAAATGCTTAGGAAAGGCATAGGAAAGGAGCCTCGATTCATCCTTTAACCCTCCTTTAGCATAGGTTACTCCTGGCTAACCTATGCTAAAGGAAAGGAGATAGTGGTATCCCATAATCCTTTACGGCGGCAAGATTTAAAGCAACAGGCCACCGCCGGAGTTTACCGACTCTACACGAATACGAACGAGAGGTAAAACAGAAGAGAGGAGAGGAGAAGAGAGGAAGATTTAACTCGGCTAAAACAAAATACCCCCCCCCCCCCACACACACACACAAACACACACAGGCTAAAGATAATAAAGAACTCATAAAAGACCAACATCATAATAGTTATTTTCGTAGCACATAATTTACACCATAAGAAAATAAAATACCAACTTCACATTTAATGAAGTTACTGGGGGCAGTTCATTTCAACATCAACACAAGTGTAGCCTCTTTTTATTCCACATGTGAATTGGGATATATGGGAGTGATTCTCACTCTGTTGGCGACAACCTGATTAAAATCTATATGAAAAGAACGCATGGATCAAACGAGCGCTTGTTGTGGTCAATTTTCGGAGAATAGGCTATAGTGTAGTTTCACGCTAGTGACTCACGTCAGCAATACTCGCCGTCGCGCAATGACGTGGGTTAGGAAAAGTGGAGTCGAATTCATTTGAAACAGCGCTGTCCTTTCCTATGTTCGATAGGAAGCACCTTTCATCTCTCCTTAACCCCGATGACGTTTAGGGGTTAAGGTATAGGAAAGGAGGCTTATAGGTTAGGAGATTGGACTTTTCGGATAGGCCCCAGGCTTATATCAAAAGCCATATGAGACTTCTAGACCAATGGCAGAAGGGGAGGGGGGGCTCATTCCAGCTTGGCTGACCAGGCACCCCCACCTGAGTTCAAAGGTGTGAACCAAGACAATGCCTTGGTTTCAGGCCCTGTTCTCCCGGCAACACGAATCGGTGCAAACGCGGATAAATTCCCGCGGTTGCACTATATCATGTACATGAAAACAGCAAACGCAGGCATGAAACCACAAGTTTTTGAGATCACCTCCCAGGGAGGATTTTTTGGAAAACACAACGGTTTTGGTTTCTTGTAAACACCGAAACCATTTCCCTCACACATGCGCATTGCGTTTGGAGATAAATGGGCATGCGCCGTCTTTGTAGGTCCATGTGCGCCAGTTGGAAAACAACAACAACGATGGCGGATCACCGAGCTGTATTCGCTGTGCTGTTGCTGATGAGTTTGTTATCGTGCCGACAATCGCTCCTACAACAAAATATGGAATTGCTGCACCAATGCTGTGAACAGCGGACACGCCATGTTTGTTGTTGTTTTTCACAGAGCTGAGAAAAAGAATCGTTCTTGCGCAGGCGCGCCTTTTTATTCAATTCTTACAGCCGACACCGGATGCACCGGAAATGCTATTTACTACTACCTTGTATCGCCAACTGCTGGCCTGGCATACTTAATACATCGATTTCGTCCCGTTTCCTCTGAAAACATGTGTACGGGTGAAGATGTCAGATAAATTGTGTCTGAACGGGGTAAACCAAAAACGGGAAAACTGTCACGTTTTCACCGTGAGAACAGGGCCTCAGGCAGGCAGGAAGAGGGTTTGTGTGGGCTCTTGATTAAACAGAGTGATTAAATCATTGTGGCTTCCCACAGGAAGAATGTCTGGGGGGAGGGGTGGGTTTACAAAATACTATCCGTATTTAAAGTCACAAGGCCAGTGAATGAAATACATGTACACATTCACTACATAGCTTAGGTGAGTGGTTCGGTGGCAGGAGTCCAGGAGCTTTTAATCTTTTAGGTGTTTTGTTCCTTCACTGCCTCACTTCCGAGTCAGACTCCTCGAAACCGAAGTGTTTCCACACAACAGAATTTGTTTTACCTTTCTTCTCGACCAAAGGCTGCCTTTCTTCTACACGTTTTTCCAAACACCCACCGGCAAAACACACCGGCGTGGCTGAAGGCGAAGTTGTTCAGGCGGAGGCGGAGCGAGTGCACAGGTAAGCCAAAATCGAATTGAATCCCATTGATCTGAAAATGGCTGTGCACCAACGTCCCCATCCAACCTGATGGAACTCGAGAGGTTCTGTAAAGAGGATTGGGCGAATCCGGCAAAAAATAGTTGTGCCAAGCTTGTGGCTTCATATTCCCAAAGACTTGAGGCTGTAATTGCTGCAAAAGGTGCCACAACAAAGTATTGAGCATAGGATGGGAATACTTATGTACATATTAGATTTTCTTTATTTATTTCTAATAAATTTGCAAACATTTACATTTTTTTTTTTAAATTGTCATTATGGGGTATTATGTGTAGAATTTTGATAATTTTTTTTGAATCCAGCCTTATTCCAGGCTGTCATATTACGAAAAGTGGAAAAAGGAAGCGCTGTGAATACTTTCCCTATGCACTGTATATACAATGTGTATTAGTGTTTGTGCTCACGTTTTGTGGGATCTGGTATGGTGGTCGCAGACACCGTTTGATTCTCCCACGAAGAGAGATCAAGAGGACGACCATCAGTGACAGAATAACCATGACGATGACAACCACCACAGCTACTATTACCCCTGTTTGTTTTGGGGGGTTTCCTGGGAAATGCACGCACGCACGCCACGCCACGCACGCACGCCACGCCACGCACGCACGCACGCACGCACGCACGCACGCACGCACGCACGCACGCACGCACGCACACACACACACACACACACACACACACACACACACACACACACACACACACACAGATTATATTAAAACTCATATCACGTTCTGACTAAATTTTTTTTTTTAAATAGTTAGAAACTAATTAGGGATGCCGTTTATGCCCTTTTTTGGTAAGAGGAAATGAGGCAGAGTAAAATTTAACAAGATGGCGATGCGCATAGGCCAGGACGATTGGATGCAGTTGAAATAACTGAGATCAGCCTGGATGCTACACCCATTGTATACACAATCTATGGTATAGAAGCCACATCCAATGTGTGTGCTCCATGTGGTTTGACTCCCGGGTGACCTGGTAGACGCGCTGTGATGTTTCCCTCAATATTTGTAGCCTATCATGTAGCTGTGTGAAGCAATGAATGAACCAAGCGATCATCTCCGGTTTGCAGTCCGTTTATTTGCTCACCATGACACCAATTACTGTACATGTACGGAATACGTTCCTTTAGTTCCTCAGTGATATCAACAACTTTGACAATTGAGCTTCTAGCGGTCAAAAACCATATGCCCTTGCGGGGTCAAACAACAGAGGTAACCCAAATGACGTACCCTTTAACCTGTGCCTGCAGTAGGGCACAGCAACACTCAGTGGTCAAAACAGACATTACAACACAAATGGCAAACAGGAAAATGGCTTTTACATATGGTTTGAATCCAAAATATTGCCAAATAGGCGCATTTGCTTTCCACGTTAAAACCACTATGGGCGGTGTCATGGCGGAGTGAAGACGTCCCTCACGAGCTCTCCTCGCATATTACATAATTTATCGGCTTAAAGCCCTATTTCTCGGCTAAAGTCACGTCGTTTTTCCCCTCACCACCCTTTGTCACTTTTCTGATACCTTCTATCCGGTTAACATGTCGAACAAACCCGGCAGAGGTAAAAACGCAAAGTCTGAGCAGTCCCTGCTAACAAATGCCTTTGCTAGCAAACCAGCTACGCCGACTCCCATGCCGACTCCGAGCAATGCTAGCAAACCAGCCAGTAATGCTGCTGGCAAATCAACGGTGAGCAATGCCAACGTGGAGCTATCGCACGGGGCTCTGAAAGAACTGCGAGAGGCCATCAAAGCTGATGTAGCCGCTATGAAGGACGAAATTTTATCAGAGCTACGTTCTTCTATTTCAACCCTCCAAGCTACCGTTTCTGTGCACACCGATAAAATATCCGACATCGAAACCTCTCTGACGGACGTGGATGGGCGAGTGGGTGAGCTTGAAACTTGCTACGCTGCTTTGCAAGATGAGAACTCCAAGCTGTACGCTAAATTAGACTCCCTGGAAAACTTCTCCAGGAGGAATAATATAAGAGTTACTGGTTTGGAGGAGAAAGTCGAAGGAAACCACCCAACTGCTTTTATGGAAAAGTTCCTGATCGAGATTTTTGGAGAGGACAGTTTCACTCGCCCGCCTGTGGTTGACCGTGCCCACCGCACTTTAAGACCGCCGCAGCCGTCTGGTCCCCCGCGCGCGATGGTTGTCCGGATGCACTACTACCAGACGAAGGAGCAGATTCTTCGGATGTCTTACGAGAGAGGCCAGCTGACCTACCGAGGTGCAAAGATCAGCTTTTACCCCGACCTCAGTGCTGATTTACTACACCGGAGAGCCGCTTTCCTTCCAGTCAAAAAGCTGCTGAGAGAGGCAGGAGTGAAATACTCCCTACTACACCCTGCAAGGCTCCGGTTCGTTTTCAACGGGAAGAAGCAGGAATTCGCCGACCCCTCCGAGGCGGCTGCTTTTGCCAAGTCCACTATTCCTACGTTGGGCACGGCGAGAAACAACGGGGAGTGATGGTATGTGGGACTTCAACCTCATGTTGTAATTGACTGTGATCTTCCTACCCAAACTCATTTGTGGTTATAACGTTTCTAGTTTACTTCAACGTCAATCCGGGGCTATTAGTCTGAATATCACACGTTGCCAATGTTTACATTTTGTGTGATGCTATATTTGAATAGCCTTACTTTTTTCTTTTTCTTTTAATGTATTGGTTTGGTGGAAGCTGCCCGGGCAGGTCACGTCAGACAATAAGTTTGAAGGGGAAAAAAGTGGACATGGTGGAAACTAATTGTGTACTGAATGACAATATTGAGTGGTTTTAAGTTTATTTACCCTCTGTCTAGTGAGGAGAGTTAAGGTGTAAGCATTGTTGAGCTAAGATACACCTCTTGTGCAAGCGTGTTTTTTGGGGTTTTAGTGCACTTAGTTTGGGTAAGTGCTGGGGAGGGGGGGTGGGCATACTCTTGAGTCATTATAATGTATATTATACACTTTTTTTTTTTTTTTTTTTTTCGCTCTTTTTCTTTCTTCCTTATATTACTCTATTGACATACACTTATCATTGCTACTGTCATTATTACTGTGATTAAAAAGTATGAGCTCAGTTAAGATGAGTGGCAGAAAAGTTAAGTTCATCTCTTGGAACGTAAAAGCACTGAACCACCCTGTAAAGAGGAATAAAGTGTTAGCACATTTAGATCAACTTGGTGTAGGAATAGCTTTCCTCCAAGAAACTCATTTATGCAGGGCAGATGTTGTGAGAATTCAGAGGAGTTGGGTGGGTAAAGTCTTCCATTCTAAGTTCAATTCTAAGGCTAGGGGCACAGCCATTCTGGTACACAAAGGCGTTACCTTTGAAAGCGACAAAATAATTGCAGATCCAGATGGCAGGTTCATTATTGTTACTGGTCAGCTTTTAAGTAAGCCTGTCATCCTTGCTAGTGTCTATGCTCCCAACTGGGATGACTGTAACTTTATTAACTCTTTTTTCTCTACTATCCCTGATGTCAATAATCGTCAGTTGATTATTGGGGGGGATTTCAATTGTGTGCTCTGCCCCAGTCTGGACCGCTCATCGACCAACCCTTCCCCCATTTCCAAAACTGCTGCAGCTATTAATACTTTTATGGAACAATATGGTATGTTTGACCCTTGGCGCTTTCATTTCCCTAACAGTAGGGCTTTTTCTTTCTTTTCTCCAGTCCACCATACGTTTTCTAGAATCGACTTTTTTATTTTAGATTCTAGGCTTTTACCCCTTTCAGCCCCACCTATTTATCACGGTATAGTTATATCCGATCACGCCCCCCTTTCTTTTGAACTGAATTTTCCTGATCAACCTGCCCTATATAAATCATGGCGCTTGAACCCTCTTTTGCTCTCCGAGAGTGCATTTGTGACATTCATTCAAAAACAAATTAGGACTTTTATTGAAACAAATGCCTCTCCGGAAGTATCTCATAGTACCATATGGGAAACACTAAAAGCTTACATACGCGGCCAAATTATTGGATATGCTTCACACACTAAAAAAGCTAGGATGGCTAAATTAGAAGATCTGTCTGTCCAGATTTTGAAGCTAGACAACCAATATGCCTCAGCACCCACTGCTGAACTTTACCGTCAACGGATTTGTCTACAGACAGAGTTTGATTTAGCTTCCACGTCAAAAGCGGAACAGCTGTTATTGAAATCTCGACATACATTTTATGAGTTTGGCGACAAGGCAGGCAAGCTTCTTGCTCACCAATCCCGCCAGGCTGCCGCCTCGCGCCAGATAATCCAAGTTAAGACCACCTCGGGCGTGGTGACCACAGACCACAAGGAGATCAATGATTCTTTTGTGTCATTCTATACCAATCTATACACTTCCGATTGTGACAATAGCGTTTCCGATTCTTTTTTTCACAATTTGACACTGCCATCCCTTGTTGATTCTCAGAAAAGTGACCTGGATTCCCCTTTGACGTTAAAGGAAATTTCAGATTCCATTTTAAGTATGCAATCTGGGAAATCCCCCGGACCGGATGGGTTCCCAGTGGAGTTTTTTAAAAAATTTGCTAAGGATTTATCCCCATTAATGCTGTCTATGTTTAATGAATCGTATTCATCTGGCCATCTCCCTGAAACCTTGAATCAGGCCTTCATTTGTCTCCTACACAAAAAGGGCAAAGATCCTTTGTGTTGTCAGTCTTACAGACCAATTTCCCTTTTAAATTTAGATTATAAAATCCTGGCCAAGACTCTCGCTAGGCGGCTCGAGAACGTTCTCCCAGATTTGGTGCTGTCAGATCAAACCGGATTTATTCGTAGCAGACACTCTTTTTCTAATATTCGGAGGCTTTTTGATATCATTTACACTTCCACCCGGTCTGAAGTCCCCGAATGTGTAATAAGCTTAGATGCAGAGAAAGCTTTTGACCGGGTGGAGTGGGAATATTTATTTATGGCAATGAGGAAATTTGGCTTTGGCAAGGATTTCATTTCTTGGGTTGAACTATTATATGCTTCTCCCTTAGCTTCCGTTAATACAAATAATTTACAATCAAAATATTTCCCACTTTGCCAGGCAATTGAGGGGATTACCCGAGGGAATACTACGCACAAACTTTCTCTTTACGCTGATGATCTTCTTCTGTATATTGCTGACCCAGTCTCATCATTGCCGCATGTTCTGTCAACAATAGAACAATTTGGAAAGTTTTCAGGTTACAAATTGAATTTACAAAAAAGCGAATTCTATCCCATTAATTCTGCAGCTCTAAATATGCCTTCTGCTGTTTTTCCATTCAAGAGAGCGCCCTCTCTTTTTACATACCTTGGGGTAGTGGTACCACGCTCCTTCCATAAGCTATATCAACTAAATTTTACACCATTACTCGATCGGTGCAAGCAGGATATAAGTCGGTGGCGTGCATTGCCTCTTTCGTTGGCTGGCCGGATTAATCTAATAAAGATGAACATCCTCCCCAGGTTTCTTTACTTATTTCAATGTATTCCGATTTTTATTCCAAAGAAACATTTTTTGACACTGGATCAAGTCTTAAGTGCTTTTTTATGGGATGGTAAGATCCCTCGTATTCGTAAATCTTTTTTACAAAGACCGAAAAAATTGGGAGGGATGGCAATGCCTAATTTCCTTTATTATTACTGGGCTAGCAATATACAGAAGGTTATGATATGGGCTAAGTGTAGTTCTGGTGTGGAAGCTCCTGCGTGGGTTGAATTGGAATCTTTTAAATTGCAACTCCACTCGCTGATAACGGCTCCTTTACCTCTTAATTCTGGCTCCTTTGAAAACCCTGTAGTTGCCCATACCATAAAGATCTGGGTTCAATTTCGGAAACATTTTGGATTGCAAAGCGCTTCACTACAGGCTCCTATCCTTTCAAACCATCTTTTCACCCCCTCCATGTCAGATCTGGCTTTTCGGGCCTGGCATGGCAATGGAATTAGACTAGTTCAAGATTTATATCTAAACAAGATATTTGCTTCCTTTAGGCAACTTTCAGAGAAGTACTTATTGCCCCGTTCCCATATGTTTCGGTATATGCAGATTAGACACTTTGTACAAAGCGGTTATCATCCCTTCCCTGCTCAACCACCAAGCACACCTATTGATATCCTTTTAGCAGCAGACACTGATCTCAAGGGTGCCATCTCCTGGATTTATGGGGTAATTGATGCTATCAATCCTCAAACTCTGATAAATTTAAAATTGATTTGGGAACATGATCTAGGTCTGTCATTTGAAGATGATCAGTGGGATTTAATCCTTGGGCGTGTGCACTCCTCATCTCCCTGTGCCAGGCACGGTTTAATTCAGTTTAAGATACTTCATCGTCTTCACCTCACTAAAGAGAAACTAGCAAAGATATATCCAAACACCGATCCCACGTGTGAGCGATGTAAATCTTCTACCGCCACCTGGTTACATATGTTTTGGTCATGCCAGCGGCTTCAGACATTTTGGGAAAAGATTTTTGGCTCTCTTAGCGACATTTACAGTATTAAAATTAGTCCTCAGCCCATCATTGCTCTTTTTGGGGTGATGCCCAGAGATACAATATGGCCGGCTGGGTTGCATGATGTGGTCGCATTTACAACTTTGCTAGCCCGCCGCCTTATACTGCTTAACTGGAAGAGACCAGTCCCACCATCTCATACTAGATGGCTAAAAGAGATCATGTTCTATTTAAAGCTTGAAAAGATCAAATTCACATTGAGGGGAGCTGCAAATAAATTTGAAAAAGTATGGATGCCTTTTCTCTTGTATTTTGATAACATTACCCAAATTACAGACTGGGTGGATTCGTAGTGTATAGTGTATCGAGTACTGTCATGAGTGTTTATCCCTTGTCAGAAAGAGTGTAAGAGTTTTTTTTTTTTTTTTTTTTTTTTTTTAATTAATTATTACAGTATTTTAGTACTTATTGTATTATTACTTCTGTATTCCTGTGCTATTTCAACTAGTACCATTGTACTTTATTTTTATTTTTTATTATTATTATATATATATATATATATACATATATATTTTTTTTTATGTTATTCATATGCATTTAATTGTACATCAAGAGGGGGTGTGGGTCGGGGAGATATAGATATATTTCAATGTTTATTTTGTAATTGTTTTTTATAATGTAAAAACTCAATAAAAAGAAGTTAAAAAAAAAAAAAAAAAAAAAAAAAAAACACTATGGTCATGTTGGTAAACTCTCCTCTCGTTGCGAGAGGCTCTGTTGTTTTGTGAGGCCACTCGGCTCTGCACTGTGTGAGCAGACACTTTTATTTTTTTTTAAGATATTTTTTGGGCATTTTTATAATAATAATAATAATTGATTGGATTTATATAGCGCTTTATTCCCTTAGGACTCAAAGCGCTTACAGGGTTCCAGGTTCAATTCGTTCACACACAGTCATACCGGTGGTGGTAAACTACGAGAGTAGCCACAGCTACCCTGGGGCAGACTGACGGAAGCGTGGCTGCCATTCAGCGCCAACGGCCCCTCCGACCACCACCTCAAACATACAGCAATCATAAACATTCACACCAGGCAAGGTGGGTGAAGTGTCTTGCCCAAGGACACAACAACCATGACACAGGTGGCCGGGCGGGGATTGAACCGCCAACCCTTGGATCGTTGGCCAACCCGCTTAACCACCTGAGGCCTGTTTCAGGTAGCTGGTTTTGAGGCAACCCAGAGTTTGTTCGCTCTGAGTTGGTGGAAACTCTGGGTTTTCCGTTTCAGGTAGCAGGTTCAGCGCAACCGAGGGTCAGTTACTGCGGCAACATACGCCGTGGGTCTAACCTGCTCGGGAGGTGGTTAGACCTACCCTGAGTTTGTTTTCACTTTACGCTGCAGCTCCGACTGAAGAAAGAGTGTCACTGTCACACGCGTCCCTGTACAGTTTGAAGCAAAATCACTGCATAGAAATCTCCATCGGGATGTTTTTATCATTTCCTGATGATTTTACGTTTGACCGATCATTTATCTGATCAGTAGCCTTGTTCTCAGCCGTTCATAGGCGGCCACCTTACACATCGTGACATGCTCTACATTCTGATTAATAAACCTATTTGTATTGTATGTTTTTTAACGTCTGTGCCACTGAACAGATTTATGTCAGGTGGATTCATGTAACGCTGCGGCTGCACGCGATCGTTATAGTTCACTTGTGCGATCCTAAAGTCACAGACGAGCCTCGTTAAATAGCCTAATATGAATATAAAAATGATATAATAATTTAAACTGTGATCACTTGAGGAAAATGGATCTGGTAATAAATCAATCAGGCGCTTCAATGGAAACTGTCACCTAATGTGTCTTGACGTTAATGTCTTTCACTCCCCATTTAAAAGAAGCGACAGTCTGTTCTGTTTACTGCACAGCAGGCTATTAGGCTATAGCTTGCCAACATAATTATACAGCTAATATAAAACACTGTCAGCGATGCTGTGCCGCACCAGCTTTATTACTTTACAGCTGATATGCGTAACTTTTTAAAATAGACTATGGCTTCTCATACGGAAGCGAAATTATTATCTTGACAAAAAATGTTTGCTCTGTTTTTTCTGAATTGCCGAGGAGATTAGATCAGAGTTATGAGACAATATCCCGTTAATTCTTCTCCATAGGCTACCATAAGCTCATTCGTTAATATTTCTAACTCAGTGGGAGGAGCGGAGATTTCTTTTTTGAGAAGTGGAGAAGTGGGAGGATCAAGCATTTGTTTCTTCTGTTTCCATGGTGAATCATGTTATCAGCGATCCATTGACGATGGCTTTTACGCACACGCTCCAACCAGAGTGAACGCGCTCAGAGTTGATAAACCCAACGCCGATCCACTGTTCTGAAACCGAAAACCCAGAGTTACTTATCAACCCAGAGTATGTAAAACCAGCTACCTGAAACAGGCCTCAGAGCCACAGTCTTTATTGACAGTGCAGAGAGACAGAGGTGAAATGGGGCAGAGAGGGGAGTGACATGCAGAGAACGACCGCGGGCGGGAATCAAACCCAGGTCTGCTGCTGGGCCCGGCCCGGGGGGGGGACGCCCTACCAACTGAGCTAAGGG
This sequence comes from Ammodytes marinus, assembly GCF_949987685.1. Taxonomy (NCBI): domain Eukaryota; kingdom Metazoa; phylum Chordata; class Actinopteri; order Uranoscopiformes; family Ammodytidae; genus Ammodytes; species Ammodytes marinus. The sequence continues at coordinate 1,162,819 of NC_137216.1, read as the reverse complement.
CGCCCCAGCAGACACTTTTAATACCCAATAAAACACTGAAAATAGCCTACTGTGTGGCCGGTGGCCAAGTGATGTAATTGGAGTGAGCCTATCCAGCGAGTAACACCGGTGACACCTACTACCGCAGCAACCCATATACTAATTTATCGTAATTAAAAAAAAATGTCAATTTTTCCATGTTGTAGCACACTAAAGAATACTCCACCAAAAGGAATCAATCGGCTTCAATTAGCCTCATTCATTATTTACATCCTTACGACATCTGCAGGGATTGATTCAAACTATTTTTTTATGCGTCATGAAGCTCTCCAATATTCAATGTTAAAGGGGCAGTTGCCAAACACAACCTAAAAAAGGGAGAGAAAACACCAAGTCAAGTCAAATCATCCTAAAATTTGATATCCTTTATTATATGAAATGCTTTGTAGCAGCCGGCTCTAAAATGTTGGATGTCAGTTTTTGGTTAAATACAGCATCATAATAGACTTTGTATAATTTTTCATTTTGCAGCTGCATTAATATGCACTAAGGCAGGGGTGTCAAGTCCATTTTCACAAAGGGCCACTGTACGAAACGAGAATCTCACTTAGGGCCAAACATGTTGTTTACTGACATGCCTTCTTTTTAATCCCAAAGTAAAAACAACGGGGGCACCCTTAGCTCAGTTGGTAGGGCGTCCCCCCGGATCACCTGGCTGACGCGCTTGTTGTCACTTCACTATTTGCTTTCTTGTGTTGTAAATAATCTCATCCGAACTTGCCGACTTCACAGATGTGCAACTTCTGAAGCATTAGTTCAAATTATGGTTTAAGAATGCACACATTTTGTGCATGTTCTCAGATGAAACACGGGTGTGCAAATGTGTTTTGCACCAACTGCGCTGCAATGATTGTAGCATAAGTGTCAAGTGCATGACTCTTTGAAGTTGTGATGCACAGGATAGGATTTGTGCACCTGTAACAAAGGACTTGTGAAGTCGTAGCCCCTATTTTATGTTTACACCTACCCACTGAGCTACGGGCGCCCCCGATTCTGGTGGATTTCTATCCACCAATCTGCCTTTTCTGCATCAGTTTATGGTGGAAATGTATTTATTTTTGTAAAGGAAAAGACAATATTCATGTTCCTGGTGAAACAATTATAATGGAATATTTATTCTCCTGGATTTTTCAAAACATATCAAATGTTTTTTTGGAATCATGACTTGGCACCAGTGTTAACTATTTATGACACTTTACATTGGTAATGAAATTACAGTCACCTTTGGAAATGAAAAGTGTGGGCTATCAGCAGCTAGCTAACGTTAGCTATATTGGAACTTAAGGCAAAAGGTAGAAACCAGATAATCTTAGCATTCATCCTTAGACACTTGACGCAATCAATCATAATTAATAGCATGCTATTAAGCCACATAGATTGGCCTATTTACAGCCCTCAGAAAAATTACATATTTTCTTCAATGCAAGTTCATAAATTCATGGCTCATTTGATTTTTTCATGAACGTTCCACAAAAAAACATCTTAGCTGCAGCAGCAACTCCAAACATGGTCTTACCTGACTCAGGGATGAGCTCACATTGGGTACAGCTGGCCAGTCCCACCAATGTATTGTAGTAAATATACTGCACTTTGGTACAGTAACGCTGTCCCTCCTGCAGTTTATCGATGGACACTGAGGAGGCAGTATCTTTAAACTCCTGTTGAAGAGTGGAAGGCATTTGGGTAACATTAACACATTTTACAGATGTCAGTCCTATATTTCTTAATTACTTTATACCGTATACTCTGTGCCGCTCTGACTACCGTACTAACATTAAGAAAATACTTTGTGTCATTAAAATAGTATAAATAAGTTTGAGGATATTTCATATCTTCATTAAACATGAGCTTAGAATGATGTGAGCAACCTGTTTCCTCAATCCATTTCAACAGCACAACCAGAACAGTTTACCAGCGTGGATCAAACAGGATCACGAGTTGCAGCGCATCAAAGGACTTGTTCAACTGGTATTGTTAACACAACTCTTGAAAGCACAGCATTAGCTTACAAACAGGTAAGCACAAGATTGTTTAACCTGTAAATGTGCATATATTGGTTTGGCTTCTTACTCACTGAGCTTAGTTGATTTGATGTTTTCATAGTAAGGTTAGCCGCTGCTAAGTTAATAGTAGTTTTACTTGACGCACATGCCTACAGAGCCTGCAGTAACCACTATCTTGCATGTAAACCAACCATGGCACAGTTATCCTACTCTGATTAAATACACAACTATTTGAATTGGCTTACCACAGACCAAAAAGAGGAGCAGACTTTCTGCTTCATTACTTCATGTGAAGCCAAGTGTGTTCCTGTAACTCACGTTCTGAGCTTGTTGTGCTGGACATAGTTCACCTATTCACTTCTTTTCAGTTCCAATCCCATATCTGGGTTTTGTAAATCAGCCGATACTGTCCAATATCATAATAAGAGGTGATATTTTGGAATTTGGATTATTATTATTTTTAAATCGGACTACAATATATGGACTTTAAATTGGATTATGTTTGGTGTATTAAATTCCTGTTTCTTAGGGGCACTTTACACGACAACACGAAACGGTGCAAACGCGGAAATATTCCCACGGTTGCACTATATCATGTACATGAAAACAGCAAACGCAGGCATGAAACCGCAAGTTTTTGAGATCACCTCCCAGGGAGGATTTTTTGGAAAACACAACGGTTTTGGTTTCTTGTAAACACCGAAACCATTTTCCCTAGTAACGCTGACGTCACGGCTCCACTTCACACATGCGTAGTCTATAACATTTGCTGTCAAAATACCCACACGCGAGTTATAAAGTTAGAAGACAACATAACATGCACGGTGTCTCCGCGGCACCATCACTGTGATCAGCGGAGAGTGTCGTGCAGGGCTTAAATAGGCCTATAACACTCACCAATTTAGTCTATAGTCACTTTGTCTGGGGAAAGATTTGTGCTCTGCTGGTTTTTCTAGCAAAATAAACGTGTGTAGCTTCTATATGCCAGGGACACGGCTCTCTCTACATTAAAAAACACTATCCATAGTTCAGCGCGCAGCGGTTAAGTTACTGTTCAACAAAAGGAGCAGTTAAGGCTTCACAGTAAAAGCATTTCACTGGCTAAACATTAATAGCATTTCACTGGACAAACGTGAGTTGACTTTTATTTTGAAGTACGCCTAACAGGAAAGTAGCCGCTCACAAAGCCCCTTCACTATCAGCATGTCTTCTGTTTTCACGAGTTCAATGCGGTGAAATAAGAGGACAGAAAGCTTGCCATTTACAATACTTGTAACCCCAAGCTTACACCAACCGCTTTATGAACGTTAGTGGCATTAATTGTCGGTTACAGTAAGGTTTTATGCATCAAATTGTACCGGAAAAGCTATCTACTACTACCTTGTACCGCCAACTGCTGGCCTGGCATGCTTACTACAGCGATTTCATCCTGTTTCCTCTGAAAACATGTGTACGAGTGAAGATGTCAGATAAATTGTGTCTGAACGGAGTTTTTTTTTTAAACCAAAAACGGGAAAACTGTCACGTTTTCACCGTGTAAAGTGCCCCTTAACATGTGTTACTATAGCTGTTCCCTGAACAAGGAACCTTTACAGGAACTATTTGTGTTTCCACCGCAGGAACTAGGGTCTAAACTGTAGACCAGAGGTTTTCAAAGTGTGAAAGAGTGAGCCCCCCTTCAGAGAACAATCCCCCAAACATTTGTTCAAAATCCCTGTGTGTTTAGAAAGATCTTTTCATTATTTTACACATTTTAAACAACTCTGTTCCTATTTCACACATTCTAAACATATTTTTGAAACATTCTAAACATCTTTGTGCATTTTTAAACACATGTTTTTAAACATTTTAACATCTTTATCTGAGTATGTTTTTGTTTTGCTTTTTTAAAATACATTTGAACATCTTAATCCAGTGGTTTAATCCTGCTTCCTTTAAGCATGGATAGTAGTGACAGAGTGTGCAGTGGAGTGAGAAAGATAGGCAGAAAGACTTGCCCAAATTATTGACTACTGTTACTGCGCGCCCCACAGTTTGAAAACCACTGCTGTAGACCATAACTGAACTATGATTACCCCAGAAAATCCCGTTTAGCGAGCGTCTCATTTCCTAGTTTGAATTTAATCAATTTGTGATCGTTTGAGTTGTAATAAAAAGCAAACAGCAACAGCACAACATGAGCGTCCTCTGTACCATCGCCGGGCCACATATTATGCATCTACTACGCTTGTTTGCTTTTTCTTTTTCTCTCTCAGCGATCGTGTTTTATATTATAGCGAAACAGAGAAATAGTCTGTCCGCTGCCCGTGTTAACAGACCAGAGCAGCCACACAGCGCACCTCGCCAGCGCCACTATTCATTTCACCAGTCTCTCTTTTTTTCACCAGACGATTGCGTATCTCTGCTAAAATAGATAGAAAAATAATAATATCAACATTTATTAAGTGTAGCCTATCATAAAAAGACGTGCATTTCAGATACTTTTACTGCTTCTCCATACGTCATCGGCCTGATATATTTAACCTCCCCGGGACCTCAGACCCTGGTGGAAACACACATCGCCACGCGGCCCAGGAACTAAAGGCTCATGGTCGAGGAGTTCCTAGAAGTTCATGAGGTGGTGAAAACGCGGCTTATCTCTTGATGTGGTCATTCTGGTTTTAGTTATTAACTATTAACTATGAAATAAGATTTCTCACCTTTAAGGGCTCTCCTTCCTTGCCATAATAAACCCGGTGTATTGCATGGTCCCCATATTCCAGAGCCAAACCGTGGCTCCTATTCAAATGTACAGTTAGGGATCCAGGCTGTGCCGTCAGGCTTATTTCAGGAGTACAGGAGTCACCTGATAGGAACAGAAAAAATTTCACGAAAGACATTTCTGAGAATTTGAAGTGTGATTGCTGACTGTTGCAGAGCAGTCTCACATCTGAGATGTGAGCTGCTTAACTCACTGCAGCTTAGAGAATTATAGAAATGGTCATGTGTATGATGTATGTTTATTAGACACTTAAAAAGGTTTTAAACATTGCTACTTGCTGCTGTAAGCCAGTTGAATTATTGATCTCAACTGAAATGTTCTGTGTTTTAAGAGATGGCTAGTGTAGTGTATGCGTTTTGACAAATACGTGTGTATTGCCACTGAAATCCATATTGAAAAAACACAAATATTTTTATTAACAGGCGAAATTTCACGAAATTCCTTGTACAGTTCATTTATTTATTATCCAGACATTGGTTAATTTGATTATCATAGCCCTGACGACCAAACACACACAAAGTGGAATATGGAGAATTGGCTTAAGTCAGGAAAATGATTTTCTTTGAACTCCTTCAGCATTAATAATGGCTCATGTTGCTGGCTCGGTGAATTCAAATTATATCACCAAATAATTGATAGGTTTTATATAGCGCTTTATTGCCTAGGCACTCAAAGACGCTTTACATTTCCTGGTTCAATTCGTTCACACTCAGTCATACCGGTGGTGGTAAACTACGAGAGTAGCCACAGCTGCCCTGGGGCCAGATCCTTACACTCACCAGCCACTTCATTAGGTACACCGGTTCAATTTATTGTTAACACAAACCGATAAACTAATCAGCCTATCACATGGCAGCAGCTCAATCCATTTAGGCGTGTAGACCTGGACAGGACAACTTGTTGAAGTTCGAACTGAGCATCAGAATGGGGAAGAAAGGGTGTTTAAGTGACTTTGAACGTGGCATGGTTGATGGTGCCAGACGGGCTGGTTGGAGGTAGGTGGGGCTACAGAGGGCCTGTAGGTGGGGCTACAGAGGGGCTGTAGGTGGGGCTACAGAGAGGCTGTAGGTGAGGCTACAGAGGGCCTGTAGGTGAGGCTACAGAGGGCCTGTAGGTGAGGCTACAGAGGGCCTGTAGGTGAGGCTACAGAGGGGCTGTAGGTGAGGCTACAGAGGGGCTGTAGGTGAGGCTACAGAGGGGCTGTAGGTGAGGCTACAGAGGGGCTGTAGGTGGGGCTACAGAGGGGCTGTAGGTGAGGCTACAGAGGGCCTGTAGGTGAGGCTACAGAGGGGCTGTAGGTGGGGCTGTAGGTGGGGCTACAGAGGGGCTGTAGGTGGGGCTACAGAGGGGCTGTAGGTGAGGCTACAGAGGGCCTGTAGGTGAGGCTACAGAGGGCCTGTAGGTGAGGCTACAGAGGGGCTGTAGGTGGGGCTACAGAGGGGCTGTAGGTGAGGCTGTAGGTGGGGCTGTAGGTGGGGCTACAGAGAGGCTGTAGGTGGGGCTACAGAGGGGCTGTAGGTGAGGCTACAGAGGGGCTGTAGGTGAGGCTACAGAGGGGCTGTAGGTGGGGCTACGGTGGGGCTGTAGGTGGGGCTACAGAGGGGCTGTAGGTGGGGCTACAGAGGGGCTGTAGGTGGGGCTACAGAGGGGCTGTAGGTGGGGCTACAGAGGGCCTGTAGGTGGGGCTACAGAGGGGCTGTAGGTGAGGCTACAGAGGGGCTGTAGGTGGGGCTACAGAGGGGCTGTAGGTGGGGCAGAGATAGCGATAGAAGAGAAAAGAGAGGAGCAGAGCAGAGCGATCTTTTTCGTCTTCTTTTTTTATGCCCCACTGCTATGTATCAATCCTCTGTCAATGCATGAACAGAGCTAGAAGCTTTATCAAGCACCCATCACCCTGGTAACCCTTTTTGTCAGTCCTTGGTCAGGCAAAAGCCTGTGCTGTTACATAGTATGTCAAGGCTGGGTTTCTTACCATGTCTGTTACACACCTGGGCTGGATCTGAGGTCAGCCCCCACCTCCCTGCTTGTACACGCAGCATAACACATCCATGCTCCGCCTCAGCTTTGGTTGACTCAACGTGACAGTACATCCAATTTATCTGGACACAGGCTTCTACATTTCTCCACACTGTTGAATCAAAGCTGTCAAGTCAAGGAAGAGAAACAAGAGATTTACATTTAACAGCAGGGTTGTCAATCTTTTGGAATCCCACGATTCGATTAAGATTCTTGTGGTCACAATTTGATTCAAAATCGATTCAAACGATTCCCCATTAAAAATGTATTTTTGAATTCAGATCAAAAGGAGGATTTCAGGATTTGTCCAGTGCATGTCTTATTTATCTTCATTTAAGTCTTAATGTGAAGCTTGTAATGCATGTGATTTTAAGGCAAGTCAACGTTACAGGCAGCAGCAAAATACATATCTAAAAACAAATATATACAGTCCCCTCCAAATGTATTGGAACATTGAGGCCAATTCCTTTATTTTTGCTGTAGACTGGAAATATGAGAGTGGAGCCTGTCTCATATCCGCACGTCGCCCACGCTCCCAACGGGTGGACACTCGTGCAGCTTACCGCTAGGAATGTCTGCTGAAAGTTCTACAGCTCAGGGTTTTTAAGCCATGAATTGATGAACTTGCATCAATGAAAAAGATGTCAGTTTTCTAAAGGGCTTTAAATAGGCCAATCTATGTGGCTAAATAGCATGCTAATATTGATATTTGATTGTGTCAAGTGTCTAAGGATGAACGCAAACATTATCTGGTTATGTGTTATGTAGCTAACGTTAGCTAGCTGCTCCCTTTTGTTTCCAGTGGTGGCTTTTTTCATTACCAATGTAAACTGTCATAAATAGTTTACACCGGTGCTGGGTCATGATTCCTAAAAAAAAGTATATTCCATAATAGCTCTTTCTCAATTAACCTGAGTGTTGTCTTCTCCTTCACAGAAAAAAAAATACATTTCCACTAAATTGATTCTAGAAAAGGCACAGATCGGTTGATTTTTACTCACCAGAATGCAGGAAATTAAGTGTTAAATTCAAAATGTTCTGGGGGGTGCCCCCATACCCCCCACCTATAATTTGTACCCCCAAATGTTGAAACAAAACCTAGCCTATTTGCCCTGTGCGCAGGTTGGTTTACAATATATAGATACATAGGTATGTTGTTTTTACTTTTTGGATTAAAAAGAAGGCATGTCGGTAAACTACATGTCTGGCCCTTAGTCTGATTATCATATCGTAGAGTTTCCCTTTGTGAAAATGAGTTTGACACCCTTGGTCTAATTGATATTTCCTACATTCAAACGACATCACTGCAGCACACATATTCTTATAGTCCAGGTTGTGGCCCAAATAAATGATGTTCATAGCTTGACTGCTGTGCGTTAAAGGGGTGATGAATGCAAGCTTAATAAGAGAATAAATCCAGGCGAACCAAAACATCTCAGAAATAGCTTAGGGGCTAGGGTTAAACTTGTTTAAGAGTCAGCATCAATTATCCTATCTATAGTAATACACAAGACTCCTTGAATGGCATTTAAGTGCATATTCTCCTCTGAAAGTGCACCAGATTCATGCATTCAAATTTAAAGGGTACAAAAAAAGTTTGGCCGGGGGGGGCATGCCCCCGGACCCCCCTAGAGGGTTTGTGGGACCACACCACCGCTGCTGAAAAAAATCCTGCGGGAAACACTGTACAGGGCATAAATCCTTTTAGAGTCTGCAAACGACTTGAGACTGGGTGTAGGTTCACCTTCCAGAAGGACAACTACCCTAAACATACAGCCAGATTTACAGTGGAATGGTTTAAATCAAAGCATAGGCATGTGTTAGAATGGCCCAGTCAAAGTCCAGACCTAAAAACAATTGAGAATATTGAGAAAGACACTCTCCATGCAATCTGATGCTGAATCTGTAGTTCGAGCTATTTTGCAAAGAAGAATGGGCAATAAATATCAGTCTGTAGATGTGCAAAGCTGGTAGAGAAATACTCCAATAGATTTGCAGCTGTAATGGCAGCGACAGGTGGTTTTACAAAGCATTGACTGAGGGGACTGAATACTTTTGCACACCACGCTTTTCAGTTTATTTATTAAAAAAAATTAAAACCACGTTTCATTTTCACTTCACAATGATGCGCCACTTTGTGGTGCAAATTGCGCTAAATTGTTGAACGATGTACAGATGCACCATCTGCAGCCAGATGTTCTTGCAGGTCTTTGGAGGTGATCTGTGGGTTGTGTGCAACCATTCTCACAATCCTCCACCTATGCCGCTCCTGTTTTTTTCTTGGTCTGCCATGCCTGGGTTTAACTGCCACTATGCCTGTGTCCTTCCATTTCCTGACAACGTTCCCTACAGTCGAAATTGACAATTGAAACCTTTGGGAAAGCTTCTTGTAGCCTTCCCCTAAACCATGACAATGAACAATCTTTGTTTTTCAGATCTTTTGGGAGCTGTTTTGATGATCCCATTCTGTATCACTTCAGCAGAGAGTCAAAGAGAAGTGCAACTTGCATTTAGGCACCTAAAATACATTTTCTCATGATTAAACATACAATTCTATGAGGTTCAAGGCTTAACAACATACACAGTTTTACATGCTGTTACAGGCATTAAAATCAACAAAACCACAAGGGTACCCATATTTTTGCACAGACAGTTTTTCACATTTTATTTTATTTCATACAACCAAATACTGCTTTTCAAAAAATCTTTGTTTGGAAAACATTCCAGTACTTAACTGTTCCTGGTAAATTAAAGACATACCACTTTTATATTTTTTTTGTGAAAGCAGAGTCAATTATAATGCCGGGTGAGAGGGTTTCCCAAACTTTTTCATATGACTGTATACACACTGTGGCCCTCATTTATCAAACTTGCGTGGAAACTGGTGCAGATTCTGGCGCAAATACCTCCCTACGCCAGGTATCGCGTGGGATTTATCAAACAGTCGTATCTCGCCAATCTCAGCGTACCCCAGGCCATTATTGATAAATGGTATCATGTATGGGTCAAATGTATTGGCTTCATATGTTAATATCGTACATAAATTGAAATTGCAAAAAGTGTCCCACATTAGGGCAACTCACCCCATATACAATTATATGTCGCCATTTCCTTACATAGATGAAGAAATAGTGGTCTAACTCAAAAATCGCCACTAAAAAAAGTATGTTGCTGTTCTGAAATGCAACCAACTGAGGGTGCGGGCATAATATAAGTGGTAGAGGAGAAACAGACGCACCAACTGTCCGGTAATGGTCCCCATAAAATAAATACAGGTCTGCAGAGATTTGAATGATTAGAATGTATTGGCCCTTTTAGATAGCACTACTCAAAAGGGTTGTAAAAACTAAAAATAACACATTTTGCGTTTTACTGTATGACAGCACGAGTGGTCAGCCCGGCGGTCAGCTGCACAGGCCGACCCGGCAACGATCAGCTGTGAGAGAGCCCACTGTCCTGCTCCACCAGCAGATCGGAAAAACGTGCCGGTCAACGTTGGAAATAAATCGCTCGCTTAAGCGATCAATGACACATTAAAAGAGGAACTAACATCTAAAAAGTGCGTCAAATAAATAAAATGTTAAGCTGAATGTTGTGCCGTGTATTTTTTATCATAAAGAGCGGTGTAGGCCTACTACATATTTAATACTGTGGCTAACATTTTGAATGAATGCAGCCCCCGTGCCTCAGTGTCCCCCCAGCTGCTCCAAGTCGAAGATAACTGCCCTTACGCAGTCCCATGCAGCGCTCCTAAGTGGCCGGTGTGTGCACTATTGAATCAGCTCTCCTACTCAGTTGCACACCATAAGCTGCACAATTTTAAGTGATTAATATCTTTATTTCGGTCTGAGCAAACACTGCATTTGTATTACCTTCTAATAATTGTCCAACAAAGTCATCGGCTACCCGGCACAGCCTGCACTGCGAGTCCATGCTGTTTACAAACTGTTACAAACGAGCTGAGAGCTGGCGTGGGATTTGAGCGTATCCTACGCTCACGTCCATATTGATAAATGCCGAGATTTGCGTGGAAATGTACGTACATCCATATTTCTGGTCTACGCAAGGTTGATAAACGAGGGCCTGTGTGTGCTCTCGGAGATCAATGTTGTTGTATGAATGCCTATCATTACATTATCGTGTTTGTGTGTCGAGCCACGTCATAGACGATTTTCTGTTACGACAGACAATAATATTTTCTGAATCTGAATATCTAGATTTTTGGTTTTTAAAGATATGCAAATGTGTGCATACTTTGTGAAATATGCTAAATTTGCATATACATACAGTCCCCTCCAATAGTATCGGAACAGTGAGGCCAATTCCTTAATTTTTGCTGTAGACTGGAAACATTTGGGTTTGACACCAAAATATGAATATGAGACAATAGCTCAACATTTCAGCTTTCATTTCCAGGTATTTACATCTGGATCTGATACACAACTGTGAAGAAAGCATTATTTGTAAAGGAACACCACATTTTTAGGTGAGCAAAAGTATTGGTACAGATAGACTTAAAATAAATTTAAGTGAATAAGACTTAGTATTTTGTTGCAAATCCTTCGCTTGCAATAACTGCATCAAGCCTGTGACCCATTGACATCACAAAACTTTTGCATTCTTCTTTTGTGATGCTTTTCCAGGCCTTTACCGCAGCCTCATTCAGTTGCTAAAATGCATGCTCTATAGGGTTTAAGTCTGGAGATTGACTTAGCCCGTCTTAAACCTTCCATTTCTTGCCCCTGATGAACTTCTTTGTTGTTTTTGCAGTTTTTTTGGATCATTATCTTGCTACATGATGAAGGATCTTCCAATCAGTTTGGTTGCATCTTTCTTTAAATTGGCTGACAAATTGTTTTTGTAGACTTCTGAGTTAATTTTGCGGTTGCCATAATGTGTTACTGTGTTGTTGTCAAGATGAACCTTTACCAAAGTGATGGAAAGGCAAAAGTTTGGAGAAAGAAAGGATCTGCTCATGACCCCAAGCATACAAGCTCCTCTGTGAAACACGGTGGAGGCAATGTCATGGCTTGGGCTTGCATGGCTTCTTCTCGGATGGGCTCATTAATCTTCATTGATGACGTAACACATGATGGCAACAGCCTAATGTGGGACACCTAAGGTCTAGAGCATTTATCTTTTATTTCTAACACATGTAAATAGATAATATTGTTGTCAAATCCAAGCAGGGGTTCCCTGTGATTGAAATCACATGAATTTACAATTTTGATTTTAAAGATAAGGGAGTCAAAAAGGAAGTAAACCATGTGAAGTCCAGACAAAGGACAGTGCATCCTAGATTGCCATAGTCATCAATGGGTTAAGGAAGCATAATGACATCTGACTCCACTTCAAACCTTATTTTAATTGTTTTCTGTATTTTGTTTACTTTTTCTACATGTATTTTTCTCTATGATGTAAAGTGTCTTTGAATGACCTCCAAAAAAGCACCATATAAATTCTATCAATTATTATTATTATTATTATTATTATTATTAACAGTCAAGCGATGACCAATGCCTCTGCTATTGGTTGCAGGGGGAACTGTCAAGTGTAAATTAATCCAATGTATTATGACACACCTGCTGCTGCTGTAAATAGGCTATAGCATTAATGCTATTCAATTAGGCTACCTCCAAGGCAGCACTACATTTCACACATGATTGCTTAACCCATTGATGACTATGGCAATCTAGGATGCATGTCCTTAATGCCTGAGGGTTTTCTGAAAAATAAGTACGAATTGTCAAGTCTACCAAAACCTTAATATCTAAGCCTGTGTAGCACATAGAAACATGAAATAAAATAAATTTAAAAGTTAAGGTTCACAGGTTTTATTTAAACATGCTCCCTTAGCGCTTACACACCAACAAATTTTTCTAAAAATCGTCAAAATTAGATGGGGGAGAAAAAAAAGAATAAATAATATAAAATATTTAGTGTGATTTTCGTCAGTAGCCTATAGTGGACCTTGATTCTGCGCACCAAACGCCACTAACTGTTCTGTAATACACTATCGCTGACACAGCCGGATTATTTTTTTTTATTATTTTGTTTTATTTTTTATTTTTTTGATTGATGTGATTTTCGGCAAACCACACAACTTTTGGGTGGTCACGTGGTCTTAAAAAATCAACAAAACCCACCTCATGTGTATTTGAACCAATGACAGTGCATTCTATGCTGCGCACGCCATGAAAATTAGATAAAGTAACAATGCTGCACGATGCAGCATCAGGCAGGAGAGGCAATGTGGCATCGCGCAGCAGCCGTCATCAATGGGTTAAAAAAAAAATCAGCAAAAAAACGGTCGATGCCCATAATTCCGAAATATGCGAAAATCGGCTATAATCGGCCGGCCGATAAATCGGTCGGGCCCTACTTTAGGGCTCACCTGCGGTACTGCACTGTGTAGTTGACTGGTCCCTCCTCAGTGGCAGGAGTCCATGTTAGATTCCATTTATCAACATGGATGTTTTGTGGCGGTGCTGGTGGCGCCTCGGACAGAACTGGGAAACATGGGAAGGAAAAATTCAGGTTTGACACAGCAAATTTCCTACAACTGTCTTGGGTCAATCTGACCTCTCTCCTTTATAATAACCACTGATATCTGCTGGTATGGTATGCTCTTGTTTGCTTATTCTCTTTGTTTTGGTGTCATTTTGAGCATTGTGAGGCATGAATCAAAACCAAGTGTCCTAGTCTATGGTCTTAATTAATAATGAATTCCAATTTAAACTGTTAACCTCGGATTCACAATCGCACTGAACACAGACATTGTAATCAGTCCTTGACATTAAGCATGCCCAACAATAAAACATACTTGCCGAAATGGAAAATATAGGCCTATTAAAAAGTACATTAAACTACCATGAACCTTCAGTTTGCTCTGAAGGACTTAGTGCCAACATACAGGGAGGATGTACTGTAATAAGAATAAAATCAACATGGTTAATGATAGGCAGTGTTTCCAACATTATTTTAAGAGGCTGCACACTTTCTAGGGGGTTTCAGGGGCATGCAACCTAGTACCTACAGTATCTCACTAAAGTGAGTACACCCCTCACATTTCGTCAAATATTTCATTATATCTCTTCATGGGACAACACCAAAGAAATTACACTTTGATACAATGTAAAGTAGTCAGTGTACAGCTTGCATAACAGTGTTAATTTACTGTTCCCGCAAATTACCTTGACACACAGCCATTAATGTCAAAAGTGCTGGCAACAGAAGTGAGTACACCCCTAAGTGAAAATGTCCAAATTGTGCCTTAAGTGTCAATATTTTGTGTGGCCACCATTATTTTCCAGCACTGCCTCAACCCTCTTGGGCATGGAGTTCACCAGAGCTTCACAGGTTGCCAGTGGAATCTTCTTCCACTCATTCATGACGACATCACGGAGCTGGTGGATATTGGAGACCTTGCACTCCTCCAGCTCCACAGATGGACCTTCTGGGAGGACTGGAGGAGCACGAAGGAAGCACACGCAGCTCACGCAGCTCACGCAGCACACGCAGCACACGCTCACCTGAGCAACAGCAGTAGCACGCTCACCTGAGCAACAGCACAGGCTTCACCATCCCCACCAGGCCAGGCTGGGCCAAGGCTCTACCATCTACACGGGATATCACCAACCCTGCACTGAACGCAGCAGCTCCATACAGCAAGCTAGCACCAGCTACCACTATCCACAGTAATCCCGCTGCATCTATGGTCGTGACACATATCGGCTCAAATGACCTTAAGTCAGAAAGTCTTAAAACTGATTTTAAAGCCCTAATCGATTCCGTCCTGACCGCTGGGAAACAATGTATCGTCTCTGGTCCCATGCCTTCCCCTCGATTTGGTGACATCAAATTCAGCCGCGCACGCCAACTTCATGTTTGGCTCAAACAGTATTGTCTCTCCATGGGCATTCCCTTTGTCGACAATTTTAACGTTTTCTGGAACAGACCGTCTTTCTTTGCCAGCGATGGTTTGCATTTAAACAAACAAGGGAAACATCTTCTGGCCAGCAATATGCTCTTAACAATAAAATCGGTTCCTAGCGTCACTCCTCTTGCAAACTCTGTCCAGCATGATTGACTATCTCCACACCTGGTCAGTCAAGAGGTAGTTAACTCACGTGACACAGCCTCCATGACCACTAGTCCCCATGCATCTAGCGCCCCCTCCAGGCCTGGAACATCCATTACTATAAAAACTCACCCAATCCCTGTATGTCAGTCTGTCAGATCATCATTAATCCCTCCTCATAGATTTTACAGGTCACGCCACAGACCACTTGGGATTACAAGTAACTTGAAAAATGTACCTATTATGTGTAATAGGTCAATTGTGTTGGACCACCCCGCTGTTGATAACCTGGACATGAGCATATCAAAGCTAAACTCACCAAACATCCTCAAAACAAGAAAGGGTTTGGGTTTTCTTCACTTAAACATAAGAAGTTTGCTTCAGCACAATAAATTAGACCATGTTAACATCTTAGTATCTCAGGCTGACCCAGATGTCACAGGACCACACGGGGTGGGGGAGTGGCTGTCTATGTTAAATCACATTATTCTGTATCATTACTACATGCTGTCTCTGTTCGAAGCTGCTTTGAATTTATTGCTTTGGAATTGTCTTTATCGTTAAATGATTGTGTTATTGTAATTGGTGTGTACAGGCCCCCTTCAGCAGTAAATAGCTCCTTGAGTGAGCTAGCACATTTAATCTCTCCATATGTAAATAGAGAGGTCATTATGATGGGTGATTTTAACATTGACTGGCTTTCTGGTGCCTCTGAACCTTTTAAAGAAATATGTAGCAACCTAAATCTTACACAAATAATAACTGAGCCCACAAGACCAAATCTAAAAAACCCAGCAAAATCAACTTTGATCGATTTAATATTATCAAATCAAAGCAATAAAATAGTTTCTGCTGGTGTCTTTGAGCTTGGAATCAGTGATCACTGCCCGGTGGCCTGTATCAGAAGTATTCATCTTAAAAAATCTCAACCCAAAATCATCATTAAGCGTAATTTTAAAGGTTTTAACGAGCAAGCATTTTTAAATGAACTCTATCAAAGTGACATTCATCTCACAAGTGAAATATCTGATGTGGAATTGGCCTTAGAATTTTTCACCAATACTTTCTCCTCCATTTTGAACAAGCATGCACCCCTTAAAAAGCACAGAGTAAAAAATAGATCAAACCCCTGGTTCACAAATGAATTGTCCGATATATTTGCAGAGAGAAATAAAGCATGGTCCCTAGCTAGACGCTCTGGTGAAAACTCCAAGTGGACTGCTTTCAGACAAATCAGAAATAGGTGCATATCCATGGTTAGGAAAGCTAAATCAGACTACTACCTCGAACTAATTTCAAACTGCTACTCCAACCCTGCACTATTTTGGAAGGCTGTGAATTATAACAAAAACAATTCTAGCACTGTTCCCAGTCAGTTAAAAATAAATGATCAGATTCTAAATGATCAGAAAGAAATTGGTTTAGCTTTCAATAAACACTTTATAGCTGCTGGTAAACTCTTTCACAATGGAGTATCTACGCCTTCTACGCCTACCACCACGAGAAATAAAAATAGCATACCACCTGTCTCTAAAACTCCTCTTTTCAGCCTTGTTCAAGTCCCAACAAGTATTGTTGTAGATGCGCTTCTTGCCATCAACCCCAGGAAGTACATGGGAGAGGACAATTTGGACCCATTTTCAATAAATCTCTCTGCACTTATTATATCAAAACAAATAACCCATATTTTTAATCTTTCCATCTCCTCTGGTATTGTTCCTAAAGTCTGGAAAAAAGCTCACGTCATTCCATTACATAAAGGGGGTGACAAAAGTGATCTTAACAATTACAGGCCAATTTCCAAACTCCCATGCCTGGCAAAAATTCTAGAATCAGTCATTAATACTCAGTTGAAATCCTTTTTATCCAGTGCTTCCATTTTGAGTCCATTTCAATCTGGTTTTAGGGCAGGCCACAGTACTGTATCTGCTGTCACTTTGGTCTTAGACAACATTGTTACAGCTATCGATAAAAAAATGCACTGTGCAGCACTTTTTGTTGATCTGTCAAAAGCTTTTGATACTTTAGATCACCATTTGCTTTTAGAGAGGCTGCATGAAATTGGTTTTGATTATTCTACATGTAGCTGGTTTAGGGACTATCTCTCTGATAGACAGCAGTCAGTTAAGCTGGGAAGCTACCAAACTGAGTTTTTAACAGTTACAAATGGTGTTCCGCAGGGCTCAATTTTAGGTCCAGTCCTATTCACAATTTACATCAATAACATTGTTTCATCACTACAAAACTGCCATGCCCATTTGTATGCGGACGACACTGTACTGTATTGCATTTCTGATTCAGTGCAACAATCTGTTCAGAACCTACAGAGCTCTTTTAACACCCTGCAGAACTGTCTAGTGGATCTCAGGCTTGTCCTTAATATAGAAAAAACAAAATATATGTGCTTTTCCAGAGCAAGAATTACACATTTTAATGATCTTATTATTCACACAAATAATGGATCTCATATTGAAAGAGTCACTGAATATAAATATCTTGGCATCTGGATAGATGAAAAACTCTCTTTTACATTTCACATAAAAAATCTTGTCTGTCGTCTCCGACAAAAGATTGGCTATTTTTATAGGAATAAAGCCACCTTCCCGTTGTTCAGTAGGAAAAGGATTATTGAGGCAGTTTTTATGTCTGTCCTTGATTACGGTGATGTGGTTTATCGGCATGCATCTCGTTCATGCCTTAAACTCCTAGACTCTGTATTTCACTCTGCTTTGAGATTCATTACAGGAGATGCTTATGATACACACCATTGTGTTTTATATGAAAAGGTTGGGTGGTCCTCCCTTAAGGAGAGATGTGATGCACATTGGCATATTTTTATATATAAAGCTCTGACTGGAAAGCTACCACTATATTTGACAGAAATGCTGCTTATTTCAGATGGGCTTTATCAAACCCGCTCAACTGACATGCTCATGTTATATGTCCCCTATGCCCGGTCTGAGCTTGGTAAAACCGCTTTTAGCCATAGTGCCCCTGACTCCTGGAACAGCCTACAACATACAATTAAAATAAATACACTCATAACTGTTAACCAATTTAAAATTATTATTTTGAATCAGCCCCTCTACACTTGTAACTGTTTTAATTAGGCTATTATGTCTCTCATTCAATTGATCTGAATGTTTTAAATTGTTGTTGTCTGTGTGTGTGTGTGTGTGTGTGTGTGTGTGTGTGTGTGTGTGTGTGTGTGTGTGTGTGTGTGTGTGTGTGTGTGTGTGTGTAAACTTGTTATGTATTCTCATTGTATATTGTGTATCTGTACAAACTCGACGTCATTGTAAAAGAGGGTCACCCCTCAATTGATCTTTCGAGGTTAAATAAAGGAAAATGAAAAAAAAATGAAATGAATGCTCAATAGGGTTTAGGTCTGGAGACATGCTTAGCCAGTCCATCACCTTTACCCTCAGCTTCTGTAGCAAGGCAGTGGTCATCTTGGAGGTGTGTTTGGGGTCGTTATCATGTTGCAATACTGCCCTGGAGCCCAGTTTACGAAGGTTGAGTGCACTTGCTCAGGGTCATATCCAGAGGTTGGCCTTGGAAGATAGGCCTATGAATACTGCCAGCATTGCTGAAGGGCTTGAAGGGGAGGGGGGTTAGCCTGTCAGTGCTCAGACCATATGCCGCACTCTGCATCATACTGGTATGCATGGCTGTCGTCCCAGAAGGATGCCTCTTCTAAAGACGATGCAAAAGAAAGCCCGCAAACAGTTTGCGGAAGACAAGCAGACTACGGACATGAATTACTGCAACCATGTCCTGTGGTCTGATGAGACCAAGATAAACCTATTTGGTTCAGATGGTGTCAAGTGTATGGGGCGGCAACCAGGTGAGGAGTACAAAGAAAAGTGTGTCTTGCCTATAGTCAAGCATAGTGGTTGGAGTGTCATGGTCTGGGGCTAAATGAGTGCTGCCAGCACTGGGGAACTACAGTTCACTGAATGCCAACATGTACTGTGCCATACTGAAGCAGAGCATGATCCCCTCCCTTCATAAACCGGCCCGCAGGGCAGTATTGCAACATGATAACAACCCCAAACACACCTCCAAACGACCACTGCCTTTGCCAAAAAAGCTGAGGGTAAAGGTGATGGACTGGCCAAGCATGTCTCCAGACCTAAACCCTATTGAGCATCTTTGGGGCATCCTCAAACCGAAGGTGGAGGAGCGTAAGGTTTCTAATAACCACCAGCTCCTTGATGTCGTCATGAATGAGTGGAAGAGTATTCCAGTCGCAATCTGTGAAGCTCTGGTGAACTCCATGCCCAAGAGGGTTGAGGCAGTGCTGTAAAATAATGGTGGCCACACAAAATATTAACACTTTGGGCCCAATATGGACATTTTCACTAAGGGGTGTACTCACTTTCGTTGCCAGCACTTTAGACATTAATGGCTGTGTGTCGAGTTATTTTGAGGGGACAGTAAATTTACACTGTTATACAAGCTGTACACTGACTACTTAACATTGTATCAAAGTGTCATTTCTTCAGTGTTGTCCCATGAAATGATATAGTGAAATATTTGAAGAAATGTGAGGGGTGTACTCACTTTTGTGAGATACTGTATATGAGCCCATTATTTAGGCATGTGTAAATTTGATGCTTTGTAATATTGTTTTATACATTCATGCCAGTAAAGCTTGTTGAATTGAAACTGAGAAACTATTTTTCCAAGGTGATTTTGAACATCACTTCAACTTAAGTCTGCTGTTGTCGGGAATTTCCAGCAAGTGGAGGAAGAAATCTCATCTTATCTCTGTCATGATCGTCATGAGGGATGGGCATTTTAAGAAATGTCATTGATCGATCATCGGGAAAATTAACGCTCAATTATCGATTTATGCAGTATGTAATATGAAATCATCACAACAGTTGGTCTCTATGGCTCCCGTTCAGAGAAGCAACATAAATTCTTCAAGAACATTCCAACTGATGGACATAGTGTGGCCAACTGCTCTATTCTGTGCTTCTGTAAACTGATAACATTCTAACTATGACGCTTCCAAAATGGCGGCGCCCATGCCTTGGTCCATGGTATGGAGAAATACGGAGATTTTTCTAAGGGAAAAAATAAAAATTCTAAAAAAGAAATCAGCTTTTATGCACTAAATTAAACGTACTTATGGATATTATAATTATTTTCTACCAAGTCTGCTATGAAAAAAATCCCAAAATTCTACACACTGCAGGTTTAATCATTATCTTTTTACATATTAAAAAATGCCAACAGAACATTCAAAACACAGCGTTTTTACCATAGACTGTATACAAGAGGTTTTTACCCAATTACATCTTTATTCCAAGATTTTCTAGGCAAACAACAATCCATTAAGACAAGGCAACTTTTAAAAATAAAATAATAATAAAATGCGGCGCTGGTTAAAGCCCGAGGCTATGAGCCAACAAGGAGCCAATGCTACGATACCTTTAAAGGGGACATATTATGAAAAAACAAACATTGCCGGTGTTTGGGCACACTTTCTAGGTTATTGGGGTCCCTACCAGCACACACAAGCTTCAAAAAGACAAATATGTCAGTTTCTTCTGGGATGCTTATTTCGAAAAAGAGGGAATTTCTCTGAGTGGTAAAGGACCTAACGTTACTTCATCTAATAACAAAATGTGCAAATTAGTTCCCTGATGAACGAAGTAGGAAAGCATAGACGCTAGGGCTGCCCCCTGAAAGTCGATGATTCGAATCATCAGCAGTCGACGCAGATTCTTCAAGTCGAACCATCGTTTTTACATCATTGTACATCATACTACTATAATAGGAGGCCTGTTGGGCAGAGTTACTCAAAATCCCAGACACTTACTCAAAGCACGTGAGATGTGCGAGGGGTGGGGGAGGCGCGAGGGTGGGGGTGGGTGTCGGAGTCTACCTGCAGTGCGCGAGGGGTGGGGGTGGGTGTCGGAGTCTACCTGCAGAAGAAGCTACCAGCAAGATAACGTCCCAGCCGTCGCACAAGATAACGTCCCAGCCAACAAGCTACCGAGACTAGGGATTCTGGTTAACCACCAGAATTAACGGTTATTAACCGGTTAACCATTAAGATTTAATGTAGCCTATTTATAGTGAAATACATGAAGCATTATAGCCGGGCTCCCGACCTTTTTTTGTTCCAAGGACCGGCATATTAATTTAAAAACAATTCAGGGAACAGTAGCCAATTTAAATACCTACATTTTGACATTCACACGGCACCTTTGTCTGTTGTGAGAAGAGGTCTAGTATGCGAATGTAGGAGCAGAAAGTGCAATAAGTAACTGAAAAGGGACATTTACACACACACACAGGCTTAGGGGATGGGTAGCCTACCGAAACCCGGTGCTAAGTAGTGCAGAGCACGGGGCAACATTTTGACGGACCGTAATATTGATAAGCTCCGATGTTATCAGTACTGCATAACGATACTTAGTTAATGCTTTTGTTTATGACGGATTTTCGCTATTGATCCTGGCACACAATCATGGCAGACCTGTGTCTGTGCAGGGGGCGGGCACTCACTGCCTGGCTGTCTGTCTGTCACTCCCTCACACACTCACTGAGACGGTGATAGATGCAGGACAGCATCCACCTCAAGAAGGCTAATGCTAGCGCTATGTTAAGCTAGCGGGAGCCCACGCTGTTAATTCAATTATACAAACATATGACACGGGAGTGTTGTGACCATAAGTTGGGACTGGGGTCGTACCATGGACTTATTATAAAGTTGAGCGTAGCCTACACTACTCGATTCATTCTTTACTGACAGTTGGCATTCTTACATCCGGTTTAGCGATATCAAAATAAGAGTCCAGATTTCAGAGAATTTTTTTTTTTTTTTAACCGCTTAACCTTTAGTATTAACCGGTATTAAAGATCTTCTTAACGGTTAATGGTTAACCAGTTAACCATGGACATCCCTAACCGAGACACAACACTTAGCTGCCGCCACCGCAGAAAAAGAGGAAGATAACATCCCAGCCGCTGCACTATCTCAGGTAAGAGATTATGTAGGCCTACACCACACTTTGCTGCTAAACTTTTTATTTCTTTTAATGACTACTGCTTTTAGCACCGCTCATATTTGCATTATCCAGTAGTCGCGCTATATGCTCCCTCAGTCCTTCCCCATAGGACCGTTTTATTTTTTAAAGTCGGTAATTTGTTCAATAGCCTATTTTAAATGACTCACTTCCTTCAGCATCGCTCATTTGTATTTTGTCGTGCCAGTGGCGGAATATGACTCTCCACACTCCTGGCATACTGCTGTCTGCTTCTCAGCGGAGCCCCTGTGTATTTGAAGATGTTTTCGGTGTGATTCAACCGTAGTAGGCTATATGCCTGAATAAGCTGTGGAGGAATATTCTCAACATTCACAAGAACCTATTCGGTAGAGCGGGTCGGATCGGAGCGGTTCGGTCCGGGTAGTTTGGCTTTTCATTTGCCAAAAGTTGGGTAGGGTACGGTTTGAGCGCACCTAACCGCTCTGAGCCACTCCAAATCTCAGTACTCCTCCGTAGGGGTACTAGCCGCCTGAAAGGGTGATTGGTCGGAAAGAATAATTTCCGCCATGTGTAGTCATCTCGGCAAGAGTGAAGATAGTCTTGTGTTTTGGCGAAAATGTGAGCACAGCTCTGTTTATTGTGTGGTGTTTTTCCTCGTCAATAAATTAATCAGTTGGTTACACTGTGTCACGTAGCTGCCGCAGCCAGCACTGTTCGCTCACTGTCTCTATGAGTTGCGCCGAGCCGTCTCTGTGTGTTTACGCCATAGATAGTAGTAAATACACGCTCACAACAACACGGGGGGAATAAATAAAGAAGCGGCTGGTTTGAATCATTTCCGCCGTTTGTAGTCACCTCGGCTAGAGTGAAGAGTTTTGGCGAAAATTTGAGCGCGGCACTGTTTATTGTGTGGTGTTTTTCCTCGCCATTAAATGAATCAGTTGGCTACACTGTGTCCCACTGCTACGATGTCACGTAGCTGCCGCAGCCAGCGCTGTTCGCTCACTGTCTCCATCAGTTGCACCGAGCCGTCTCTGTGCTCACAACACGGGGGGAATAAATAAAGAAGCGGCTGGTTTGACCAAGCAAAAACAAGAGACCGCTGGCTTGACCACAGTTGTTCCACAGCCCGATAGTTTGACCCACATTCTGGCGGCGGCTATCGCAGTCCAGCCTAAACCCCGCCCTACCAGTAAGGGTAGGGTCGGCGGTGGAAACAAGACCGAGATTCTTAAAAGTGAGCTGTTCCGCTCTGAGCCGGTGGAAACGAGGCACAAAGGTGCCAACACACTGCACACCGCGGCGGTTGGCCGCGCGAATCGCAGGTTCCGCGCCGTGTGATCATTTTGGCTCATTTGTGTCCGCCGCCGGCCGCCGCCCGAGGACTCATTGAATGTGCACGCCCAGTTTCTTCCCGCTATTTACATCTCTCTCATCATCGTCGTCATCCTCACTGATTTGTTTTTGTTGGGAGAGTCTCTGAAGTATTCTGCCTTCATCATCTCTGCCATCGGCCCTTGTATTGGTCTCACTGCACCTCTCACACATTTCTCCCCGCCACCTGCCACCCAAGCTTCGTAAACACACCCACACATGCGCCCACACACACATAGTTTAGTTTAGTTTAATTTGTGCAAATAAACAAGATTAAAAAATGGCAAGAAGATGCGCATAGACATACATATATGCACGGGTGGGACAAAAGAAACCCCGAAGGGCTTATGAAGGATGTCCACCTGACATACACAACCCGCCCACACACACACACACGCACATATGTATCCATGACCATGGCCGTGCATATACACTCACGCCGGCATATCAACATGTAGAGAAAACCCAAACGGATTTTATACCTCTGATATTGTTGTGATGTTTAGGGAAATGTTTGGAAGTGTCAGTTGTCGTATTTAGTTTGCATTGTCTCTGCATATTCACTCATCTGCAGTACTACACCTTCCCTGGCTTTCTCTCCTTCTCTCTTCTAAAATGTGAGTCTATTCCTTGCTCCTTTTACTAAAAGGTCTCATTAAACTGCTGTCATACATTTTATCGATGTGTTGGAACTTTCTCCCTCTCTCTCTTCCTTCTTTTTTCCCTTCATCCCTCCTTTCCCGACAGCACCGCCAGCCAGGTTTCACGTGTCTTGTAGCTCAGCAGACTCACCCGATGTCGGGAGGAGCTCAACGCTGATTGGCTATCGCGGCGCGGCCGGCGGCGAAAAGTTCAATATTTTCAACTTCTGCGGCGGCCGCGCCACCCCATTCGCGCCGCGCCGCCCCTGGCCGCGCCGCGTGAACCGCTCGCCGCCGATTCGCGATGTGCAGTGTGTTGGAGTAGGGTCCAGCTGCAGCCCTGGAGACAAGTTACCCTGGCGTGACAACAACACCCAGGCGTGACGGAAGTAACTGTGGTGTGACGGACGTGATTTTTGACTATTTAGCTTCCATGACATGTCTGCTATGTCACTCATTTGCCCTAACCCTAACCACCCAGCTATGATGCCTGAACCTAATCCTCAAAACAATATAGGCCTAAATAACCGAAATTTAGTAGCCTATCGGTCTGCGGTCTTTTTTATTGTTTGACGTGACGTACTCAAGATGGCCGCCGCCGTGTTCCGTCAA
This sequence comes from Ammodytes marinus, assembly GCF_949987685.1. Classification (NCBI taxonomy): domain Eukaryota; kingdom Metazoa; phylum Chordata; class Actinopteri; order Uranoscopiformes; family Ammodytidae; genus Ammodytes; species Ammodytes marinus. Next base: position 1,138,286 of record NC_137216.1, on the reverse strand, counting down.
TGTTCTATCTATATTCTAACCTCTCCCTGTCCCCTTGCCCTAACCCTAACCACCCAACTGTGATGCCTGAACCTAATCGCCAAAACAATATAAATAACACAAACTTAGTATCGGTCTGCTGTCTTGTTATTGTTTGACGTTGTTTACAACTTAGAAGTTTATGACGTTGCAAAAATAAAATCTACAGGTAACGTCCGTCACACCACAGTTACTTCCGTCACGCCTGGGTGTCGTTGTCACGCCAGGGTGCTTGTCTTCGGGGCTGCAGCTGGATACTATTGGAGTGTTGGCACCTTGAGTCACTTGCAGGCGCGGCACTGTTTATATCCAGCCGCCGACAGGTTCATGCACGCCCACAGCGAGCCTTCCGCACGTGAAGGCTCGCTTCACGTGCGGGAAAGCTATAGTGTGAGCGGCCACAGCTTGTATTTTGGTCATATCTAACACTGGACTGTAGCCCTATATAAAAGTGTTGTACCTTTGCTTTCTTTGGGTTAAAAAAACTCCTTCAACTCAGTATCCGTCTAGTCAAAAAAAAACTCTGTCAGCTGCTGCTGCTGCTGCAGACGGTGTGCAGACGGGCTCGGAGAGTCGGCATCGGCGCATCAACAGTCATTCAAAGCAGCGGCAGTAATCACACAACCGAACGGTGTAGAAAGTCCCGTCAGTTAAAAATAGTAATCCAGTTTTTAAATCCATGTTAAAATCGGAAGGATATAGAGCTAGTTAGCTTAAAAAAAGTAGCAAACATGTCAACTGTGATGTGTTCAGGCCGGCCCAGTAATATGATTGATGTGTTCAAATGCAACACAAAAAAAAGAAATTTGAGATTTTGGCGAAACTTGTTTTCCCAGCAATATAAAATAGATAGTAAAGAAGGAATTATGACCCGTTTAATGTCCTATCTTGAGCTATGATCATATCAGCAATTAAAGCAATAATACAAGTTCTATTTCAACAAAATAATAGAAAATTATCAATTGTGATATCAATAAAGACTTGGATCGTTAAGGAGTCTTGAAAATGGTATCAATATCAATACAAATTAACGATCTCCTGAAATTAAGATGATTTAATTTTTTTATCCGTTAGTATTTACCGGTTAAAAATATTATCGGCTGACTGGTTTACCATGGACACATCCCTTATATACTGTATAAATGTATATCATACATTGTATGTTTTTTTTTTGTTATCCCAGTTAAGTTTATTATTAATTTGTTATCATTTAATATTACTTTTAATAGTTCTGGGACGTTGGAGCAATAACCTGGTGTTTTGACACTTCAGTCTGCACTGTGAATTTGAAGTAATGTTCAGTTTTTGAATAAAGATGCGGCATTTACAAATGTTTCTTTTTTTTATCCGATTCATCGATTAATCGAAAAAATAATCGACCGATTAATCGATTATTGAAATAATCGTTAGTTGCAGCCCTAGTGTCTTCTGCAGGACAGGAGAACAAGAGAGTGGTGTGTTCCTGCCCCACAGTGTGTTGGGACACGGCCGGCTGTACACTGACTGAAGCAGAGAAAACCAGCAACATGTGTGAGAGTGTTTGTGGGACACAACCAAGATGGACTGACTGACAGAATTGCTGTTTTGCATTTACATTATCTTTTAATTAATAAATAACTCCAAAACATGACAAACCTTGCAGCTCAGGAGATCCTTTACAACTCCCTCATTTACCCTGCCAATCCACCAAGCATGCCCTCATGGCTCATAAAGTAAACACCACAAGTGATGAAGACATACTCAAACATTGCATTTGTCCAAAAACATCTCCTTCCCCACTCCTGTATGTAATATCTATGTAGTTATTCACTTACTATCCACTGACTAGAGGTTGAGCGTGCGCGAAGCGCACGCGAAAACTCTAGTTATAATAAAAGAGAAAATAAGAGCAAAACACTGACGTTATCATGCCAGGGCAATAGGTGGCGGTAATGTGTCACGTCAGGTCAAGCACCATAGAAGAAGAGTGGTGAAAGGGGCGCCCTTAGCTCAGTTGGTAGGGCGTCCCCCCAGACCCGTCGCCAGACCTCAGTCTTAAGGGGGGCATATGAAATGCATAGGGGGGCACAATTATTATTAGCCTACAGTACGTATATTTATAATAGTCCTATACTCTATTCGCGCAGCACATAATCATCACGTTAAACTAACCAACAGCGGTAGCCTATAGCCTACAACATCAGTCCTCATAATTTAAAGCAATAGGCCTACATAACATAGAAGCAATGTTAGGAATATCCATAAAACACTTGACTATTCAACATATTAGATGTAGCCTAACACCAGACGCATATCTCAAACATTGCATTTTAAAGCAGTCAACAGAGGGATATGCATTGCCATTACACACACACACACACACACACACACACGCACGCACACACGGTAGCCTACTTTGAGTGGAGGCAGGGCTGTGCTCTCTCCAGTCCCTTCTATCAGTACAGCGGGAGGCGGCGTTTCTCCGAGCTCAACCTCCTCATCAACATATCTTTCAGTCTCCGGGTTCAAAGCAGCCAGTGCGCCAATGAGCTCGCTACTGCGCTCTCCAAAACGCGCATCCATCTCTCCTTACACAGCTTCAATAACACTGTAAAATACTCTTGAACTCAGTCTTTCCGTCTATGTCACTTTGTGACGGACCAACTGTTTCCACAACTGCAAATCCACGGAGGTTCTTGTAAATTGTGCGTCTTCTCGGCCGGTCTCCGGCACAGCCTCGATGGCCGTGGCTGGAGGAGCGCAGAGTTCCCACAGTGCAAAACTGTGGCTTCACGCAATCAGAAGTGTCACCGCGCTGAACAAGTCCATAATTTCGGCTTGTAGTAGTCTGTTGTGCGGCTCGAAAAGTGACAACAGTTTGACGATCCGATTTGGCAGAGGAGACTGTTGGTGGGCTTTTCAACCATTACCGAATATCGATTATGATGAACTAGAAATTAAATAGTAAGCCGGCGAAAACTCATCCAGCTTCACTCTCAAAAATACGCAGTAACTGTTGAGCGGCTACATTGACGTAGTTACGTAGCCTTACTTTCTTTTTAGTAAGGCCGTGATAGGCTGTTGCAGTGTAGATAGACTCCCATCAATCAAACAAATGTGCTATGTGCTGTAATAAAGATAGGTCGCCTTGGAAACAATTAAGCCCCGGTAGACCGCGAGCACTCGTCTTTTTTACTCGCGCGAATCACCATTCTCTGTAGCCGTCACCGGCTCTGTGTTGTTTCTCTCTCACAAGCTCGCCGAGGCTCAGGCACGCTCGCGCTTTAGCTGCGCTCCAACTCCCCGGTTCACTCGTAAACTGATTTTTTAAATATATCCAACTTGGTTGTTTATTTTAAGCTCTGTTTTCGGTGGTCTTAAAGTCTATTTTCAACTGTTTTCGGGTTGACGGTTGGTCAAATATATCACTCCAATGCACTTTTCTGATTGACAAATAGTATCACGAATAGTCGAATCTCTGGTTTGAACAGGCAGATCCGATTCGACTGAGAAAATTCCGAGTCGGGGACAGCCCTAATAGATGCTAAAGTTAACCGCTAATGCTAGCGGCGCTAACGTGACACGTTAAACAGGGTCAGATGTAAGATTCAATGTACAAGTGGTACATAATTCGGTTTGTTGAGGTGTTGCGCTTAAACAAGGTTTCATTATGTTTAATGAACTTAGTTATTTTCGGTTCTAAAGCTGTCCGATGCCAAACTTCGCCTAGACTTCTTCATGTTTATGTTTTGACATCTACGGCAGCTTGCAGGCTGCTGCCTGAGTCTGTTCTGTTGTCTCCTACTACTAGTTAGTTATCACCCCCTGCTAGTAGGATGTATAATGGCATACAGTCTATGGTGCTGCCACATAGTACAAATTCATTGCTGTGCTGCGGGACTCACACTGTGCAACACAACAGCTATATGATCGATAACAATTTCACATGATCGACAAAATTCTTAACGTTCACTGATCGATCAACGATTAATTATGCCCATCCCTAATCGTCATGACATACCCATAGAAACTGCTGCTCAGACAAACTTTTTATTCCTTTTACTATTTTGCTTCAAAGCCTAGAGATCCACAGGACTAGTCGGTTGCCTCATTACAGCACCAGCATGCTTTTAGCCTAAAGTTAAATTTGTTAGGGAAGACCAGGGACAGTTGTAACACTTTATGCAATTTTCCTAATAACTGAAAAACCATTTACACTGGATCACAGTTCTGGAACTTCGCAGCAATCTCTCTTTTGCTCCATATAATCACTGATTGCGCGATGAGCAGTTTCCTGCCGGTATGCAGAGCCATGTAAAGAGAGAGTCGCTAATCCATACGGTTCTGGATCTTCATAGCCATCTCTCTTCTGCTTTGTATAATCACTAACGTTTTGTTTACTTAGGCTATAGAGAAGCCCATCTGCAGTTTCCTACAGGTGTGCATTTGACTCTATTTAGTGATGTCGTAAAGTTTATCTTCTTGCTGCAGCGGAGGCATGCTATTGCTCCCCTTAGCTACCAGTGCTAGAGCTAAGATAAACCGGATAAGCGACCTATGCCCCTAACTTCATCAAAAATGCACGCACAGTTACAGGGAAGGTTTGTGTCGCCTTATATTGAGCCAGAGAGTGTGGCAAATTGCTAAAAATGTAACATTTTGAACATTTTAAGTAGTCAAGTAGTGCTAAGTAATTGTAAGTTAGGAGAGGAGGTACCATAGAAGAGAATGCTGAAGTCTGATTCAAGTCCAAGTCCTGGACTCGAGTACTACAACACTAACGAGTGACTGACTTGAGCTTGGAGGACACAGACTTGACTTGTATTCATTCTTGGCAGATGGAGATGAGGTCGGGTCATAGGTAACACTATTACGGCCTCTGCACACATCCTGCGTCTACCTCTGGAGCGCGTCGCCTTACCTTACTGCTGCGTCTCTCGGACTTTTCTCGGACACACATGGAACGTCTCAGCATCAGCTGCTGCTGCAGCGCTGCTTCTAAAAGCCCTATCTGTCTACATAGAGTTTTCATAGATAATTCCCATTAAAAATGAAGTTCTTTCCTGTCATTTATGATGCATATGATTTATATTGAGTCTAATATTGAGTCTGGACAGTAATCCGTGCGCCCCATTGCCTTTTTCTTTTTTTTTCTTTTTTGGCTTGTTGGAAGTCTTATTTTGAAAGGGACACACCAGGAAATGGTGAAACTACAGCGAAAGCTGCCAGTATGAAGTCAATATGACTCGCAGCAGAGTATTTCTCTATCAGTTACAGCAGAGACCCGAGAGAGACGCGCGGCTCTCAGAAAAAAATAGACGAGCCTCCTGAGGTAAAGGGGAGCGTCGCTGCAGACGTGCCTCCGACGTGCATCAGCAGTGCGTCTGAGGTTGGATGTGTGCCCGCTCTAGGTTGATTACACGGTCAGTGACAAAAAGTCAGACGCGAGGTAAACGCGCAGTAGAGGTAGGATGTGTGTGGAGGCCGTTAGTGTTACCTATGACCCGTCCTCTTTCCATAAGAATCAGTGAACTGAGCAAAAAGGCAGAAAATAATTGGCTAATCTATTGTTCACGTCCTTCTCAATGTGATTTTAGTGCCCACACTCTCGCCATGAGGAGACCAATCTGCGTTTGTGTGCTGACGAAAAGGGCTTCTGCCTCATCAATGATGGGGATGATGTCATGCTGGACCGGAGTCATGAGTACTACTACCAAGTTCAGGCACAGCTTCACATTGTAGATACTGAGTACTGTGACTTTGTTGTGTGGAACCGCAATGACATTTTTGTTGAAAGGATTTTGCCTGATCTTGAATTTTGGGATGATGTGATTCCTAAAGTTGAGTGCTTTTTTAGAAAGAGTATACTTCCAGAAATACTGGGACAGCAAGTTACAAACTTGCATGTGTAATGTGATGAAAGGATATAAAAAGATGAAATGCCATTGAGAATACAGAATAATACATGGTGGTTTATTTACAAGATTAGATGTATGTGCAATAATACATTGGAATTGATTGATTGATTGATTGATTCAATTTTATTTCAGACTTATCAAAAAAAGACAAATTAAAAGCATGAAAATACAATAAAAAAAATATGTTCAAATGATTTCACAAATAAAAATAAACAAAAAAAATAAACAAATAACATTGAATTGATACGTCTGAAAAGGAGTAGGAAGAAGTATAAACTTATTTGATCCTACCCCTTTTCCACAGCTCAATAACTTTATAATAATTTTTTAAAAAAGATTTTTTGTATATAATTTAAATGCAATTTAAAAACACAGACTGACCTGAACATTAAACATTTATTAATATATTTCAAAGTCAACAGTAAATGCAGAAAGGTATATTCACTCAAATATGCAACTTAAAGTAGACAAATTCTACTATCACAACACTTAATGTGGTAGGCATTATGCTTAGTCGTTTGAAAATATAAAGAAAATTAGACTACCACAGAATTGTACATAGCCTACTTTCTACAAGCTGTTGAGTAAAGTGTTACTTAGTTATATGTGTATGTATGTATTTATTTGATTTGTACTTGCTCCTAGATATTTTACGTCAAAGCACTTTGTAAACCATTGTTTTTAAAGGTGCTAAATAAATAAAGATAATATTATTATTATTATTATTAAAAATAATAATAGTTTATTTTACTAGACCTGCTTTCTAGACCATCATGTACTTAGAATAATACACATTAAGTACACCATTTATTTTGTGAACTTTTTTTCACATTGGTTTACTGAGTAAAACAACAATGTGTGCATGTTGCCTATATAACTATATTTGAATGCATCTTTCCACCTCTTTAACTGATACATCCTTTAAACCTAAATACATTGTGTGTGTCTCATTTATGAAACAGGTTGAGCCACCATCTACAGAGGAGGAGTCGGACGAGAGAGAGAGCAAGGAGCAGGATGTCGATTATTTTGTCCGTCCTGAGCCTTCCATTTTAGAGGCATTTTTGGATCACCACCCACAACAAAATACTAGCAATTTAGTTGTGCAAAAGGTATTCAATTGTAAAGATGGCACCAGCAGGAAGTGGCTCACATACTGCACACAACGACACACATTGTTCTGTTTTGTCTGTCTGGCATTTGGGAAGACGACTGATGCCAGCATTTTCACTACTGGAATGTCAGATTGGAGACATATACATCAGCGTACAGAGGAGCATGAGAAGACCACCGCACACAGAACCTGTGCTGAAGCATATTTTTTAAAGTGCTCAAAAAAGGACGTGAAGAGCAGGTTTGCTGGCAGCCAGATGTCTGCTCATAGGGAACAGGTGAAGAAGAGACGGCAGGTTTTGGAGCGTGTTGTAGAGGTGGTTAAAGTGCTTGGGAAAAGGGGATTGAGCTACAGGCATGGGGACAATGAGGCAGCATATACACTTGCTGACAACACCATTGACCATGGTAACTTTTTAGAGTTAATCCTGTTATTGGGAAAGTATGATGTTTGCTTAAGGGCGCATCTTGATGACTGCATAGACAAAAGCAAAACATTGCACCAATCCAGTGGAACAAGAGGAAGAGGGTCTCTCATCACCCTACTCTCCAAAACAACAGCAAACTCTGTTATAGATACAGTTGGACATCTCATTCAAGAGACCATTGCCGGGGATGTCCAGAAAGCAGGAATGTTTTCTGTTCAACTTGACACAACACAGGATATAACAGGTCATGATCAGTGTTCTGTTATATTAAGGTATGTGACTGATGCTGTGCAGGAAAGACTTGTCGCTGTTTTGAGGTGCCAAGCATCCACTGGGCAATACTTTGTGGACCTGCTCTCAGGACTCCTTGAGCGTCTGAAACTAGACAAAAAAATGTGTATTGCAAATGCAACAGATGGGGCATCCAATATGCAGGGCCAGTACAAAGGTTTTTCAGCACTGATGACCTCCCAGTCTCCTGGCCATGTGCATGTGTGGTGCTATGCACATGTACTGAATCTTGTACTGGCTGAAACAACCCAAACCAACATCGAAAGTGGGTCGCTGTTCCATCTCCTTAATGATGTTGCCGTGTTTATCAAGGACTCCTACCAGAGGGTTATTCTTTGGGAGAATCAAACTCAAGACAAGAGCCACAGACGCCTCTCTCCAATTGGTGAGACACGGTGGTGGGCCAAGCACAATGCTCTTGAAAAAATATTTGGACATTTTGGTAAACCTGACAATGGCCTCTTCATCGATGCAGTGCTCACATTGGAAGAAATCGAACACCAAGCCAAAGAAAAGCCATCTGTTTGTGCAAGAGCCCGAGGCTTTAAAGAGGGTCTCCTCAAATATGAGACCATTTTAACCGCACAAGTATTCCTTAGAGTCTTTGAGCAAACCTCTCCACTTTCTAAGTACCTGCAGACAAAAGGAATGGACATCCTTTCTGCCCATCATATGGTCACTGCCACACAAGATAGCCTCAAAGGCATTACAAGAGATTTCACAACCGTGAAGGCAGCTGCAGACACATTTGTCAAATGGACAAATGAAAAACTTGAGCGGGAGGAAGAAACCGTCATTGAAGTGGAGGCTGCAATGCCTAAAAAGAGGGTTAAAAAAAAAGGCATGGCTGGAGAAATGGCGCAGGATGAGGCATTAAGCGATGCGGAGAGTGCATACGAGGTGAATGTGCACAACACCATTCTAGACACGGTTACCGAGGCCATCCACAGGCGCTTTCTCACCCATGGCACTCTCCTTGCAGATTTGGCATGGCTGGACCCCAGGAACTTTGCTCAGATCAGGACACCACTACCCAATAATGCACTAGAAAACCTCAGCAAATGTCTGCTCAAATTTGACTCAAGGGCTACAGTGAACAGTCTTCAGGCAGAACTACAAACTTTTGCAGGACAGTGGGATATGCTTAAGGCATCACATGTGGATGAATATGAGACCAGGACAGTGGAAGATGGATCTGCAGCACAGGAAGAAGACACAACCATTGTGACTACAAGCTGTTCCTCCTGCAAAAACTGCCCACTCTGCTGCTATCAAGTCCTCAGACGATTCAACATGCTGGCAGATACGTATCATCTCCTTGGGCTTGCATACAAGTACCTGCTGACCCTTTCCCTGACTCAGGTGGCCTGTGAAAGAACATTTTCAACACTCAAGTTCATAAAAAGCAGACTTCGGAGCAGCCTGTCGGCAAACAAGCTGGAGATGTTCATGATGATGGCCACAGAGAAAGACATCCTTATGGCATTGGACTCGGACATTGTCATTGACAGGGTAGCTACGAAGAGTGAGCTATTGAGAAAGCTTCTCTTGTAGCGTGTTCAGGTAAAATAATACAATTATTATGAAAATATTCTGTTGCCAGCATTTTTCTCTTCCAATCTAAACCTCTTATCCTCTCTTACAGGAAGCCCTCACACTTGTTTTTAAAAGCCTACTGCAGCCTTTTCCGCAAAGTAAGTACGTAATACAATATATGATGTAACTATTTCTCAAGTCTTTTGTCTGGTGGGGAGTTTGATATTTTGATTAAGTGACTTTTCCCTAGAATATATTCTAATAGCAATGTCATTTCATTGTTTTAATATTTATCAATGATCATGTTTCATCCCTCTCCCACCTTTTAGGTTCCCCTCATGCCTTGTCACCCATTGTTTAGGAGATTCACAGGGCCAAGCAGTCTTTTAAGTGAGTATAAAATCTTCCAAACTAAATTAGGTTTTACTGCTTATATTATTGTCTCATGTCATGTCATGTCATGTCTCATGTCCTATCTTTTTCACACATACAGGATGCACTCAGATCCACTTCAACTAGGTAAGTACTGTGCACAATATTTACTTCATTACAGATACAGTACTACTAATGTGATCATATAATTCCATTCGACCATCATTCTAACCTTTCTCTATCTGTCCCAGCTCACTCTTTTAAAGGTTGCCTACTTTGCCTTGTTTGACGACGTCTTTTGTCTGGTGTGGAGTTTGGAGTGAGTGACATTTTCAATAGGTGAGTAATATATAATCCATAAAAATCTCATCCATCTCTCATCTCAAAGTGTAATTTGTCACTGATCTCAATCTCTCTTTCTCTCTCTCTCACACTGCAAATACTACTACGTGTGTGTGTGTGTGTGTGTGTGTGTGTGTGTGTGTGTGTGTGTGTGTGTGTGTGTGTGTGTGTGTGTGTGTGTGTGTGTGTGTGTGTGTGTGTGTGTTGTAAATATTATTGTATTATACACTTGTTCAAAATAAAAACATTTTAATTTAATTCAATGGAACAGTCATCTTTAAGGGACCGTGATAAATGTGTTCTGGTGGATGGTCGATTAATTGTGGTGGGCCGGTCTGGTTACAAAATGCCAGAGCCGATTTTTTGTCCCAGTCCAGCCCTGCATATCGCCAGTACAATTGGACGAGTGGAGAAAAATATTAACATATTTACAGACTGATGTGTGTCAGGTGTACTACTACTACTGTATACTCCTCCCCTTCCTCCCCTCCTGTGAGCCAAGCAGGTGCTCCAGACCAACATGTTTTAGGGCTCAGGTACTGGACTGATTGATTATCCCTATCCCCCTGCCTCCTCTCTTCACCTCTGCCCCTCCTCCTTACTCCAATGGGACGACAGACTCTGAAAGATTAGACAAGACACAGCAAATAACCCCAATCTTGTCAATCAATGCTAGTGCCTCACCTGATTTTGTTGCCATGTTCTCTATGGGCATAGCCCTGCTTTGCAGAATCTGATATTTTCTTCTGACTAAACCTATGACTCTCTCAACATGAATACGCAAATTCGCTATTTTTCTAGTTTCTGCCACCTCGTACGCTGACAGCTGTTTTCTCCCTTTGGTGAATGCAGGTATCTGTACAGAAGCACAGTAAAATCCAACAATATCACCAATATTAAACCCACGGTCTGCTAGGACAACATCCCTGGGTAACAGGTTTTTAAGGAGGCCACTCTCTATTGTGATCTGTTTATCACTGACTCTCCCTCCCCAGGCACAAGATATGTAAGTGACATAGCCTTGGGGTGCAATACCAATCAGAAATTGTACAGTATGGTGATGCTTGTAGTTCGACCATGTCTGTGCTTGGGCAAGTAAATTAGAGGGCCTCTCAATAAAAACTTCGAAACAGTCAATTATCACAGCAACTCTACGTCCAAATGACTGTCTGAATCCCATTGGCATTGTAGCTTGAAGTACATGTCGCTCTGGCCACTCAATTTGAAATTCTAATCTTTCATGAAGTATGTCAATTATTTTATGTCAAACTCTAGAAGCAGTGGGCACAGAGATCTTGAACCTGAAAGCTAAATCTTTCAGCGGGAGATTTAGTCTCAACCTCAGCAAAACTAAAACCAACTGTTCAAATTTAGACAACACAGACATAGGGCCACAGGTGATATAGGGCTCGCACAGCTCAAAAATCTGAATTAAAACTAAGAAGTTGGGGAGCCCTGTGTAGAACTTAGTCTTTTCTTCATTTTTTTCAAAGGACTCCTGGTTGAACTGTGTGTCCAGTGCCTTGGTCCAAAGATCTCCCAGCTCTGTTGTGTTCTGTCTCAGAACATCCTCCATCTTCTCGATGTCATCCATCGTTAGCTCAGTCTGGCATCCGGCATCTGCATAGCCTGCAATATTGCAGTGGGGAGCATAATTAGTTCATTCATGAATATGACTAAAGTGGATTCTTGTGAAGTTATCTTTTTTTGCCACCTTTTTACAAACATGCAAGTTCTCTGGTCCAATTATACAGGGTGTCCACTGTCCACAAAGTCTCTTTACCATTTAAAAAATGTATCCTAAAAGCAGTTGATATGTTAATCAGATTTGTTCTATGTATTCAGTGGTTATCAAAGTTTTTAATCACATTGCACTTGTGTATTTCAACGAGTATTGTGGTTTATTGAAACACAATCGGATACGCAGACTCAGATAAACTACAGGATTAAGTATGGCAGACATCTTAACCAATAGGTGCATCCCTGACAGACAGGCCACATACTAACCCTTAGCATTAACTTATGGCCTGTCTTTCAGGGATGGACCTATGGGGGAGGAAGGCTATAGGGTCTATTTTGAAAACCTAATTCGAGGTTTGCCTATATTTTCTGATAATCACATTTGTATTATGTAATAATATGCTGGTTACACATCTTAGTACAATAGTTTACCTTGATAATTTAATGTTCCATTCCCACTGATGTCCTCTGATTGTGGGTTGTCAGCTGGCTGCATCAGATCTGGGCTCATACCTGGGCTCTCAGCTGTCTGTTGGTGATCCAACATAGCCGACCGTCTTTGTTGGTCCTCCTTCAGCTTCATCCTTTGCTCTCGTTGAAGAGATGCCTCAGATTTCGACTGAGTGGTTTCGTAACCGAGCTTGACCGTCGGAGCCCAGTCTACCGACTCAACGTCACCCAAAGCACTAGGGACGCCTAAAAAATCCCAATGAAGCCCATATTAGACTACTGGTAACTTAAATCATTACTATTACTATTACAACACCCTAATGCTATATAAACACAGCCACAAAAAACAAAGTTAGTTAGCTAGCTGCTAACATACCTCTGACGAAGTGGTCGCTGCAGACACGAGAGTAAACAGACTCTTCTCCTCCCGACCGCAGACGTAGGTTTAAAATCCACTTTTTACGGCGTTGTTCTGTGAGCTTTTTACATTTCTCACCTTTATGGACGACAACCTTTGTCACTCTAAAAAAACTCTCGTCTTTTTCACGGGTAGAACGATTTGAGCAGCCGTAAACTGCACAGAACATAGGCATCTTGACTTATTCACACAGCAGTTCTATGGGCAGACTTCACTTCCTGCCCTCCATCTGGATTTCGCGCGTTCGCGATGCAGCAACGTGACGTCACGTGAAACCCACCTATTTGAGATAGGCAGGCCCGCCGCTCCCTATACGCAGAGTGCGTAGGGCACCAAGTTCCTGGGGGGGCACCCAAAAAAAAAAAATTATTATTATTATTATTTTTTTTTTTTTAAAGGAAAAAAGAGATGGTCCGGGGGCCCCCCAAAATTTAGTTTTTTTTAGAAGTTCATGATAATCATTACATTACAAAAAATATATAAATAAGTTATGAACAGGCCCATCGTTGTTTTTTCTTAATTGTGTAACCTATCCAGGGGTGGATTACTGCACAGGCACACCGGGCACAGGGGCCAAAGGGCTCAGGGGGGCCCTTAGCCAGAGATACTGATAGTAACTTTTCATGTTGCATAGTCAAAGAGCTCTGTCACTGATGTCAATAACAGGGTCCAAAAAGGAATAGCCTAAATATAAGTATACTCATTAAAATGTAACAAGATAGAAATCATCATGGGCCCCTCAACTAGTAGGGGAGAAATACAAAAGCAAGTTAAAAACAACAGCATTAGTGGCTCTGTCTAAGGGGGTTGAAGGCCCCCTCACACATACACAAATACGCTTTATATGTGTGAATTCTAAATTGTTCATATAAAGTAGCTATCCACCCTTTATCTGTTGAAATGGGCCCCTCCATCATAGAACATGGGTCTGCAGACCAATCTACTGTTTTTACAATTGCAGAGTAAAGAGTGCTGCCTGTTTAAGAAAAATCTGAAAAATAATGTTCCTTCTGCATCTCAGGATTCGATATCTCTCTAGTCTCTAAAATGTCCTCACAAAGTGCACAAGATTGATGCATTTTACTTTAAAAAGATAAAAAAAAATTCCCTCCAACAGTATCCCAAAATCTTGTGGGAGACACTGACTTCCCTAATATGTTTTTGCCATTAATTGTATGTATCTGTGTAGAAAATTCTTTAAGAGTGTGTGCCCAGGGGCCCATTATCTCATAATCCGTCTATGATCCTATCACTCAATTCCTTTGCAAAGGCAGTTAGTAGGATACTAGGCAACTTTTTTCACAAGTTAAGCTGTTCTTAAATGCTGTTCGCAAAACTCATCACTACAGCAAATGTGCCAAAAAGCAGTCGCAGAGATCTTGCAAGGGCAAAAAAATTCCGCTCGCGCCCTACGGACGCGAGCTTCTTGGTGTTTTTATTTTTTTGGGGGGGGGGGGGGGGGGGGGGGGCACCACTGACAATTTAAACTTAGGGCACCCAAAAGCTTAGCAGCGGCCCTGGAGATAGGCCTATTATCCTGATATTTAATCCGACAAATTAAATGTTCACCTATAAAAAAAAAACACTTTTGGGGGCGCCTTTAGCTCAGTTGGTAAGGCGTCCCCCCCCCCCCCCCCCCCCCCACGGACCTAGGCCAGCAGCAGACCCGGGTTCGATTCCAGCCCGCGGTCGTTCTCAGCATGTCACTCCTCTCTCTGCGCCATTTCAACTCTGTCTCTACACTATCAATAAAGCATAAAAATGCCAAAAAAATATCTTACAAAAAAAACACTTTTGCTTGTAAATGTCTCTGTCAGTTTCATATTTGTCTCCTTTTTTTGATAGCAGGCCAGGCAGGCAGACAGTGCAACTGTTACGGAGCATAATGAGTTTCTGTGTTGAGAACTGAAGGGTGTTTCAACCATCCCTGGTCTCCCCTACGACACCAAAATGCTAATAAAGCAAGCACAGCGTTAAGACTGACCAATCACACAGTAGTTCTCGGACAAGCTGCGAGAAGAAAGTTCAGCCCGGGTGATGTGTCGAGAACAAGCTGCGAGAACAGCTAAACAAGAGCTGAGAGAAGAAAATGACGTAATTTTCTTCTCGCAGCTCTGTCACCGAGAACTTTGTTCTTTCTTCTCGCGGAGTATGTAACAGCCTTAAACCTGGTAATGTTTTACTTATTTCGCGATTTATTGACATCAAAGTTATCTATGGTGGAGTCACGCTGATTTTACCACAATGCCGATATGAGTCAATAATAGAATTCGTCAGACTAGTTGATTTTCAACTCAGGAAACTTTAAAAGGGCCTTGATTTTTTTGTCTAAAACTCGTAGATTGTGTTATACTTGTGTTCGCCATACAACAAAAGAAGCGGCTGTTAGTTTAGACTACTAGAGGCTTGCTACGTGTATTAGCTGAGGTTTAGTAAGAACACTTTCGTTTGTGTGTCACACACACACACACACACACACACACACACACAACAGACGCAGAGTATATTTTCCTCAGACCTAGCACACCGAGCTAACTAGATAAGCTTGCTCAAATTGTCCCTCTAACTGTTCACGCTAACTTATTACCTTTGACGGCGACTTGAACGCACAGCACAAAGAAAAGCATCGTGTCAGCATAATTTTTCAGGCTGCGACGAGTCCTCGGATAGATTTGTATCCATAGCAGCCTTCATAAGTCTGTTGTACTAAAATGGAATTTACATTAAACTAAGCGAGACTTCCTCAAATCTTGGAATGAAGATTGGGAAATGGCTCCTTCTTCTTTGAGGTTGAACCATGGGTTGAACGGTAGCTTGGGTGGGCGCTACTGCCATCTTTTGGAGTTACTTATATTAGGTCTGTAGCCTACATTAGCTCCTGGGTCAATGCTGTAGGGTGCCTTTCAACCCTCACACTATTTTAAAATGTTGGTCTTAAATGCCCATATCCTTTATGCTTTATTAAAAAAAAAGTGGACTCTGAAGTTGTGGAAATATATATATATATTTTTTTTTTCAGGTAATTATGACCTTATTATCAGAGGAATGAGTGTAAGATATGTGCACCCTGTTGAGGACATATCCTACATTACTGCTAAATATGTATTTTATTTGAAAACTACATTTTATAAAAGGTATGATGTCCCTTTCCTAAACAATGACTTTGTTTGATTTCATACTGTAATTCATATTTGTTTTTAAATGTATGTTAACCATTAGTTTTCAAAGAAAGACATACATGTCGAACATGGATTTCTTTAATTTGGAAAATAAAGGTTATATTTGTTTTTGTGCATATTATCCCATCCCCCACTTAGCTGTTATACACTAGATTAAATATTATTATATTTTACAGTATAATTGATTTATAATCAAAAATGTCAAGATGAGGGTGGACAATCACACGACTACGAGCAATTTGTGCAACTTGCAATAATTCAATGTGACCAAATGACAAAGGCAATGATACGATGTGACCCAACTAGTAATAAGCAACAATAATATAGAATAATAACCTAGTCAGTGATTCTTGAGAAGTGGGACAAGACAGGGTGCAATGTTGAAAAAAATACAAACCCTTTAGACAAATTAAATTAAATATATCCAACATATACAAAGCTACTGAGCTAAGCTTTGACACAACCTCCCAGCTTTTGTCCTTTTTATCAAAATTGATTTTTTACCTTTTAAGGAATGCCTTATCAAAATGGGCTTGCCATTCCTTTATTTTGTGAGAACACCGTCAGACACCAAAAACACAAATTAACATTCCCTCAATTTATGCTAGACCCATGAGGAGTTTTTCTAGTAGCTATTTGGTTTTACTGTTAATGATAGGTGCTAGTATGAACTACTTCAGGAAAATAAAATGATCGAAACATTTCAAATAACTTCTTCAGAAATTGTAAGTCGGTGTTGACGTATCATGGTTGTGACGCAGGACTTTCAAGATTTGGAATGTAAAATATTCTAAAACTACAACACCTATCAGAGCCTGTCTGACTCTAATGTATTCTACAGAGGTAGAATGTGACAAGAGGTCCTTCATAGTGACAGCTGCCCCTTATTTTGGCAGATTTTCTCACATTTTAATGGATTGTCTGACGGTGGTGACAAAAAGTGTCCCACCACTTAGAAACCTTATAAAACATGAATGTGTTGTAGAAAAACAGTTTGTATTGATATGAGAGATTATTTAGTGTTGTTTTTTATTAGAAAATATATTTTTAATCATTAAAGTACTTTTTTAATAGGTTTTATTGCATATGAATGATTGAACCCTTCTCTGTCGACACACTGTTTTGGACGTTGTGAGGAGATAACAAGTGTCATATATTTGACATAATAATGATACAATTACATTTAAGGGGATGTGCTCCATACATTCTATTCTTAATCCCTAATAACATCTAAAATTTTAAATAGGTTTACTTTTAAACATAACAGCAGTTAATATTGGAAGACGGCCTTTTGTCCCGCTTCTCAAGAATCACTGATCTGTGTTTGTGTCCACACAATTGCCTTGCATGTTATCATCATTTACAATTCCCATTTAAAATGATTGATATGTCCACCCTGTTATGTGAATGTCCACAGGGTGGTTTTGATCTTAAGTTTGCGTGTAAACTAACAACTAACTAAAGCCCCTATCTCACTGGGCTGCGACTGTTTGCGACAAGTTGGAGACTTCATTCGCAAACGAGTCTCTAAACTGTCTCCAAACGTTCGCGGAGGTCTCAATTTCCTCGCATGAGTCGCAGAGCCGCGCAGTCCTGTCGCATGAATTTTGAACATGTTCAAAAAAAGTGTGCGACAAATCTGTCTCAAAACAGTCTCAGAGTGGTCGCAGGTGTCTCCAACGCGTCGCAAACCCTTCTCAATTTAGTTTCCGCGAGTCAGAAAGTGCGAGCAATGTGAGACAACTTTGCGAGGGGTTGGCGACTTATGAAACTAAATTGCGACTGATTTGAGACAAAAATGAGACGGTCGTGCGACGCTCGCCAGACGTTTGCGAGACATAAATGTGACCTCCTGGCAAGTGTTGGGCAGGACATTCGCAAACGTGTCGTGAGGAACCAACTCAGTGAGACTGCAAGTGAAAAGTGTCGCTAATTTGCATATTTGGTCGCAATTTTGTGTCTCCAACTTGTCGCACACTGTCGCAGCCCAGTGAGATAGGGGCTTAAGGGTGTATTCACACATGCCGTGTTTAGTTTGGTTGAAACAAACTCAGATGCACTCCTGCCTTTCAGGCAGATGTGAATACAGCAATTGCACTTGAGGGCGGACCCAACAAGCACTCCGAGACCCAGCTGAAGAGGTGGGTTGCGTTCCGAATCGCATACTTTCTACTATATAGTATGTAGAAAAAAGATTTAGGATGTCCCGATTCTTGTGGCCAGATTTAGGATGGTTAGAAGTACCTGGATGTCCTACTTCATGCAGCCAAGATTGTTAGTGTTGAAAACTGCATCCTATTTGGGCGATTCTGACCCACAATCCAGTGCGCACGTGAAGTGACGTCACATCGACGAAGCCTCCATATGAAAACAAACGGGGATGGGCCGGATATAAAAGCAAGCGGCAAGATCAAGACGCAATGTTATGATGAAATAAGAGAGTAAAGTATGTCCCAATAGTTTACCTACTGCATCCTAACTAGATTATTTTTATCGTCGGATGTAGTATGTAGAATAGAAAAAAGAAAGTATGCGATTTGGAACGCAACCGTGGTCTCGGCAAGTGCCCCTGACTGCAGCTCGCAAATCGAGGAGGAGCTTAAATTTTGCTTAAATGCCCTTAAATGGGCATGGTTAAACGTTTAACTCGAGCTCGGGGGCGCCATCTGGTGGCGCAGATCCGTCAGCACATTGTTGTGTTGAATATACAATAATATTATATTTGATAGGCCTATATACTGTACATATTATATTATGTAGGTTTAATATTAATATATAATACATGCTAATTTCATAGTTAAATGTATGTTTTTCAAGGGGACACTGTGAGTACCCCCAGACCCACTTTCACTCACTCTAACTCGGCCACACCCATAACGCCAAGCTCATTCGCCACTTCCAGGCCGGCCACCGTCCGTGTGCCTGAACCCAGCGCCGCTAACAGTAGCCCCTTTTACACAGCCAGTGAAAGCCGGGAATATGCCGGAATTTCGGCCCTCCGCCCTGCTGTATAAATGCGACCGTTGCGGAACGAGGGAAGAAAGGTGCGAGAGATTGTTCCAGGAATTTTACTACCTCGGGGGGTAGTAAGATTCCCGACACAATCAGTTCCGCCTCTCTGTTTAAATGCTCCAGCTTGTTGTTTTTGCGGAACGGGGGCGTTTGACGTTCCATAGCCTACGTTCTAAACATGTGACCATGTTAGCAGTTGAAGGACGTGTGTTTAACATTAATCACGGCGGAAAAACATACAGACAGAGCATGGGGTAGGTACGATCGCTCTATAGCTCCCACAAAATATTTCAGACCTAACTGATTAAACCCTATTTTCGTCGATTTTTTTTGTGCTTGTGTTGCCAGTAACACTGATACTGTTTTGGAGGAATGCCTAGAAGCAAGAAAAACGCAAAAAGAGATTCGGCAGAGTCAGATATGTCCTCGGACAGCGTGGTTAGCATGGACGTTGGTGCTAGCTCAGTGGCTTCCATTTCGGATCTGCTTGAACAGCATAGAGCAGCCAGAGCTGCTGAGTTTAAATCATCTTTCGCCAGCATGAACACTAAGCTGGACAACATCCAGGCCGTGGTCTCAGGCCAGGGGAAACGTATAACCGATCTCGAGAAAAATGCAGAAACTGTTTGCGGACGCCTGGAGCAACTTGAGGCTACGTGCTCCTCACTGCAGGAAGATAACAAGCTGTTGAAAGCTAAATTATCGGATTTGGAAGGGAGAAGCAGGAGACAGAACGTTCGTATTGTGGGCTTACCAGAGTCACTTGAGGGTGCACGCCCCACCGCCTTTTTCTCCAAGCTCCTCGTCAAGGTGTTTGGTGATCAAGTTCTCCCTTCTCCCCCGGAGCTGGACAGGGCTCACCGCACTCTGGCACCCAAACCGGGCCCGCATGAGAGGCCGCGATCCGTCGTCATCTGCTTTCACCGATACCAGACTAAAGACCTGATCATGAAAGAGGCACGTAAACAGGGCGAGCTGGAGTACCACGGCCACAAGCTCCGGTTCTACGAGGACTACAGCGCGGAGGTTGTGAAGCAGCGGGCTGAATACAAGCGGGTGATGGCTGAGCTTTATCAGCGCGGTCTCCGTCCTTGTCTTCTTCATCCTGCGAGGCTTCGTATTACTCTCCAGAGCGGCGAGAGAAAGTGGCTGCGGTCTGTCTCTGAAGCATCTAACTACATATCTACACTGGGTGTGAGTCCGTAGTAAATACGATTGCCTGCTGTGAGTATACAATGTGGACAAATGCTCTTTTCATATCCCCAGTTAAACTCTCAGACTGATGGTACTATACGCATTTTTTCTGCAAAAAAATAGTAAATTAGCTGGGTGAACGTGACATTTTTGTAATTTTTTGCCATTTGGACAGATTGTCTAACTCACGCCTTGTTCTTTTTTTGTATTTCGAATTTGTTGGGTGAGCACGGTATGTTTGTTTAGTGTGTTGTCATTTTGACAGTTTGCTGGATTGTTCATAGTGTTACTAGCTGTTATGGGGTGAATTGTACAAGACTTATGTGGGAAGCTAGCACAGGTCAGAAAGTTAAGGCTTGGAATGTTTGTTGTGAGACTAGTAAGGGTCTTTTGGGGTTTGCTGTTTAGAGCAATATATGGGGTGGGTTCTGGGTGGGATGGGGTGGTGTTAACTGGGGGTTTAGCTGATAAGTTATCACCTGCTGTGTTTTCAGTTATCTGTGTTTTCCTTTTTTTTTGTGTTTTTTTATCCTCTGTATTTTGCTACTCTTTTTCTCATCGGAGCAACTCTTTTTATTCTCACTATAACTGAGCTAGATGAAGGGCAATCTTAATTTAATTAGTTGGAATGTCAAGGGGCTAAATCACCAAGTGAAAAGGGGTAAGGTCTTAACCCACCTAAAACGGCTCAGGGCTGGAATAGTTTTCCTTCAAGAAACCCACTTACATGACTCTGACCATGGGCGATTAAGTAAATGCTGGCGTGGACAATTTTTAATTCTAATTTCAGGGGTAAGGCTAGGGGCACAGCTATCCTTATTGATAGTAATATTCCTTTTGAGTCCTCAAACATTAGATCAGATAAAAATTATTAATTAATTGCTATCTAGATCCAGTCTTAGATCGCTCTTCCCCCAAACCTGCCACTCTTAGCAGATCTGCAGGTTATATCATTTCTTGCTGATTATAGCCTCTCTGATCCATACAGGTTTTTATACCCCACAGGAAGAGAATATTCATTCTTTTCACATGTCCACCACACTTACACCCGAATTGATTATTTTTTTGTTGATAATTCATTGATGTCAGACCTTAAGTCATGCAGTTATGAAAGTATTGTGATCTCTGATCACGCTCCTCTGCTCCTTCAACTGGCTTTCCCTGACGTTGAGTATACAAGAAGGCAGTGGAGACTGGATCCATTGTTGCTCACAGATGAGAGTTTTCTTTCACACATCTCTACACATATTAAAACTTTTTTGAGTATAAATAAAACACGAGATGTGTCCAATGCAACAATTTGGGAAGCCCTGAAAGCCTATTTGAGAGGTGAAATTATATAATTTGCAGCATACAAAAATAAGTGTACAAAACAGAAACAAACTGAAATTGCTGATCAGATTCTGAACATAGACAGACAAGATGCTAATTCACCTTCATCTGAACTTTACAAAGAACGTTTAAAACTTCAGACAGAATTCAACCTTCTTTCCTCTCATCAGGTTGCAGACCAGTTGCTTAGGAGCAGAAGTACTTTTTATGAGCATGGTGACAAGATTGGTAAACTCCTGGCCAATCAACTGCGCGGATTTAGAGCAAAGCAACTCATCCCTGGAATACGGACAGACAGTGGGTGTACAACATCAGATCAGAAATTGCTAAACGAAAAGTTCAAAACATTCTATTCAAATTTGTATAGTTCTGATTGTACAGTAGACGCAACGGTGATGGAAACCTTTTTCAGTAACCTAAACATGCCTTCCCTTTCTCAAGACCTGAGACATAGCCTTGAGGCACCTATTACTCAAAAGGAAATTATTGCAGCAATAACATCTATGCAATCAGGCAAATCTCCTGGTCCAGACGGACTTCCATCTGACTTTTTTAAGAAATTTTCAGCCGAATTGTCGCCTTTTTTATGTTCAGTATTCTCAGACTCATTTGACTCAGGTAAACTCCCGCCTTCGTTCTATCAGGCCTGTATCTCCCTGTTGTTAAAAAAGGATAAAGATCCTCTAGATTGTGCATCATACCGACCAACTTCAACGCCTCTCAAACTTTCTTCAGTCTGGGCTTAATAACAGCGCCCCCAAGCGGAAATTCAAAAAACTGTATAATAGCACACCATTCTGGGTAGGGACGGACGTTCTGTGAAATTTTTGCGTTTCTAAGTGAAACGGTGTGGGAGGAGTAGCAGCTCGAAATTTGCGGCAGAAGTAAGAAGAAGAAGAAGAAGAAGAAGAACTAGAAATGCAATTCCTGAAGAAATTGCGGTGTGAATGCTGCGCTGCTGAACTGAAGCTGATGCTGAATAAACTTCACTGCTGAATGTTGATGAAGAACGAAGGATGAATGTATCTGAATGAACAGAATGGTTGAAAAATAGAATGTTTGAGAAATGTGGAATATTTGGAAGTTTGAATGGACTTTCTAGCTGAATTGAGGAATGAATTATGACCTTGAACTATGACCTCCAAAATGTAATCAGTTCATCTTTGAGTCAGAATCAACATTTGTGCAAAATTTGAAGAAAAACCGTGGAAGTGTTCATGAGATAATGCAGTCACAAAAGGCAATGTCACAGTGACCTTGAAATTTGAACTTTGACCTCTAAACTCTTGTGATGTCATCTCTGAGTCATACTCAACATCTGTGCAAATTTTTAAGAAAATCCGGTGAAGTCTAAAATTTGGTGTTGGAACGGGGAATCGAACCCCCAACCCTGTGTTCAGCTCAATCAGGATACTACCATGTAATGTCCTGAAGGAGCTGAACATGTCAAATGTGGAATGAAGTTTATCGGATGAAAAATTACTGAGTTAACGCATCTTGAATTTTCTCCATACGCTCTCTCTCTCTCTGGTGTGTGTGTGTGTGTGTGTGTGTGGCTGTTGTGTGTCTGTGTGGTGTGTGTGTCTGTGTGGTGTGTGTGTGTGTGTGCGTGTGTGTCTGTGTGTGTGTGTGTGTGTGTGTCTGTGTGGTGTGTGTTTGTGTATGTGTGTGTGTGTCTGTGTGTGGTGTGTGTGTGTGTGTGTGTGTGTCTGTGTGTGTGTGTGTGTGTGTGTGTGTGTTGTATGTGTGTGTGGTGTGAGTGTGTGTGTGTGTGTGTGTCTGTGTGGTGTGTGTGTGTGTGTGTGTGTGTGTGTGTGTCTGTGTGGTGTGTGTGTGTGTCTGTGTGTGTGTCTGTGTGTGTCTGTGTGGTGTGTGTGTGTGGTGTGTGTGTGTGTGTCTGTGTGTGTGTGTGTGTGTGTGTCTGTGTGTGTGTGTGTGTGTGTGTGTGTCTGTGTGGTGTGTGTGTGTGTGGTGTGAGTGTGTGTGTCTGTGTGGTGTGTGTGTGTGTGTGTGTCTGTGTGTGTGTGTGTCCCTCTCTCCCTCTCCCTCTCTATGGAGCATAAGGGATTGGAGTTTGACCTACATTAGCCAATAATGTCATCGTTGAGTCAAAGGCAGGTGCACGTTCAGGGGTCACCATGGTAACAGACAGCTAATCAGTGTCAATTGTAAACAGCTGGTAATCTACACACGTACGGCCACTTGTCTCCCCAACCAGATCACACAGACAGAGGTTTTAAATGAACGCATAAGCCCAAACTGCTTCTCATATCTCGCAAACCGTTTGTCTGACAGAAAAAATAATCGTACTTTCAGAATCAGAAGATTCCAATTAATATTCAGTGTCAAATGTGTTTCTTTAATGTAAAAACTTTTGAGTTGAGAGCAATTTACGTTTAGATTTCTGGTGTTCTTTTTTATTCCCTCTCCTCCACTCTGCCACACTCTAAATATCACTAAAATTGATGTTACATGCGTCAAACATGGCTGAGTAATTTGAAAACTATGCATTTTTTTTAAAAGGTTGAATTTTAACAATGAAAGACGAAAGATAGCTGAACTGTTTCTCGAAGAAATTAACTTTGTAGGATGAATTATCAGTGAGCTTGAAGTGTTAGAAATCAGTGCAAAACGCTCAGCGTTTTGCCGATTTCCCAATGCATTCTTAATACGGATTTTGGGTGTAATAAACCTTTAAATATCTCTGAAGTTATGAATTTTATGAAAAAATAGTGAATTATGGAAATGTGCACCCGTGCAAGACGAACATGGGACACTTTGAATCGAGTTTCTACGATGAAGTATGAACGAGTAGGAGGAATCATAATTTTTCATGAAATATTAATTTCATAAAAAGTCGAATTTATTTGAAGTTATGGATTTTATGAAAAAAATGTTCATGAGTTATTGTTGTCTGGAATGAGCTGAACATTTAGACATAAGAATGGAGTTTCTAGGATGAATTCCCATGTAGGAGAAGAGATTTGAAACTTTTCATAATTTTGGTTTAATTGCTTATTAATTATGAAGTTGTGAATTTTTTTGAAAATTTTGAATGAAAGCAATAATGTGAAAAATGGGCTGAATATGAGGATAGTTGAAGGAAGTTTGTGGAATGAAGCATGTTGAAGATATGGCCGGGCCTGAATATGGCGGAATAATAATACGGAATAAAAAATACGTAGAATATCAATGCTGTGAATGCTTTTAGCATTCACACCAAAAAGAAGTATGGTGGAGAGTAATAATTACGGGCCCTCAATACATTGAGGGCCCGTACTTAATTAAAATGACATTACTCCCAAAGTTCCTATATCTATTCCAATGTCTCCCCATCTTTCTCCCCAAATCCTTTTTTCAGGCCCTTGACTCTTTAATGATAAACTAGAAATCCCGCGGAGATTTTGAAAGTACGGGCCGCCCGTGTAAATCGGGGAAGGAAAAAAATCACGGCCGACCCCTGCGATCCGAGAGACTTTACTGTAGAGCAACGCGAGCTGTACACGTCTGACAAATGATAAGTCGATCGGAGTCAGGGGGAAAGGGGCGTGGCCTGGCAAACATTGCATTTTTGAATGACGTTTTTCGCATTTGTGGCGCCCCCTATGGGTTAACCCCGACAAGCTTAGAGGGCCACGCTAGCACATGTCTTCTGCACATATCCTGCAAGTTTCACGATGATAGGACCTACGGTCAACGAGTTATGGCCAATTTGTAATTAAGCCCCGCCCCTGCGTAAACATTTTAGTCAATGGCGGCCATGTTTTCCAAGCTATCCTACTGATATTTTTCGGAGACGTGCGTCATAGTCCCCCGGGGCTTCGTGAGACATTTGGTGTCGATAGAGTAAAACTTGAAAAAGTTGTGGTTAAAACCCTGTTTTTCAGTTTATGCTAATTAGCCGAAAATATTTCCAGGTTAACTTTTATGGTCCAAGAGGCTTTTTTGTAGAGCACCCTATCATACAGCTGTGTGAGAAATGTCAAGTCAATCGGACTTACGGTGTGCGGGGCGCGGCCTCTCAAACTTTCTTCAGTCTGGGTTTAATTATAGCGCCCCCTAGCGGAAATTTAAAAAAAAATTCCGAGAGGCTATATTGTAGAGCACCATGAGCTGTACAAGTGTAATCAATTTCAAGTGAATCAGAGTCGGGTGACATTTGTGGCGCCACCTATGGGTTAATCTCGATAAGCTTAGAGGGACATGCTACCACATGACTTCTGCACATACCCAGCAAGTTTGATGATGATAGGACCTATGGTTAAGGAGTTATGGCCAATTTGTGTATAGGCCCCGCCCCTTCGTAAACTTTTTGGGCAATGGCGGCGAAAAAAATAATCATGGCTGACCCCTATTGTCCGAGAGGCTATAGGGGAGAACGGGGTAAGTAGGCACACTTTTTACTCTAGTGAGAATTGCTCATCACCAAAACATCTGTCAATAGCCATTCCTACATTAAATTGAAGCTTAAGGTGTTGGCTAGAAATGTGTGTCTCTCTTTTTTTCCAACTTATTGTAATGAAGAAGTAATTTACCATCAAAGACACTCTGACACATTGTGACAACCAACCCCATCAAGGGGTCGGTTGTCACACACTATGGGGTTGTTTGTCACAATGTTATCTTAATGGGAAAAATCTTAAAAAGAAGGCAAGGAGGCAGAACCAAATTTGAATGTTTAATTGCATTGTCAAGTTGACAAATAGGCCTACATAACGTTCTGTAGCCTTGGCAGCTGGTCTAGTTTGGGATGCACTGGGTTGTTTTGATTTTGTTGCCCTTTTTTCTTTTGCTTGCTAGCTGCCTTTTCCTGCTCTATTCTTTCCTTCTCTAGGGTGTCAGTGAGGATACAGCTTGACAATTTCTTTCGTTATTGGGTTCCTTTTCTGGCTGCAGCCTTGAGATAACATGTGACAACCAACCCCCCAAAAAATTTGACGACCAACCCCAACTTGAATTTCTTGCTAGCATCAAGGCCAACAACCATCTGACAACTAATTAGCTTGCTAACCACAATCTAAACTATAGTTTACCCTTCACACTTTCTGAGGGTAACAAGTGTTTTGTTATAAACCCATTGTGTAAAAGCCTAGAAGAAAAATACTGAGAAGCAAAATATTTTGAATTTGACATGAAAAACACAAAACATCCTCTCACCTGAAATGCAGCTGTCTTCCTCCAAGGAAGTCTATGTATGTGACCTCTGATCCCAATTCTGGACCTTTTTTATATCAACATTTCAGAGCTAGCGCGCTCTGGTGGCGAGATATAACGAATGTGACATCCAACCCATGTGACAAATTACCCCGTTCTCCCCTATTGTAGAGCACCATGAGCTGTACAAGTGTAATCAATTTCAAGTCAATCGGAGTCGGGTGACATTTGTGGCGCCCCCTATGGGTTAATCGCGATAAGCTTCGAGGGACATGCTACCACATG
Organism: Ammodytes marinus; assembly: GCF_949987685.1. Classification (NCBI taxonomy): domain Eukaryota; kingdom Metazoa; phylum Chordata; class Actinopteri; order Uranoscopiformes; family Ammodytidae; genus Ammodytes; species Ammodytes marinus. The sequence continues at coordinate 1,111,525 of NC_137216.1, read as the reverse complement.
ACTTCTGCACATACCCAGCAAGTTTGATGGTGATAGGACCTATGGTTAAGGAGTTATGGCCAACGTGTTATTAAGGCCCGCCCCTGCGTAAACTTTTTGTTCAATGGCGGCCATGTTTTTCAAGTTGTCCAACTAATCTTTTACGGGTATGTTTATTGTAGTCCCCCGGGGCTTCACGAGAAATTTGGTGTTGATACAGTAAAATTCCAGAAAGTTGTGGATAACACCCTTTTTTTCAGTTTATGCTAATTTGCGGGAAATATTCCCCGAAGACTTTTTATGGTCCCAGAGGCTTTTTTGTAGAGCACCCTAACATACACCTGTGTGAGAAATTTCAAGTCAATCGGAGTTACGGTGTGCGGGGCGTGGCCTTTCAAAGTTCTTTCAGTCGGGACTTCATAACAGCGCCCCCTAGCGGAAATTCAAAAAACTGTATAATAGCACACGATTCGGGGTAGGGACGGACGTTCTGTGAAATGTTTGCGTTTCTAAGTGAAACGGTGTGGGAGGAGTAGCAGCTCAAACTTTTGAGGCAGAATAAGAAGAAGAAGAAGAAGAAGAAGAAGAAGAAGAAGAAGTAAGAAACTAGAAATCCCGCGGAGATTTTGAAAGTACGGGCCGCCCGTGTGAATCGGGGAAGAATAAAAATCACGGCCGACCCCCGTGGTCCGAGAGGCTTTACAGTAGAGCACCATGAGCTGTACACGTCTGACAAAAGATAAGTCGATCGGAGTCAGGGGGAAAGGGGCGTGGCCTGGCAAACATTGCATTGGTGAATTGTGTTTTTCGCATTTGTGGCGCCCCCTATGGGTTAACCTCGACAAGCTTAGAGGGCCACGCTACCACATGTCTTCTGCACCGAGAGGCTATATTGTAGAGCACCATGAGCTGTACATGTGTAGGAAATTGCAAGTGAATCAGAGTCAGGGGGCATTTGTGGCGCCCCCTATGGGTTAATCACGATAAGCTTCGAGGGACATGCTACCACATGTCTTCCGCACATACCCAGCAAGTTTGATGATGATAGGACCTATGGTTAAGGAGTTATGGCCAACGTGTTATTAAGCCCCGCCCCTGCGTAAAGTTTTTGGTCAATGGCGGCCATGTTTTTCAAGTTGTCCTACTAATGTTTTACGGGTATGTTTATTGTAGTCCCCCGGGGCTTCACGAGAAATTTGGTGTTGATACAGTCAAATTGCAGAAAGTTGTGGATGACACCCTGTTTTTCAGTTGATGCTAATTAGCGGGAAATATTCCCTGAAGAATTTTTATGGACCCAGAGGCTTTTTTGTAGAGCACCCTAACATACACATTTTGAGAAATTTCAAGTCAATCGGAGTTACGGTGTGCGGGGCGTGGCCTCTCAAAGTTCTTTCAGTCGGGACTTCATTACAGCGCCCCCTAGCGGAAATTCAAAAAACTGTATAATAGCACACGATTCGGGGTGGGGACGCACGTTCTGTGAAATTTTTGCGTCATAAGGTCCGCTGCTCAATCCAAACCCCCGCGCTTCATTTTGCAGAGTGTATGAGTCTATTTCTGCCCAGGAGAAGTTGTACAATGGGAAAGCTAGGCTAGGCTAAGCCAGGCTGCGACCGGATCGCCGCCGCTATTATTATCCTAAGTCTGAGCGTATATCCACACTTTATTTCTGTCTAGTTACGTGACTTCACACACTGTGTGTATGTGTATGTCTGATTGGCAGATCGCTGCCCTTACAAAGAGACTCGCTCACAGCCAACCTGTACCACAAACACAAACACACACACACACACACACACACACACACACACACACACACACACACACACACACACAGAGGTGAAGCAGTGAGCAGCGGAGTGATTTTTGTCAGTTTGGTTAACAGTCCCAGAGATGTTGGACTCAGCGCGTAGCGAGATCAACCGGCACATCACAGGGACAGTAACATTCGGCCCTCTTACTGCAAGCTCCAGCACTTCTGCTCTCAATTCACCGGCCAGTGTTGTTGTTGTAAAGCAGCTGACCGGCGCGGCGCTAAATGTTTACGTCACACCTGACGCTGTTTACAAGCACCTCTTTCATTCCGGAGCGCTGTGTAAAAGGAGCTACTGATGCGCCAGCAGGCCGGCGTTGCTTGGTTCTGTGTAAATAACACAGAAGCAAGCAAGGACGGCATATTGGAGTGATGTTGTTCCGTCAATATGCCACAATCTCTGTGTAAAAGGGGCTATTGACAGGAAGTTAGCTTGCGATAGCATATTGTTAACTGATGGGCGTTTAGCCTGTTTTTCGCGAGGTCTGCACGTGAACGCGCGAAACGGCAGACACACCAGACAAAGCACGGGCACAGTACGAGTGCTCTTTAAAGATTCCTTGCGTAACTTTTCCATATGTGAGCTTCTTTGGTATTTTATGGGGAAAATGGGCGAGATATTCTCGTTCTACGGTCTTGTGAGTTAGGTTGCACCCTCATAGGCTCAATGTGCCACAATTGGAGCTATTTGCAATAAATTTAAAGTAACTTTGCGTAATTTTGAGGAAAAAAAAGGGGGGATGAAGGATAGGCCATAGCTTGCCTAAACCTTTATGACATAATACAAAAAGAAACTAGAAGAAGCTATCTATAGCTATATCCAGGAGACAATTTGAGAAAGCTGATGCTAAAAAGTGTTGAAAAAAGAAATGCAAAAAGTTAATGATGATGAAGATAATTGACATTTAAAGTGATCCAGAAGTAGTATTCGCAGTACACTTGTTATAGCTTGTAGTAATAATTGAGAGATCGAGGCATAAAACGTTGTGGTTCTGAAAGGTGACAGATGTATTTATGTTTTGAGATACAAATTAGGTAAGAGGAGTTAAAGGTGTAATAGACAATAAAAAGATTTAATGAAAATATTTGAAAACTTGTATGACAGCAAAAGCAGGATAACACAATTTTCTATAAGGACTAAAATACAAACCCATTGTAGAATTGATTATACATTGTTTCTATAAGACAAATACAATATAGATAGAGATATTTGATGCATAAAAATAAAGCAAAAAACGTTGTCTGTGTTTAAAGTGGATGTCTTCAAGAAAGCTAACCAGAGGGGTATCTGTGCTGTGGTTTGTTAAAAACCTGACTGGAAGATATTAATGCAGTTGTTCATTGCCAAGTAGTTATGTAGCTATTGATAAACAAAAATTTTCAATTATTTGCTTAAAAATGGAAGATTAGATATGAGCCTATAATTGATCATGAGTGATGTATTTAGATTGTTCTCTTTAGGAGAGATTTGTTGACTGCTCATGTCAGGGCCTTTGCAAATTCACTTGTGCTAGGGAAATACGTATATGACAATTTTTAGAAAATCTGATGGTAGCTGGCGGTATGCAGGAGGAGAAATAACACTCAAAAGGGGGTGATGTTTAGAGGCTTTGAAAGCCTACTTCCATGTTAAAATCTTACTGTACAGAATTGATTAAAAACCTGATTATTTCATATAGTCTGAAAAGTTTAAAGGAAAAAGGAGCTGAACATTTTGATATTTGAGTGATTAAAAAGCTGCAGACGTGACAGGGTTACAAAGAGCCATAAACGTATAGAGAGAAAATAAGGACTATGACTGTTCAGATATGAAATCATAATGTTCAAAGTAATAATTACAATACACAGAACCATGTGGTCTAGGATAAACACTTCTTTTACATCTGAGTAACTGGCAAGGAATGCATTAAGTATACAAACTGCGTGTGGATTTTGATGTGGCAATTTCAATTGGGGTTTTGGAAGTGTTAAACTACTGATTGATCAAAAAAGTGATTTGACAAAAGTTAGTCTTTGAGAGAATGAGAAAAATCTGTTTTCCAATAGAAGGACTGCATGGAAATCGACTGTGACAACCTGAACATAAATCTGATGCCTGCAGTTAAAACTTCTCTTTCTGTTTTTTCAAGCAGGAAGCGCGTGTTTACAATAGGCTCCACAGAAGCGGAGGGATCTCAGGCGAGCAGAGGGACAGAGGGTATGACTGTAATGTAATCTTTGAAGTTTTATGCAAATATACTCATTAATAATCTTATAATAATAGGTTAATCTGGTTTACTCTTTAATACATGTATTTTTTGATAATGTTTTAAAATAGGTTTGGACTCTAATGACCGATTGGCACATGGTCATTTAATTTAAGAATAACGAATAATGATAATTGTTAAATTTAAAAGGAGCTTCCCCACCTAATTGGCTTGACAGGTGCGGACTCTTCACGTTGAACAAGAAAGGTCTCCTAAATCCTGTTTACGTCTTGTCTAGACGAGGCGGTTTTGGCCTAGGAGATATCAGCTAATTTGTGAGACCACAGCCACACCGTTGGCGCAATAAGCGAATATTTTTAAGTTTTGAGTACTTTCCTGAATTTGGAAAGGGTGTACCTGTTGGTCTTGCAGGTGGGTTAAGGATAGCCGAATTTGATCTTTACTAAGAATTAAGCAATTAGCTTTCTAGTCTAATTTAAGCCTAAAGTAATGTGATATAGAGTAAATAGGACATAGATAATACATTTAATCCCCAAAGTCAAAGTTCAAAATAGGACTCTGAAGATCTTAGAAGTTACATTTTTTTGTGGAGGACTTTTCTGAACAGCAAATTGAGAACTGCAGTTATGTCTAACGAATGCCAATCATTGATATGTGCTTTTGTATCTTTTTGCGAGACATTAAGTTGTCTCCGAGTGGGGTTATGTAGTGTATTATCTTATTAATTCTTCTTAAACACATTTTCTGTAGACTGGCTCTGGTATTTACCAGCCCCCATTTCTGTAGGAATGTGAGACGGGTGGTCGTAAGGACTGGGCTTCTGTAAATCATCGTATCTGTGTTTAAGTTAAAGCAGACACAGGTATGACTGTTTTATGGTCCAGATTAGCTCATCTTGGTGTGTTTACTCCAGGATCTGGGAACTCACGGAATACCCGTACTGGCCACGGTCCAAACTTGGGCAGTTGGTCTTCAGGAAGAAGTCTCCCCCGGTGCTCCAAACGGAATACCCATTTTAGCTAAATATTTCTGTAAATGCCCTCTTAAGGATAGGCTTGTAATAAGTTTGTATGGGAAGGGCATAGTTGTTGATTTTAATAGCCAATCAGCTCACTTTAGACCCTAGGATAAGAAAGCTAGCAAAACATGATTGAAGCAGGCTTTCCATTTGACCAGGGACTCTCTTCTATCTGTATCTTCCTCTGTGTTAATTTGGCTAAAATACTTTGACTTTCATTTGGCTTTGTTTGTTAACTGCAGTATGAGCTTGTTGTTTTAAATAAAGAGAATTGTTCCCGAAAGCCTCCTCTACTGCGTCAGCTGTCCACTTCTTATCATCACGCCATACCACCACCAGAACCCAGTCAAGAGAAGAAACCACAAAACGCTTAACCCTGCTCGAAGAATGTGCGATGCACATAGCCCGTGACTGTAGGTTGAGAACCAGCGGGGAGTTCTGAATGAAGTGCTGTTGACCCAGAGTCACTGTTGGCGGGTCTGGGTTGAGTGGCACTCAACACTGGCCGGTGAATTGAGAGCAGATGAGTGCTGGAGCTTGCAGTAAGAGGGCCGTATTTTACTGTCCCCACGATGTGCCGGTTGATCTCGCTACGCGCTGAGTCCAACATCACTGGGACTGTTAACCAAACTGACAAAATCAATCCGCTTCACCTCTGTGTCTGTGTGTGTGTGTGTGTGTGTGTGTGTGTGTGTGTGTGTGTGTGTGTGTGTGTGTGTGTGTTTGTGTGACAGGTTGGCTGTGAGCGAGTCTCTTTGTGAGGGCAGAGATCAGACATAAACATACACATACACACAGTGTGTGAAGTCACGTTACTGTAGGCCAGGGGTGGCCAACCAGTCAGAGACAAAGAGCCACATTTTTTACTGTGTTACTGCAAAGAGCCACATCGTACACACGGGTACACACAGTGGCGATTCCAGGAAATTTTGACTGGGGGTGGCCAAGGTGGGCCACAGAGTTAGAGTGGGGTGACCATCGCACCCCTGAATGAATAGCATGTGATATGTTGTACAGCCAATTCAGAGGTGATTTATAATCCCAAATGCCCAAATCATGTTAGTATCCATTGTAATGTTTGTCAGAAAACTAAACCCCTGAAGGGGGGTCTGGGGGCATCCCCCCAGAAGATTTTTTTGTGTTTTTAACATGTGGCGAAGATAATAAAGGAAAAAGTCAATATTTATTTCAGCTCAGATGAATAGTAAAATTAGCAAGACAACATAACTTGCTAGCAGCCAGATGCCTAACAACTGCACAGAGGGACGGATGACCACTAGCTTTTGACCAAATATCTTGCTAAAAAAATAAACCTTTATTTATGAAAGTCTGCCCTTGCTAAGAACATGTTACACTCGCTAACTACAAACTTTAATTTTTTTATTCAGATTTCAAAAATCTGCTGGGACACGTGCCTATACACATGCATGGGTGGCACGCATGTCACAAGCACACTTATGCTGTTTTCAAGACCTTTGCTGACCAGAGACCAGTTCTAGTGGCCACAGTCCTTCCATTAATTTAGTAATTGAAAATTGCAAACTGATCTCATATCAGTGGATTGGAGTGTTTGTGTGATGAACTTGGCAACTACCTATCAAAAAAAGTTAAGAAAGAAAAAAAATACATATCATCTCTGAACTAGGATACATATCAGGAAAAAAATGTAATAAAAAAAATAAAATTAAAATAAAAAAATAACATTTGAACTGGGGGGGGGGGGGGGCACTGGGGTGGCCAATAAGATTTCAGGGGGGGGGGGGCGTTTTTATTTTCGCGGGGAGCTTGCACATGCATGCACAAGCATTATTTATTAAAAAAAAAAAACAGGGGGCCCCACACTAGGACTTGAAACGGGCCCCCAGATCGTTAAGGCCGCCCCAGTGATAATGACAGGACTGGACTCCTACAGTACTAAAGACGACACGGCAGTCATTTTCAACAATGAACATTGTGTGCACTGCCTCATACACAAACTCTCAGTTCAACCAAGTCCACAAACAAAAATATAACAATTTAAAATTGCGTTTTTCTCTTACTATGCATGTTGCTTTGTGGGACTTACTTTTAGCATGGAGAGAGCTGAAGTTTTTTTTTTTTTTTTTTTTTTTTTTTTTTTTAATTCTTTATTATTATAAAGAACAACATTTACACAATTCAAAAAGGCATATCACATATCATACACAAACAAACCAAGCGAGATCAACACACTTTACATAAAAGAAAATAGCATACAAAACAAAATAAAAAAACAAAACATCAACACAAGTGATCAATCAGGAATCAGGGCACACAAATATTCACTAAAAAGTTGGGCTCCTTTCATTTTACACAGTTTAATTGTTTTTTTATATAATACTAATTCGTTATAAAATGCAACAAAAACGGGGGAAGTTTTTAGAAATCGACATTTATGAATAAAATAGTTTGCCAATAAAATAAAATTATTATTTCCAAATTGAGTTTCTTTGTTTTCCATTTTTAGACCAAATCTTATTTTTTCATACGTCAAAATAGGGATATCTTTCTCATTATAACTTATCCAGTACTGAAACCTATTCCAGAAAGTTTGGGTTGCATTACAAAGAAAAAAGAGATGTTCTACAGTTTCAATATCGGAATTACAGAAAGTACATACATTCAAATCAAGATTAAATCTTTGATTTAAGAAGTCATTACATGGATAAATCTCATACAACATTTTAAAGTGGACTTCTTTCACTTTGGGAGGAACTGGAAAGGACAGGTAATTGGTTCTTATCTTTTTTATATCATTTTTAGTAAATTTCTGGAATATATGTTTTCTCTTAAGTGGTGAAGGGAAGCAGATTGAGTTAAGGGCAGTTCTTATAAATTTATTGTTACATTTTTTATCTGGGAATTTTTCTCCCTCTATGAATAATGAAGGCTCTTGTGGAATGATCACAGAGTAGGTTAGCATGCCTTTGGTTAAAAGGATCATAGCTTGTGGTATTGCCTTAATTACCACTTTGTATTGCTTTTCAGTACAAACCAAATTATATTTCACAATGAAAGAATTATATGTTAAGATATCACCATTATTATCCAACAAATGACAAATTGACCAGATACCTTTCTCCATCCATTCCTTGTAAAAAAAAGATTTTCTCCTGATTAGAATACATCTGTTATTCCATATTGGGACAGTATGTGGAGTAAAATTATGCTTGTATATGAGTTTCCAGTAAAGGAGAGCCTGACGATGAAAAGCTGATAACTTGACTGGTAATTTGGAAATATCAAAGTCGCATCTTAATAAGAAATCAATGTTACCAAAATTCCTGAAGATCTTAGATGGGAAATCAAACCAAAAACTATGACCTTCTCTAATAAAATGTTGTAACCATTTTAATTTGATGGTACCATTCATAGGATCAAAGTCAATGACATTTAGACCACCATCTTCAGCAGATTTAACTATATCGCTTTTTCTTATATAATGATATTTATTTTTCCATATAAAATTGAAATGATCTTGATTAATTTTCTTGATTAGTTTGTCAGGTATTTCCAAAGAGAATGCAGGGTAAATTAGTCTGGATAAACTTTGCATTTTAGTAAGTAGAATGCGTCCAAAAATTGATAAATCTCTCTGAAGCCAACTGTTGAGAATAGTTTTATTGTTTTTAATATTACTTTCTATATTCGATGTCTCTCTTACTTTTTTATCTTTTGTGACTATAATACCTAAATATTTGACTTCACTTTTAAATGGGATATTATATACAGTACTTAAAGGATGATCATGGATGCTTAACATTTCACATTTCTTCATATTTAATTTCAAGCCAGATGCTTTGGAAAATAAGGATATTTCTTTTAATGCTGCTGGAATTTGTGCGGTATTTTTCAAAAATAAAGGGGTGTCATCTGCCAGTTGACTTATAACCAATGAATTTCCCATTACATTTAATGGTTGGACATTTTGACAATTTTTTACATGAATTGCCAATAACTCAACAACAAGGATAAACAATAAAGGCGAGGTTGGACAACCTTGACGAATACCTCTTTTTATGTCAAAACGCCCTGTTGTTCCAAATGGTAGGGAAACTGAACTATTAATCAGACCTGCAAACTCATAGGAGGTGAAAAAGGTGACAAACACCCGTCCCTTCTAGGGGGGTCGGGTGTTTTTCGCTGTCCAAACGATTGGCTATTGTTAAATATCATTCACACAACCAGAGTTCTCCACTATTGCCTCCAATGTCCAGCTGGGTGAAAATAATAGCCAGCTGAGATCCTGACCCTCCTAGGGGGGTCCGGGGGTATGCCCCCCCGGGAGATTTTTTTTAAACTTTTTAAAGTGAAATGCATGAATCTGGTGCACTTTGAGAGGGAAATTAAGAGGCTAAATCTGAGGAATTTTGTGTGAACAAATAATTTGGAGACACTGGGTCGGATGAATTAGAAGCTTCTTGGATTTTCCATTAAAATGTTCATTTAAAATAAAATATTATGCAGGGTCCTCTGGGTTGGGCTTGGTGCTCTTTTTCTTTTATGGGACATATTTCTCTGTAATATAGCCTAATGAATACATTTAAATGCAGAGAGAGGAATGAAGCAGAAGAACTCTGTTGTCCAGCTATCTTTTTTTCCACAGACGAGGCTGAAATAGGTTATACAGTGCATGGGCATCTGAGCCCCATTTCCAAATGTTTTTAAATATACTCAATACACACTGGACGTGAACGTGACGTGATCAGTTAAACTTGGATTACCTCCCAGATGAACTGATTAAATTATTGGGCTATTAACTAGGCTATCTAGATCAAAACATTGTATTCATTTTTTTGTATGATATAATAATATGATGTTAATATCAAACACACAAACTAAAAAATAAAAATAAATTGGGGGTCGGCTCTGATTGTGAGCGCACTGCAGACACTTCATTTCTGCAATGTGCGCTCATTAAACTGTCAGCTTCACTTAAGAGTCCTGTGTGGGTCAACAGCGCAGTGCAAACTATGCAGCATAAAGTTATATTCGTCTACGACCGTGATGTTAAATCACCTTCACACAAAGTCTCCGCCCCAGCAAAGCAGCGAGTCGGTCGCTGTGACGGTGAAAATCACCGGGACCCGGGAGACCCAGTGAGCGAGTGAGACGCCGCTCAGAAAAAACTCTGTGGTTTGATGGATGAAATCAGTCGGGGATATCCTGCCCGTTAACTTTGTCTACGGGAACGGCTTCCGCGATCTTTTTCTATGTCTCGAGTCTAACAGAGAGCCATGTCGGCAAACTGACAGCGCGACTAAATAAAGGGATTGTACAGTGAGCTGCGTCCCTCCGTATAGTTTCTGTTTCAGTAGGCTGTTACATTAACCTCTGAACCATTGACAGTGTTTAATCAAAGCCTCTAATTTTTTATTATCAAAAGGGCTTTGATTGAGACTTTTAGCCAATTCTAAAGTCTGAACACACAGCGGCAGCAGTGATGCTTTACTGTGCCCGATCTTTTAACGCTGATTGGACAATACTCATGACGTCTACCAAAGATGTTTTATTGCCAAGATAACGATATTCCCTTGTCTCACACTACGGTAATTTTCGCCGAAAAGCGACGAGTTTGCAGGTATGATTAATGCCATTATATAGTAGGTTAACTATATTAATGAACTTTTCTCCAAAACCAAAATACTCCAGTGTTTTTATAATAAAAGAATGTTCAACTGAATCAAAAGCTTTGTAAAAGTCCAAAAAAAGAATCACTCCATCATCTTCAATGAGATGTCTATAGTCCAATAAATCTAATACCAATCTTATATTATTATGTATGGATCTATCCCTGAGAAAACCAGATTGGGTGTCAGATATAATATGCGTCAAGCCATCCTTTAATCTCTCAGCAATCACATGTGTAAACAATTTATAGTCAGTATTCAATAAGGTGATAGGGCGAAGATTGTCAATGTATCTCTTATCTTTACCTGGTTTGGGGATGAGAGTTATAAGTCCCTGTTTCATCGTAGGTGTAAGTGTCCCATTTCTCAAAATGTCATTTATGGCATCAAATAAGAAGCTTTTAATTTCCTCCCAAAAATGTTTATAAAAATTTGAAGTCAAACCGTCTTGACCTGGTGCCTTTCCTACTGCTATTCTCTTGACTGCTTCGTCTAATTCTGATATTCTGATCTCGGACTCACACATTACTTTAAAAGCTAAATCTATCTGGGGGACATGTGACTTTATACTTTCTAGAAAAATATCTGAGTCAAAGGTGGAAAACTCTGAAGAATAAAGTTTGGAGTAGAATTTATAAATTTCTTCAGATATCTTTCTTTGATCTGTACATTCAATATCATTGACCATTAATGTATTTATCACCTTTCTCTCCTGTCTCCTTTTCTCTAATCCACTAAAATAAGAAGTATTTTTTTCCCCTTCCTCTACCCATTTAGCCCGAGATCTAACATAAGCACCTTGGGCCTTTTTGATATATAAATTATCTAACTTGTTTTGTAGGCTTATGAAGTTACTTTTATCAGCATCAGATATTACAGTCTTGTTACAGCAATCACTTATGTCCTGCACCAATTGAACTTCATATTGTTTTTGTTGTCTAATTTTTGCTTTACTATATTGTATCGAGAACTCTCTTACCTTAAATTTAAAATACTCCCATCTGCTGCTACAACTTTGTATACTCATGTCATTTTTTATTTCTCCTATTAAGTTTCTAACAACTCTAATAAACTCCTCATCTTTTAAAAGATCAGCATTAAATTTCCAATAATCTTTTTTATACTTAGTCCTATTCTCTGGGTTTAATGTGAGATGAATCACACAATGATCTGTTAGAGGGGCACTACTAATAGACACATTTGAAACATATTTTGTAATTTCAGGAGTTGCCAACCACAAATCTATCCTAGATTTACAGTTACCATTTGGTTTGTTCCATGAAAATTGACTGACATCTGGATTTCTATCCCTCCAAATATCCGTTAAGCTGTTGGAGTTACAAAAATCAAATAAAATAGGGTTCCATTGGTTAGTACTATATTTAGAAGGCCATCTATCTTGCCATTCATCGGGTGTCAAGTTTAGATCCCCACCGATCAAAATAAGCTCAGAATGATACATTTGTTTATATTCAATAATAACATCTGTCACTTCTGATAACAGCAATTTGTTTTGATTACCGTTATTAAAACCATAGATATTTATCAAAATAACAAACTCCCCTTCAACATTTAACACAACAGCTAGCCAATGACCAAACTCATCAGCTTTAAAGGTGATTACCTTCCCAGGGCATCTATTGAACCATATGGCTACACCGCCAGAACGATTAGAACCGTGACTGAATAGGATTTTTTCACCCCATTGGTTTGACCAGAAGGTGGCATCATCGTTGCAGGCATGAGTCTCTTGTAAAAAAGTGCAGTGGGCTTTTTGTCCCTTACAAAATAAAAATACTGCTTTCCTCTTCACATTGTCCCTTAGACTGGAGAGAGCTGAAGTGGCGCCGAAGATTTGAAGCCTTGAAATGCGCAAATGACACCTGGCATATAAGGCAGAATGGCCTGCCATAACGTTCAACAAAAAATATGAACTCTCCCACTTTGTTTCGGAGCGAACTTGACACAAATAGTTTACTCACGGAAAACCTCCCTCCAAGCTGAGCGGGCAGTTTTATGTTGCGTCCGCACCAAACGTTTGCGAACGGTTGCATCCTCTGTGAGCATAGACATTATAAAGGGTAGACGCCCCATTGGCCGTTGAGCACGAGAAATGCGGGCGCCATCTTGGAAGGGTCAAAACCATAGCAACAAACAAATGTCCCCACTTGGTGATAGCAAACCATAGACATATATTATATCTATGATAGCAAACAAACAAGATGCCAGCTCACTGTGCTGCGTTTGGCTGCTCTAATCGGCGGACCACCGTCAACAGGGCTCGGGGGATTACCTTTCACAAGTAAGATTTAACATTATCGTACTATTGATTGTATTTTGTGAATAGAACCAGAGTTTATATTACTGTACTGAAATCGTGTCCAGCTAGCTAAGCTAGGCTATGTTTACTACGGCCGGTGTTCACCCCATAGCCGGCTATGAACTGAGACTTGATAAGTCATATCCCATAACACTGACTTAGATTACAATTGACACTTGTTGAAGGTTTCCCAAGGACAAAGTTGAGAGGAAGAAGTGGGAAGTGGCTGTGAGGAGACGCGGATTCACTGCCAGTTGTTCCACAGTGCTGTGCTCGCAACATTTTAAACAGGGCGATTTGGATCGGACGGGTCAGATTGTCCGCCTCCGAGATAGTGTTATTCCATCTGTCTTCAGCTTCCCGGTTCACCTCCAAAGAGTAGGTGTAGCATCATAAGGATATGGATATATTATAATTCACAAATGTAAATATTCTATTCTCAATCACAGGGCAGGGTGAGATATCCTACTTATCACTTTATATAGGCTATACAGCTCCGGAAAACATTAAGAGACCACTCCAAATGCTCATTGTCTCTTGTTTTACTCTTTTGAGGCATATGTTTGAGTATAATGAACATTTTGATTTTATGCTGACAACATTTCTACCAAATTCACAATAAAATAGTGTTGCTTAGAGCATTTTCAATGAAGAGATACAGATTTAAGAAAAATCCAGACTGGTCTCTTATTTTTTTTTCTGGGGATATATATATATATATATATTTTATTTTTTATTTATTTTATTTTATTATCTATGATGCTTCTTAATTTTAGTCGGAAAAGGGCAGGGCTACGTCGACCTCCAGAAGAGCCAAAGAAAGCCTGTCCATTGCCTCTCAGGATTCCCTAATAGCAACCTTACACCCACAAGTGCAGCCTAATAATGTGAGTATTTCTACTTTAAACATTTATATCATTACACACACACACACACACACACACACACACACACACACACACGGTGCTGGCAGTGGCTTTGACAGGTGATAACTATAAGAAAGGATGTGGGCCATAAACTAGTGGTGTCAAAGTGATGTTTGTGATGTAAAACATTACTCAAACCATGTTCATCCCTCTTTCTACTAGGATCATGGCTATGCCTTCCCAGCTTCTCCGGCTGCTCTTAAGACAAGACTGGACAACGCCTTGGCAAGGGTGGAAAGTCTGGAGCGGGAAAAAAAAAATACCATGGCCAGAGAAAAGAGGGCAAAGACCACCATAAAGAGTCTTTTGGAGGATTTGAGAGAAAAAAAACTTATTAATGAAGAGCTTAAAGAAAAGCTTGAATTCTACTCGGGTAAGACAAAATTAGTAGTTTGAAATTATGTATATGTTATTTTACTCTCTTTAATATGTCCTCCACGACCTCCACTGGCTTGCTGTCAAATACCGTGTTGATTTGAAATACTACTCATCACCGTTAACGCCCTCATCAACCTGTCCCCTCCCTACCTCTCTGATCCTCTCAACCCCAAATCCCCCAATACCCCCCAATACCCCCTTGTACCCGTTGTCTTAGGTCTGCTGATGCCAACCTCCTCCACCTCGTCAGTACCAAGATCCGGTCCTGGGGAGACAGAGCTTTTGCTGCAGCCGCCCCCTCCCTCTGGAGTGCCCTCCCCAACAGCATACGCAATGCCAACACTCTTGCATCATTCAAAACAGCCCTCAGTCTTTGAGTACTCGAAAAAGCACTATATAATTTCATGTATTATTATTATTATTTATTTATTTATTCTGTTATTATCTGAAGGTGAGTTTCTGCTCATATCATTTCAGAATTTCAGATTTCCACTGGCTTGCTGTCAAATACCGTGTTGATTTGAAATACTACTCATCACCGTTAACGCCCTCATCAACCTGTCCCCTCCCTACCTCTCTGATCCTCTCAACCCCAAATCCCCCAATACCCCCTTGTACCCGTTGTCTTAGGTCTGCTGATGCCAACCTCCTCCACCTCGTCAGTACCAAGATCCGGTCCTGGGGAGACAGAGCTTTTGCTGCAGCCGCCCCCTCCCTCTGGAGTGCCCTCCCCAACAGCATACGCAATGCCAACACTCTTGCATCATTCAAAACAGCCCTCAAAACACACCTTTTCACCCTTGCTTTTATCATTTAAACTTTGTTTTCTTTGTTTTGTTTAGTCCCTTTTAGTTTGTTTTGTATGATGTAGCTGCTATTGTGGAGCGTCTTTGAGTACTCGAAAAAGCACTATATAATTTCATTTATTATTATTTATTTATTCTGTTATTATCTGAAGGTGACTTTATGCTCATAACATTTCAGATCTTCAGATAGACCCTGTGGCAAAGCAGGGCCATGAATACACGCAGAGCTACAGAGAGTTTGCTCTCACGCTCCATCTGCATGGTCCAAAGGCATACAAATATCTGAGAGAGACTCAGCATTTTCCTCTCCCACATCCTCACACATTACAGCGGTAGGCTTAATGTCGTCCGATTGAATTTTTAGTTTTTGTTAAATTACTGATGCAAACACGTTAAATACCTTCCTCTCAATTTTTTTTTTTACAGGTGGCTGCGTTCAGTGGATGCCAAGCCAGGCATAAACAGAATGATGTTAGACATGCTGGAAAGAAGATGCCAAGAAGACCAGGCAAAATACGGATTTGTTTCACTTATGTTGGATGCCATGTCCATCCGTAAGCAAATTCAGTATAACCCACACACAGAGTCCATGTCTGGGTTTGTGGACATGGGTGATGGGATCACAGAGACAGAGGTTGCTACGGAAGCGCTTGTGTTCATGGTGGTTGGACTACAGGGTCATTGGAAGGCTCCCATCGCCTATTTCCTCACCAAGTCTCTCTCTCCAGAGCCCCAAATGGTTCTCCTCAGTCAGGCTTTGGAGGAGCTGCATGCACGGGGCATTCGGGTGGCATGTGTTACGATGGATGGGCATGCCTCCAATGTCAGCATGTGTAACCAGCTTGGGTGTGAGCTGAAGGGAGACCCAAGAAAGCCCCTACAAACCCATTTCCCACATCCAGTGACTGGCGAGAAGGTTTTCGTAATGATGGACGCCTGTCACATGCTAAAGTTGGCCCGTAATATGTTGCAGGTAAATTATGATTGTTGTAGACCTATTTGTACAAGTTATGCCTCTTCAGCTAAATGTTATATCTTAATATTATGGTCTGTCTGTCCATTTGCACAGTTATGGCTGGACATGATGATCAACATTTTGCTGTTTGTATTGGTTTGAGCAGTGACAGTTTCTTACTCTGCAGGCATACAGTCCAATTACAGCTACCACCGGACTGATCAGTTGGCGCTATATCAACCAACTCAATGATGTCCAAAAAAAAGATGGACTACCAACTCCAGTTTAGGAATAACTGCCTTTTCCTGTAGTGCCCCTAATTCATGGAATGCTCTGCAGAGCAACTTAAAAATGACTGCTCTACTCTTGGTTTATTTGAATCTATGATTTCTGAATTTTACACATCTGACTGTAACTGTTTTAGCTGAATTCATTGTTCATTTAGTATTTTATTTTTGCTCTTGTTTTGTATTTTGTATAGGCCTACTTTATTTAAATTAATATATTTTATCCTATTTTATTTCTGTTCTCTGTTTATGTTATCCCTGTGATTGTCTTTATTGTGTATGCTCGTCACTGTAAATCAATAAATATATTTATATATAGCCTAATCATATATTGTTAACTTATTAAAATAGCTGACTTTACTGCCCCTATCTGTTTCTGCTTCTCTATCATATTTAGTCTAATGTGTGTGATTTGCAAAATACCTATCATAGCCTACATCACATAGGCTATCATAAAGGTGACCAGACGTCCCCATTGTTGGTTGCCTGTCCCTGTAAACAGAAACAACTACCTGTTCCCGTTTTGTTGACACCTCATTAGGTTTTTCAATCAGATTGCTAGTCAAACTGGAAATGTCTCCGTTTTCCCCCTTTTCGGGGGATGTTCCTCGTTTTGATCTCGGACGTCTGGTTACTTATATCATATCATATCAGAATCTTCTATGACTGTTGTTAAGCCCACTATGAATATTAAAACACGTCGAAACTTGTGCCCTGTATCTTAGCTAGATGTATGATCTTTGCAGCAAAGAAAACCGCGTGAAAATCGTTTGGTATTTAATGAGATATGATTAATTACATGCGCTGACAGTTCATTGCACCTGCCAAACAGACTACACTGAGTGGAACGTGTGACCCTTCCAAGATGGCGCCCGCATTTCTCGTCAGCGCCAATAGGCAGTAGCGGCCAACGAGGCGTCTATCCTTTATAATGTCTATGGTGACAATAATGTCTATGTCTGTGAGTACCAGATCCGCTCGGCTGCAAGATCCGCTCGGGGTCCTGCGCCTACTGATGACGTATCGACACTTGACGTTGTCACCATAGATACCGCTACGCTACGGCAAAGCAATGTGGACATACCAGGCCCCCAGGATGCTGCCTTCTCCGAGCAGCCAGCATGGACATGTGGTCAACCCATTGGTATTGCATGGTAAGGGGTGGAGCTTATTTTCATGCGGCCCGTAGGCAGATGTCCCTGTCCACACAGTACAAGCGGCGAACAAGATTGTGTCTCTGCACATTTTTTCTGGATATCAATCATAGGCTCATACTTATCTTTAGACCATATACTATTAAAATGTAAGTTTTCTCATTTCAAAACGCCACCTCAAGCGTTTTATTAGCCCAACGGCTTTTAACGGCTTTCAGTTTGTTTTCGCCAGGCTAGATGCTACAGAACGAGACACCCGCCTCCAGTCCGCTACGCTTGCCGCCCTCTTTCTTGATAGGTCCATAATGCCGCTACGTCCATGCTACGTAATGCTTTGGGCCGCATGGAATTTCCGGATTATACTTCCTTGTTGCTTCTCTGCGCCTATGAGCAGCTTTCATAGGAATGAATGGGCGCCATGTTTCAATACGGTGTCCATTTCTTTATATGTCCATGGGACATACACAACATTTGAAAAGATCGCGATAGCTGAAGTTGCGATAGCTTAGCGAGTAAGCTAACTATAGATACTTTATATCTATGTGAAACTCAAACAACATGTAAAAGATCGCGCTAGCTGATAGCTTAGCCAGTAGGCTCCATAGATAGATTGATTTATTTATTGTTCTGCAAGGTTTAAAATGAGTTGTTACGTTTGGCTTATAGTAGTCATCTCTCATTATGTAAGGTTAAATTACATTTTATTTTATACGAATTTATAGTTTAGCAAGGTTTAACCCCCGGTTTTAACCCTGTTTGAGTGCTAAATTAAACATTTATTTAATAATACTTTAAACATTAAATTAGTATTTTAGTTTAATGTACTCTAGCATGTATTTTAAGAAATAATATTTTATTAAAAGAACAACCATCCCCTGGGTTCACTGTTATTTTACATCACACTGAAAGACAATGTGTATAATGAGTTTCATAATGATATTTATCAGTTAAAAAATGTAAAGGTGTGGCTCTGATGTACAATTTCCAGCCCCTGGAGCATTTGTAGTGTCTTGCAGCACTGATAAATAGATTCATTCATTCAACCTTCATTAAATAAAAATAAAAAAATACAGCAGATTTTGTTTAATCTGATTTGTATTTTTCTTATCCAACCACATGTACCACCTTCTGTAGTGTCTTGCAGCACTGCCATCGACTGTCCAAACAGCAAACTAGCCTACTATTTGCAATGAGTCTCTGCAGAACATTTCTCAATGGGAATAGTTCACGGACACACACACACTGACATATTTGTATATGATTATATATTTTTTTATTCATGTGGCCTGCAGTGGCGATATCGCACAGGTGTATTCCCACAGGCTCTGAAAACAACAGTCATCAAACCATATCTAACTTACCATTTTTAAGCAAAATCATTGAAAAGGCTGTTTATCAACAGCTAAATAACTACTTCAATCACCGGATGTGCCAAAATTGTCTTCATTTGAACAATGAAAAAACTGAAGTAATGGTCTTTGGTGCAAGGGATGAACAATTAAAAGTCAGTGCACAGCTGTTATGTTAGAACGCACACACCAAGACAGAAATCTTGGTGTATTCATAGACTCAGACTTGGAATTTCTAAAACCACATTAAAACAAGTACACGTCTGGCAAATCAAAAGGTTTCCAAACTGTGCAGAGCACCTATGCAAAATATTAGTTTGAAAAGATTTATATTACAAAAATAGAACTGATTTGAATTACATAAAATATACAAATATTAATGCTGAGAGGGGCACTGATGCCCAGTGTCCACTCCTCTCGACGGGAAGGGGGGGGGGGGGGAGAGAGGGGCACTGACGCCAAGTGTCAACTCCTCTCGACGGGAAGGGGGGGGAGGGGCACTGACGCCCTGTTTCTGCTCCGTCAAAGTCGGCCGCAAGGCTGAAGTTGAGGCCGCTGACAATGCAAAGTCATCTTTGCAATATAGTGGAAACACCTATAAAGAAATACACATTACATTAAAGACCAAGTAATATAGCTTCTGGGTTCAAGTTACCCACTAACACTTGTATAAGCCAAATAGCGAATTTGAAAATGTATTAATTATCTAGATTTTCTAAAGTGAGAGCAACCATACTAATGGGCATGTAAGCTCGTCTAGTCACACATTTCAGATGATACCTCATGTTTGTCTGCAGAGTCTACACGTTTTATTTGTTTGTTCTTTTACAAATTTGAGGAAGGAATCAGATATCGTTGGTTGCTCATTTAAGAACCGGAATACTTCTTTTGGCCCTCTAAGTCGTCAGATTTAAAAACATACCCAAGGAAAACAGACTTTGTGATTTAGGAGAAGTGGAGAATTAATTTAAATTTCATACCTACTATCCTGAGCTGTAAATTCCTTTTTTTAATTAAATGTTTCCTTAAAATCCTGAAAAGTTTTGGGGGTGCTTCAGTGGCGTATTATCTACTTCAAACTGTCAAATGAAATTTAAAACACCTAATGTGTTTTTTGAGCACTAAATATGACATGATGGAATAGTTGTTTACTTTCAATGTGTATATGTTAAAGTTTATTTTGTTACAAAAGCTTGGAGACTTCAGGATGGTTAATTTGTTTTAGTATTATGGCGCTTTTCCACTGCATGGTATCAGCTCAACTCGACTCGACTCTTAGTATTGTTAAGCATGTAATTTCTGGGCTGTTTGTGTTGATAATGGTGTCTATTTAGCCCGTGGGCTGGGCATAATTTTTAAACACGACACAAAATTAAATCTATCAATCAATTAATCATGGCCTAAACACTCAAGCCAACCCGCAGGTTCTATCACAGTAACCTGGACTGCTGCTAAGTAGTAATTATTTTGAAAAAGAGCAGTTACAAAGTTTCAAGTCTGTTTATATTTCATTTTTCCTAAAGAGTTTTCTTTCTGTGACCAAGCAACCAATGAAATCTGGTCTGATGTATAACCTTTCTGATCGACTAATGTTTTAGTCAACTATTAGGGGGGCAGCCCTAGTTCATTTATGAAAGTGTATGTACAATCTGTGGTTAGGTAACATTATGACAACAAGTAGCTTCAGGAAATCTAGTGAAATTGCCAAGTTACAAATAAAGGTTAAATACAAGCAAATGTTTTGGGCAGTACTTGGAAGACAAAATCAAAGTAATAGTGCCAATACAGAATACTTCCGATAAACTGGCTCAAATGTGCATTTGCGTTTGACACACTGTGACTTACCTTTCAGAAAGTAGGTCTTTGAGAGCTTCCTAATGTTGGCCTTGTTGTTGTTAGGCTGTGGTAACTTTTTTGAGTGAGGTAATGCTTTACTTCAGTGTATAACGCTTCCATTTCTGTGAAAATAAATGAAATAAACAAAGACAGTTTTCGGGATTAAGGCCAGAAAAAAAATTAATTCCCTGGTAATAGAGATAGGGTAATTATCACCTACAAAACTAATCCTATATTGATGAAAGCCCCCGCTAACGTTTATTAGCTCACGTTAGCCATCAATCTAAAGCCACACACATATTATTTTATCAAAGCAAACGGTCATGTTATACAACGTATGTTTAATTTCAGTAATTTGACAAGCGTATGACTAAGGTTTATCTTTGTACATTAGATTATTATTCATAGTCTTTGATTAGAAAACCATAGGAGATCGTTAATACTTACCTAAAGAGCAGGGAATAACACCATACACCGGCCGTGTCTGAACTGCCATACTAACGTCCTACTCATACTCATTTTGACTTCAATTTGAGTATGTGACGGTTGGGTATGCGAGTTTGGGTATGTGAGAAATTCCCGGATGAGTACTAACTTCCGGGAAGATTTTGGGTATGAATCGATTGTATACTTTTCCTACTCAACCGCCCCACAATGCATTGGGTCAATTCTACCCGCCCAGGAAAATGAAATATTTTCGAGCAAGTTGCTAGGCAACAACATTGTTTGGGGTTCCGTGATCTGACAACTGTACGTGCAGTCATTCATGCACTCTTACAATAGATAAGAGATGAAGATAAATACCTAACAACATTAGAGTCACTAAGTGAAATGAGTGTTGTGAGTCTGATAGTGGAGAGAGATTAGAACAGATCGCTGTTCCACACACCGCGGCTCGTCCAGCTCAACTCACAGACAGCTGAGTGCTGATGAGCCGGACAGAGAGCGTCGGAGGGATCCTCCGCCTCAAAACATCATTATTATAAAACAAGAGGTCTAAAACACAGATGATGAACACAGGACTGTAAAAGTCTAGTTCAATATCTAACCTGTAGAGGGCGGTTATAAGCTTAACAGTGTCTAAACTGCCTGAATCTTATAAGAAGAAGAAGAAATTCTTCATTGCTTGAGTATACTTCAACTGAGAACGTTTAGACGCAGCTCGCATACACAATCGATCTTTGAGTAGAGAGTATGCATGAGTATGTAGGATGTAGGACGCTAGTATGGCAGTTCAGACACGGCCACCGGCTACTGAGTGACGCGCATGCGCATTTAAAAGACAACGTTTACAGGAAGTGCGTCATTATCGCGCATCTAGGACCCCGAGCGGATCTGGCAGCCGAGCGGATCTGGTACTCACACCTCAATTAAACATTTGCGAACAGGCATACACATAGGGCCTACACATTAATAAAATAAAAAATGAAATAATAGACAACATGTAAAACGAACGTAAGAGCCGCATGAAACGTTTGCGAACATGCACACACATAGGCCCACACAAAAAAAAAAGTATAAAAAAAAAAAAAAAAAATCACATAATTTGATATGAACTGAAGAGCCGCACGAAGCTGGGCAAAGAGCCGCATGCGGCTCGCGAGCCGTGGGTTGGCCACCCCTGCTGTAGGCAGAAATAAACACATTTAAAAAAATATTGCATTATCAACAATTATGGTGTATTTCATGCCAACAAGAAGGTGGACTTGTTAAAGGTGAAATATGCGGAATGGTCAGTTAAGCTAACTTCCTGTCAATAGCCCCTTTTACACAGAGATTGTGGCATATTGACGGAACAACATCACTCCAATATGCCGTCCTTGCTTGCTTCTGTGTTATTTACACAGAACAAAGCAACGCCGGCCTGCTGGCGCATCAGTAGCCCCTTTTAGGGCCCACTCACACTAGTGCCGTTGGCCTGTTCTGTGCTGCAGGAAGATTCAGCACGATTCCCCCCCTCTCCACTCCCCCCCGCAGGCCCGTGCTCACACTGCTTGTGGCCTGGGCACGATTGCACCTTGCCAACTTCCACATTAGAGCAACTAGAATCCTTAAGCTTTTTTTTTTTTTTAATGTAGCTTTGACGTAATAGGTCGCGGTGGACAGTCTCATATTTGTGCAACACGCTGTTTATTATTAATATAACGGCCCGTCATCAGACCATACGTACCGGATGGTTTTATACACAGATCGCTCCATCAAATCCAAGTCAGAACTTTTTGTATGGGCAGAGATCGTTTTTTTAATTGTCTTTATAAAGTTTCTTGTTAAACCTTAGTGTAGGCTACTGTTTCCTTATCACCGGGCCGCGGAGTCCCGTTGTGTGTTGTTTTGTGTTCGTCTCCACCGCCATGCGTATAGGCAGTATTATGACAGCTGACGGGAGGAAAAAGAAAAAAATCATCGGACGAACGTGAGTAAACACGAAAACCTTTTTGCTTTGCTTTCTGCGCTCACCTATTTAGCTCTCTCCCTCTTTTATTAGCCCACACCTAGGCCTACACACACGTTAATTCTCACACATTTTATGTAGCTACAAGTCCAAGTGGTGGGCAATTCTGGTGACGACTAGTAAGGCAGCGGGCGTTAAAGGACTATGCGCATCCTTAATAAATTCACATCAGGAACTCCGCCTGTGTGCTTGCTTGTGCGCTTGCTTGTGCGCGTGTCATCTCATTAGCATCTGCATGGCGTGGTCACACTAGCCAAACGTTCTAGACTTTAGTATGCTAATGAGCTTTGGCACGGGGCCGCGGCCCTAGTGTGAGTGGCCCCTTACACAGCGCTCCGGAATGAAAGAGGTGCTTGTAAACAGCGTCAGGTGTGACGTAAACATTTAGCGCCGCGCCGGTCAGCTGCTTTACAATAACAACACTGGCCGGTGAATTGAGAGCAGAAGTGCTGGAGCTTGCAGTACGAGGGCCGAATGTTACCCCGGAATTCCACTGGCTGCGGGTGCGGTGTCCAACGGTTTTGCTCCGTGCGCTCACGTCCGGCAATACCCACCGGCTCCGTTTTCAAACCAGCACGGCCAGCTCCGCTGAACTGCTGGGGTCGCGAGAACGAGGAGTTCCCGCGGTAATAAAAGTGACGGGCGATCGCTCTTGATAATATGATTCTCCTATATGGTATTTACACAACAACGAACGCAAGGAAGGTTATTGTTCCCATCCGAACGAGTAAAAGAACAGTGGACATGCTTGTATGTGTCACTGTTTTGAGAATGTCACCTGCAGTGAACACCGAGTGTCTTATTTTGAAAATTAACCGGAGGTTTTATTGTTTTGTCGGCGCCTGTGTTCCTGTCTATCTCGATGTGTTCTGTGCTAAATTGATGCGGTGAGCTCCGGCATCCGGCAGAAATAGAAGCAGTGCGTATTTCACCGGAGAGCTGGAGCAGCAGCGGAGCAGAGAGACGGCGCAGCGGCCATGGTGGAAACTCACCCACTGACTGCTCTTAATTGTATTTTTGTTTCTGCCGTGCTGGAGCGGAGAAGGACCGGAGACGCAGCCGGTGGAATTCGGCCTTTACTGTCCCTGTGATGTGCCGGTTGAGTCCAACATCTCTGGGACTGTTAACCAAACTGACAAAAATCACTCCGCTGCTCACTGCTTCACCTCTGTGTGTGTGTGTGTGTGTGTGTGTGTGTGTGTGTGTGTGTGTGTGTGTGTGTGTGTGTGTGTGTGTGTGTGTGTGTGTGTGTGTGTGTGTGTGTGTGTGTGTGTGTGCGTGTGTGTGTGTGTGTGGTACAGGTTGGCTGTGAGCGAGTCTCTTTGTAAGGGCAGCGATCTGCCAATCAGACATACACATACACACAGTGTGTGAAGTCACGTAATTGTAGACAGAAATAAAGTGTGGATATACGCTCAGACTTAGGATAATAATAGCGGCGGTGATCCTGTCGCAGCCTAGCTTAGCCTAGCCTAGCTTAGCCTAGCTTTCCCATTGTACAACTTCCCCTGGGCAGAAATAGACTCTGCAAAATGAAGCGTGGGGGTTTGGATTGAGCAGCGGACCTTATGACCAGCTAAATGATACGCCGTTCCTTTTATTTGGTGATTTTTACGGGACATCAGTCCGCCGTGGTTAATGTTAAACACACGTCCTTCAACCGCATGTTTAGAACGTAGGCTATGGAACGTCAAACGCCCCCCTGTTCCGCAACAACAAGCTGGCCGCATTTATACAGAGAGGCGGAACTAATTGTGTCGGGAATCTTACTACCCCCCGAGGTAGTAAAATTCCCGGAACAATCTCTCGCACCTTTCTTCCCTCATTCTGCAACGGTCGCATTTATACAGCAGGGCGGAGGGCCGAAATTCCGGCATATTCCCGTCTTTCACTGGCTGTGTAAAAGGGGCTAGTGACTGCAGTTGGCAGTCCCCTCCCTCATCCCCACGTCACCACATTAATGCACTGCGGTCTTTCACCTCTTAAGCTCTAGCCTATTTTTTAGGTTTCTGCTCGAAAATGACATACCCAAAATGAATAGAGTATATCTCTGCATCTACAGGGTCTATTTGAATAATTGTGGTGTCATTATGAAGGGAACACTTGTGAAATGTGTTCAGATGTGTAAGTATCAGTATTTATGTCACTGGCTCAGAGTCAATTAAGTTTGCACACAAGCATAAATGACTGATTTCATTTCCGCCTAAAAAAAATCACACTTTTTCAATGAATATCTCTTTGAAATGATGCTGATGGGGCTAAAACTCTACATCTAAGCATAGCACAAGGTGTTACCATTATCCCTGCAAAGTTTGATCCTCATAAAGTGAAGCAGAGCAGAATTACAGAGGTTTTAGTACAGACTAGTCAGGCGGACTCTCCAAAATGGTCATTTGGCACATTTTGGCACACTTTGGCACTAGCTGTGCCATTTGAAGTTTTTGATGTACTGAACTATATTTTTCACTTTTATGTCATTATCTGTGATCATCACATACATTTTCAAGAGTTTTTGACTTTTTTTTTGATTTTTGATTTTTTTTTTCATAACCAACCTAAACTATATACAATTTTCAAAGAACCATAAAAAGCAACTGAAGTTTGCATCAAAATGAAACATATTTATTTATCAACAATAATAAACAAACTGTAAAAAAATAAATCACAGAACTATTTACACTGACTGTGAAGTCCAAATAAAAACAATATATCAACAATAAGTCAAAACTAAAAACAGCCCCTCCTGAGTCTCCTTTTCCTCTCTACTTGTTGTTGTGCCAGAGCTGGAAACAGTTCTTTTTTGCAGTGAGACAGTGGTACCTGACATTTCCTGCAATACATGGATATCTTCACCCTCGGGATCCCAGCATTGAGGCACCACTTTTGCGAGTAATTTGCGAGTCATAGTAGATGGGCATGCATGGGGGTAGAGGCAAGCGGTAGCTGCTGAGCCTTCAGCAAACACCAACTTCCTAGCTGCATCTGAGAAGGCGATGGCTCTGTCTGGGAAGATGAAGCTGCTCATCATCACTGCAACACCAATTGTGGAAGGAAACAAATATTATTTAGTGGCCTTATTTTGAAAGTGTAATACATTCACAATATATTCTCAAAAGCTATCACTATAGATGTGTGATAATAACAATCTTGGAAGTAAAACACACACACAATACATGCATTCACAAAAGCAATAGACATGTGATAATAATAATCTTGGAAGTAAACATAACATAAAAAACACACTCCCTCCCTGCCTGTCTCTGTGTCTCTCTCTCTCTCACACACACACACACACACACACACACACACACACACACCGCACACATATACACACACACACACACACACCGCACACATATACACACACACAGGCCGGCACACACACGCATTTATCTAGCATAAAACTGATATTATATACATTATATACTGGTATATATGAACATCTCTTTGAGATGTCTCTCTAGTAACTAAAGAAATTAATTGTACCTTTCTAATGGCGTGTAGTCACTGTCGCTGCCGAAGTCTCTGTCGTCTGAGCTGGAGTCCCGTGCAGAAAGCTTCAGCATGCTCAGCAGTTATCATTTCGATCAACTTATCCATACTGCACTTGGTTCGGCGATGTTCTGCCATTTTTCATAATAAATGACCAAAAAACAACGACAAACTCTCTCAGAACTGCTCAGTATCCGTCTCAGACCGTGCGCTCTGCGCACTATGCGTAAAGATGGCTACTGCTGGATGTAGGCTAAGAAGGTTACGCAGACGAATAACTCAGCCAGTGATTGGTCGTTTTGGATGATTGACACCTTGTTTTAACCGTAAGAGCCAATAGATTTTAGGGGAGGTATCGAAATGTGTGCCAGACACATGATTGGCTAGCAGTAAGGAAGCAAAATGGTACCCGCGGGAAACTTTCTCTGATGTGTAAGCGCTATAACAGTCAAAGGAGGAATCTTTTCCGAAAACTTGGGTTGCGTTCCGAATCGCATACTTTCTACTATATAGTATGTAGAAAAAAGATTTAGGATGTCCCGATTCTTGTGGCCAGATTTAGGATGGTTAGAATACCCGGATGGTCTACTTCATGCGGCCAAGATTGTTAGTGTTGAAAAGTGCATCCTATTTGGGCGATTCTGACCCACAATCCAGTGCGCACGTGAAGTGACGTAACATCGACGAAGCCTATAGGTCCATGTTATGAAAACAAACGGGGATGCGACGGATATAAAAGCAAGAGGCAAGATCAAGGCGCAATGTTATGATGAAATAAGAGAGAAAAGTATGTCCCAATAGTATGTCTACTGCATCCTAACTAGATTATTTTTATCGTCGGATGTAGTATGTAGAATAGAAAAAAGAAAGAGTATGCGATTCGGAACGCAACCTTGGATCAGCTGGGGAATTAGTTTTCAATATGCACAACCTTCTGAATCTGGAGTCATGGGATAAAACGAAGGACTTGTTGGATTATCTTCACAACACTGGACTATACTCAAGGATTTAGAGCAGGGGTGGCCAACCAGTCAGAGACAAAGAGCCACATTTTTTACTGTGTTACTGCAAAGAGCCACATCGTACACACGGGTACACACAGTGGCGATTCCAGGAAATTTTGACTGGGGGTGGCCAAGGTGGGCCACAGAGTTAGAGTGGGGTGGCCATCGCACCCCTGAATGAATAGCATGTGATATGCTGTACAACCAATTCATAGATGATTTATAATCCCAAATGCCCAAATCATGTTAGTATCCATTGTAATGTTTGTCAGAAAACTAAACCCCTGAAGGGGGGTCTGGGGGCATCCCCCCCCCAGACGATTTTTTTGTGTTTTTAACATGTAATCTAAGCATTCTGGTGCATTCTGGCGAAGATAATAAAGGAAAAAGTCAATATTTATTTCAGCTCAGATGAATAGTAAAATTAGCAAGACAACATAACTTGCTAGTGTAGTAAGAAAATCAAAGCACGGTGATATGTTGTAGAAGCAAACAGGTTTATTTTCAATCAATAACAAGAAAACTCCGCGGAGTGGTCACTAGTTCCAACACATGTGAGTGCGTTGCAAGGAATGACAATATGTCCTTCAAATCATGAGCTATTTAAGGACATGTTATTGGGAGACAGACAGGTAGGGCTGGGTGGGGGGAAGGAGGGGAAGACAGGTTGGGAGGCAGACCGGTCTTGAGATATACATTCATATTATAATCGTGGTTGGGGCAGGCTGCCCCAGAACAGCAGGAGGCTGTCTGCAGGAACATTGTCCTCTTTCAAATGTATAGTCAGGCTGGCTCCACACGGGAGATTGAGGGGGATGGTTGAATCTACATTTCAGTTAATCAGTTTACACTAAAACACACTCAATATATGTCTATACAGGTTTGTAGCAAATGTTTCCTATTTCATTAATAAGCATTCTAACATTTGAGTCCAGACATACATCATATGCAAAATCTGCCACTACACTTCACTCTTTTTATCATATATGATAACATAAAAGATAGCAAACCACAGTAAGGGAAATGAACACTAGGGGAACAAATAAACCCCAAATCAGTCAAAATGTAAGGCAAAAGTAATAACAGGGAATAATAAAAACCTCGTAAGGAAAAAATATAAACCCAGGACAGGCCAAGATTAACACAAAATGAGAAATTTGATCAATGGGAAAAAACCTCGATAGGCGTTGTTTGAGGAAAACATTAAACCAAATTTCTGTGTAAAAGAAACAAAACAAAAGTTTAAGGCCAAAGATACAAAGAAAGCAGAAACCAAAAGACGATAAGGCAAAATAGTCCTAGAATGCCTGTAAAGTTCAAAGAGCCCCAAGGGTAGCAGAAAGGCACGGACAAGCAGCAAAAGCCACCACTGGAGGCAAAAATCGAGTTAATCGCCATCCGAAAAAGGACAAACCTTCGCTTAAGGTCATCTGCCAGGGTGTAGGGAATAGGGGAGCTGTGGAGGATGTGGGGAGCTGATGGCAAATCCAGTCATCAGGGTGATGGCTGCGTAGTCGGAGGAGTGGGAGGGGTTGGGGTTGTTGGTAGGGAGGGGAGGGGGTGGGGGGGTTGTGGAGCGGGGAGGGGGGGGGGGGGGCAGACATTTTCCATCAGGTCTGAAAGCATGGAGGGCGCACACTAGTGTGAGTGAATCCGGGGAGGGGGGCATCCGTGGTGCAGGATAGGCGGCCATTGCTGGGGGAGGTGGGGGTCGTCTGGCTCTCCTTGCGTCATCTTCCTCGTCGCTGCTGGTGCTGGTCCAGCTGATGTCATCTGGTCCATGCTGGTGGGCTGTAGTCCTGTAGGTGCCTCTCGATCCGTTCGCTGTGACTGGCATGGATCCAGGTGGTCCGATCTGCAACCTTCACGGCCGTCATGGAGGAGAGGAGGAGTTGAAAGGGTCCCGTCCATCGCTTGCTTAGTCAGAACCTTCGTCTGGGAGCCTTGACCACAAACCGATCCTCGGGTGGTGGCTGGTCGTGGTAGTGCATCCTTCACCAGTCTGTGGAGAGCAGAAAGAGAAGACAGGGGAGTGACCGTGACAGTGACAGTTGACAGTAGGCGTGCTTAGAAAAGTTGTTTGTGGGAAAACTCAAGTATTTTGTTTAACGGCAGTCATAGCCGCTATGGCAGCCAAAAAGAAACAGTTTGTAAAGGTATCACATATGCGCCCTGCAACTACTTAGGGTAGGAGCAAATAGCATCAAAAGGGTTGTCACTAATGTGTGTGTTGGATGCAGAAATCACCGTGAAGCCAACTTGGCCTTGCTCTGAGGCCAGATGCCGTGAAGCAGAGACATCCACCAAAGCTCCAGGTCTGGAAGGGACAGCGGAGGCGCCTTTCAAGTCAGGACAGGGGGAAACACTGCTGCATACACTGTGACGCATAGAGGAGAGAAGGATATTGTTCAAATATAATCAAAGAGACAGCGACATGAGGTATCAACATGGCAAATTGAGAAAAGCCCACTAAATCAGCTTAAAAGGGAAAGAAGATAACACTTATAGCAGAAAGTCAAAGCCATAAATAACAACAATGTTGACTTGTCAAATAAACAAAGTGATCTTACCTTTTGGATGCGGTCATCAAGCAAAACGTAACCATACTAAACTTACCGATTGGACCTGCAAGGCCAACAATGTAAACTGTGGTGAAACATCAACAAGTTTGCAGCAAAATGTTGATAATGTGCAGCAAATAAAACAAAACAAATTGCAAAGTTAGTTGTGTTAAAATGAGTTGTGTTAGGTTTTAGGAAAACCACAGAATGCGAGAAACAGTACAAAGAAACATAAAAGAAAACAGGTATGGAAATAGAATGAGATGAGCATATTTCCAGGGAAATATTAGAAAGCAGCACCTACAAGAAAAGTTTGGAAGCAAATTTAGCAGTTAGAAGCAAAACAAGAACAAGTTTAAGCAAAGCTTAAACGATCGCTGCGCGCAACAGAAAAACTGAAATACACACCCAAGTGTACAGAGTTAATCCAAACAACAACAAAAACACAAACATACAAAAATCAAGCATTCAAAAATGCCGGCAGCAAGGTGACCAATTTGGCTAATGGTCAGACAGACGCCAGAGATTCCACACAAAACACAGAGAGAGAAAAGGAGAGAAAAACAAGCCAACTGACTGATTTTTTATTTTTTTTTGGCAAAGCCAGAGATCAGAACTCTGTACCCTCACACATAAAACACACCTCAAACTCAACCAAACTATAACAACAACAAACCTCTCACTGTCTCACATGTGCTGTGAAGCACACAAAATCCTGCAACAAAGAAAACTAAAATCTCTCTCTCTCTCTCTCTCTTTTTTTTTTTTTTTTTTTTTTTGTAAAACACAGAACTCTCCACTGTCAACAAAAACAACCAAAATAGAGGGCCAACTCTGCCCTTATGCTTTGTTCACAAGAAGGGAAAAGTTTTAAAGGAGTTAAAACCTGCTGGAGAAAAGAAAAATTAGTACAAATGAATGCAATGTAGGAAAAGCTTGGAGGGAAATTTGCTATACAGTAAGTGGGCTATCAGTGGGCAATAGCTTGTGTGATGTGCAAAAGGTGTTGGTGCATCTGTGAAACAAAGCCAAAGCCTGGAGGGAGGGAGGCATTTACATCAAACTGTGGCTGAAATGGTCAGTAGGCTAAGAAATGTAAAAACATAGGTGACTGTGCTTTTGAGAAGTAAAGGGGCATGGTGGCTGGGCCTAGAAAAGGTGGATCTAAAAGAAATGAGCAATCAAGAAAACAATACAGCTTCTTTAATAGGCCTTTCACACCAAAATGAACCAAGAGTCAGTTCCAGGCTGGTGTTGGGGTCAGTTCAAAACTGGTTACAGCCTTATCCCAGTTATGAACCGGTTGGTTTCACATCGACCGGAGACAGCCATGGAGCCGGCAAGAGAGCAACGTGATGACGTCACTGTAAACGTGTGTGTACGTCACCCGACGCCGCTGCTCTTGTGGCTAACGCTAAAGCTACCGCTAGCTTTAAGCACAACAACAGCGGCGAATACGTCTTATTTTTACACTTGTTGGCTCTCGCTTTGCTTTCTTAAGCAAACAGGACCCATACAGCGTATTCTCGCCGGTCAATTTGATCGCTACGTTCGGTGATTATGTTATGTTTACGTCTCGTAGTAGCGGTGTTTTTAAATATGGCGGGCATGAGGTTTGAGTTGCTCTGGTTGGTCAGGATAATCCCTCCCCCAACCGTTCGCGCAAGCAGTTCTTATCAAACCCTGCTCAATCCTGGGGTATGAGTTCCCCCGGTTTTTACGGCCCGGAGCAGGCTCTCTGGCGGTGTGAAACCAAAACACTGGCTCTAACTCCGAACAAGCCCAGAACTAGCGCCGATTTTGCGGCAGTGTGAAAGGCCTATGAGAGTGGCTGTGCATGTTTAGCTGTGGTTTAAAGAGATGTAAATGAGGGAGTTTGGCTTGAACCAGGACATGTAGTATTTAAAGCAGAAGAACTAGTCCCCTTTCTAGAAGGAGGCAAATTGTAACTAAAATTAATGCTAGAACAAGGCAAAAGTGACAAGTGCATGGAGACAGGCTAGTCCAGCCATGACTGCAAAAATGAGAGTAGCCCTTTTTGCTACAGAGGATCCATGTAAACACAGGAGGTGTAGACAAAGGCATTTGTTAACAGAGTCAACTTAGGTGGCAGTGTCCCTGTCGTGCTGAAGGGAGACTGAAAAACAGACAGAACAAATTATTTTAGAGATGGGAAGAAAACAGCATAAAATCAGACAAGTTTCATTGGGGGAAAACGGCAGAGGGAAAACACAGTCAATTCCAGCAATTTACACATGGTGAACACAAGACAAAAGGCCATGGTCAGGACGGAGGATTAGACAAAAGGAAGATGCAAATGATGAGATGGTTGAACTAAGCAAAACACAGGGAGGATACTCACACCTTGGAAGTGGGCCATAGCAGACGAATAATAACAATAACAAGAGAAATACTCTAAGCAGAAGGTAAAAATGGGCACCTTGGTTGGCCCAAAAGTGTTTAAAAGTAAATTGGTAAAATAGCTAACCTGAAAGCCTACATTCGACTGAGGCATATCCATAAGCTAGGCTAGATAGAAGAGCAGACATTCACAACAGTGACCTAGGGAATCGTCGCTTACCAACTGGAAGAGTGTTTGACGCTGCTCCTCTGCTGGAGAGAGCAGCGGAAATGAACATGGAGCCAAATGAGCCCACAGGAAAAGCCTCTGAAAGAAATCACACACTAGCAAAATCAAGTGAAAACACGTCAACCAGCCTCGAAGGCCGGCTCCTGCTTTTGCGTGTGGCTAGTTCAGCCACAGAAAATGACTTTGCACAATGTTCCCTTCAACAGGACAACTCCAAACTCAAAAAGGAATTTAAAACAGATAGGCAGCTAGCTTTAGACAAAGTTAATGGCAAGGCCATCTGAACAGGGAATTAAATGGTAGCTAAAAGACATATGATGCCTCAATATCCTAAGGCTACAGGCCTGAATGCTAAAAGTAAATGGTTCGAAGCGTCCTGTGGAGCCTTCGCTAGTCAATTGTCACCACCACGGATGGGGCAATCGCGCTTCCAGTGCCCGGATTTCTTACAATGGAAACAAGTTTCGCGGACAACTTTGTTATTACGAGATTTGTAGTTGTTCGAATTGTAGTTCTTACTGTGATTATTTTGTCCGAAGCGGCCATTTTGTTCCCGCCCTCTCTCGTTCTGCGTGCCCTGAGACATCGCAATCGCGAGGATAGCCTGGTGTAGCTCAGTTGCTCTCGCCTCCAACGTCTCTGTTACCTGCTTTTCCAGAAGTAACTCCACGTGGGCTGCGTACACCTCGATCAACTGAAGCTTGGCAGAAGCCCAAGAAACACACAAATGTTTAATCAAATCAGCATTTTCCTTATGCATACCGTTAAAGTAAGCGTAACGTAAGTGGGCTTCGAAAGCTGTAACGGGTCCTTCGTTCAGATTATCTGGGGTGGGAAGCCCACAGAAGTCCTTATGGACTATAGTTAGACGAGCAAGATAAGAGGCTGTAGTCTCGTTACCGGTTTGTTTACATAGAGAGATTTTCACCAAGTCAACTTTGGGCGGAGAAGCAGAAATGCAATGCTGGGCCAAATCGGTTAACCCTGTACTGTAGAGCGCGTTGGAATCGAGATTGTTTGTGTCGGAAAGGGTAGCACAATCACTATATTGTATACAAGGCGAATTTGGAGTGACTACATCAGCCCGTTTGCTAAAAATCTTCCCCATTGTTATAAACACAGAAATAAGACCACAATTTTTCTTACCTTTTCCTTGTGGTACCGTGGCTAGTTAACACAAAGCAAAACAGAATGAAAAACAACAAGACAATACAAAAACAAAGACAAACAATAAAAAGAACACTTATGAAATTTCAATTTTCTTGCTATTGTCGAAAACAAACCCCACTAATACAGCGTATCTTGGTCTGTAAAAAGGTTAACAATTTCTAGATTTTTATCTCCAAGAAGGACCTGTTTAATAATTCAGGCTTTCCAAGCCAACTGCTTGTCCCGGTCCGTCAACCGAACAAGTACTAAACTACCTAAAACCTTCCTCTCAACCTGCTCAGTTCAACTTGAACAAATAAGGCAAATTCGGCTCCCGTGCTTGGCGGAAGGCTTCCCAAATGTGCTAACAGTCACCCCCCGTAACCCGGCCAAAACTAACCAGTAAATTCAACTGGAGAGTTGCGCAACCGTTTACAGTGTAAAAGTCAACACAGAGATATCTTTAGAAAAAGTCCTTTTTACCCAATCGTTTTGCTTTTTAAAAAAAGATTTTCCACATACCGATTCTTTTAGGAGGAGATGACAGAGTTTCCCACGGGACGGCCAGCAGAGTTCCTCTCTGTCCCGAATCAAAAGGGCTTTCAGAAGGTGATCAGCCTTTTGGAGTCTGTTGCCCGGGCCCGTGGACTCCCGTCGGTACTCCTCCCCTGGAACTGGCTCGCCAAATACTGTAGTAAGAAAATCAAAGCACGGTGATATGTTGTAGAAGCAAACAGGTTTATTTTCAATCAATAACAAGAAAACTCCGCGGAGTGGTCACTAGTTCCAACACATGTGAGTGCGTTGCAAGGAATGACAATATGTCCTTCAAATCATGAGCTATTTAAGGACATGTTATTGGGAGACAGACAGGTAGGGCTGGGTGGGGGGAAGGAGGGGAAGACAGGTTGGGAGGCAGACCGGTCTTGAGATATACATTCATATTATAATCGTGGTTGGGGCAGGCTGCCCCAGAACAGCAGGAGGCTGTCTGCAGGAACATTGTCCTCTTTCAAATGTATAGTCAGGCTGGCTCCACACGGGAGATTGAGGGGGATGGTTGAATCTACATTTCAGTTAATCAGTTTACACTAAAACACACTCAATATATGTCTATACAGGTTTGTAGCAAATGTTTCCTATTTCATTAATAAGCATTCTAACATTTGAGTCCAGACATACATCATATGCAAAATCTGCCACTACACTAGCAGCCAGATGCCTAACAACTGCACAGAGGGACGGATGACCACTAGCTTTTGACCAAATATCTTGCTAAAAAAATAAACCTTTATTTATGAAAGTCTGCCCTTGCTAAGAACATGTTACACTCGCTAACTACAAACTTTAATTTTTTTATTCAGATTTCAAAAATCTGCTGGGACACGTGCCTATACACATGCATGGGTGGCACGCATGTCACAAGCACACTTATGCTTTTTTCAAGACCTTTGCTGACCAGAGACCAGTTCTAGTGGCCACAGTCCTACCATTAATTTAGTAATTGAAAATTGGGGGGGGGGGGGGGGCGTTTTTATTTTTATGTTGCGTCCGCACCAAACGTTTGCGAACGTTATGTTGCGTCCTCAATTAAACATTTGCGAACAGGCATACACATAGGGCCTACACATTAATAAAATAAAAAATGAAATAATAGACAACATGTAAAACGAACGTAAGAGCCGCATGAAACGTTTGCGAACATGCACACACATAGGCCCACACAAAAAAAAAGTATAAAAAAAAAAAATTATAATCACATAATTTGATATGAACTGAAGAGCCGCACGAAGCTGGGCAAAGAGCCGCATGCGGCTCGCGAGCCGCGGGTTGGCCACCCCTGATTTAGAGTAACATAACAAACAGTGGGGGGCAGCAATACGCCATAGATGCGTCAAGTCTGCCTAAAATCAAAGAAGAAGAAGAAGACTTTCTCTGATGCATGCTGAACCAACGAGACTCATTGAAAGTAAAAAATACGTCAGATTCACTTGGAAATGGTTGGAAACGAAAGGGGACATGTTGGATTTACTATAATAGGAGTTTTTTGCTCTGAAGTACAACTTTTCATCAAAATATCACAAAGGTAAGAGTGAATTTATGTTGGTCTCTGTAAGTAAGTGATTGTTTACCTTTGTATTCTTTGGCAGCTGGTTCACTGAGTTTTTAATCGTAGGGACATGACAGTGGTACTGTTGAACTCGTCATGGTCTTAGCTTTCATGTGAGATGATATTTGTGTGTATACAATGAAGTATCGGAGCGGTAGCAATGGAAATGTGGAGAGAGGGTTGACTTTCTGACGCTATTCGGATTTTGACATTTGATCATTAATATGCTTGGTGTTTGAGTTGTGTTTGGTGCGTGTAAAAAATGACTTATATGTGCTTGTAGCTGAGTTTCTCATGTTTAATTTGATGTGCAGTATGACTATTTCTACATTGTTATGGAAGTGTTGCATGCCTTTTGCTGCGAGAGTGATCACAAAGTCCCCTAATTAGGGGACCCTAGAGTTTAGCAGCGAGTCATCTAGCATCATCTCAGATCCATAAGGGTGATAAAACATGATAAAAACCATCAAAACAGACATTGGGAAGGACTTTTTACCTGCTCCGCCATTGTAGGCGCATAAACATTCACCAATCTGTTGCTCTGCGCGTGCACCGGCAGTGAGACGGGTGCCGGTTTGTAGCATTCTCTCTTCTGATTGGTTATCAGTAGTGGGATCCCCGAAAAGTTTATTTGCTGATTACATGCAGAGCGCACACTATGTAAGTGATCACTCATCACTGTATGAATATAGAGCGACTTATCACGTATATTAACATAAATATATCGCTTACTTCACCTTTAAAGCTGGGGTGGAGGATTTGGGGAGAAAATGGCAGTTGGGATAGAGATTTGAATTCAAATACCTCAACCGCTCAACTTGTTCTCTTTGGTCCCTCCCCTATGGTCCCTCCCTGACACACTCTACACCAACAAAGTCGTGCCAAAGTGAATGGACAGTCCCAACCATAGACATTATAAAGGATAGACGCCTCATTGGGCGTTGAGCGCGAGAAATGCGGCAGTTTTCCCCCTTTTCGGGGGATGTTCCTCGTTTTGATCTCGGACGGCTGGTTACTTAGCCTATATCATATCAGAATCTTCTATGACTGTTAAGCCCACTATGAATATTAAAACACGTCGAATCTGTATCTTAGCTACATGTATGATCTTTGCAGCAAAGAAAACCGCGTGAAAATCAGTTTGGTATTTAATGAGATATGATTAATTACATGCGCTGACAGTTCATTGCACCTGCCAAACAGACTACACTGAGTGGAACGTGTGACCGGTTCAAGATGGCGGCCCCACGGCTCGTCAGCGCCAATAGGCAGTAGCGGCCAACGCGGCGTCTATCCTTTATAACGTCTATGGTCCCAACAGCCAACAAGAACAGAGAATCGGAGCCTCGCTCTGATTGGTCAAAGTGTACAGCTCATGAAAACTTTGACTAATCAGAAATCATATACCCCAGCTTTAAGCTTGACCACAACCTGTAAGCAAACCCTTACAAAGAAAATGTCTCAGTAGTTAAGTTAGCTAAACAATAAACTCAGCCTTTTAAATATCCCTTCAATGAAATGCATTAATCACTGGTGTTGTGGTGTCACTAGACTTGACAATATGTTCTTAATTGGACGGATTCTCCAATATGACAGGGTGGACAATTTTTTAAGGGACACAAATAAACATCTTCTTTTTATTTTATAAATAAATTGTTACAGATAGATACGCATTGTCCAGTACAACAAACCTCTTTTATAATATTGACATGACATGAGCCCCTTTTCCACCACATACACCTTTCTCAGGAACTAGGAACCTTTGTTCTTGCTGTGATTTATTTACCCTTCGCCCCTTCTCAATAGGTCCATGGATAGTACTTTACAAAGGTTTGGGAACATTGGGGGCGGGGCTGGACTGCTAAAGCTCTTTGATTGGACCAGGATCACTGCCAGCTTCCACATGCCATAGCCCTATGCAACATGGGCTTAGCAGCCAAGCCTGGTATTGCAAGTCCTGGACCCAGAGGTAAATTTCACAGTTCACTCCAATACAAGCGTGGAAGAGGTGTTTGTCTCTGGAAAGAAATCTAAATCTAAATCGAAGGCTCATAATTATCATTAGACCATGTTCCCAAAAATATTAGGAAAGATTTTTTAGTAGCACTTTATAATAATGTTAATTTATAAGATTCATAAGTCATATAAATCATAAGAAAATTATGAAATAATCATTTACTAAACATATACATACATACATACATCTTCAACCGCTTATCTGAAATCGGGTCGCGGGGGCAGCAGCTTGAGCAGGGAACCCCAAACTTCTCTTTCCCGGGCCACATCAACCAGCTCTGACTGGGGGATCCCGAGGCGTTCCCAGGCCAGTGTGGAGATATAATCTCTCCACCTAGTCCTGGGTCTTCCCCGAGGCCTCCTTCCAGCTGGACGCTCCTGGAACACCTCCCTAGGGAGGCGCCCTGGGGGCATCCTTACCAGATGCCCGAACCACCTCAACTGGCTCCTTTCAACGCAAAGGAGTAGCGGCTCTGCCCCGAGTTCCTCACGAATGACTGAGCTTCTCACCCTATCTCTAAGGGAGACGCCAGCCACTCTCCTGAGAAAACCCATTTCGGCCGCTTGTACCCGCGATCTCGTTCTTTCGGTCATTACCCAGCCTTCATGACCATAGGTGAGGGTAGGAACAAAGATCGACCGGTAGATCGAAAGCTTTGCCTTACGACTCAGCTCTCTTTTCGTCACAACAGTGCGGTAAAGCGAGTGCAAAACCGCCCCTGCTGCTCCGATTCTCCGGCCAATCTCACGTTCCATTGTTCCCTCACTCGAAAACAAGACCCCGAGGTACTTGAACTCCTTCACTTGGGGTAAGGACTCATTCCCTACCTGTAGCAGACAATCCATCGGTTTCCTGCTGAGCACCATGGCCTCAGATTTAGAGGTGCTGATCCTCATCCCAACCGCTTCACACTCGGCTGCAAACCGATCCAATGAGAGCTGAAGGTCACAGGCCGATGATGCCATCAGAACCACATCATCCGCAAACAGCAGAGATGAGATCTTCAGACCACCAAACTGCAACCCCTCCCCACCACGACTACGCCTTGATATCCTGTCCATGAATATCACAAACAGGATTGGTGATAAAGCGCAGCCCTGGCGGAGGCCAACCCCCACCGGAAACGAGTCCGACTTACTACCGAGAACCCGGACACAGCTCTCGCTTTGAGCGTACAGAGATTGGATGGCCCTGAGAAGAGACACCCTCACCCCATACTCCCGCAGCACCCCCCCACAGTATCTCCCGGGGAACCCGGTCATAAGCCTTCTCCAGATCTACAAAACACATGTAGACTGGATGAGCAAACTCCCAAGCTCCCTCTAGGATCCTTGCGAGAGTGAAGAGCTGGTCCGTTGTTCCACGGCCAGGACGGAATCCGCATTGTTCCTCTTCAATCTGAGGTTCGACTATCGGCCGAGCCCTCCTTTCCAGCACCTTGGAGTAGACTTTGCCGGGGAGGCTGAGAAGTGTGATACCTCGGTAATTGGCACACACTCTCTGGTCCCCCTTTTTGAAAATAGGAACCACCACCCCGGTCTGCCACTCCTTCGGCACTGTACCCGACTTCCACGCAATGTTGAAGAGGCGTGTCATCCAAGACAGCCCCTCCACACCCATTGCTTTCAGCATTTCTGGACGGATCTCATCAACCCCCGGGGCTTTGCCACTGTGGAGTTGTTTGACTACCTCAGTGACTTCCACCAGGGAAATTGACGATGATCCCCCATCAGCCTCCAGCTCTGCCTCCAACATAGAGGGCGGGTTAATCGGATTCAGGAGTTCCTCAAAGTGCTCCTTCCACCGACCGACCACCTCCTCAGTTGAGGTCAACAGCGTCCCATCCTTACTGTACACAGCTTGGATGGTTCCCCGCTTCCCCCTCCTGAGGTGCCGGACGGTCTTCCAGAAACACTTTGGTGCCGACCGAAAGTCCTTCTCCATGGTTTCTCCGAACTTCTCCCACACCCGCTGCTTTGCCTCTGTCACGGCAGAGGCTGCAGCCCTTCGGGCCTGTCGGTACCTTGCAACTGCCTCAGGAGTCCCCCGTGATAACATATCCCGGAAGCACTCCTTCTTCAGTCGGACGGCTTCCCTGACCACCGAGGTCCACCACGGCGTTCGAGGGTTACCGCCCCTTGAGGCACCTGAGACCTTGAGACCACAGCTGCCTGCCGCGGCTTCAGCAATGGAAGTTTTGAACATCGACCACTCGGGTTCAATGCCCCCAACCTCCACAGGGATGCTAGAAAAGCTCTGCTGGAGGTGCGAATTAAAGATCTCTTGAACAGGGGCCTCCGCCAGACGTTCCCAGTTCACCCGCACTACCCGTTTGGGCTTACCAGGTCTGTCCAGAGTCTTCCCCCACCCTTTGACCCAACTCACAACCAGATGGTGATCAGTTGACAGCTCTGCCCCTCTCTTCACCCGAGTGTCCAAAACATGCGGCCTCAGATCAGATGATACGATCACGAAATCGATCATCGACCTTCGGCCTAGGGTGCTCTGGTACCATGTACACTTATGAGCATCCTTATGTTCGAACATGGTGTTCGTTATAGACAAACCATGACCAGCACAGAAGTCTAACAACAAACGACCGCTCGGGTCCAGATCGGGGAGGCCGTTCCTCCCAATCACGCCTCTCCAGGTGTCTCCATCATTGCCCACGTGCGCGTTAAAGTCTCCCAGCAGAACTATGGAGTCCCCTACCGGAGCCCCATGCAGGACTCCGTTCAGGGTCTCCAAGAAGGCCGGATACTCCGAACTGCTGTTCGGTGCATACGCACAGACAACAGTCAGAGTCTTCCCCCCCACAACCCGGAGGCGTAGGGAGGCGACCCTCTCGTCCACCGGGGTAAACTCTAACGTAGTAGCGCCCAGCCGGGGGCTCATGAGTATCCCCACACCGGCCCGGCGCCTCACACCTTGGGCAACTCCAGAGAAAAATAGAGTCCAACCCCTGTCCAGAAGTACGGTTCCAGAACCAAGACTGTGCGTGGAGGTCAGCCCCACCAGATCTAATTGGTAGCGCTCCACCTCCCGCACCAGTTCCAGCTCCTTCCCCCACAGCGAGGTGACGTTCCACGTCCCCAAAGCCAGCCTCTGCCGCCCGGGTCTGGTCCGTCGTGGTCCCCGCCCTTCACTGCCACCCATAAGGCAGCGCACCCGACCCCAGCGGTTCCTCTGACGAGTGGTGGGCCCATCAGTTGTAGAGGGAGTTTGTGCCACGTAGCTTCTTCGGGCTGTGCCCGGCCGGGCCCCGTGGCAGACCCGGCCACCAGACGCTCGCAGGCGGGCCCCCTTTCTGGGCCTGGCTCCAGACGGGGGCCCCGGGCTTCCTCCGGGCAGGGTCACACTTCCTCTTGCTTGATCTTCCATGGGGTCTTTGTGAACCATTCTTAGTCGGGCCCCTCACTTGAGACCACTTTGCCATGGGAGACCCTACCAGGAGCACTAGGCTCCGGACAACACAGCTCTCAGGTTCACAGGGGCACCCAAACCTCTCCACCACGGTAAGGTGATGGTTCCCGGAGAGGAACCATCACCTTACCATACAAATATATATACTAAACAGTCATATATATTTGTAGAATATCAATAAGTGTTATGTTAACATATCACAAATGTGTTGTAAGTGATCTATAAATTATTTTAGTAATTCATGGAATGCTCATTAAAAAATCATTGGTAAATGAATAAGTGTAAATAAACCATTCATCAGGTACTAATTTCCTCGACTAAAAATGTAAAAAGTGTAATCTGATTGGTCCAATCTTGCATATAGGGTAAGCAGCAAATCAAGTAATTTTTTTCCTGCTTATTGATCCATATTCTCATTTGCACGTGTTTCCTAAACCACACAAAGGGGCTAAAAGGCTTAATTATTAGTTAGGTTGGTAACACTTTATTATATTATCGATAGGTCATTAGATAATGATGAACTAATGATTTACTAAACAGTAATATATATTTGTAGATGATTAATATGTGTTATCACAACTGTGTTGAAAGTCATCTATAAAGCTTTTAGTAGATCATAAAATGCTCATTAATAAAATGATTGGCAAATTATTAATAAGTAATTTACTAACCTTTCTGCATCCCCCTAATCTAAAGTGTAAAGCATTCATCAGATATAAATATGTGGTAGGGCTGTTCTCGACTGTAATGGTTTACACAATTTGTTAATAAGCATGCGATGATTTACTAAAAGTTTTATACGTGACGTACAACACATTTATGATATGTTAACAGCACTTAATAATCATCTACAAATATATATTACTGTTTTGTAAATAATTTGTTCATCATTATATAATGACTTATACTATATATGACATATGAATCTATAAATGAATATAATAATAATAATAATAATAATAATAATAATAATAATAATAATAATAATAATAATAATAATAATAATAATAATAAATTAAAACTGCGAGCAGTGATGACCGGGCCCTCGCACCTCCGTGCTGCTCGCCGTCCCGGCCGTCCTCGGCGCTCCGGGCGACCGCGTGAGAGAACGCGCCGCGGTCTCCTCTTCTTCGGAGTGCGCGGCACAGCGATACCTGTCGCTGGAAGCGTGGAAGTTGCCGCTACGCGCTCGATGCGGATGCGAGGAAGTCCTCGGGCCTGGGCTCTTACCAGGCGGGTGAAGTTTGGAGCGTGTGGGACAGCGCATAGCGAAATTACAGCGACTTCCTGCTTCATGGCGACGACGCCGAGCAATTACTAAGGCCATGGAGCCGATTGAACCGGCTTCCCGTGTCATCGTTGTCTCTAGACCTCCCTGAGCTGCTTTGAGGTTGATTTGATCAAGTGTGTAGGACTTGAAGGTAAATAACTATCATGCAATATTTACTTTGCCCAGCAGTTGGCGCTCTCACTTTTTCTTAATATTATTGTGTGGGCTTACTCAGGCCTTGGGTCTCATTAAGCATATCAAATGTTGAGAAGATCAGACTGAGTATACTGGAGCTACAGCTACTTCCTGTTTACTGGCGAAGACGCCAAGCAACGGCGAAGGCGTTTTGACAGGTGGCACTCTCACTTTGTATGAATATTACACACAACACAAAGTAATATGTATGAATATGCAATGAGAAAATTATGTATTATGTGTAATTGTCCGGAAGAATAATAATAAATAAATAAATAAATATTAGCGTGCAGGCTTCCTCAGGCCTTGGGTCTCATTAACCATAAGAAATTTGAGATGATCAGACAAAGTACAGTGAAGTTACAGTGACTTCCTGTTTAGTGAAAAAGACGCCAAGCTATGGCGAAGGCCTTTCAGCCAATGAAACCAGCTTCCAGTTTTATCACGGTGGATGTCTGTAGACCTCCCTGAGCTGCTTTGAGGTTGATTTGATAAAAGTTTGACGGACATATAGCTAAATAACCAACATGCAATATTTACTTTGCCCAGCGGGTGGCGCTCTCACTTTATATGAATATTAGCGTGTGGGCATCCTCAGGCCTTGGGTCTCATTAACTATATACAATTTTGAGATGATCAGACGGAGAATAGTGAAGTTACAGCGACTTCCTGTTTGGTGGCGAAGACGCCAAGCTACGGCGAAGGCGTTTCAGCCAATGGAACCAGCTTCCAGTGCTATCATGGTGGCTGTCTCTAGACCTCCCTGAGCTGCTTTGAGTTTGATTTGATCCAAGTTTGTAGGATGTGTAGGTAAATGCAGCAACATGCAGTATTTATATTGTCCAGCAGGTGGCAATGTCTTCCTACTTAATGTAATACTGTCATCTAGTGTGCAGCCCTTTCTTTATAGGTCCATGTAGAGAAAAGTTGAAAAAATTGTGAATATTTCAATTTAAAAGTCTTCCTGTTGATTTTGGGGCGGGGCTTCAAGAGGCTTTTTTGTTTGTCCTGGGATTATACATTTCTGTATAAAATATTGGGCATCTAGGTGTAACACAGCATGAGTTATGATCAATGAAAGGGTTCATGAGGTCCGTTTTTGATGTTTTTTGGCGAATACTTCAAGATAAAGGTCTTCCTGTTGATTTTGGGGCGGGGCGTCAAGAGGCTTTTTTGTTTGTACTGGGATTGTACATGGCTGTATAAAATTGTGTGGTTCTAAGTATAACACAGCCTGAGTTATGATCAAGCAAAGGGTTCATGAGGTTCGTTTTTGATGTTTGTTGGCGAATGTGGAGCCGGTGCTGCAAGACGGTTAATCCGGATAAAACAAGCTTTCGGGTATATCATCTTCCATGTCGGAAGACGTACCCTATCATGTTTTTTTTTGCACAAAAAGTTGTTATGAGTCCACTTTGCTCTGCAATCCTGCAGAGTAATGTGGAGTTCTGACTTTTGCCGCCATTTTGGCGAATATCGGCTCCCATCTCGTCATAGTTAATCGGAATCAAACAAAAAATGTTGTGGTGTATATTCCATGATAGATGAGTGTCCCTACAGTGGTCGTTTTTCTAAATATGTTCCTGCTAGGAGTTATTAATTTTTGAACATTTTGATGATTTGAGAGCCAGAAATTCACATATTTCACTTAAAAAAAATTCCTGTTGATTTTGGGGCGGGGCTTCAAGAGGCTTTTTTGTGGGGCCTGCAAAGATACATTTGGGTTATTAATTTGGTGCAGCTAGGTATAACACAGCCTGAGTTATGATGAATTAAAGTTTCATGAGGTTCGTTAATTATGATGTTTAC
The DNA here is from genome assembly GCF_949987685.1 of Ammodytes marinus. Lineage (NCBI taxonomy): Eukaryota > Metazoa > Chordata > Actinopteri > Uranoscopiformes > Ammodytidae > Ammodytes > Ammodytes marinus. Next base: position 1,066,774 of record NC_137216.1, on the reverse strand, counting down.
GTCAACTTTGACCCCCAATAGATCACTGGTACTACTGTGATCTTGAAATCTTTTCGCAATCTAACATCGGGCAAGCGTTTTGAGTACTTGAGCAGTGGTTTGACGCCCCTGGCGTAAAATCTCTAGGAGCCTTTCGTCGAAATGCGAAATTATGGTTTTGGCGATTTTAGGCACTAAATCCAACATGGCCGACTTCCTGTTGATTTTGGCCCTGGATATAAAATTGCATTTATGTGCGCCCTGGGCCATTACATGTTGTCAGGCTTCTAGCCCAATTTTTGAGCATGCATTTCCTGAAAAACTGTTTGTGGCCATAGGGGGCGCAATTTTAATGCACAAAACCCGAAACCACTGATAAGTTGCAATTTTTTGCAGGTCTGACCTGTCTGCAAAGTTTTTCCGTTTTGTTTCGATGGGAAGGGGGTGAAAAGTGCCAAAAATGACTACAAATAAAAGAATAAAAAGAATAAAAATCCTAGCGGTTTCAATAGGGCTTCGCACCGGTCGGTGCTCGGGCCCTAATTATCATAAAGTGTTACCGGACGTTTTATTTTGAAAGACACCAGGGGCCTCATTTATAACGGTGTGCGTAGAAACCATCCTAAAACATTGCGTCCGCACAAAGCCAAAAATGTGCTGCGCAAAAAAAAATTCAGATTTATAAAACTGTGCGGCGCACAGTTTCACGCAATCTTCCCTTTATAAATACCCACCTGCGGTGAATTGTGCGCAGATGATCTCCACCCCGTGTCCTCCCACTTCACCTCCCAATTTCATCCCACATTCTACCATACATGGCGAATGCTAAATAGCTCCTGAATATGATGACGCACTTAATAAGCACGGAATTTTGACTGACATGAGGAAAAAAGGGAGGCAACCGGCCGCAAAGAAAGCGACTGTGAAGGAAGAAAGCCCGTGACGTGCATGTGCTGCAGAAACTGGCACACACACACACACACACACACACACCCGCGCGCTTATCACATATCATGATTGGCACAGTCGTTGTAGTCTTTGTAAAGCAGTTTCGGCCAACTTTGTACTGTATGCAATATCACGTATTAGCGTAGGCCTACCTGTAGTACTATATGTAGGCCTATATAAAATATGGTGTGACAAGTGAAATAATGCCTATAGTCTATTCGAGAGAATTGTTTATCTCCCGTGAGGTCCACACATTTCCAACAACGTCAGATTATAGTTATATCTTCCAGGGTAAATTGTTATGGGAAAGAGATGCGTGTAATGATTTGCTAAATTCATAACATGATTTTATCTAACGAAATATACAATTTAATTAATATCTGTTGGGCTTAACTTTGTACAAAACTACTTTTTACTCACCTCTTAAAATTTGCTCTCCCGCTGGGCACTCACGGAAACACCTCCCGACGTATAGGATATTATTATAGAGTAGTGCTAAAAGATTCAATTTATAAAATAACCAAAACATGTAGACCTAGGCTACTTAGTAATAAGTAATTCAACCTATCACAACTGCATGCCATAGACTACAGTAGCCATAGCCTATATGCGCAACTATAGGTAAGCTTATACATTTTATTGACTAAATAGATTGGGTGCCAAGCATCATTTGTCTGTGTTTTTCTGATGACTGAGCTTTATTTCGTGGTGTTGCCATTGAGTGTCGCTGATTCCCCGAGTCAGGAAAACCTTGCGGTAGCTCTACGCATGGTCGAAAGTTGGCGTAGGAATACGCACACTTCTCCGCAAATAATGTTTTTATAAATACCAACGTTTGTCACCGCACATTTTCCCGCACATTTCTGTCCGTCTACGCAAGGTTTTTGTGCGCCGCAAGCTTTATAAATGAGGCCCCAGGATTGTTAGAACTATTGTGAATGTTGCCAGTATGATGTTAATATGAGGGTCAACAGAATATTTATCTCTCTATTTTAGTGAGAGGCACCTATTTGCAGACCCATGGGGGAGCGGAGCTCCACCGGAAATACGAAAACTTCTTCTTCGTTTTGTTTTACTGGTCGGCGATCACCCAGCGTTTCTTCTTTTTGTTTTACTGGCGGCGATCACCTAGCGGTGAATAATAACAAGACACAGTTTCCACCGGCTATGGTGCTAGTAGACAGTAAAATAAGTCAGTTTGTTAAGGGTCCCAAGTGGCCAGGACGGTGGTAAAAAGTAGATGTTGAGGTAGAAGATTATGAGAGGAAACATGAGGCTGTTTAAAAGATATTTAAATGTTACTCGGAGCTGCTTTAACATGGCGCAGTAAAATAGGCAGACACAAGTGCAGCAGGAGAATGATGTGTGGCCAGGGCGTTAGTATGGAGGGCACTAGTACGGAGGAGGGCACTTAGGTTGTGCTGTTGCTGATCGCTCTTTATTACATCTCAAATGGATTAAAACCAAACAATGAAATGAGACAAACACAAAAACAGGATTTTAAAGATGGCGGGTGAAATGCTGCGAGTAGGCTACTCTTCAAGGAATTAAAAGTTTTCTGAAGTTTTTGAAGTCCTTCAGGGCGTTGTGAGTGTGTGTGTGTATGGGTGTGTGCATGTGGAAGACAATAGAAGGCTTAAATGCTGGCCAAGAAGAAAGAAGAAAGGGGGAAGCCCTAGAATAATCAACAAAACATAATTTACAAATAAACAATGTGCTAGATTGGAGCTGTCTCTCAGGATTCAGCTTGACACTGGCCCTCCTGGATCCTAGAGACCTTGTGTTCCTCTGAGCCCACTTTCATCATCCAACAGAGACGTGTAGAAAGAAGAGCAACCCAACATGTGAGAGCGTATTGGGTCTTTGTAATCCAGAACTGAGTCAGGGTTAAAACTAAAAGCTGAAATGTAAACCTCATGCTTATATTTAATAAAGCAAACATCCAATTTTCACCTGATCAACTTGGACTCCTGTCAAAATCAAGCCCCAACCACAGCGAGTTCTACCAGCATCCAATGTGGAAGTGACAAAAAATGCAGTTCATCAGCAGAGTGGCTACTAAGGGCAGGTACCAAAACAGAGCAATATTGACTCCCATGTTAAATAGGCTGTTTTCACAGCATTACTAAACCTATTTAATGCCTGGTCCAAAAAACGATTGTAGTCTGTATCTCTAGGTCATATCTCCTGACATTACACCTGCCCCCACTAAGCTGAGCACCCAGTTGCATATTTGGGTGCGACCTCATGTTCTGCGGGAGGGAATTATGGTATTGATTCCCTATGTACACAGAGCATAAGCCACCCTCTCCATGCTGCATCTACCCACACAATTGGTTTGCTAAATGTTTGAAACGTTTTTTTGAAAAGTGTGTGTGTGTTTGTGTGTGTGATTCAATATTAACCAAGGTTTGGTATTAAGACGTCATTTATTTCATGTTCAAGATTGTCCATTAAAATAGGTAATGTAGATGCAAACATTCACAACTCGCTTGACCGGTACACAATATGCACAAAATTGTTATGTACAATTACAACCGTGTTAAGCAATATATTGAGGTTATGAGGATTAGACATTCAGCAACAAGGATTAAGTCAAACTGGTCCCAGCTTCAGGTTGGCCAACAGTTTGTTTGTCCAAGCTCTGAAGTTCAATTGGGCAGTTTTGGGGGATTTTAAAAAGGTATACATTGAATTCACAATTGTTTTGCTGACATTTTATCCATCACATTCTACATGCAGACTGGTTTGATTGGTATTTCCTTACAAAACTTGCTGCCTCAAAATGTCACACATACATCCTTGCATTGTACATTCAGGAAGGGGACATTCATATTTTACAAATCAATGACAGCTGTTGAATAAACTATGTAGAGCATAAGCCACCCTCTCCATCTACCCACACAATTGGTTTGCTAAATGTTTGAAAAGTTTATTTCCGTCTTTGCTGAATGTGAGATCACAGAATAAGTGATGTATGTGAGTAAAAGCTGTTGTGTTAATATGAAAGTATAGGAATAACTCTGGCTGTCTGTATAACTTTAACTATGATCCACATTCACCTTTACAACTTGGACTTCAGCCAAAATCCATCATCTCAGATTCTGGATGTTTACTTGGGGAAATAGTTCTGAAAGAAACAACTTTCTTCCTCAAAACATAAAATCAAGGATAAAAGATTAACAGCGGTGGAAATAATATAGCTCCAATGAAAAAGTATATTATCTTTGATACACATTAAATCTATCATAAGAACCATCAAAAATAATATGGCACCAAGATTCTATAAGAATCATAAATGGTAGAAAAAATATGTATTCAAATTAAATTTTTTTTATAGCCTGGAAATCCAGACCCACATCTAGAACGATATAGTGTCCGGCTACGATCAATAGACCTTTCCAACTCAAATGCACCTATGCGTGCATTTCAAATACCACTGCACGCAATTGGATAGCACTACGACCAATCAGAGCAATACACAAGGTGACGTATTAAGCCCCGTTCGTTTAGCGAACAGTGGGGTTAACTGGTAAATTAAACTTTTGCCGTCATCGGTCGGAAAACAGAACATTCCTCTTACTTGGTAATGAAGGATTTGAGTGCCGTCTTCCAAATCGTAAAGGGTCGAGGCCAAAACCGTTTCAAACACAAACAACGTATCCCATACCCAGATCCCAATACATAGGGCTCTGGCCTACCCATTTCAGATAGAACGAGATTGGCATCTCCGAATTTTCCGACATAGTTAATGAGCTTCAATGGATTGTGTCCAGACCAACTGGCTGAGCAAATTTACATTTGCCAGCGGTAGGTCTGGATTTCCAGGATAGCTTTTTTAAGCTAAGTGGATCTAATAAATTATGTTTAGTGAAAAATGTGCACATCAGAGGTTGACTCCATTGTCTTTTCAACTGCAACAGTGCTTTGAGAACATTAACATCACTGTTGGTATCAACCAATCATTCTATTTGACTTCCTCTGCTTATGTTTATTTGCTGAAACCTAATCAGCACAAGGTGCTCATGTTGACTCATTAAAGCAAGGTGACAGTTAATAAGATCATTTAGGATTTGACTTAGAAAAGCATTATTAATGAAGACTGCTACAAAAATACACTCCAACCCATTCACCCACATTGAGTCAGACTAGAGCTGTCTAGCAATCACTCACAGCATGAGTGCAAGGTTAAGATGTTTGAGAGGAGGTGAATGTAAAAGATGTTCAAAGCAGCACTGACAGGACCTCGTGATTGGTTTGTCACAGGAGAGAAGTGACATTACATCATATGTTTAGTTCCTTGTTTGTGTGAGTCTGGCACTCCTCTTGAGACAGGCCTCTTTGCTCTCCTGCTTCCACATTGACAGATAAAGGGAACGCTGTACAGTTTACACATGCTTAACCCCACAAACAGCTGTTGTTGTCATGGCTTCAGACAGACATGTCTGTGAGGCCCTGGTCCCTGCTGAGCAGTGGGCTCTTCATGTTGCTCATGTTGAGCTGCTCCAGGTGTGCAGCGGAGCCTGTGGAGTAAACTCCCGAGTCCCTGCTGCCGCCGCTGTCCTGACAGCTGTGTCTGAAAACACCAGAGGAAAGGAACTCTTATTATTTGGCCTGCTGAAAACACATACAGTGGCTTGCAAAAATAATCATACCCCTTGAACTTTTCCACATTTTGTCACGTTACAACCACAAATGTATTTTATTGGGATTTTAAGTGACTTGTAGCTGTAATTGCAGCGATAGGTGGTTCTATTGAGGTTTTGACTCAGGGGGGGCTGAATGCTTTTGCACGCCACACTTTTCAGTTTTTCTATTTATATATATTTTTTAAACTAACTATCATTTTCATTCCACTTCACAATTATGCTCCACTTTATGTTGGTTATCACATAAAATCCCAATATAATACATTTATGTGTGTGGTTGTGATGTGACAAAATGTGGAAAAGTTCAAGGGGTATAAAAACTTTTGCAAGCCACTGTATCTCCCCATAATGTGCAAGTACCTGGCCAATAGACTGGCCAATAAAGTGTGATGAGTAATTTCTTATAATTGCACTACTTCTTTGTAGACATGAATGTAGCTACCTGCAGTCTGGCTCCAGGTCTGCGAGGGGCTCCAGTGGGGCTTGGAGTGGAGCTGGACACAGGCTGACTTTATCACACAGCGGCTCACACTGGGGGTCCGGGCAGAGCAGCTGAGGAATGTCTGATCCAGGAGAGTCACAGAGATACTGGAGGGAATAGCAGGGGAAAGGGTTAAGATGATGTGCTCTATCTCATTCAAAGCTGATAGGATGACAATAATAGTATACCCAGGTAATATCCCAAATGTAAAGATGAACTAGTGTGTGCATAGGTGTGACTGACCTGAGGCAGCTGGATGGAGGGGTAGAACGTTGCCTTCAGGGTCTTGTAGAACCAGAAGAAGCTGCAGAGTGAGAAGAGCACCAGCAGGAAGCAGAGCACCAAAGAGCCCAGGAAGTACACAAAGATCTGCCACCACGGAGTAGCACCTGTTAGTGTGGAAACACACAAACCATAGTCACCTAGCTACATTCACACAGGCAAATACACACATGCCATCTTTTTTTTTATACACAACAAAAAGCATTCTGACTATATTACAGACGTTCCACTTCATTATCATAGGTCATTGGCTATATTGGCAAATTTAGCAATGATGGTGTACCGGAGGATTGGACTCAAGTCACAAATGTGATGAGTTTACACCCTTGATGATAGATATGTGACTTCACTTGGACTTGAACCTTCCCCCAAGCCAAATGAAAAAGTAGAGGTCACCATGGCCAAATGGACGTTTTCCAAACTATTGTTATTGGCCAAACTATTGAGCTTCACTGTTTTGCATGAGGTTCCATAAGAATAAGGAATTACGGTATGTATAACACAACTTCATTTGTAAACCATGAACATGATTAGTCCATGGTCCGAGTCCCAAAATGTCACTTATTGGTACCATCTGGGTGGGAACATTCTAGTTGGGATTTTATATATCCTATACATCCCTAGAAGAAGGTTTTGATGTGATAGACCTTTTATATTGGTAGCTTTTTAGTGGTTATCCCCTCTTAAAGTAAAGGCTACTGTAATGGAGGAGAGACACTGCAGGTGAATAGGGTAACATTTTTAACATAGATATCATCATGAAACTTTGCCAGTTGATTACTTACATTAAAACAAAACAAAAATATATTACATATTGAATAAATATGCAAATGTGGCATTATCTGACTTAATATGCATTAATCTTTATTTAAAAAAACTAAAACTAAAAACTAGGTGTTGGACATAGCCAGACCTAAATCATTATTTAATATTTTCAACTTATATGTGTCCAAAGTTTTAACTAAACAGAAAATGGATAGTCTTTTTTTCATTTTATAGTGTTGCCTTTTCGGCATGTTTTTAAGAAGAAAATGTATCATAAATCACCTTCTGAAGCACTGACATCAACTTAACATTCCATAATCATTCTTAGCACTACTCTGAAGGTTATTATAGAAGGATTTGTTCATATGTTGTTAATCGTCTGAATTATGATACATTTTCTCCTTAAAACAAGCAGAAAAGGCAACACTATTTTGTGATAGTATTTTTTGATTAAAAAAAAAAAAAAAAAAAAAGGCTGGATCCATATTCTGTTCTGGAAAATCATTGTACACATAAACGTTGCAAAAATGGCTTTTTCCAACATCAAATTTATTTTTTATATTTAAGCATATTTAGTTAGATTTGCATATTTATTCAAGCATTCCTGGAAAAATTGTGGTATAAAAAATTATTGTTTTAATGTTAGTAATCAACTGGCAAAGTTTCATAAGAATTTAAAAATGTAATCCTATGCACCTGCAGTGTCTGGCCTCCATTACAGTAGCCTTTACTTTAAGAGGGGATAACCACTAAAAAGCTACCAATAATATCAAAACCTCTTCTAGGGATATAAAGTACATCAAAAATCACAACTAGAATTTGCCCACCCAGATAGTACCGATATCTGCATGGAAACATTTCTGTCCATGTGTCACTGTACTGTGTTATAGTACTCCAGACCGGTCTCTGCCTTGTCATGGTCTGGACTTCTCAAAGTCTTGGGCCCTTTCCCAAATGACTCCCTATGCACTCCCACTCCGTGAGCGAGTGTGACTCGCTGTGGAGTCACCCTCGCGGCTGTGGAGTGCCACTCGATCATTAAGGGGAGGGTATAACAACGGCGCGGCTTTGGCAAGCCCTCGCCTTTGCCAGACGGAAACAGGAAGAAACCTAGAGACACTAGTTAACTGTTAAGTTACCCTAAAATAAAATTCCACCACATTTATATTTGACCTGAAACACTCTTTACATTCATAAGCTACGCATGTGAGAGTAAAATGTAGTATTGAATAAAAACAAACACTCCCATGATTTTTTGGCTGCATAATTTATTTTTTGTTAAACATTTTGTAACTGCATATTCTTAATTTTACCAGCTCAGTCTGTAGTGGAGAAAACGGGTGGGTGTTTGATCCGCTGTTTAATTATCCTTTTAGTTTACATGCACAGCAGCATACAACACCAGGGAAAAGAACAATAGTGTGCTAAGGCATGTATTCCACTTGTCATGGTACGTTAATCTGCCATTTCGACCGGCGAATCGCGGCAGTTAATTAGCGTGCATAAATTATAATGCACTGCAAGGGTGGTCATAAATAAGAAAAGTCATGCGCTCCAGCTGACTGACGTCACCGCCGCTATTACTACCCCTCATCGGCTTTAACAGAAACACAAATCTTGCTAACAATTTAAGGAAATAATAATCACTGTCCCTTATTAACTTGTGGGCATTTTCTTCATCTCCTTCGTTTTATCTTTTATTCACGCCTTTAAAATACACTAACGGTAGACAAGTGGCATAATCAAATCAACAAGTGTAAAACAACATGTTAATTCCAATATTGTAGGCTACCCTCTGGTTCCGTCATTTAGGGCTATGCATAAAAATAATCAATCAAATGTCTGTTTGAGGTAAGAGAACGTTTCATTTATAATTCGGGAAACGAACTCCATGGAACTCTCATTTGTAAGTTGGCTCCTCCATTCCGGACTTAATTGATTGGCGGACACCTGTGTCAAACGTAGGGCTAAGCGGGCTAAGCCACCATCGATGCAGACTCGGTGATCGAGGGCTTTATAACCCACTCACACTCGAGGCTCTGTGGTTTGGGACGACACTCAATATGGCGGGCCCTCCTCACGAACGCGCAAACGGAGGGATAGTGGATAGAGATAGGGTGTAGGGGGTGGATCTAGATTGGGCCTTGGTCTTGCGTCGGTCTCGGTACACTCCGGTCTCGGTTTAGGTTGTCTCGACTACAACACTAGATTGTACTACTTTTCTATTGTTCTGTACGTGTGACAACTATGATGTATGTCCGTCCTGGGAGAGGGATCCCTTCCTTTGTCACTCTCCCTGAGATGTCTCAATGTTTTTTCCTGTTAAAGAGTTTTTTTTCTGTGAGTTTTTTCTCAGTCGAGCTAAGGGTCTAAGTCAGTGGTGTCAAACATACGGCCCGCGAGATGATTTAATCTGGCCCGCGACTTGTAGAGCACACATTTCTGAGCATTTAAAATAAATTTAAAAAGTAAGTCTCTAGCCCATTCCTGTGAGGAGTTATGAATTTTTAAAGAAATAACCAAAATGCTCACTCCAGCAGCCAGGGGGCAGACAAAATTTAAAAAAGCACATTTTAGCAACGTGGAAAATGGTAAATGGCAATCTTGTTTCACCGCTATTAATGTTTCCTCTAGTGCTTTATGGCAAAGTAAAAACCAAAAAATTATTATTATTATTTTTAGTGCTGAACAATTAATGCGCGCGAAACGAGCAGGAGCATGCTAGTGTAGGCCTATAAGATGTATTTCCTAATTTTCTGCTTTAAATTCTGCTTTATTTTTATGTTTTAAATTGGGAAAAACGTATTCCAAAACAACCACTAACCTCTGTATTTAAAAATAAATCAAAACAGTAGAAGTTGCACTTTTATTTAATTGTATTTTGTACTGTCTGCATGTTTGCACAAAATGTGTCCCTGTACATAGCAAACAAAATTGCATAACTGTAAGGTCAGTGTCTGTTGTATTGTTGTACTCAAATCAACAGTTGTTTATTTCATTAGTGCGTATTGGCATCTTTGAGCAAAAAAATAAATAAAATGTTGCTGCTATTGTAATGTAGGTTACAAATCGTCACCCTCTTAGGGTGTATTCACACATGCCGTGTTTAGTTCGGTTGAAACGAACTCAGATGCACTTCTGCCTTCGGTGCGCATCTTTCAGGCAGGTGTGAATACAGCAATCACACTCGGGGGCGGACCAAACAAACGCTCCGAGACACAGCTGAAGAGGTAGTCTCGGTGCGTTTCCAAACGCAGTCTGCTGCAGTTCGTTTGTGGTGTGAATTTGTCCGGACTCGATCCGACCCAAATGCAGGAGGCACTGTGCCTTTTCTTTCTTTTCTTTTTTAATAAATAGCCGTCAGCTTCACATTATGGGAAAGTGTTGTTGTCGCCATTGTTAGGACGATAAGTTGTGGTTTGACCGGGAGCCCAGAACAATATATTACATTTGATCGAGAGGACGCATTAACATGCTGAATGTGTTCAGCGATCAGATGAAGGAGAGGGGAGCGTCTCTCGCACAGTGCCAACAGGTTCACGCTGCGCAAGAAATGTGTGTTTTTATTTTGCTTCCCATGTACGGGACCGTCAATACTATCCCCTTGTCAGTTTGGAGCTGAACTGCGCCGACCCAGCTGATACACAGCTTAATCAGCTGAGTGTCAGCTTGAGCCTATTCTTCTCGCGTGACGCGCGTCCAGCACCAAAAATACAGTAAAAATTATGTTTCACATTGTAGGCTACAAGCCACATAACGTGGCATTGACATAGGGCTACATATTATAACCATATGAAACAACAATAATTTGATGTTTTTCCTCTTTATTTATAGGTTAGATGTAGGCAATATTTAAATTTTTAACCCCATATTATATCAATGATATATATTTCGCAGTTTTAACTTCATACTTCCTGTTTCTCTCCACCCCAGAATGTCTGTCCAATGAATGAATGACCTCAGATCACGTGTGGTTTTGCTTCGTAATGCTGGTTCACTTGCAAAAGGGGCAATATGAAAGTGGACCACACCAAACAAAAAAAATCAAAACTCTATTTGGTCTGGACCAAAGCAAGTGAACTAGCGGACTTTCCCAGTGTGAATACACCCTTAAAATAATGGCATAAGTCACTTTTTTGCCAAAATGATTTTCTTGCCTAAATCAGCTCCTTGTTACGGTGGCGCTGAGCATTCACCAAATAAAAAAAAGTTTCACAGCAGGATCTCGTAATTAGGAGAAAAGATCTCGTATTTACGAGATAAGTATCTCGTAATTACGAGATAAAGATCTCGTAATTACGAGATAAGGATCACCCTCTCATTCATCAATAACGATGTCTGTGTGTGTGTGTGTGTGTGTGTGTGTGTGTGTGTGTGTGTGTGTGTGTGTGTGTGTGTTTGTGTGCAGACGAGGTGAACCTAGCCATAGGAAAACGTAGGCAATTGCCTTGGTTTCCGGACTACAATGGGCCCCACAATTATTTTAAATATTTGTTTACTGTTCATTCATTAATCAGCGATCGCATCGGGAAATGAGGGACACACTTTCACTTTTTATATGCAGTTTGTTCATTATGAGCCACCGGAGCCACCGTACTGTGTTGCCTCATCCAATCAGAATGCCCGGTGGGCTAGTTCACTTTTACCTCCTGTTTGTTACTGTATCGGCGCGCAGTTTTATTGAATGCTTTGATTAAATGCAGTCGTTAAACTCGGTGTGATCCATGACTCATACAAACACATAAGAACTTTCTACAAGGAGGGCATGACAATGAGTACAGCCATGTCAACTTTGTGCAGATATGCAGTCACTGGGACTATTCAGGAGAAAAGCCCAGTCGGACCTCAGCAGCTGATCACGGGCGTAAAGCCGAAAGAGTGTCCCTCAGTACCTGATGCGATCGCTGATTAATGAATGAACTGCAAATAAATATTTAAAATTATTGTATTGATTATGGGCCCCATTGTAGTCCGGAACCCAAGGCAATTGCCTACGTTTTCCTATGGCTAGGTTCACCTCGTCTGCACACAAACACACACACACACACAGACATCGTTATTGATGAATGAGAGGGTGATCCTTATCTCGTAATTACGAGATCCTTATCTCGTAATTACGAGATCCTGCTGTGAAACTTTTTTTTATTTTGTGAATGCTCAGCGCCACCGTACCTTGTGATGCTGGCCACCTCTGGTAAAACTCTCAGCATCCTCAGTTGAACAGATCATGTGATCCCAACCCTTTAGTGTAATGGCCTATGTCAAGAGTGTGAATTAGGCCATTTTATTTAGCCTAAGTCACTAGACGGAGTGACTTAGGCAATTTTATAAGCGTTTGAAATTATAACCAAATATGGTAAACATTTACAATAAGGTTTAGGGTTAGGGGGTTAATCAGCATTAACAGTAAGGTTATGTTTAATTACCATGCTTATTCACATAATGCTTAGTTCATGCTTACCTTAGTTAAGCAGTTAAGTAAAATGTGTGGTAAATGATTATTGAGAATGTTTGTTGACAAATCACTTTGTCAACATCAGTGAATATCTCTTCCCAATCTGCTACCGGTCCATACTGTGAGCACTGACAAATCTTGTTAATACACCTAGGCTAGGGAATTTTAACAAAGACGACCCGCTTAACCCACCTTCAATGCTAAGTTGATGCTTATAAAACATTAACTTAGCATTGATTAATGCTTATTAAGCATTACATAACAATTAATTAATGCACCCTTATTGTGTGCATTAATAAGATAAGATAAGAAAATATAAGATAAGATAAGATCCTCTCCACCTCCAGACTGTCCAGTTAAAGTCCCACAACCGAGATGGCCTTCCTCACCAGCTTGTTGAGTCTGTTTGACTCCCCAGCCTTGATGCCTCCTCCCCAGCATGCCCCAGCGAAGAACAGCGTACTGGCTACCACAGACTGATAAAATGTCCTTAGTAGTCTGCCACACACGTCAAACGACCTGAGCCTCCTGACGAAGAAGAGTTTGCTCTGACTCTTCCGGTAGAGGGCCTCTGTGTTGTCTGACCAGTCCAGTTTATTGTTGATGTGTACTCCAAGGAATTTATACGAATCCACCGTCTCTATTTCAACCCCCTTCCTCTTCCGGCGGAAGCCCCTTGGTCTTGCCGATGTTGAGTTGGAGGTGATTCTCAGACTGACCTGCTGAGCTCACTGGGGCAGGGGTTGAGTCAAACCGGTTGAAAAATAGGTTCAGCTCATTTGCACGTTTATGTCCGCCCGCCACAGCTGGACCTGGCAGTTTGTGTCCCGTGATCTTCTTCATCCCATCCCAACCTCCTTGGCACTGTTCCTTTCGAGCTTGCCCTCCAGCCTCTCCTTATAGCATGTTTTGGCCGCCCTTAGTTCCCTTCTCAGTTCCTTCTGAACTGATTTTACCCCCTCTCTGTCTCCTGCCATGAAAGCCCTCTTCTTCCTGTTGAGTATGTTTTTAATGTTCTTATTGATCCAGGGTTTGTTGTTAGGAAAACAGCAGACCTTCTTGATGGGTACAACGCTGTCCTCACAGAACCTGATGAAATCTGTAATGCAATGGGAGAGTCCCTCAATGTCCTCTGTGTGGTCCTCCAGGAACAGATCCCAGTCTGTTCCTGGAAGCAGTCCTGCAGGGCCTCCTCAGCCTCTCTAGACCACACTTTCACAGTCCTGGTGGTAGCCGGCAGCTTGCTTACTACAGGCTTGTACACAGGTGTAAGGTGTATCAGGTTGTGATCAGACTGGCCGAGGGGAGAGGAGCTGTATGCCTCCCTCACATTGGCATAAAGCAAGTCCAGGATTTTATTTCCTCTGGTTTTACATTTCACATACTGTGTGAAGCTGGTCAGAGTTTTCGAGAGGGAGACATGATTGAAGTCTCCGTTGAATATCATGAGAGCTGTGGGGTGCCGGGTCTGTAGTCTTGCGTCGGTAGAGTGGATTAATGGTGCCATTCACAGCCAAACTTCCCTCTGTCTCATGAGTCTATGTGTGCTCCACTAGCATATTCAAATGTTTGTGGCATACCCTTCCTCATGGTATGTTACAGTAGTTGGGGAAAAAAAGAAATGCACTGTTTTGCCTCACTTATCCCAGAATTAATTTGGCCCAAGTCAGGTTAAAAATTGCGTAAATCGCAAAGGTATGTTCATAAATTGGCCTAAGTCATTTTATCCTCTCATGTTACACAATTGACTGACATCTTTATTTTTATATCAATAGTCATCTATTGTCATAACCTTTTTGTTTGAAATGATTCATAAATATCATATACTCTATGTATGGTTCAGTTTTTTCTGTTTTCTGAACAACTTGAAAATATGACTTAGGCCATTATTTTAAGAGGGTGACGAAATGTAGGCTGAGTGATAAAGCATAGTACTGAAAACAAAGCTAAAGATTTGGAGTTGACATATGTACGTTATTTTGCCATTATTTTACTGGTCTGGCCCACTTGATATCAGAGAGGCTGTATGTGGCCCTCAACCAAAATGAGTTTGACACCCCTGGTCTAAGGGGAGAGGATGTCATACTGTGAAGCCCACTACTATTTGTGATCTAAAGCTACAGAAAGCAAAGTCATTGGATTAGTTACCCTGGGTCTGTCTGCAGTAGGGGGAGGTGAATCTGCTGGTCTTGTTGTAGAAGTCAGAGCGTGACTGGATGCTGACACAGTACCATGTCCAGGCCTTTGTGTTTGGTAAGGTCACCAGGTTGGCACTGCTGTTTACCGACTGGTTTCTTAAGGCCTGGAGGACACAGATAGGAGAGGTGAGAACTTTTGGCAGGCTACTTTTATTGCATTCATTCATCAGCCAAACCTATCTGCCAAGGGACACCTGTAAAACTATTGCTGAAAATAAATATTGAAGGAACATTCAACTAGGCAAGGGATGAAAACCAATTTCAAAGTATACCGCTGTGGAGTCACCTCACCAGCTGGTCAAGATGGCAGCATAGATCCCTTAGCGCAACCCAGTATTTCAAATTTCTTTATTTTATAAAGAAAAAGTTCTATCAAGAACTTTTTTTTTTGGTCATACGACGTCGTAGAGCAGTCTGTAAGAAGCAATGGCTGATTCAACTAAAAAGCCCGGTAACCAGAGGGAAATCTGAAAAGGAGGCCCTGGCGGACGCGGGGCTAGAGAAGCAACATGGCTACCTTGTGTCACGCTTCCATCAACTTCAAGCAATGGGGATTGGCACAGAGGAAAAATGAAAAGCTATCCAAACAGACTTGGTAGCAATAAGTAAGAGTGTTGGCTCAGTTAAAGCTGAAATGGGCAAGACACAGTCTGATATTGTTGTGAGCAAATCCAAGATGCTAGCCAACCACGAGAGCACCTGGGATTCAATACAGCTTAATGCTCTGAGGTCCGGGGCTATTTTGGCCGTTTGTGCATTTTTTGATTCATCCTTACTAAACTACAGTAAGAAATGATTATCGTGCCATTCAAAGTTTGGTATCTTTTTGTTCAGCACATCCTCACCTTTACGACCTGATCGTTTTTTAAAAATTTTGAAATACTAAATCAGGGGTGTCAAACATACGGCCCGCGGGCCAGACTTGTAGATCATCAATTCATGAGTATGTCAAAAAAAAGTAAGTCTCTAGCCCAGTGATTCCCAACCGGGGGTACGCGTACCCCTAGGGGTACGTACGGGTATTGCAGGAGGTACGCAGAAAGATAAGACATTTGCCTACAATAAAGGCTATTTCCACATGAGAAAAATATTTTTATATTAATAATAATATTTTGTATTTAATTTGCGCATCCACGAGTAACAGTTCCTTCCCCGTGTTGATTGTACTAGGCCACTATGCATGCACGTAATTAGGCCTGTAGCGATATGCAATAAATCAATTAATTGCGCGATAAATTAAAATGAGCGATAATTTTTTGCCAGCTGCGATAATTTCCATTCACACGCTTGTTTGTTTTCCTCGTGTCTATCTATCAAAGACACTGGATATCAAACGTTTTTACTCTGGTGTGTATCTGCCCTCTCGCCGGATTGGTGTTTTTTTGCCCCAACTGAATTCTTCAAGGCAGCGCGCAGGGTTAGGGCATTCAGTTGGTGATGGTTAATGGTGCCTTTCCTGCAGCGCTGCCTTAAAGGCCGAGTTGAGGGCACAACGAGTAAACCACCTTGTCACGTGTCAGTCACTTTTTGCATGGTCTCTGTGTGGGAGGGGGAGCCCTGGCGTTACAGTGCAGCATGAGAGCCCCGTGAGGAGGAGAGCAACAAAACAAAAATGTGGAGGAATAAAAAGTTGGTGTCTAAGCCGAACGCGACAGCTGCCGTGTGGTAGCACATCGGCTTCAAACCCAACGGCCGGGGCGAACCAACTCACCTGAGAGAGCCGACATGTCGCATTTGTTTAAAAACAATAGCCTTGTTTGAGTAGGAGCCGTCTTGCTCAGACCTGCGCAATTATGATGCGCTTGCTGAGAGCACAGCATTTTCTAATATCAACAAAACGCGCCAATACAACACACCTGAATCTTCACCTTAAACACAATCACCCGATGCAGTTTTCCCAGCTTGGGAAAAAACAAATAGACTGAGTAAATTTTATTTATTGTTTTTGGTTGTTTTTTTAATTTATTCTGGATATTTTAAATGTCTTCCAGACGTCCAGTTCCAGTGTTCTTTAAAAATTAAAGTTTATTGATCTTCGAAAGGGTGTACTTGCATTATTATGCCATTATCATTATATTTGTTGAAAATGGTCTCAAAACGGCAATATTATCGCTTATCGCAATAATTTCTGGCGCAATTAATCGCACAGAAAAATGTGTTATCGTGACAGGCCTACCAACACCACTCTCCAGTTACACAGAGTTTCTCTCGTGTACACAGACACAGATACACACGATAATGTGCAGTGACTGTCCGCGAGTCGCGGCCGTTAATTAGCGTGCGTATCAATGCAAACGGCCGAATAAAACAACAAAGCAAACTCTGTGTATTTATTTAAAAAAGTTATTCACATAAAGTAAGTAGGCACATTAACACGGTAAAATAATAATACAGGAGAGAGGAAAAAAGTCAACTTCCCTGCAGAGGCTCTGACTGACTGATGTCACCGCCCCTCAAAGACAAATACAGGTTCTGATTGGCCAAATGACCGTCAACGCACATATGATAGGAGCTACCATCTGTCACTCATAGTCAGTCACTATGGTCACTACGCAAACACACACACACACACACACACACACACACACACACACACACACACACACACACACACACACACACACACACACACACACACACACACACACACACACACACACACACACACACACACACACACACACACACACACACACACACACACACACACACACAGCCTCTATTCAGTATTTGCCTATTAAGTGTAGGCCTGTCACGATAACAAATTTTTCTGTGCGATTAATTGCGCCAGAAATTATTGCGATAAGCGATAATATTGCCATTTTGAGACCATTTTCAACAAATATAATGATAATGGCATAATAATGCAAGTACACCCTTTCGAAGATCAATAAACTTGAATTTTTAAAGAACACTGGAACTGGACGTCTGGAAGCTTTAGGGGGTACTACACAAGTCAAAAAGGTTGGGAACCACTGCTCTAGCCCATTCCTGTGAGGAGTTCTGATTTTTTAAAGAAATAACCAAAATGCTCACTCCAGCCGCTAGGGGGCAGCCAAAAAACAAGGAAGGAATTCCACACTTGTCTAGCAGAGGGCACTGACATAACAAGAGCCCAGGAAATAAACACCTCCTTATAAAAACAACAATTTTCAAATTAAAAAAATCGTTGTATGTATGGAATCGTGCGTAAAAAATTGTGAATCGTGAGTTTTTGTATCGTTACAGCCCTAAATCTTAACACTAAAGATTTGAAGAAATTAACAGGCTAAACAATAAGGCCAGCTCCCCTAGTAAATGAGATTTTTTTTTATCATGTCATGAGACTGTAAAATAAAAGGTTAAAAAAGAGAGAAGACAATAGCGTGATTGCCCTAATATCGTTCCATCTCTAACTATGCTTATAGCAGCAGTAAATGTAACCTGTAGAGTGACACCTGTGTAGTCTGCTAATATTAATATGTAAATGTATTTTGGGTGTGGCTCTATATAAGCCTGTACAGGTTTCTGCAACACCCACACATGTATTTTTTAATTTTTTTTACTACATGTTTTTTTTTTTTATCTATTTTGTATGTGGAATAAAATAAACATAAACATAAACATAATTCTGGGAAGTGTGGGTTTTCAGGACGATGAATGTATTGAATCCCTAAAAACTAAACTTAATGGATTCCTTGCTAGCGAGGGTGGCCACTCGTAAATCCACTCGGCCGAGAGGGGGACTGCGCCGGGCATCACTGGAGCTTCTCCCTGCGGGGAGAGCCAGCGAGTTGGGCAGCGCCGGGGCGGCTTTACCCCCAACTACGGCGCATGAACCATGCGTGCGGTAGGAAATGTGGGCACTGCGGACACGTGCAGCATCCACTGTGGGAAATGTGCCCTGGAGCGCGTAGCCTCCCCACTACGGTCACGCGTAGGGATGTAACGATATTAAATTTTGAGTATGATACGATACGATATTACAATTGATATCAAGATACAATATTAAGCGCGGAATGAATTTCTACCCTCTCAAATTAAATGGTGTACCGCTGATTTAAATAAAACACACACGAATACTTCAAATTTCTATATATATATATATATATATATATATATATATATACATACATATATACACACATTTATATCTTATTATGAAGAGATTTCTGAGAGATTTAAACAACTTATCGCCAAAACAAAGACACTGCTTCTCTACTGCTTTTTTTTAAAGAAGAAATAGGACTTTTAAATCTAAACTTCATTTAGGCACTTGTCTGTAACTGTAAAAGTATGCATAAAATTAAATAATTTTAAAATAGTGTGATAATTTTCCCATTTTTTATGTTTTATTTGCTTATCAACTCTATTTTATTCAACACTATTTTTACAAGCCATGCTTTTACCTTAATAATAAGTCTCAAAATCAATGTTTTTGCAGTGCACTCCTCTCCCCTCCTCACACTTTCGCAACGTCACCTATGTTTGACAGTAGTGTCACCTAAATTTGACCTAGTAGGGATTCCATAGTATTGCGGAACATGCCGGTATAGTAGGGCTGCCTGAATTATTCGAATATCCGAGTATTCGTTTGTTAAATTAGTATTCGGAGCTCAATTCAGTATTCGGAATATTAGTTTTTTAATTTTTTTTTTGCAAAGGTAGCTCAAACTGCAGTATATTTTGTCAGCAAATAATATTTGGATACACAAGTTATAAAACAATTGTAAAATACAAATTAGACGTTCATTTAAAATATATTATCGAATTATTTGAACTCTGACCTAGTTGGCCGCTGCCCTTTCAAAGCGCAACCAGTGATATCAGCTGTAGTAGGCTACGTGATGTTACCAGAGTGAGGCGAACTAAAAGCGGCACCAAGCGCAGGAGGGAGAGAGAGATGGAGGAAGAATAGATTGTGTTCCTAATAACTCTATAGGCTACCACAACATTAGTGATTTCGGAAGGAAATGTAATGCTTGGCGTAATGCTAACGTTAGCTTAGCTCAGCTGTTTGTTTACATTCAGCACTGCTATTCAGCCATCATCAACCGTGACTTGCTTGCATCATGGGAATAGGCGGTCAATAATGGATATAATATGGACACAAAAGACTATCAATATTGGATCTTTGTATGGATTTATAAATCGCCGAAAAGATGCACGTTCCTGGATGAATTGATAAGCTCCTGTACGGGTTACGATGGCGCAGAGGTGATTTGGAACGGAAAAACAGCTGTTCGCTGTTATTTCCTTCATCTGCCTTTCACGGAAGTTCGCCGACTGGGATTTAACGCACGGTCGCGGTGGATGCTTTTTTTATTTATTTTTTTTTTTTTTATCTCATTTCCTCACGTTCGCCTGGATTCATAATGATATAATTCACCCGCAAGCAACTTGGCGATGAAGTAGATAGCTTAGCCACTAAGATAAGTGAAGGAGTGTTTCCAAGCGCCTTGGAGACCAGGGGCCGTATTCACAAAACATTTTAAGGCTAACGCGCCCCACACACATCCTGCGTCTACCTCTGGAGCGCGTCGCGTTACCTTACTGCTGCCTCTCTCGGACTTTTCTCGGACACACATGCAACGTCTCAGCAGCTGCTGCTGCAGCGCTGCTTCTAAAAGCCCTATCTTTCTACATAGAGTTTTCATAGATAATTCCCATTAAAAATGAAGTTCTTTCATGTCATCTATGATGCATATGATTTATATTGAGTCTGGACAGTAATCCGTGCGCCCCATTGCCATTTTTTTTTGCCATATTTTCGCTTGTTGGAAGTTTTATTTTGAAGGGGACACACCAGGAAATGGTTAAACTACAGCGAAAGCTGCCAGTATGAAGTCAATATGACTCTCAACAGAGTATTTCAAAAATCACTTTACTGATTTATACGGGAGAGAGAGAGGGGGGTGTGGTCGGGGAAGAAGAAGGCCGTACACACAGATAGAGCAACGGAAAACTGTTGCGCTCATCATGATCTTTTTTATTTCTTCACTATATTGGATCTCTATATGTGTCATTTATCCAAAAATGAAATGCCAGAACTAATTGAAAATTAGGTTTTAAATCCCTCGGATTTTGATTGCACAATTAAATCGTGAAATAAAGGGATTATTCGCGTATACGACTGAGGGATGTTTTATTTTGAAATAAACACACCGGGTAAACGTGTAACTAGAGTGAATGCTGCTGGTATGACTGTCAACAGAGTATTTCTCTATCAGTTAAAGCACAGAGACCCGAGAGAGACGCGCTGCTCTCAGAAAAAAATAGGCGAGCCTCCTGAGGTGAAGGGGAGCGGCGCTGCAGACGTGCCTCCGACGCGCCTCAGCAGTGCGTCTGAGGTTGGATGTGTGCTCGCTCTACGTTGATTTCACAGTCTGTGACCAAAAGTCAGACGCAGACGCGAGGTAGACGCGCAGTAGAGGTAGGATGTGTGTGGGGCGCGTAAGAGTAGGTCCTAAGGTCCTGATTTAGGAGTAACTCTCAAAAATAAGGGGCGTTTCACTCCTAATTTTAAGACTCCTAACTTTTTAAGATAAGTGTAATTCACAAAGCATTTTAGTGCTAAAACTAGCTCCTAAATCTATGAAAAGCTAGGAGTCCTCGAGAGGACTCCTAAGTCACTAAGAGTAATTCACAGACAACCATTTGATGGTGTTTTGGAGAGATTTAATGCTAGTGAGCTTTACAACAGGTACCTTAATAGCTGTAAGGGTTTAATGATCTTAGTAAAGCTATATTTAGAAATGATAGACACATTTATATTTATTACATTTATATAAAAAAATATTTATTAAGTTCCTTTTCCTGCAGTTGCTTTGGGTTTACGATGCGCTGAAAGTTACTGTTAGTGTCACGTTTGGGTTTAATTTGTTACTAGATAAGAGTTCCATCTCCTCCATTCCACAGGTCCGCTACTGTATAGTTGCGCCTCGCCTTTTTCCTTCCGCGTGCACTTTACGATTTCGCCGGCTGTTGTTTCTTAATTGTGAATTTCCTGGTTTGTCGCTGTCTGACTATTGCTGCATAGTCCGCCGTTGAGAGAAATACAGTGAGAGTGCATGGCGTGCAGCTGTTCAATGAGGATATTTTTTACGATTCAAATCATTGTAAAATTTAAAATGAATAGACCTATGTGGCGCTTTTGTAGGTTAATTTTGAACGAATGTGTGGGAAACCCTGCAGTATCTTGGTTTCATGTTAAATCAGTGTCACTTGTCATTAATTGTATATAAAAACTCTTTACTTTAATACAGCGACACAATATGGATATCTCCCACAGTGTTTCTATCATAAATTCACTCCTAGCTCTCATTCCCTCTCAGCCAATCACTGTGGGCATAGAAGGTATGAACATGACATCATCCATAGCAACAGGGTCAACACCGCCCTCTAGTCTTAGCTTAGGAGTCCCTCCCATTCCTTAGTAAAAGTTGGTCTTATCAGCTTTGTGAATAGGTTTTAAGAAATTACTCCTTACTAAGAACTTTTAGAGCTCCTTAGGAGTACTCTTAGCGCTAAGATAAAATGTTTTGTGAATACGGCCCCAGTTTGCCAAATCAGTGAGCTTGATGTGTAAAGGTGCCAAAGTTGTCGAGAAGAGGGTGGACGCCGCAGAGAAGAGGATTTCCGACGCGGTAACCCAGTTGCTAGCTAAACATGAGCGCGCCGAGGCGCAGCTGAGCGAGGCTGTCAAAAGGCTGGATGATCAGGGGCCGTATTCACAAAACATTTTATCTTAGCGGTAAGAGTACTCCTAAGGAGCACTAAAAGTTCTTAGTAAGGAGTTATTTCTTAAAACCTATTCACAAAGCTGATAAGACCAACTTTTACTAAGGAATGGAAGGGACTCCTAAGCTAAGACTAGAGGACGGTGTTGACCCTGTTGCTATGGATGATGTCATGTTCATACCTTCTATGCCCACAGTGATTGGCTGAGAGGGAATGAGAGCTAAGAGTGAATTTATGATAGAAACACTGTGGGAGATATCCATATCGTGTCGCTGTATTAAAGTAAAGAGTTTTTATATACAATTAATGACAAGTGACACTGATTTAACATGAAACCAAGATACTGCAGGGTTTCCCACACATTTGTTCACAATTAACCTACAATAGCGCCACGTAGGTCTATTCCAGGGGTGTCCAAACTACGGCCCGCGGCCCGCTTTTTATGGCCCGCGGCCGATTTTAAAAATATAATGTAATATGGCCCTTTGAGAATTTTTTATTTTTTTTGCATTTCTTAGTTAACCCACTAGTGCAGGGGTGTCAAACACTGATTGATTGGCCCGTGGCACATTTTAAAAATATAATGTAATATGGCGCTTTTAATTTTTAAATAATTTAAATGCACTCATTATATTACTGAGAAATATGTCCCATAAAAGAAAAAGAGCAACAAGCCCATCCCAGAGGACCCTGAATAATATTTTATTTTAAATTAATATTATTATGGAAAATCTATGTGTCCTTCTCCAATAGCTTCTAATTCATCTGACACAGTCTCCATTTTTTTTTTCATACAAAATTCTTCAGATTTAGCCTCTTTATTTCCCTCTCAAAGTGCACCAGATTCATGCATTTCACTTTAAAAACTTTAAAAAATCTCCTGGGGGGGCATACCCTGGACCCCCCTAGAAGGGTCGGGACCTCGGCTGGATACTATTTTCACCCTGCTGGACATTGGACGCAAAGGCAGAAAACACTGGGTGTATCATTGGCATATAAACAAGAGGGGGAATGTGTCTGTCTAATGTGCAAGGAAAGTGTTGCCGTGACGAAGGATTACAATTTACGAAGACACTATGAAACTAAACATCAGAGCAGCTACATGTCCTGATAAATGTGTTATTTTTGCAAAGTGGCCCGGCCCTTCGTAGATTTTTCTGTATGTGGCCCTCAGTGAAAAAAGTTTGGACACCCCTGGTCTATTCATTTAAAATTTTACAATGATTTGAATCGGAAAAAATATCCTCATTGAACAGCTGCACGCCATGCACTCTCACTGTATTTCTCTCAATGGTGGACTATGCAGCAAGAGACAGACAGCGACAAACCAGGAAATTCACAATTTAGAAACAACAGCCGGCAAAATCGTAAAGTGCATGAGGAAGGAAAAAGGCGAGACGGTTACCAAAAACCCTGCACCTCACGGTAAAAAACGGCCGGATTAAGACAGGAGGGACCATAGGGGAGGGACCAAAGAGGACAAGTGGAGCAGTTGAGGTATTTGGATTTCTCTTTTGTATGGAAAGTTCCAAGCAAAAGATGAAAATAATCTAATGTGATTAAAGTACAGCACGATTATTTTAATCCATTGAATTTAAAGGAAAAATATTATACCGTGATATATATCCATACCGTGATATAAAATTACCTATACCGTGATATAAGATTTGGTCCATATACCGCCCAGCCCTAGTGGATATTGTTCTTTCTTCAAACCCATCTCAAAAGAGAATTGTCTCTGCCTTGCCTGCAGGATGTTGGATCTAATACACGCCCCTATGGACAAGATCAAAGCAGCATGGGAAAAGAACCTGGGCTTCTCTTTAGTAGAAGATACATGAGTTCCATTCCTAAACGGGTAATAGCACCTCTGAAACTCTGAAAGTACTTCGTTACAGTACGGATCGTGAGGATATGTGGGAGTTTATGTTCACCTTGTTTTTTTAATTTTGAAATTTCTGGTCGTAAGTAATCTTACAGAAAATGCTTGAGTAAAAGACTGAAAGATTAATGGAGGTTATGGTTATTAATTATTATAGGAATGTTGCCTAAAAAGAAAAGAATGGTTAGATGAATGGACTAATGCTCTCTACCTGTGTGTCTTCAGAGTGTTCCCAGTACAGGATGTGGTAGTAGAGCTTGGGGAGAAACTCCTTCATAGAGCTGTTGGTGCTGGTCACAGGGTCCCAGAATAAGAGGTCCAGGTCACTTCCAGAAGGTGAAAGCTCCACGTTGGTAGGAGGACCCACAGCAGCTAGCAGGAGAGAGATTCATTAGGCTTTGTTTTGGAGCCAATATGGAGGAACTGAGAGAAATCAATCAGATGATAAATCAATCTACAGAAAAGGATTTGGCTACTTTTATTTGAGAAATTATATTATTTGATATTGTTTCAATAATTGTTCAAGCAGAAATGAGATCAAGATTTAATTTCTCAAGAAACAGATCAACTCTACAAAGGGTTTGCTGTTTTTCTTTTTCGTCACTAAATCTCTTTGATTTTCTGACATTTTATTTATAAAATTATAAAATTAATTTATTAGATTAATTGAGATACAACTGACACATTATTTGA
Organism: Ammodytes marinus; assembly: GCF_949987685.1. NCBI lineage: Eukaryota > Metazoa > Chordata > Actinopteri > Uranoscopiformes > Ammodytidae > Ammodytes > Ammodytes marinus. The sequence continues at coordinate 1,041,723 of NC_137216.1, read as the reverse complement.
CTAAGATTGTCCTCCTTAATAGTGTTTTATGCATTCATGTTAGGTTCTTTATTATTACTATGATGTACACTCCTAGTCATGTGGCTCCATCAGAGAAGGCATTTAACTGAATTGAGTTGTGCTTTTGTTTACATTCCGAGCACCGCTGGTTGCTCATGTGCTCGCTTTCTCTTTCTTTCTTCCGTCTCTCTCTCACATACACTTTCACACACGTTACACTGCCGTAGTCTTAACGAATAGGCTACATGAATGTTGGCTGAAATTGTAAAGTTAAAGAACGCAGGGAAATCAAGTCTCCTGCATTTTGGTTTTATGATTTCTTCCTTGTGTTCGATTTGAGACGAGGCAATAGAGTTTTTAGACGTGACTCTCTCCCACTGGTAAAAGACCATCTCAAAGTCACGTGCGACTTCCAATCCCATGAGATTGTCCACCATTTTTGTAGTTTCCTCACTCCTGTCTTGTTTTTGTAGTCCATCATTTTGGTTCCACTGTTGCTGGCCCACACCCCCACCACCCATCCACAAATTTGCTATTATTTTTCTATTCTTAAGTAAATAGTGGTGCCCCGACTTATAACTTTAATAAATGATTTAAGTATTATTAATTTCAGATCATTTCTAATAGCAAAATGAATCTGAATGACCTGTAACCACTACATTATGCATGTCTTCAGCTCTCCCCTATCTCTCACCATCCGTATCAGGGCAGAACTCCTTCTGCACCCAGTGGGAGTGACATTCCTCTGTGTTGGCCCGCACACGGAGCACGTAGATGCCCAGGTAGTGCAGGTTGAATGCTGTCAAGTCACATGACCTGTGTTGCATATTATCACACGCCATGCTCCAGTTCGGACTCCTCTTCTTAAATTTTAGCTGGTACTTACTGAGGGGAGTAGAAAAAAGAAAATCTGAATTATAATTCATGGCAACTGAGAATAAGGATTGTTTAGATCAGGGGTGCCCACAAGTTTTCAGCTTGCGAGCTATTTTTACAATGACCAAGTCAAGAGGATCTACCTACTATAAAAATGCAAAACATATTAGGCCCTGGGGCTGAGAGGTTTCGTAGGCCCCCTGAGAGTCCGTCTTACAACACAAAACGTGTAATATTTCTTTTGATTAATAAACAAATCATTTTCAGGTAATACTCAGGGCCTTTTAGTGGGGTCCGGGGGCATGTTCCCCCGGAAGAAAAATTTGAAACTTTTAACCCATTGATGACTATGGCAATCTAGGATGCATGTCCTTAATGCCTGAGGGTTTACTGAAAAAATAGTATGAATTGTAAAGTCTACCAAAACCTTAATATCTAAGCCTGTGTAACACATAGAAACATGAAATAAAATACATTTAAAAGTTAAGGTTCACAGGTTTTATTTAAACAGCGCTTACAAACCAACACATTTTTCTAAAAATCGTCAAAATTAGATGGGGGAGAAAAAAAAGAATAAATAATATAAAATATTTAAGAATAATGTGCTAAACGAGGTTATAATCCTGCTTCCTTTTAGCATGGATAGTAGTGACTGAGTGTGCAGTCGAGGGATAAAGATAGACAGATATAGGAAGGAGAAGATAGCTTTATTTTATTATTTAGTTCAGTTATCACTGGCACCAGTGGCGTGCACAGGTAGACCTGAAGTGGTGCTGAAGCACCTGCCCTTTTCCCCTGGCCCAATCAAGTGCCCTTTTGAAAAAATAAATCTGAAAGTTTTTTTATTTTTTTTCCCCCCACAGTGTATGTGGCCCATGCCAACGTTATCTATAAATGCTCAACGATTAAAAACGTTTGACAATAATGCCCCAATAAATATGCCCCCCCCCCTCCTCCTCACACACTTCCTTTGTCAACGTGAACGCGCAGAGTGGACACAAACGGAGGCACGTTGCCACAGCAGCTGCACACACACACAGCTACTCCCCGGCCTGCCCTGCCCCACCAGCGAGGTAACGCATACATGAATGGAGTCAAGAGTGTATTGTTTGCCCCCTAAGCCTCAGTTGCCAAGCTATAACTTGCATTTATTTGTCTCTGTTATAAAGTAGCCTCTATCATGCAGCGCCACACAGCTGAGCATAAATTAGCCGACTGTCCTGCTAGCCCAAAAAAAAAATAGACATGACGTGATGAACACAACTAATGTCGGCGGAGTTTGTCATTGGTACAGCATGTGAATCTATCAGTATGCTGAATATTTAGTGCTGTTTAGGTTACTTTAGGCTATATAATTAACTCTTCACTTGCAGTAATTTATTTGCTAAATGACAAACAGGCAATTCCCAATTGCCTGCAGAAAAAGTAGCCTTGTGCCTTGTTGTAATGCACTCTGTAACCAAGCAGTCTTATTCATATGGTTGGTTGGTCTCTTTTTATTTACAAATTGCAGTATAATGCCTAGAAAGGAGAGATTAAAAAAGGAAAAAGAAAGGGAGCTACAGCAGGCAGCCCAGGGGAGCAGCTCTCTGCTCTCCTGGATGAAAGCATCCACCAGCAGCAAGGAGGAAGATGAAGATGAAAGGTCAGAGTCAAGACCAGAGTCATGTTAACTGTTCAGGGCCTGTTACGTGCAGATCTGTTCTCTGTTGCAGAGCTCCTGAAGCCTCTCCTTCAGCCCCTCCCTCACCTCGTTAACAGTCACCTGCTGCAGCCTATTTAAGCCTGGAGGCTTAATTGACTCACTCTCTCTCCAGCCAGGGCCAGCAGCATGGCTCCCATATTCCTTTTTGTTAAGCCTTTTGTTACAATAAACTCACTTTTCTTACACCCTTAACTTGTTTTGACGGTTAATTGTTGCTTCCTTGAGCCGGGTCGTAACAGGGCCTTTTAAAGCTCAGATTTTAATGTTGAACTGTTCCTCAAATGTTATTGAAATATCTTAAAAGCTGTCCACACATTTTATTTTAACTACGCAAAGTGGGTTGGTGGTACTAAATCAGTCGTGAAGCTATATAAGCTAATTATATTATTTTGTCCCAACCATAAGTTATTTCTATGTTACAAGACTTGCAGTAATCTTGTATTTACCTTAATAGGATATTATTAGTTTACGGAGATCAGGGGCCTAAAGAAGACTTCAAAGAGAGAATTCGGGATAAGGGCTTATTTAAAAAAATCCGAAGCTGACTGTTTTTTTTTCAAACATGTTAATTTTTTCTTTCTGCTTTTTGGTAATTCTGTGTCTCCAAATTATTCCAGAAAATAGTACTAAATAGCCCACATTGACACAGGTGATTTAGCCTTAGCTTTCTTCTCAAAGTGCACCAGATTGATGAATTTTACTTTAAAAGGTTAAAATTTTTCCCCCTAGAAGACTATGTGTGGCCGGGTATTAAAAGTCATTAGGCCAGGGGGGGACTTTGTACACGTACCCTTAAAATGATTTGGTCATTCAACGATAGAATATATTGTGCCCTTTTTTTTTGCACTGAGCACCTGCCCCCCAAAATGTCTGTGCACGCCACTGACTGGCACCATAAATCTGACTTCCCAGTACAACTGGAACGCAGACTGACTCCTGCTGTCGGGAGCCGATCAGCTGGTCCAAACGGCTGTATACCACGGAGATGAAAATGAAACTGAAACTTAACTATCGCCAGTCTGGGCTGAATTTGAGTTGGAGCAGCAAAATATTAGCCTGGTGCTACCAGACCATCGTACTTCATTTCATTTGTACAGAAGGTCTGGCAGTGCTGTAATTGGCAAACGTTCACTCATGGAGGCGGGTGTCTGTTAAAGTTTAAAACTATTGGATCTGCCCAGTGCCACTCTGGATTAGCCAACCAATCGCATAACGTTTGGTCGTCACGTTTGTCATGAGCCGGCTTCTGGCAACTGAAACTGGAGCGCGACTTCGACGTCATTGTTCTCAGCCACTCGCTCTGTTCGCTGATTGGACCGGCTGTCGAATCTCCGGCAAAACTGGGAAATGGGCTGTACACCCAGACTGACTACTGAAGGGAAAATAAAATTTGGCCGGAAGTAGGCGGGCGGGCGGAGCCAGGCTAGCAAAATATAGCCTAAATTCATAAATATTGTTAATAAATAGATGCAATGTGTTGTGTGATTTTCGTCAGTAGCCTATAGTAGACCTTGATTCTGCGCTCTGAACGCCACTAACTGTTCTGTTCAACTCGTCAATCTTCAGATCTTCATCCTCCTAAATTTCTTACTTGCAGAGGTCAATTTTCAATAAGATTTAGGGGTACCAAATTATGGAATGGCTTTTCCCATCTGGCAAAAAACTGTTCCTCTATAAAATGCTACAAAAGAAACTTAAAAGATCATTTAACTGTTGTTTTGTAATTGCTTTTTTAATTTTTTTTATTGTATTGTGTCCATGTCCCCATGTTTTATTTTGATTTACATATGCTCTAGGAATTAATAAATTATGTTTATAAACCAATATTCCCTTCACGGATTTACACACACACTCATACACTTACACACGCACATTTTCTGCTTTTATATTGATGTTATTATTATGTTGTTATTATACAGGTCCTTCTCATATAATTAGCATATTGTGATAAAGTTGATTATTTTCCATATTGTAATGATAATAATTGAACTTTCATATATTTTAGATTCATTGCACACCAACTGAAATATTTCAGGTCTTTTGTTGTTTTAATACTGATGATTTTGGCATACAGCTCATGAAAACCCCAAATTCCTATCTCAAAAAATTAGCATATCATGAAAAGGTACTCTAAACGAGCTCTTAACCTAATCATCTGAATCAACTAATTAACTCTAAACACCTGCAAAAGATTCCTGAGGCTTTTAAAAACTCCCAGCCTGGTTCATTACTCAAAACCGCAATCATGGGTAAGACTGCCGACCTGACTGCTGTCCAGAATGCCATCATTGACACCCTCAAGCAAGAGGGTAAGACACAGAAATACATTTCTGAGCGAATAGGCTGTTCCCAGAGTGCTGTATCAAGGCACCTCAGTGGGAAGTCTGTGGGAAGGAAAAAGTGTGGCAGAAAATGCTGCACAACCAGAAGAGGTGACCGGACCCTGAGGAGGATTGTGGAGAAGGGCCGATTCCAGACCTTGGGGGACCTGCGGAAGCAGTGGACTGAGTCTGGAGTAGAAACATCCAGAGCCACCGTGCACAGGCGTGCAGGGTTTTTCCTGGCTCAGAATGGGCCTTTGGGGGGTCAGTACGCGACCGACTTTTGTTGGGGTCGCGACAGTAAAGGCAAACGGTTTGTGTATTTTAAGAGGGGTGTTGGGTTAGGAGAGGGGAGTTTCTGTCCAGCTCAAGAGCATTTCAGTCAGCCTGTCAATCACTGCGTTACCATGGAGCTCACTGACGCTTATGAAATCACAATAAACAACCTGTAGATATGAAGTCAAAATACTGATAATGACTAGGCCTACCTGTTTAATACTTTAATTGTTTCTAATTGATCTAAACCATGGAAGAAGGTAGGGCTGCTTGATTATGAAAAAATCATAATCATGATTATTTTGAGTAATCACATTGTGTTATCACGATTATTAAAGACAGTTAATCATTGATTTAAGAACATTATGCATTTATTTTACTTTTAACAAGGTTTTTTTCTAAAAACACCATGACTTTGGACTTTAAACAAAGGCCTAATTGAACTGAAAACAGGGAGAATAGAAATAGGCTAAATAAGTGAAACATATTTTGAATAATTTAATAAAAATATGTCAAAATAAAAATAACCAGTTGTAAATGGTGTTGATAGGGCACGTCTTTTGCTAGCATTGAATGTAAGGGCATGATTTATTTATGTCATGGAGCTGGCTGGATAGGCAGTTGCATTGTAGTGTTGACAGTTGTGGTGGCAGGAGTTAAGGAGCTTTAAACTTCCTGTGTTTTTATTCATTGATTGCTTGGTCATAGACCACTATGACTCGACTTAAAGTGAATAAACAAATTGGTCGGGATTTTTAAAGGTGCAGATCAGGTCGTATATCACTTTTCTTTCTCTCTCTCTGTCTCTCGGTCGCGTATGTCATGTTACTCGCGTGTCCGCGCGTGACAAATCTTGCACATTATTTTAGTTTGTTGTGAGTCTGAAGTGTTTTCAGACAACACATTTAGTTTTACCTTTATTCTCGTCATCTAGAAGTTTTTCAAAACACCCGGCAATGCGCAACATCTCCCTCGTACTCTCTGGACTAGCCATTAGCGAAACTATCAGGTGAGGGAGGGGCCGAGCGGAGCTCACGGCTGAAAGGGTTTGCTGCATTTATAAGCCTGCATGCCCCGGCGAGCGGAACAATGATAGTTTAATAACGATTATCCCGACCTGATTTCTTTTTTTACAACTGAGATTGCAAGTAATATGACTGGAATGGCGCGGAAATGGAAACACATTTGGAGCCGTTTTAAGTAGATTTTTATTTATTTATCTATATATATATAAAAAAAAAACACTTTGGCGCTGAGGATTTTCCTTTGGGGGGCGCTAAAATTCCTTTGGCAGGCGCCAAAATTTTTTGAATGCAGGAAAAACCCTGGGCGTGTGCAGGAAATGGGCTACAGGTGCCGCATTCCCCAGGTCAAGCCACTTTTGAACCAGAAACAGCGCCAGAAGCGCCTGACCTGGGCTACAGAGAAGCAGCACTGGACTGTTGCTCAGTGGTCCAAAGTACTTTTTTCGGATGAAAGCAAATTTTGCATGTCATTCGGAAATCAAGGTGCCAGAGTCTGGAGGAAGACTGGGGAGAAGGAAATGCCAAAATGCCTGAAGTCCAGTGTCAAGTACCCACAGTCAGTGATGGTCTGGGGTGCCATGTCAGTTGCTGGTGTTGGTCCACTGTGTTTTATCAAAGGCAGGGTCAATGCAGCTAGCTATCAGGAGATTTTGGAGCACTTCATGCTTCCATCTGCTGAAAAGCTTTATGGAGATGAAGATTTCATTTTTCAACAAGACCTGGCACCTGCTCACAGTGCCAAAACCACTGGTAAATGGTTTACTGACCATGGTATTACTATGCTCAATTGGCCTGCCAACTCTCCTGACCTAAACCCCATAGAGAATCTGTGGGATATTGTGAAGAGGAAGTTGAGAGACACCAGACCCAACACTGTGGATGAGCTTAAGGCCGCTATCGAAGCATCCTGGGCCTCCATAACACCTCAGCAGTGCCACAGGCTGATTGCCTCCATGCCACGCCGCATTGAAGCAGTCATTTCTGCGAAAGGATTCCCGACCAAGTATTGAGTGCATAACTGAACATAATTATTTGAAGGTTGACTTTTTTGTATTAAAAACACTTTTCTTTTATTGGTCGGATGAAATATGCAAATTTTTTGAGATAGGGATTTTTGGTTTTTCTTTACTTTTTTGCCAAAATCATCAATATTAAAACAATAAAAGGCTTGAACTACTTCAGTTGTGTGTAATGAATCTAAAATATATGAAAGTCTAATGTTTATCAGTACATTACAGAAAATATTGAACTTTATCACAATATGCTAATTATATGAGAAGGACCTGTATATAATTTGTTATTATTAGTTGTTTATCGCTTTATGTAGTCATATAATTTTTTTGTATGTTTATTTTGTGTTTCCTTATAACTTTGTGAAATTTTAACATTATTTAGGTGGAGGCTTCAAATAAGCCCACTGGGTTTTCTGCCTCTCCCTGCACTGTATGTTATTTGTATTCTTTGCCATTCTTTGTGTATGTTTCTTTTTTAATTGTGCAAATAAATAAAAACTTAAAACTTAAACTTAATACACTATCGCCGACACAGCTGGCGTATTTTTTTTATTATTATTTATTTATAAATGTTTTGATTGGCGTGATTTTCGGTAAACCACACATTTTTTGGGTGGTCACGTGGTCTTAAAAAAAAATAAACAAAACCCACCTCAAGTGTATTTGAACCAATGACGGTGCATTCTATGTTGCGCATGCCATGAAAATTAGATAAAGTAACAATGCTGCGCGACGCAGCAACAGGCAGGAGATACAATGTGGCATCGCGCAGCAGCCGTCATCAATGGGTTAAAGTAAAATGTATCAATCTGGTGCATTTTGAGAAGAATACTAAGGCTAAATCAGCTGCGTCCTATGTGAGCTATTAAGTACTATTTTCTGGAATAATTTGGGGACACAGAATTACCAAAAAGCAGAAAGAAAAAATTTACAGGTTTAAAAAATCTCTCTGTGAAGTCTTTTTCTCTTTTTTTTTTAATACAGTATATCTCAATATAGGCCCCTGCTCTTTGTAGCCATGAACAATGTAATTTAAAAAATATCAAAAATGTACTGGTGCCAGATCTCTGTATGCCCCCCCTACCTACTACTAAGGTTAGGGGCCTATAATGAGCCAGTCAATTGTTTATTTTTTTAAATAAAGTTGTTTGGGGTCTTCAAAGATGAGGAGCCTATATTGAGCCAGTAAAAAAAAAAGAAAAAAAAAATTATATATTTTTTTAAGAATGCCGGTCGATCGCGATCGACGTAATGGGCACACCTGGTTTAGATGTATAACTTATATCAAAAGGGGAATATGTAGTTTAAGAAAACAACATGTTTAGTGTTTGAATGACGATTTTTGTGCTGCTTATTGCACTATCAATACTTTTTCTGTAAAGTCTGCTGGGATCCTGTTTTTCTGGTCACCATGTCAACAAGTTACTATGGGACCAGCTAATATCACTCCCCGAGTCTCCACCACTGCCTGGGAGGGCAGGGGCCTTTCTAGTTGTTTCCTTTGGGATCTAATAACACCATCACAATATGGCACATTGCTAACAAAGGTTATAGAACACCAGTGTTTCCGACACATAGGCGATTGAGACCCGCCCAGGTTGATAAAATCCATATTTGATTATTTATATAAAACAAAATTATAAAGAAAAATATCATCAAATGTATTGGTCAGTGTGATTGCTACCGTGGTGCAGCCAATGCTACAGGTGTTTTTATTGTTAGTTTGTGTTAAAGTGCCTCATGCATCCGGTACAGTCGGATTAAGGTAAAAAGAGGGAAAATAATAAAGAAACGGCCAACGCAATTACAAAATATATATAGGCCTACATAATATTTTTTTTTATTTTGACATGATCAAAGTCTGGTTTGTTGAATATGTAAATAAGTATTCCTTCCTAAATTATTTAACATCATTGACTCATTGTTTATCAGATGGTTCATAAACCTTAGTTTGACTAATTTATTACTGAACCCGCCCATCACGCGCCATGCCGTCACACTCTGCCACAAGTCAATTCTCAACCTGGGAAACACTGAACACCATCCTCAGGGAGGACACTTTTTCATGAACTTTAGCTTTTTTTGCTTGCAACAGTGCAAGAGGAGTAGGGGAGAACGGGGTAATTTGTCACACGGGTTGGTTGTCACAATCGTTATATCTCGGAACCAGAAGGCGCTGTCTGTGAAATTTTGGTATGTAAATATCCAGAATTGGGATCAGAGGTCACCTACATAGTCTTCCTTGGAGTTAGACTGCTGAATTTGAGGTGAGAGGACTGTTTGTGTTTTTCATGTCAAATTGAAAATATTTAGCTCCTCAGTATTTTTCTTCTAGGCTTTTACAGAATGGGTTTATAACAAAACACTTGTTACCCATAAAAAGTGTGAAGGGTAAACTATAGTTTAGATTGTGGTTAGCAAGCTAATTAGTTGTCAAATGGTTGTTGGCCTTGATGCTAGCAAAAAATTCAAGTTTGGGTTGGTCGTCACATTTTTGGGGGGGTTGGTTGTCACAAGTTATCCAAAGGCTACAGCCAGAAAAGGAACCCAATAACGAAATAAATTGTCAAGCTGTATCCTCACTGACACCCCAGAGAAGGATAGAATAGAGCAGGAAAAGGCAGCTAGCATGCAAAGGAAAAAAGGGCAACAAAATCAAAACAACCCAGTGCATCCCAAACTAGACAAGCTGCCAAGGCTACAGTAAGTTATATAGGCCTATTTGTCAACTTGACAATGCAATTGCATTTTCAAATTTAGTTCTACTTTCTTTCCTTCTTTTCAAGATTATTCCCATTAAGATAACATTGTGACAAACAACCCCATAGTGTGTGACAACCGACCCCTTGATGGGGTTGATTGTCACAATGTGTAAGGGTGTCTTTGATGATTAATTTCTTCTTTATTACAATAAGATAGAAAAAGTGAGGAGTACACATTTCAAGCCAACACTTTAAGCTTCAATGTAATGTAGGAATGACTATCGAAAGATGTTTAGGTGATGAGCAATTCTCAGTAGAGTAAAAAGTGTGCCTACTTACCCCGTTCTCCCCTAGTGTGTAAAAAAAGAAGAACTTCAAGATTTTGGCTTAATTGTGCCTGCTTCCTAGCCTGGAAATCCAGACCTGCCGCTGGAAAATTAAATTTGCTGCACCTGTTGGTCTGGACACTCTCCATTGAAGCTCATTAAATATGTCAGAAAATTCTGAGCAAAGTTCCAATTGGTTCTTTCTGATATGGGCGGGCCAGAGCCCTATCTATGGTGCTCAGGGGCGGACGTAACCGGATGACGACAGCGCTATGCACGCGCGGTCAAAGCCGTGATAGTAAACAACAGAGATATGTTGTTTAAGTTTGAGACTGCTTTGGCTAAAAAGTAGATGTAAAGTACCTTTATTCCATTAAATGAAAATCGGAAAAGAATCCATCATAGTGGACATCTATTGTCCAGAGATAGTCATCCAATCTGACTTACTGTGTTATGGATGTGGCCTCTCAGACATAACACAGTAAGTCATCAAGATTTCTGATTTCCCTGACATTATTCTCAGGTAAATACTGTTTAATTATGTCACAGTCAATAACAGAATATGAGCTAAGTATTTATGCATAAACTCTCTAAACTGGTAACATACACCCTGTTTAACACTAACAGATTGCAAACCTTTGCTGGACATAGCCTAACAAAATTTAGTAAATCCATTCAGCCCTAGTGTTCTTCGAGGCTGGGATGTGATGGTAGCTTGAGGATGAACTAACACTGCAGCTTGCTTCTACTCTGTTGTTGCATTAGCGAGTGGAGGCTCAGGTGTGTGTGGTTACTAACGGGGGCGTCTTGATTTGCCAATCAACTGCCAAGTTTCTGGTGAGCCAGTGTTAATTTTGGCAGCAAATTCTGATTTAGTCTTAGTCTTTTGAATATCACACCATTTAGTCTTAGTCCTATTCTAGTCATCTAAAATATTTTAGTCTTAGTCTAGTCTAGTCTACTAAATATAAGCAGATTTTAGTTTGACTAAATCTACAGCGGACTTCGTCGACTAAGTGTTTTTCTTCATTGAATGGTATTAAGGTTTGAATATGCGATACAGACACAGATTTAATAGGTGTAATACAAAACATGTATTCTATTTCATTAGTAATAATCTCACATAAAATCAGTGTACCTGACTGGATAGAGGGGAGGGGGGCTTTAAGAGCCTGTGCCCGGGGGTCCATTATCTCATGATCTGTCTATGAACCAACTGGATTCCACAATCTTTTTTCTTTTTGCGGGGAGCATGCACAAGCATTATTTATAAAAAAAAAAAAAAATAGAGAAAATATTTTAAAAAAGTGGGGGGCCCCACACTAGGTCTTGAAACGGGCCCCGAGATTGTTAAGGCCGCCCCTGGGCAGCAGCAGCACGCAGTTGAGGTGCTGATAAATTTGAGCAACTGCGCCTTCCTTTAAGCAACACTGCTGCCGCTGTGTGTGTTCTGACTTCTTTTGCATCAAAGCCTTTTAGATAATACAATTAGAGGTTTTAATTGAACGCTGTCCATGCGTCGGAGTTGATTGTAACTTAAAAACAGAAACTAACGGACGGAGGCGGCAGTTTCACATGGCTCTGTGTATTCAAACTCGAGACAGAGCCTACTACAAACAGATCGCGGAACTTAGCCGTTCCCCTAGACATCGTTAACGGGCAGGATATCCCTGACTATCATTTTTGTCCATCATACTGCAGAGTTTTTCAGCACAGCGGCTCACTCCACCCGCTCACACCTGCGCGGTCTCCCGTCGATTTTCACCGACACAGGGTTGCATTCGCTGCTTTGCACTGATTGGATTTCTTCCCAACTTGTCCCACAAAAAGAGTAGTTCTGATTGGATCTCTTCTCTATTCGTCCCGCCCTAACAGTTTCGTCTAGTTCCTATTCGTAGACTATAGTGTCAGTTAAATTAGTCTCAGTCTTCGTCATCACATCTGCCTTTTTATTTAGTTTACGTCCGTGAAAAAGGTTCGTAGACGAATATTTTTCATCATAGTCTTTGTCTACGAAATTAACACTGTGGTGAGCTTTCCCGTGGCAGTATAATATGTTAAAGGTCACATATTATGCTAAATGCACTTTTTAAATGTGTTCTAACATATCCATGGGTCTACGGTGTGCCTAGAGACTGCCAAAATATTTAAAAAAATAACAATCTCTCCTGTTCTCACTCTCCCCCTTTCTGAAACCCCCACCCCTCCCCCCAATATACTCCAGTCAGAGTTTTCCCCTTTTCTGACCTCACAAACTGGAAAGCCAGAAGCTTCCACTGTGCAGCCCACACCCCTATTTCTTATTGGTCCACGGCCCTGACAGACAGAGGGCGAGGCGTATCTGGCTTCGCTTCCGGACAGGGGGCGGGGGGAGCTCAAAGATTGTATATTTACGAGGGGAGCTGCAGCTCTTTTTAAAAAATAGGCCATTGTGAGATTAGCTGAACATCAGCATAGTACAATAAATTATCTGAAAGTTTTTTTCAGCAAACAATTAAAGAAAAACGTATTAGGGACCACTAAGACCATATAATATGGTGTATAATAGAACCGAAAAGTGTATAATATGGGAGCTTTAATGAAAACCGACCAATTTCGTCATCAGTCGGTGTATTTTGGAACAGACTAGGGCCCGACCGATATGGATTTTTGGGTGCCGATGCCGATTATTTTCTGAGAAATTACGATAACGATTAAATCGGCCGATTATTATTATTTTTTTAATCCCATAAATATATATTGAAAAAATTAACTTTTTTGAACCCTTAAATATATATAAATACTTGTTACTGTCAATAGGTGTACAGGAACTTTTTATTTATTGAAATATGCATTATCTAAAAAAAAAAATTAAGTGTTACAAATATGTCTAAAGTGACATGACCCATTTTTAAACTCAGACATTAAGCATTTTATGTAACTGCACCCAACCCTCTGGAACTCCCTCCCTCCAAACATCAGCATCTCAGACTAAATAAACTCATTCAAAAGTCAACTCAAAACTCACCTCTTTCAGAAAGCATAATTACACCGGACTCCACTCCAAACCTTATCTTTAATTTGTCTGTATTTTGTTTTCTTTTTCTATAAGTATGATTTTCTATATGTTTGATGTAAAGTGTCTTTGAATGATCTCCAATAAAGCACTATATAAATTCTATATAATAACTATAGTAATATCAACTACTATTAACAGTCAAGAGATGACCAATGACTCCGCTATCGGTGTCAGGGGGACTGTCAAGTGTGAATTAATCTAATGTATTACAACACACCTGCTGCTGCTGTTAATATGCTATAATGCTACCTCCGGGGCAGCAATGTATCTCACTCAATATGATTGCTGACAAAGAAAAAAGAAAATACCGAAAAAAATCGGCGGCCATTTTGCCGATGGCGATTTTTCGGAGATGTGCTATAATCGGCCAATTATATCGGCCGGCCGATATATCGGTCGGGCCCTAGAACAGACCATCAAATCCCCCCTTTTTCAAAATAAGCATCCCAGAATAAACTGACTATTTATCTTTTTGAAGCTTGTGTGTGCTGGTAGGGACCCCAATAACCTAAAAAGTGTGCCCAAACACCGGAAAAGTAAGTTTTTCATAATATGTCCCCTTTAGAAGGTGCTGTAAGCGGAATGGTTCTTTTAGCTAACTTCCTGTCAGGTACTGCAGTTAGCAGTCTGCGGTCTTCAAGCAGCGAGTTATCTAGCATCATCTCAGATCTATGTGATAAAAACCATCAAAACAGACATTGGGAAGGATTTTTACCTGCTCCGCCATTGTAGGCGCATAAACATTCACCCATCTGTTGCTCTGGCGTGCACCGGCAGTGAGACCATGAGTGAGACGGGTGTCGGTTTGTAGCGTTCTCTCTTGTGATTGGATATAAATTTCGGGATCCTCCAATAAGTTTATTTGCCGATTACATGCAGAGCAGCTGACAGAGATTGGCTTTATGAAACGCGCACATTATGTAAGTGATTACTGTATGAATAAATAGGAATTTAACACTTATATTAACATAAATAAACCGCTTACTTCACTTTTAATAACAGCGCAACCATATTGCAGATCACTAAGAAAGGTCATAAACTGTGTTCACACCAAACGCGATGCTCGCGATTGACTATCGCTCTTAACACCCCTAACGCGCCACTTGATCATGTTTTGGTTTATTTTGGTCAATCGCCTATATCGCGCCTAGTCTCCCTCCAGCTATTTGATTTCCCTTTATCAACCATGGCTCAGATAGAACACCATTCCTGGTGGGGACACACGTTTTGACTACGTTTTGTGTTTCTACGGTGCATTAGGTGTCCCAAAAATGGGCAGAAGAAGAAGCAGAAGGGGGGGGGGGGGGGCGCTAGAGCGCATGCGATGGAATAGACGTGTTGTACTTGCGCTCCTCTCCGATAAATCGAGTTTTACATAAAAAAATTACATTTATTGCACAATTCCCACTTCGAGTGTTGCTTTGTACTTTACTACCGGCAACAAAACAATATGACCCGTAAAAAGCCGAAAACTAACGGTGAAAGCCTATCACCCCCGCCGGCTGAGGAGGGGGCTAGCGGCGAGGCATCAGAGCTAACAATGGCGGACGGTGCCCCTAGCTTGGCCGTCATTCTCAAAGCCATAGGCGACTTGAGCAAGAATATGGATGATATATTTCAAGCCCTAGAGGCGTCTCTTCAAATCACGCAGGCTACTCTGTCTGAGCACGGTCGGCGGATAGCTGCGGTGGAGGAGGCTAGCAGTGGCCATGACACCAGGCTAACCCTCTTAGAACAACAGGGGCTGCGGCTAGAGAATGCTAACAAGCTTCTCCAGGACAAAGTAATTGACCTCGAGGTGCACTCTAGACGGCAAAACATAAAAGTGGTCGGTCTACCAGAAAAAGTTGAAGGTGATCGCCCCACGGAATTTTTTGCCAGCTTTATTAAAGATTTACTTGGGGCAGAACATTTCCCGAAGACTCTATTGCTCGGTTGATCGAGCGCACAGACTTGGAGCACACCCGGCAAACGACCAGGGGTGTTTCTAGGTTTACAAAACATCCGGGGCTAGTGATGCCGGTAACGGTTACTTAGTAAAAAAAAAATGGTGATATCGACGCATGGTTAAAAAAGCTAGACATACCAAAACTAGACAGCGCCTCCCACGAGGCCTTAAACTCTGAACTGTCCCCTGCAGAATCACGGACGCTATCAAATCGCTGCATAACGGCAAGAGCCCTGGGCCAGATGGCTTCGTAGTTGAATTTTATAAGAAGTTTGCTGACCAAGTAACCCCGATCCTGCATAGAATGTTCTCCCACTCAGCCTAAGCGAATAGGCTTCCACCAACACTGTATAACGCAAACATTTCTCTCCTGTTAAAACAAGACAGAGATGAAACTAACCCGTCCTCATATCGACCAATTTCTATGCTTAACTTGGATTTTAATTTTTTTACAAAAATTCTGGCAAATAGACTAAACAAATTTATAGAATCCATTTTTCACACAGATCAGACCGGGTTCATCCCCAATAGGTTTTAATTTTTTAATGTTAGGAGTGTCCTAAATATTATGTATAACAAATTTGACAGCTCTTTCAAACAAGCTATTTTGTGTCTGGACGCGGAAAAGGCTTTCGACCAGGTTGAGTGGGGGTACTTGCTCAAAGTGCTGTAGGAGTTTGGTCTTTGGGCCCCTTTTATTTCCTGGGTGCGTTTAATACAGTCATCTGAAAAAGTTTGGGAACCCCTCTCAGCCGGCATTATAATTGACTCTGCTTTCACAAAAAAAATATAAAAGTGGTATGTCTTTAATTTACCAGGAACAGCTAAGTACTGGGATGTTTTCCAAACAGATTTTTTGAAAAGCAGTATTTGGTTGTATAAAATAAAATAAAATGTGAAAAACTGGCTGTGCAAAAATATGGGTACCCTTGTGGTTTTGTTGATTTTAATGCCTGTAACAGCATGTAAAACTGATGAATTTAAACACAAAGTTGGTTGGACAAAACAGCTCCCAAAAGATCTGAAAAACAAAGATTGTTCATTGTCATGGTTTTGGGGAAGGCTACAAGAAGCTTTCCCAAAGGTTTCAATTGTCAATTTCGACTGTAGGGAACGTTGTCAGGAAATGGAAGGACACAGGCACAGTGGCAGTTAAACCCAGGCATGGCAGACCAAGAAAAAAACAGGAGCGGCATAGGTGGATGATTGTGAGATCACCTCCAAAGACCTGCAAGAACATCTGGCTGCAGATTGTGTATCTGTACATCGTTCAACAATTCAGCGCAATTTGCACCAAAACATCTGCTTTTTATAAAGACCAAATAACTTAATTTTTGTCTCATCAGTCCAAAGCATTTTCTTCCAATATGAATCTGGCTTGTCTAAATGAGCTTTTGCATACTCCATGCAACTGTATCTGTGGCGTGGGCGCAGAAAGGGCTTCCTTCTCATCACCTGGCCATACAGATGTTTTGGTGCAAATTGCACTGATTTGTTGAACCATGTACAGATACACAATCTGCAGCCAGATGTTCTTGCAGGTCTTTGGAGGTGATCTTTGGGTTGTGTGCAACCATTCTCACAATCCGCCGCATATGCCGCTCTTGTACTTTTCTTGGTCTGCTAGACCTGGGTTTAACTGCAACTGTGCCTGTGTCCTTCCATTCCCTGACAACGTTCCTTACAGTAGAAATTGACAATTGAAACCTTTGGGAAAGCTTCTTGTAGCCTTCCCCTAAACCATGATAATGAATAATCTTTGTTTTTAAGATCTTTTGGGAGCAGTTTTGATGATCCCATTCTGTCTCACTTCAGCAGAGAGTCAAAGAGAAGTGCAACTTGCATTTAGGCACCTAAAATACATTTTCTCATGATTAAACAGACATTTCTATGAGGTTCAAGGCTTAACAACATAATCCAACCAACTTTGTGTTTAAATTCATCAGTTTTACATGCTGTTACAGGCATTAAAATCAACAAAACCACAAGGGTACCCATATTTTTGCACAGCCAGTTTATCACATTTTATTTTATTTTATACAACCAAATACTGCTTTTCAAAAAATCTTTGTTTGAAAAACATCCCAGTACTTAGCTGTTCCTGGTAAATTAAAGACATACCACTTTTATATTTTTTTTGTGAAAGCAGAGTCAATTATAATGCCGGCTGAGAGGGGTTCCCAAACTTTTTCATATGATTGTATATGCCCATCCCACTGTCTCCATTCTAACAAACCAGGAAAGATCCACACCCTTTGCCTTTCAGGGGGGCACGCGCCAGGGTTGCCCCCTCTCACCGGTCCTCTTTGCGTTGGCCATCGAGCCCCTGGCTATTAGCATAAGAGGGCACGCACTTATAAAGCCAATATCACTAGGTGGGATGGACCATAAGATTTCTCTGTACGCAGATGACATCGCCCTCTTTGTAGCCGACCCCGAGAATTCCATCCCCCACCTACTCCAGCTAATTAATTATTTTGGCGACGTCTCGGGTTACACCTTTAACTGGCAACACATGTGAACTCTTGTCTTTAACAGCAGATCTGGACCCAACATTCCTAGCCAATACGCAGTTTAAAACAAATCTGGTCAGTATAAAGTACCTGGGCATTAAATTATCTAAAAACCCAAAGACACTTATTAAGTTAAATTTTATGGAAAGATTGAACAAACTAAAGGAGAACATAGAGTAATGGAGAACATTACCGATCTCCCTTATTGGCCGTGTGAACGCAGTAAAGACGGTTTCCCTGCCGAGATTTCTGTATCTATTTCAGAATGTACCAATTTATATTCCTAAATCTTACTATAAGTCAATTGATTCTATTATAATGCCTTTCATTTAGGGATATAAAGCACATAGGATCTCAAAAGCCCATCTTCAGAAACCCAGGGAGCATGGCGGACTGGGGTCACCATGTTTTTTACATTATTACTGGGCTGCCAATGCTAGAGTGATGGTGTATTGGCAATTTACATATGAAAAAGGCATTAGATCTGATCTGCCCCCCTGGTTGGCAATTGAAAAAAGCTTGGCCCCAAAAACCTCTCTTACTGCCCTCCTTTTCTCTTCTCCCAGACCGCCTGCCTCCTTTAGAGACCACTTTACGCAGCCTTGGAAAAACTGGACCATAATGCTCGCACAATCACAGGGACGTTGGAACTACTTTCTTAGGGGGGGTGCTGTAAATTGGCCGAGGTGCAGCGCTATCAGACAAAGCAGTAGGCTACTGGTAAAATTAGCAATCTATAACCATGATAAAATAGCCTACTTATATTTAAAATAATTTGATTAGAATTAAGCTATTAAAACAAACTATAAAAGCAAATAACATTTAAGAATTTTCCAAAGTATCCTTATAGCCTTTTTTTTTTTTTAAATCATGAATTTAAAGGACGTAGGTTTTGATCACACATTGGCTTGTGACAATTTATAAGTGGGGGTCTGGTGATACTCCCCCAGAATTTTTTGAGCATTAAATGCTTAATTTCTTGCATTCTGGTGAATTTGTAATCACCAATTTGTTCCTTTTCTGCATAGCCTACATTTGTATTCTTGAGCCCCGCTGTGATCGGTGAATGATAACCGGGGCAGTGCACGTCACGTTGTCGAGGGGAAGGCTTCCGCGATCTCCATTAATTTCAGTTTACAGCCGAGTCCGACAAAGTTACAATCACAACGACCGCATAGACAAAGCATGGACAGCGTTTAATGAAGCCTCTCATTCTTATTATCATAAGGGGGTTGAACCAAATGATGAAATCTAAGGGGCACTTCACGACAACACGAAACGGTGCAAAGGCAGAAATATTCTCGCGGTTGCACTATATCATTTACATGAAAACAGCAAACGCAAGCATGAAACCGCAAGTTTTTGAGATCTACTCCCAGGGAGGATTTTTTGGAAAACACAACGGTTTTGGTTTCTTGTAAACACCGAAACCATTTTCCCTGGTAACGCTGACATCACGGCTCCACTTCACGTATGCGTAGTCTATAACATTTGCTGTCAAAATACCCACATGCGAGTTATGAAGTTAGAAGACAACATAACATGAAAGGTGTCCCCGCGGCACCATCACTCTGATCAGCGGAGAGTGTCCTGCAGGGCTCAAATATAACACGCGCCAATTTAGTCTAAGCGTTATTCTAATTAGTAAGTTATTGAGACCACCCGACACTTTTTCTGGGGAAAGATTTGTGCTCTGCCGGTTTTTCTAGCAAAATAAACGTGTAATAAACGTGTGTAGCTTCTATATGCCAGGGACACGGCTCTCTCTACATTAAAAAACACTATCCATAGTTCAGCGCGCAGCAGTTAAGTTACTGTTCAACAAAAGGAGCATTAAGGCAACGGCTTCACAGTAAAAGCATTTCACTGGCTAAACATTAACAGCATTTCACTGGACAAACATGAGTCGACTTTTATTTTGAAGTACGCCTAACAGGAAAGTAGCCGCTCACAAAGCCCCTTCACTATAAGCATGTCTTCTGTTTTCACGAGTTCAATGCGGTGAAATAAGAGGACAGAAAGCTCGTAATTTACAATACTTGTAACCCCAAGCTTACACCAACCGCTTTATGAACGTTAATGGCATTACTTTTCGGTTACAGTAAGGTTGTATGCATCAAATTGTACCGGAAGAGCTATCTACTAGGCTGTGTCACCGCTGACTATTGGCATGGCATGGCTGCTACACTCCTACTACAGCGATTTTGTCCCGTTTCCTCTGAAAACATGTGTACGAGTGAAGATGTCAGATGAATTGTGTCTGAACGGGTTTTAAAAAAAAAAAAAAAAAAAAAAAAAAACAGGGAAAACTGTCACGTTTTCACCGTGTAAAGTGCCCCTAAACATTACGGCGGCCCTGGTGGTGGGTTAAAGGACAGCGCAGTTGGCAATCTCTCCTCAGCAGTGCAAGCCACAGTAAAAGTCCATCGCACAGCCGATTCCTGTAACTTGGCACGATACCGGGCGGCACACACCTCGGAGGAGCAGGTGCGCAGGTGAACGTTGCATCCTGTCAGCGCGTCTCTCTCTCTCTTTCTCTCTCTCTCCCCCCGTGGTAGGGCGCTTAGCAGACGGAGGGAACGTATAGTGACTTGACTGACGTCCACCAGGCTGAAGTTACCTACTGCTTTGCAGAGGTGTGGACTCGAGTCACATGACTTGGACTCGAGTCAGACTCGAGTCATAAATTTGATGACTTGAGACTCGACTTGACAAAAAAAGAGACTTGCAACTTGACTTTAACATCAATGACTCGTGACTTGACATGGACTTGAGCCTTTTGACTTGACAAGACTTGCTACTTTCCCGAAAACCGAAAGATTAAAAAGTAGGCTATATTTTTAAGTACCGCTCGGTATCTTTCATCATGTAGCCTAGTGTAGCGGAGGAAACTGGTGGTTGTACCGGTACCGCACTAATCTGCTTATCACTGGTTTCACTTCAGAGTTGTCGGCCAGAACACCACTTAAGGCCAAAAACGTCAGACTATAAGCATGAGACTAGGAGAGGAGGAGTATGGTTTATCCACTCTTTATTTTCCTTCTTTCACAGGCACAGCAGCATACATCGCGGGAAAAGAACAAAAGCTTACATTCCGCTCGCGAGGAGACGCTAGAACAGCTGTTGCGACCCGCGAATCGCGCCCGTTAATAACATCTATAAACTGTAACTTATAACAGCGATCGGGACTGCATGTAGGTCTACTTACTCACACACGGGTGATTCACATAAACTCAAATAAACACGTTTCAACTCGAATGATCGACTACTGCGGCAACATGCACACTCACACACCTGACCGAGAGAGAGAAGAAAAGGAAACTTACTAAACAGACTCTCCGGCCGACAGACGTCACGGCCACTAACTGACAGCTATAATGTCATCCACACTGAACAAAACACATCAACACTGTAACCTAAAAACTTTGGGGCCTTTTCTACATAGACTACCTCCTCTTATAAGTCGAAGTACAAATCAATGTGGTTCACAATCACATCCCTAGTAAAATATGAATTTTACTCTTAGATTCGAAGGTTTTATTGATTATTTATTTTGTGTGGCTTTTTAGTTGTAGGCTATGTTTGAGGAGCACAATTGGGAGTTTTGTTTATGTAGGCTAATGTTGAAAGAATTGGCTGAATTTTAATTTCGGTGCATCCCTACAATGAATAATCGTCTTTAATAATCGTGATTAGGGGAGAGTGGCCTAAGTTGTGCAACTTTTCACTCAAAGTGACTTCAAAGTAAGGCCTTGACAGTAAAGTCTCCAACTCAAATATGTACATATATTTCAGGGTGTTGTGCATCCCTGGCAATAAAAACTTTGGATCTGGAATAAACTGTTGAAGAAATAGAGCTTTCGGACAAAAAGTTGTCTTGTTGCACAACTTGCCCCCGGTGTGGTGTAAATTGTGCCATTGCTATATATCTCATAAACTGTAATGCAACACAAATCCATTAGACAATCACTTATTTAAGGTGTATTTAAAGTAAATAGTTGACAAAGATTGAAGGACAATTTTCTTAAACAAGGCCTAGCAGATCTAATGGTTTTACCTGAAAAGCTCACAATGACAAAGTCACCATCATCATCTTTCTGGCCATCTGAACTCTCATCAGTGGTGTCGTTCAGTGGAATTGAGATATCACTCTTCTCTGAGCTACTGTAGGCAATCACTTTATTTTGGTGACCAGCGTATACAGCCATGCCACTGGCACAACTCTCAGAAATGTACTTTGCACTAGTTGCTCCGTGCTTGTGGAACCAACTGCCACCTGACAAATGTGATTCCCTCTACATTTCTGCCTTTAAATCAAGGCTCAAAACCCATATGTACACCCTGGTGTTTCCTCCCCATTAACTATCTTACCTCTGCACTACTATCTGTGTTTATGTGGATGTATGGGCTTTACGTCTTTTATTTTGGTTATTGTTATTTTACCTTCATTGTTTACCTACTGAATGCACTATGTACAGCACTTTGGACAGTGCAAACTGTCATAAATGTGCTTTTATAAATACATTTTACTTACTTACTTACTTATAACTCACCGAGGCCCTTTGGCACAAATCACCCCAATCCCAGAAATTTGGATAATAAGCATGATGCAGAAATTTAGGGCCGACATCGTGCTAACTGTATAGACTCAAAATGTAGCATACCAAAGCACTAAAACATGTGTCAAATGTTTTCAAACTTGTCTATAAATGTTCAGACACAATAATCAAAAAACCTTGATCATGGAAATTTTACTTTGAAAGGCAAAACACAGTTTTTTGAGCTTAAATGTGCTTATATCTTATTCCTTGTGTCTCCCTTCTTTACAGGATGAGTCAAATGGATGGCTCTTCTTAAATATGTGGACACATTTCCAATTTCTTCCACGGTTTTCTAGAAACAAGGGGTGGCACAACTTCCAAAATGCACAACTTAGGCCACTCTCCCCTACAATATCAATCAAAATAATCGTGATTATAATTTTTGCCATAATCGAGCAGCCCTATTCTGAAGCTGTGGAAATCGGACTTGGCCCCTCAGTTTGACACTTGGCTGAGGGAACTGGTGGGCATTTTACATGTTGAGAGGCTGAGATATGAGCTGTCCAGCAACATTCATAGATTCCTCGCCGTATGGGGCCTAGTGCTGCAGCACATCGGGCCTGAAATGTCTGCCCCCCTTGGCCCCTTGCCCTGTCGTGTGCCCCTTCTGGGTCCTGCAGTAGTGGACGTGTGAGGTTTGCCCCAGTTGTCTTTGGTTTTGCTTTTTTTTTTTTTTTGTATTTCTTGTCTGTTTATGTGAGGGAGGCGGAGGGGGTGGCGGTTGTGTATGTATTGTATGTGTCTACTTATTCTGTTTTTTGTCCGTATGTGGAAAAAGTGTAAAATTATTAAAATAAAAGTAAAAAAAAAAGCAGAAGAAGTATGAGTTATAGTAATATTGTGAGGCCTTTCAGCAGGCACAGCTACGACAGCACTACCCAAAACTAAACTTGGACTCATCATTACAAACTTGCACTGTTCACTATCACTGTTCTCTCCCTTATCTATAATGCATGCAGGTATGAGTGAGACATACGCCACATATTGTGTGGTGAAAGTGACACTCTCTGGAACACTCTGGTCCCAGTCCCAGCTCAGTGTGTAGTTGGTGTTCAGAGTCCTCATGGTAGGGTTCTGTGGTGTGGGCAGCTCTGCTCCCACTGAAACACATAAGGGGGAAAATCCACATGAAAATATTATTATCAGAATTAATACTATTGATATTAGGCTGCAAAAAAGAATATGTTATCTATTAATCTCCTGACTATAATCCTACTACTTATGCTGGCCTCACACCAAACGACTTTTCACACGATTTGACAGTCACAGACATATTTCTAATGTCGGAATTCAATGACGAGAGTCGTTCTAGAGTTAGGGCGGGCTCCATCATCTCAGTGGTTTGGTGTAAGGTGCTCATCCGAGCCCATTTCAGCCAGACTTCTTCTCGTCTTGACGTTCCGACAAAATCAAACAGGTTTGATAATATCGTGAGTCTTTAGGGTTGGTTCATGCAAATAGTTAAGTTAAATGACGTGAACACTGTCAACAACCAATGGGTGCGCTCTCTCCAGAACCAAACATGACGCAGGAGGAGTGGCATTAGTCGCGACCTGTGTCCGCCTGTGAGTCACATTTTTCAGACACTTTTACCTAGCAGCCTCGGCTGAAGAACCAGGCTGACAACTGCACAACCTTAACACTTAAGGATCTGCTCGGATCTAGGTTACTGTATTGAATTAACTTTTTTTAATTCGATAATCACAATCGTGTTTGCAGTTTATAACGTGATCAGGCATTTCATTACATGATATCGCAAATAAGGGTCTATTAAGGCTCTTATTACGTATTATTAACTAATGCTTATTACAAGGACCTTAATATAAAGAATTATCCATTAGGGTATCATATGCTACTGCACTGCAGTATTCTCCACAATATCGCTTAATCCCCCCACACCAACCACCACATTAACTAACACATTTCCCATAATAAACACTGCATTGTTTTGTACATGTGATAATACGTGACTCATGGCTAAATGTTTATTCAATGACATTAACTGACATGGACTAGATTTCGGACATGTTTTTGTTTTAATCATTGTAACCGTTAGAGCAGGGGTTTTCAAAGTGTGAGAGAGTGAGCCCCCCCTCAGAGAACAAATTTCAGCGGAGCCACCCCCCCCCAAAAAAAAAACAATAATTCTAAATCCCTGTGTGTTTTGAAAGATCTTTTAATTATTTTACAAATTTAAACATGTTTTTCTAACATTCTAAAAAATGTTGTGCGTTTTTAAACACATTTTATAATACACTTTAGCATCTTAATCCAGTGTTTTAATCCTGCTTCCTCTAAGCACGGATAGTAATGACTAGTGTGCATCGGAGTGAGAAAGATAGGCAGACAGACTTGCCCAAATTATTGACTAGTTAAATGTCATTCACACACCCAGTGTTTTTTCATTAGTGCCTCCAATGGAGGAAAATAGTAGCCAGCGGAAAATCTCCCGGGGGTATGCCCCCCCGGGAGATTTTTTTCACCTTTTAAAGTGAAATGCATGAATCTGGTAGCCTGGAAATCCAGACCCTGATATCTTGAACGATAGAGGGTCTGGCCACGATTAATAGTAATTTCCAACTCAAGGGGCGGCTCCTACTCGTGCATTTCAAATGCCACTGCACGCAGTTGGATAGCACTCCAACCAATCACAAGAGCGATGCACAAGGTGACGTAAGCCCCTTTCGTTTAGCGAACAGCTGTTAAACTGTTAAATTAAACGTTTGCCGTCGTCGGTCGGCAAAACAGAACATTCCACTTACTTGCTAATGAAAGATTTGAGTGCCGTCTTCCAAATCGTTAAGGGTGGAGGCCAAAGCAGTCTCAAACTCACACAACATATCCGCAGCCATCTTTGATGTTTACTATCACGGCTTCGACGTCGCATGCACGTCACTGTCGTCATCCGGTTACGTCCTCCCCAGAGTACCATATAAAGGGCTCTGGCGCGCCCAATTAGATAGAACCAATTGAAACCACCAGCCAGATTTCTGTTTTTCTTGATAAAGCTTCAACGGAGCGTGTCCAGACCAACACGCGCAGCAAATTTAATTTGCCAGCGCCTAGTGGCAGGTCTGGGAATGCCAGGCTATGAATCTGGTGAACTTTGAGAGGAAAATGAAGAGGCTAAATATGAGGAATTTTGTGTGAACAAATAGTTTGGAGACACTGGATCTGATGAATTAGAAGCTATTGAAGAAGGACACATGGATTTTCCATAAAAATATTAATATAATAAAAAAAAATGTATGCCGGGTCCTCTGGGTTGGGCTTGGTGCTCTTTTTCTTTAACGAGACCTATTTCACTGTAATATAATGAGTGCATTTAAATGCAGTGAGAGGAACGAAGCAGAAGAAATCTTGTCCAGCTATGCCGTGACCTTAATATAAAAAACACAAACTTTTTTTTTTAGTTTTTTTTTTTTTTTACATATTCATCCGCGCCCCCCTGCCATAACCCCGCGCCCCACAGTTTGAAAACCGCTGTGTTAGGGCATTATTTGTATATGCAGCTTTTGAGTCAAAGACAATTTCCCTGGACAATTAGGTATATCGTATTGTATTTAATTAATTAAAATGTAATTAAAAATAAATAAATAATAATAATATTGTTGCTATGTCCAAGCCTTGACACATAAACAATAGATTACATCTTGGTAACAATAAAACAAGTCCATCAATTGTTTGATTGAGTCAAGAAAACCTAATGAAATTGTTATATCAAATTTTTTACATTTGAATGAATATCTATCTCAGTCATAGTCATTGAATAAACATTCAGCCCTGAGTCATTTATTTTGCCTTGTACAAAACTAACATTTGTTTAGTAGAATAATGAAAATTAGCCTGCCACTCTGGCCAACATTACATTTTAGTCAATAAACGTATTTGTGTGTATCATAAAAGCTGGAACGCTCTCAGGTCGGAATTAGAACATTAAGGGTGTATTCACACTGGGAAAGTCCGCTAGTTCACTTGCTTTGGTCCAGACCAAATAGAGTTTAGATTTTTTTTGTTTGGTGTGGTCCACTTTCATATTGCCCCTTTTGCAAGTGAACCAGCATTACGAAGCAAAACCACATGTGATCTGAGGTCATTCATTCATTGGACAGACATTCTGGGGTGGAGAGAAGCAGGAAGCACAAAGTAAAAACTGCGAAATATATAATTAATATAATATGGGGTTAAAAAATAATAAAAAAGCCTACATCTAGCCTATAAATAAAGAAGAAAAACATCAAATTATTGTTGTTTCATATGGTTATAATATGTAGCCCTGACAATGCCACGTTATGTGGCTTGTAGCCTACGATGTGAAACATAATCGCTACTGTTTTTTGGCTGCTGGACGTGGGGCTCGCGAGAAGAATATGCTCATGCCGACACTCAGCTGATTGAATATTTATCTACACATCCTACAAACTTGCATCAAATCAAACTCAAAGCAGCTCAGGGAGGTCTAGAGACAGCCACCGTCGGATCATCTCAAAATTGTATATGGTTAATGAGAACCAAGGCCTGAGTAAGCCCACACAATAATATTAAGAAAAAGTAAGAGCGCCAACTGCTGGGTAAAGTAAATATTGCATGCTAGTTATTTACCTTCAAGTCCTACACACTTGATCAAATCAACCTCAAAGCAGCTCAGGGAGGTCTAGAGCTGTATGCCAAAATCATCAGTATTAAAACAACAAAAGACCTGAAATATTTCAGTTGGTGTGCAATGAATCTAAAATATATGAAAGTTCAATTATTATCATTACATTATGGAAAATAATCAACTTTATCACAATATGCTAATTATATGAGAAGGACCTGTATATGTAAAGAGGTCAAGTGAGATAAAAGGTTTTCAAAAAAAAAAGTTGAAAAAAATATTACTGTATAATGTTTTTAGGGCAGTTTATAGGGAGAGGACGTTTTTGTCCATAGGGAGCTGAGTGCGAGTATTTATTTGCATCTGTGACTGCACAAATACTAAACATGTATCAAAAGCAGTTTTATTGCAAATCATTAACATATCCTAGAGTCTGATTATCCCACTCAAAAAAATCCACTTTGCATCTATTATATGAGAAATGTTTCAATTATTGTTTTTTTTTAAATAAAAATGGCTCACGTCATCACATAAGCTTGCATGTAAAGGGTTAAAAGCAATTACAAATGAATGAATATTTGATATGTATGTAAAGAGGTCAAGTGGGATAAAAGGTTTGTAAAAAAAAAAAGTAGAAAAAAATATTACTGTATACTGTTTTTATGGCAGTGTATAGGAGAGGACGTTTTTGTCCTCTATGTTCCTTATTATCCAAATGAGTTTCTTGCAAAAAACACAGATCTGTCTTGTTTCTCTTTAAGTAAGTAAGTATTTGTTTCCTCTTCACTGGGCTCTGCATGCCATTTATGTTCCAAGATATGAAGCGACAGGTATTCATAGACACTGCGGTATTAAGTCAATTCACTATCTCCTCCACAGGCATAGTGGAGTAAAGACAACCTGAACTGGCATAGAGTGTCTCCCGCATTGAGTTTGGGTTCGATTGCACTGCACCAAAACAAAATCTCAATTAAGAAAATCTTAACAAACACAAAAAAAAGACTAAAAGATAAGAAAAACAGCCTTCTTCCCATCTTGTCTTATCCTGGTAGCGAAGGAATTGCATTATTATGGCTCGGGGCGGTTGACCTGGCTTTGGTCTTGCTGCAAGAGTGCGATGGGCGCGCTGGAGCTCAATCCCATTGGGAAAGTTGTCGGGCCCCAGAGTGTTAAGCAGAAGATTCCCCACAAATGTGTTGGGGCTGTTTCCTTCCAATCCCTCTGGTAACCCCGTCAGACTGATATTGCATCGCCGAGAGCGATTTTCCATGTCGTCCACTTTTAATTTGAGATCGCTCACCGTCTGCTCGGCCTGAGAAAGGCGCCTTGACAAGTTATCCACGTCGTTATCAATTTTGTTCAGGCCGCCTTCTAAGTCGTCTTGTTTCTTTTTGATGAGTGCTGTTTTCTGTTGCAAAGTTTTTAGAGTGGAATTTAGATCTTCAATCTTGCTGGTTATCATTTTGTTTCCTTCGTTGATAGCTGCCATCAGTTCGGCGGAGCTGTATTCCCGTTCAGCCCTTTCTTGTTGGTTAGCCATGTCCGGTAATGCAGGTTTTTGGCTAGCAGCTACAGGCGTGGAAACACAAGGCCGTTTCTTTGGCGATTTCTTCTTAGGTGACATGTATGGAGGATAAGGTTCCGTTCCCGTTGCTCTTAAAATGCAGTGTATGCTATTATTTCAAACTTTCAGTACGTACAAATCAGTTATTTAATCTTTCGTTACGGAGCAGTCCTTTCTGCGTCTGCTCTCTAGCTTGCCATCACGTGACCCTGAATCCTCCTTTTTGATGCTTTTCCAGGCTTTCACTGCAGCCTTATTCAGTTGCTGTTTGTTTACTTTCTTCAGTCTCCTCTTTAGCAGGTAAAATGCTTGCTCTATAGGGTTTAAGTCTGGAGATTGACTTGACCAGTCTAAAACCTTCCATTTCTAGACCCTGATTAACTCCTTAGTTGTTTTTGCAGTGTGTTTTGGGTCATTATCTTGCTGCATTATGAAGGATCTTCCAATCAGTTTGGTTGCATATTTCTTTAAATTGGCAGACAAAATGTTTGTGTAAACTTCTGAGTTTATTTAGCTGTTGCCATCATGTGTTACATCATCAATGAAGATTAATGAGCCCATCCGAGAAGAAGCCATGCAAGCCCAAGCCATGACATTGCCTCCACCGTGTTTGACAGATGAGCTTGTATGCTTGGGGTCATGAGCAGATCCTTTCTTTCTCCAAACTTTAGCCTTTCCATCACTTTGGTAAAGGTACATCTTGACAACAACACAGTAACACATGATGGCAGCAGCAAAATGAACTTAGAAGTCTACAGAAACATTCTGTCTGCCAATTTAAAGAAAGATGCAACCAAACTGATTGGAAGATCCTTCATCATGCAGCAAGGTAATGACCCTAAACAACTGCAAAAACAACAAAGGAGTTCATCAGGGGCAAGAAATGGAAAGTTTTAGACTGGCCAAGTCAATCTCCCGACTTAAACCCTATAGAGCAGTGGTTTTCAAACTGTGGGGCGCGCCCCCCCGCGGGGTTATGGCGGGGAGGGGGGGGCGCGGATGAATATGTGAAAAAAATATATATATATTTGATTTTGTGTTTTTTATATTAAGATCATGGCATAGCTGTACAAGAGTTATTCTGCTTCGTTCCTCTCACTGCATTTAAATGCATTCATTATATTACAGAGAAATAGGTCTCGTTTAAGAAAAAGAGCCCAACCCAGAGGAACTTTTTTTATTTTAAATTAATATTTGTATGGAAAATCCATGTGTCTTTCTTCAATAGCTTCTAATTCATCAGACCCAGTGTCTCCAAATCATTTGTTCACACAATTCCTCATATTTAGCCTCTTAATTTTCCTCTCAAAGTGCACCAGATTCATGCATTTCACTTTAAAAAGGTGAAAAAAAATCTCCCGGGGGGCCATCCCCCAGACCCCCCTAGGAGGGTCTGGTTCTTTACTGGCTACTATTTTCCTCTATCAGGACATTGGAGGCTCTAGCGAAAAAACACTGGGTGTGTGAAAGTCAATAATTTGGGCAGGTCTGTCTGCCTATCTTTCTCACTCCGCTGCACACGTCACTACTATCCATGCTTAAAGGAAGCAGGATTAAAACACTGGATTAAGATGCTAAAATGTATAAAAAAATGTGTTTAAAAACGCACAAATTTTTTTAGAATGTTTCAAAAATATGTTTACATTTGTAAAATAATTAAACGATCTTTCAAAACACACAGGGATTTAGATTTTTGTTCTCTGAGGGGGGGGCTCACTCTCTCACACTTTGAAAACCCCTGCTATAGAGCATGCATTTTACCTGCTAAAGAGGAGACCGAAGGGTGTAACCCCCCAAAACAAACAGCGACTGAATGAGGCTGCGGTAAAGGCCTGGAAAAGCATCAAAAAAGAAGAATGCAAAAGTTTTGTTATGTCAATGGCTTGATGCAGGCTTGATGCAGTTGTTGCAAGCGAAGGATTTGCAACAAAATATTAAGTCTTATTCACTTTAATTTACTTTAAGTCTATCTGTTCCAATACTTTTGCTCACCTAAAAATGTGGTGTTCCTTTACACAAAATGCTATCTTCTCAGTTGTGTATCAGATCCAGATGTAAATACCTGGAAATGAAAGCTTAAATGTTGATCTATTGTCTCATATTCATATTTTGGTGTAAAACACAAATGTTTCCAGTCTACAGCAAAAATAAAGGAATTGGCCTCACTGTTCCGATACTTATGGAGGGGACTGTATACATATATATCTGTGATTCTTGAGAACCGGGACAAAAGGCCGTCTTCCGTAACTGCTGTTATCTTTAAAAATAAAAATATTAAAAATTGTAGATGTTATTAGGGAGGGATTAAGAATAGAATGTCTGGAGCACAATTATCTCCTTAAATGTAATTTTATCATTATTATGTCAAATATATGACACTTGTTATCTTCTCACGACGTCCAAAACAGTGTGTCCACAGAGAGGGTTTCACTGTATGTGTCATACATCTCGGGAATTTTGGGAATATTCAAAATTAGAAATTATAGGAATTAACTAAATGGCGGTAATTTATATGATTTTTTTTCATATCCAAACATAAATCTAAACATTTAAACACTGTTTGTTCACAGGCAGACATCCATGCAAAATAATACAATTAAAAAACATTACATTTGAACAGATTTATTTGTAAGAAGAATTTATTGTTAATTTATGAACAATCGATAATTTCACTGAACAACAAAAAGATGAATGTTGAGTAAAATATTACTCATCTGTCTGACCCCACCCATTCAATAAATAAAGTAAAATGACCCCCCCCCCCCCCCCCCCCCATGTGATGGAGGAATGCACAGTGCATGTAGGGGGTGTGGCCTCAGTACCCCTGCAGTATGATGTGTGCAATTTGCCAAGTGTACTTGCATAAAATCTGGTTGTTTTAGTCCAGATTATGCTAAAATATATTTTCAACTTTTAATATATAGTTAAAATCACAGATTAAGCCTCTGTAAACCTGGTCTAGTAAAAATCAATATATGATATCAAGTTTGGTGTCTCAGCAAACTTTAAAAAAAATCTGATTTGAAATTAAATGTTCATAAACATATTAAAACTTAGTTGAAAAAACTGCTTTTTACTGTCTACAACAGGGCTATTCAATTAGTTTTGAATGGGGGCCGGTTGGTGGAAATGATCCAAAATGGAGGGGCCAGAAAAAAATGCCTAAAATTGATGAGCATCACATCAATAGCTACATATACTGTAAAACACTACAACGACATAGGAGTGCATATATGGTCTTTATTTTATCAAATAGAGTTCACCAGCTTATCAAAAAAATCCCTATTTGATTAACATAGGCTGCCTGTTGTTTAAGTATTTAACAATCTTATCAGTTCAGGAAAACACAATAGGTTAACTCTTCAAACCTTGAACGCTTATCAAAATACATAGAAATAAATGTACTCTAAGTGCAACAGCTCATCAAAATACAGGTAGGCCTAGGTTTACTAAGAGTGCAACAGCTTATCAAAAAACATAGAAATAAAGAGCGCCGCGGCTAAACTTTTGGCTGTATTTTGCTCAAAGATGCCAATGCACAGTACAGAAATACAACAACTGCTTATTTGAATACAAAAAAACTACAGACACCGACTTTACAGTTGTGCAATTTTGTTTGCTATGTGAAGGTACAAATTGTGTGCAAACATGCAGACAGTACAAAGCAAAGTTCTACTGGTGCAATACTATGCAGACACACTAAATACAAATAATGGACCATACACTTACACTGCGGTCGCGTGCGCATATCTGCATACACAGAGCAGCTGATAGAGAAACGCTTGGAGACACATGTGCACATTTATTTACTGCAGATCGCGGCCATTAACCATGACTCCTGTGTTCCCTGCTCTCCTGATACATGCAAAGTCATGTTGAAAAAGTATTCCATTGTTTTCTGAAGGAGTAGTAGCCCTGTTAGTGGACGTCTATCCATTAAAACTATGACGTAGGTCCTTAGCAACGGTCATTATACCCTTGGCAGCTGTCTGTCTTGCTGGAAATAACAGACCTGTAGAATGCCGTGATTTACATAGGATTTTCAAAGTGCCATGTAATAAGTTCTGTCAACAAATTCCACTGTATGCAGTCTGTGCTTCCAATCGCATGGTTCAAACCATTATGCATTAGGGATGTGAATGTGTCGACCGAATGACCGGTTTTCCACTTGCGCTCAAGTTGACTTTAAAAATAGAATAGAAATCCGAAAATCAGTGGGTTATGCCATTTTTTTAATGGGAGATTTCACCGTGTATGCGAGTTCACGTCTGGTCGTGAGCGCGCTGCAGGAGTGTCACTTCTCCATGAAGTGTCAGCTTCACATAAGAGTCCGGTGTGGGACCATTTTTTCAAACTATTGATAAAAAACAATGCAGTGCAAAATATGCAGCATAAGTTAAACGCTCGTCTAAGACTATGACGTTAAATCACCTTAGAATCACACAATGCCTTCGTCCGATCACAGCAGCGTTTCACCGTGTGATCTCGCCAGCGAGTGAGCCGCCGCGCAGATGAACTGTGGTTTGTGGCTAAAATAATAACCGGGGATATTCTCCCCGTTAGCGATTTCAATGGGAAAGACTTCCGCGATCTGATTGAACTGTACAGTGAGCGGAGTCCCTCCGTTCGTTTCTGTCTACAACCGACACAATCACCGGAGACGCATTCACAGCGTTTAAATAACGCCTCTCATTTGTATTACCATTGGGGCTTGGATGCAAATACTGTAACATTACGGCGGCAGATAAAGGAAAAGCGCAGTTATCATTTTCTGCACCTCAACCTCTGCCGTGGGAAGAAAGAAAGGGGGGACAGTAATACGCTGAACAGCGTCTACATTGCCGGAATTCTATAAGAAGAAGAAGAAAGGGGGCAAAGCAAGTCGATTAATTTGTCGACTCGCAGGCGGACGGTAGGCAGCTCTGCCAACGGAGCGAGAGTGCACCCGCTTGTTGCTCCGCCTGTCAAAACGCCCACGCATCGGTTGTCCACTGGCCTTTCATTAAAAAATATATTTTATATTAGGTTTATTATATTGAGTCTTAAATAAACACTGTTTTCATTACGACTCTCAACGCGCATTTCAATGAACCATGATGTAGTCTACAAAAAGATACTGAACTGTGATTGGCCAGTCACTGGCCCGGGCGGGACAGTGACTGGCCAATCAACTTGCCCTGCATATGATTTTACTGGCCCCGGGCCATCGGGCTATACGTTATGTCGAACCCTGACAACTAATTCTTTATGTACTTTGGGACCAAAGGTAATGATCCTGCAAACGGTTTATGGCATCATGTATAAAATAAACCGATAAATGAATGCGAAGAGAGACGATGTTTTGAATCATGGACCTATAAAGAAATGGACAGCGGACTGAAAACCGTTGGAACGTGAAGCCATTCATTCCTATGAAAGCTGCTCATTGGCGCAGGGCGACAATTCAGGAAGTGACTTTCTGCTTCATGGGTGCCGACACACCCCTAAAGCATGACACGCAGGGTACGTTTCACTGACGTTACTCATTCTCCAGCAGTGTAACGTTATAATATGTCCGTGCACTAAGCTAAGCGGGACGAGCACAGTTGCATTGTTTATCGACCATGGAAGTATAAGTTACTAATCCCCGATGATTCTCTATCTGTAATATTTAAATTACACCCCGTCGTTGTAAAGTAATATAGTGATAAACGAAGATTCCTCCCGCCATCGGAGGCCGGGCCGGCCGAAGCAACGGTTGTTTCACTACGGCTCCTTTTAGCGGCTACTCGCCTAACGGCTAAAACTGAAAATAAAACGGCTATAAAACGCTTTCGGTGACGTTTTGAAAAGCGAAAACTTCCATCCTATTAGTACATGGTCTAAAGAAAAGTATGAGCCTTTGATTGATATCCAGAAAAAATTAGCGGAGATACATTCTTTGGGAATGAATGGGGTCGGCACCCTATGATCTCCATTTTGTTTTACGGACCCGTCGCAGACAGTCTAATGCGTGTAATACCAGGCGTGGCCACCTGTCCATGCTGGCTGCTTGGAAAAGGCACAGGTTGCGTTCCGAATCGCATACTTTCTACTATATAGTATGTAGAAAAAAGATTTAGGATGTCCCGATTCTTGTGGCCAGATTTAGGATGGTTAGAAGTACCCGGATGTCCCACTTCATGCGGCCAAGATTGTTAGTGTTGAAAAGTGCATCCTATTTGGGCGATTCTGACCCACAATCCAGTGCGCACGTGAAGTGACGTCACATCAACGAAGCCTCCATATGAAAACCAACGGGGATGCGACGGATATAAAAGCAAGAGGCAAGATCAAGGCGCAATGTTATGATGAAATAAGAGAGTTAAGTATGTCCCAATAGTATGCCTACTGCATCCTAACTAGATTATTTTTATCGTCGGATGTAGTATGTAGAATAGAAATTATAAAGAGTATGCGATTCGGAACGCAACCACAGTCCTGGGGTAGGGATGGGGCCGATCCGATCCAGTATCGGGTCCGATATGGCCGAAATCTGCGTATCGGATATCGGACTGACAGCTCCGATATTAAAAAAAATAATAATAATTATTTCATTTTTAATTTTTTATTTTTTTTACTATGAAAGAGCGAACGAGCCGTGCGAGCATGCGCCGACGTTCGGTGGAGGGAGAGAGGACACCACTTTCTAATTTGACATATCAGTTTGTTACCCAGTGAGCTAACCAAAGCTAACCCAAGTCAAGGAAGTGGAGAGGCTTCTGCACTGTGACAAATTCTACTATGTAAAATACAGCCAGAGAGAGGAATACTGTTTAGACAAACACACCACCACATATTCTAGTGGGGCAAAAGTGATCATTGAGAAGGATTTTTTTTGTATGACTATAATTCTGCCTATATGCATTTGCGTATATTTCTTGCTCTTTTAAATTAGAATTGCTTAAGCCTTCCTAGCTTTACACATAACATCACCACCATCAAATTTTTTTATAACAATTATGATATCGTATCGGACAGTATCGGCCGATATCCAAAACCCAGATATCGGAATCGGATCGGGACTAAAAATAGTGGATCGGTGCATCCCTATCCTGGGGGCCTGTTTTGAATAGGTTTATTTCTGGGTTTTTAGACAAGGGGTCCTAAATAGACACGCCTACGAAACATCTGCAAATGCCACCAGCTACCCTGATCACCAGTTGATCTGACACACCGGTGAGTGAGTATATATATATATATATATATATATATATATATATATATATATATATATATATATATTAGAGGTGGGCATAGATTAATTTTTTTAATCTAGATTAATCTCATTGAATTTTGGAATTAATCTAGATTAATCTAGATGAAAATGGCTCATTTGAATTCATTCATAATATGTGTGTGCTCCCTAAATAATGACTCAAAGTAAGTCTTTGAGAACGTGTTTCTCAAGCCAGGTGGCGCATCAGACCAGGGGCTCATCTCCTGTTTCCAACATGCATCACAAACTGCTTGAGGAAGCTGTTCTACTATAATAATTGGTGATGAAAATAAATAATGTTCAACAAATTCCGTTTTTTCCGTTTTAATCTCATGACTTCCGTTTTTTACAATTAACACTCATTTCGTCATCAGAACGAGTGTCTAATTATTGCGAACAAATAATATTCTAACAATTTAATCAGATATAAGGCTAAAAATCACAACATTGCACGGCAACAGCTGAATAATGTAACACATTACACAAATTACACTACATGAAAACAACGGGCTGTAGACGCTAGAGTTATAATTGCGTGTAGGAAACATTGTTGAGACTGGAATTTCGTACCACAGCGGCCGTTCCATAATACAACACTCCCTTTAGCAACTGAATATAAGACCTCCCTGTGCTGTGTATCTGCGGGAGCGAGTGGCATTAATAACTTAAAAACAGTAAACGTTTAACATGATTACGTTCTTTTAGATGCTTTAATCATATGCCGAATTTATAAACAGACCATATTATTAACGATAAATTAAGTTATGTACATGTCAGAGTTACGTACATGGATACATTCATAAGTAAACATTGAATAGACAGATTTGTGAAGGGGGTTTGGCGCTGCGTGTTACATTAGCGATCCTGCAGCCAGGCTCTACTTTTCACGGCAGTAGTTTGGTCTTTAGATGTCACCAAACCAAAATTCCTCCCTAGTTCTGCTTTAATTTCAACCGTGTTGTTTCCCTTTGCCTTGGAAATTGAATTTCACCAAAATAATGGCGAATTCCGTGACATTCCGTGTTAAACAGTAGATTCCGTTTTTATTGCCCAATTCCGTGATTCCGTCCGTGTTTTCGTTATTGCGGAAATCATAGGGCCCTACATCCGCGCTAATATTCGCAACCCAACTTTGAGAATAGTGTTGTAAGAGTGGCGTAGCCCTTTTTGGGAATAGGGCATCTCACGCAAGGTGAGATGCGTGTGCGCAGGTGGTGTGTGTCGTGGGCAAGTGATGGAGAGAGAGAGCGGCGGGTGTGTGAGAGAAGCTTCGCTCCTGCAATAAAGGCTCCTCAAGTGTCAACAACGGCCCCCGGCTATTATTACCCGACCAGAGAACGCACGGAAGGGGGTTCACCCCGACTGTCCCGCCCGGGCCAGTGACTGGCCAATCACAGTTCAGTATCTTTTTGTAGACTACATCATGGTTCATTGAAATGCGCGTTGAGAGTCGTAATGAAAGCAGTGTTTATTTAAGACTCAATATAATAAACCTAATATAAAATATATTTTTTAATGAAAGGCCAGTGGACAACCGATGCGTGGGCGTTTTGACAGGCGGAGCAACAAGCGGGTGCACTCTCGCTCCGTTGGCAGAGCTGCCTACCGTCCGCCTGCGAGTCGACAAATTAATCGACTTGCTTTCCTCCTTTCTTTCTTCCCACAGCAGAGGTTGAGGTGCAGAAAATGATAACTGCGCTTTTCCTTTATCTGCCGCCGTAATGTTACAGTATTTGCATCTAAGCCCCAATGGTAATACAAATGAGAGGCGTTATTTAAACGCTGTGAATGCGTCTCCGGTGATTGTGTCGGTTGTAGACAGAAACGAACGGAGGGACTCCGCTCACTGTACAGTTCCTATAGTCGCGCAGTTTGGCACTGTGTTTTCAGGCTCGAGACATACAATCAGATCGCGGAAGTCTTTCCCATTGAAATCGCTAACAGGGAGAATATCCCCGGTTATTATTTTAGCCACAAACCACAGTTCATCTGCGCGGCGGCTCACTCGCTGGCGAGATCATACGGTGAAACGCGCTGTGATCGGACGAAGGCATTGTGTGTTTCTAAGGTGATTTAACGTCATAGTCCAGTGTTTCCCACTAATGTATCATTCCGTGGCGGGCCGCCACACTTTCATTTTGCCCCGCCACACTTTAATTTTTTTACATTTTTTTACATGTATATTTTACTATTTAAAAAATATACATGTATACATTTCATTTGCAATGCGCGAGTTTCACTTGGAAACAATAGCATTTCCGCATAAAAATCTTTAACGTGTGATTCGCGATGTGATCTCAAGAAACAATATTTCCTTCAATCATGGACGTATTATCAAAGCGCCGCTTGAGGGATCGAGGCTTCAATCTCCCCGAGTCAATCAGCCCCTCCCCCTGCGGTGTCAACACGCGCTGTGACTGTATTGCCTTTGAACACTCTAATTTTTTCAAAGTAAACGCTTCGGACCCCGCGGGACACGCGGGTTAAGAGCATCGAGGGGGCGCCGAGAGGCAGGGGCTGGGCTTTTTAACTGCAGCAACTTTAAGATACGCTATTGGAGCTGGAATTACCGCGGCTGCTGGCACCAGACTTGCCCTCCAATGGATCCTCGTTAAAGGATTTAAAGTGTACTCATTCCAATTACAGGGCCTCGAAAGAGTCCTGTATTGTTATTTTTCGTCACTACCTCCCCGAGTCGGGAGTGGGTAATTTGCGCGCCTGCTGCCTTTCCAGCAGAGCACCCTCTGCTGGAAAGAATATTGTGAGCTATCCTTCGTGATTGTAGTCACAGTTATTTGAGTACTAGTAATTCAACAATCTAATAAAACAAAAGGGCGCTTGTGTTCACTCTTTTGAACCACAGGTAACCACCACCTTTGCTTCATTTTTTTGATGGCTCAAATGTGTATCATAGAAAATTATTTATTCATTAACCATTGATAAGTGTGTTAAACTCCATCTTAATCACCATTTATATAGGAATAGTGTTCCTCAAAGTACACCAGATTGATGCATTTAACATTTAAAAAAGGTACAACATTTTCTTCCGGGGGAGCATACCCCCGGACTCCCCTAGGGGGGTCGGGGTCCCCACCCCCCCCCCCCCCCCACACTTTCAAAAAATTCTGTGGGAAACACTGTAGTCTTAGACGAGCGTTTAACTTATGCTGCATATTTTGCACTGCATTGTTTTTTATCAATAGTTTGGAAAAATGGTCCCACACCGGACTCTTATGTGAAGCTGACACTTCATGGAGAAGTGACACTCCTGCAGCGCGCTCACGACCAGACGTGAACTCACATACACGGTGAAATCTCCCATTAAAAAAACGGCATAACCCACTGATTTTCGGATTTCTATTCTATTCTTAAAGTCAACTTGAGCGCAAGTGGAAAACCGGTCACTCGGTCGACACATTCACATCCCTAATGCATATAGAGAAAGTAATAAAAACAGCCTACCACACCACAAAGAATGATCAGACCTTCATCTCTTATTTTTTTTTTATGTTTGAACATGACTTCTGCAGGTGAACTATTCATTAAACTGCCCAAATTCAAGAATAAAAACAACCATCAAACTACTGGACTTTAAAACACTGGCCGACTCTTTCAACATACTTTCAGTTGTAGGCTTCTAATTCAATATGTTTGCCTGGTTTTATATTATGTGTATGAGCAATATCAACATTTCATATAATTAACTAAAAGAAAAATAACCAAATCTAAAGGGAATATCTATACTGTTACAGTATAGATATTCCCTTTAGATCTGGTTATCTTTCTTTATTTTTCTAATACAGGTATTATAATTATTGACACTAAATTATGAAGAAAAAAAAAGTGTGTGCAGGGCCAGTGAAAATATACAAGGGGCCAGTAAAACTCGGATGGAAAAAAAAGTTATGTTGAACCCTGTCACAAATAGATCGAAACCTGCTAAGGAATTGTCCCACTTCCTGTTTACACCGTTCACAAAGTCAAATTACAATCGATTACAATGCAGCTTTTACATTAAAAGTCAATTAAAAACAATCATGCCAATACAATTACTTCTGAGCACCTTGGGTTTAAAACAACACATTACTTCAATGTAGGTATTTTGCATTTCAACTGCGCAAAAATACCTCTAGCTAGCTCCAACAACAGTACATGGACAAAAACAAACACTTGCGTTAAGGTTACAAGCCCGTCTGAAATACAAAAGGATGAATGTTAGCATACTATTACTAGCCAGTAAACGACCTTACCCGCGTTGAATTGGAGGCACCAAAAGAACACAGAAAGAGCACCAAACATAGTTGATATTTGCCGTTTTCCATGTGTCTCTGAACAGGCTCAGCTAGGCTCGCTAGTTTCGCTTTCACCCATGGACCTTGTAAACTGGGTTTCAACCATAGGTTTCAACCGCTGTAGGCTCGTGATCCTTGTCCGTAAAGGGTGGGTCGGTCGGGGTAGGTTGATGTTTTGGTATCGGTGTTCTTCTTTAGGGTTTATTGGCGGTTGGCAAACCAGCTTGTAGGCGCATTACCGCCACCAACTGGACTGGAGTGTGAAGAGAAAAAAGCAGAATTAAAAACAAATATGAAATGATAAAATAAAACTAGATTCGTTTTGCTAAATCCATTTCTCATAAACTAAATAATGTTATCATATCATATCAAAAAGGGAACAGCAATCTCCTTTTTTTCAGTTAACAAGGTATAGTTTGTTGTTTCAAGGCCCTCTGAAGCTTCATCCTTATCGATCTCTGTTGGCAGGCTTAGCACTTTGTGGCCTGTGTTTTCTCTGAACAGACTGTTGACTTTTTTCCACAGTGACAACTTGGTAATTAAAAATAAATGAATATAGGCTATTCTATTGATTAAGTGCTTCCTCCTTCCCCATTCTCTTAACTAAACAACATAAAAACAGTAAAAAGACGAAGGGTATGATGAGTTGTAGTGATAGTTTACTCTAGATTTTACAGAAGCATAAATGTGATGTCAATTTGTGGATTATACTGTGTCTTTTTAGACATTTGTTGGTAAAGTTTTAACTTCTAGTGTGTCATGGTTTGGCATTTTTTGGGAGAGAGGAAGAATTTGCTTGGTAGGAGCCGAGAGATGGACTGAAGATATGTTATTGCAGGTTGAGGAAGTATGTCAGGATTGATTATGGCCTTCCTAAATGTATGAATAATTTACTTATCTGGAAAAATGAATGCATCTTATTTAGAAGGAAAATTATAATTTTCCCTTTAGATTCCTCAATTGTTCATGAATAATTATTATGATTAGTGCAGTTTGCTTATTGTTTATTTCCTTTTGCAGTGTTTTATTTTGTCTCAAGTTAGAATTTTTAGGGTTACGACTATACATTTTCATCATAATAGGTTGCTATCATCACTGAATGCATTCCATTAGATATTGAAATCCTAGGGGCATGGTTCTGGGAACGTTATCACAGAAAAAAAAGTACAGTTTCCTGGCTGCAAAGACAATATACCCGGGCCAACTGCATTCAGCAAAACAAAGACATTGAAATGACCCAAAGGGAGGTCCTCTCGCTAGTCTCATACTATAAGAACTTAAGTATGAAGGCCTACATCTTCTATGACAAGCTAGAACGTTTCAAGCAAGAACTGAGACAACACCACCTGCTTCTGGGGGAAAGCAGATCTGGAGCACTCTGGTACGAAACGGAGAAGTCAAAGCCACCAGCCTGGCCCACAAAGAAAATGACGATGAAAAACATTCTAGTGTTGCTGCTCATGTCAGACTCATCAATCATCTTCTAAGAACGTACGATTCCTTTCTGTGAAAATAGTTTTTTTTTACACAGTGTTCCCCTTTAAAGTTTGCTCTATGCATGCAGTGATGAGTTTGCTTGAACAAAACTAAGTTAAAGCCTCCTTTGGCATTACATAATTAGTTAGCAATTAAATTCCTTGAAGACATTGCGGTGTGAATGCTTATTGGTGATTGGTTTCTGGGCAATTGGAGTGATATATTTTTTTACCATTTGCATCTAAGGAGGGTATGGAAGGACTTAGCTTTAGGCTGAATTCATTTCAACCCTGATTTTTCTCAAGCTTACTAAAAAAGCCTTACATTACATTACATTTTATTTAGCTGACGCTTTTATCCAAAGCGACTTCCATCAAGTGCATTCAACAATGAAGGTACAAACTCAGAACAACAGGAATCACGTAAGTACTAAAGCTTCAAATAAACCAAACTACAAAGTGTTACACATAAGTACTACATGGAGATGTAACAAGTGCAATGTTTTTTTTTGTCAAAGTGCAGTCTGAAGAGACGTGTCTTAAGGCTGCGGTGGAAGATGTGTCAGCTGATCTGATGTTAATGGGGAGTTTGTTCCACCATTTTGGAGCCAAGACAGCAAAGAGTCGTGATTTAGTCAAGTGACTAGGTGACCCTCTGAGTGAGGGAGCAGCCAGCAGATTGGCAGATGCAGAGCGTAGTGGAGGAGCTGGGGTTGTAAGGTTTGACCATGTCCTGGATGTAGGCTGGGCCTGATCTGTTCACAGCACAGTACCATAGTACCAGTATCTTGAAGCGGATGCAAGCAGCTACTGGTAGCCAGTGAAGGGAGCAGAGGAGTGGTGTAGTGTGAGAGAACTTTGGTAAATTGAAGACTGGTCGAGCTGTTGCATTCTGAATGAGCTGCAGTGGACGGATAGCACATGCAGACCAGCCAGAAGGGAGTTGCAGTAGTCTAGGCGTGAGATGACAAGTGCCTGGACTAGAACCTGCACCACCTTCTGGGTTAGAAGGGGACAGATCCTTCTGATGCTGTACAGTGTGTATCTATGATCGGGTTGTTGTAGCAATGTTAGCAGTGAGGGAGAGTTATCGAGTGTCACACCCAGGCTCTTAGCTGTCATGGTAGGGACTACCACAGAGTTGTCAATGGTGATAGTAAGGTCAAGGGTGGGAGTGCATTTACCTGGAAGGAAAAGCAGTTCTTAGATAATTTAATTAGGAGATTTCTTATTATAGCTTGCAGATTATTTTTGTTCTTGCCCTTTTTCACCCTCTCTGCATGTAATCGGCAAATAAACTTTTTTGGGATCCCACAACTGAAATCCAATCAGAAGAGAGAACGCTACAAACCAGCACCGCTCACTGCCGGTGCACGCGCAGAGTGACAGATGGGTGAATGCTTGGTAACACTTTACAATAAGGTACACAAAAAAAGAGTAGTTTACCTTTTAAAAAGGTAACCTTTTTAAAAGGTAAACTACCCTTTTTAAAAGGTAAACTAACCTTTTTTGAAAGGTAAACTTACCTTT
This sequence comes from Ammodytes marinus, assembly GCF_949987685.1. Classification (NCBI taxonomy): domain Eukaryota; kingdom Metazoa; phylum Chordata; class Actinopteri; order Uranoscopiformes; family Ammodytidae; genus Ammodytes; species Ammodytes marinus. The sequence continues at coordinate 998,664 of NC_137216.1, read as the reverse complement.
TTAAAAGGTAAACTACCCTTTTTAAAAGGTAAACTAACCTTTTTTGAAAGGTAAACTAACCTTTTTAAAAGGTAAACTAACCTCTTTTGAAAGGTAAACTTACCTTTTTAAAAGGTAAACTAACCTTTTTGAAAGGTAAACTAACCTTTTTTGAAAGGTAAACTTACCTTTTTAAAAGGTAAACTACCCTTTTTAAAAGGTAAACTAACCTTTTTTGAAAGGTAAACTAACCTTTTTAAAAGGTAAACTAACCTCTTTTGAAAGGTAAACTTACCTTTTTAAAAGGTAAACTAACCTTTTTGAAAGGTAAACTAACCTTTTTTGAAAGGTAAACTAACCTTTTTTAAAAGGTAAACTACCCTTTTTAAAAGGTAAACTAACCTTTTCTGAAAAGTAAACTAACCTTTCTAAAAGGTAAACTAACCTTTTTTGAAAGGTAAACTAACCTTTTTAAAAGGTAAACTACCCTTTTTAAAAGGGTAAGTACTCTTTTTTTGTGTACCTTATTGTAAAGTGTTACCGAATGTTTTTCCGCCTACAATGGCGGAGCAGGTAAAAGTCCTTCACAATGTCTGTTTTGATGGTTTTTAACATGTTTTATCACACTTACGGATCTGAGATGATGCTAGATAACTCGCTGCTTGAAGACCACAGTGCATTAATGTGAGGGAGGGGACTGCTAACTGCAGTCACTGACAGGAAGTTAGCTAAAAGAACCATTTCGCTCACAGCACTTTTAACTTAACTTAAATACCAAATTATTGCCTTCTGACTGTAAGAAGAGCATGTGCTAGATGTGGCCTTTATTTTTAACACGACGATGTCGCGCCTTTGCTGTTACACAATGGTTGATGATCTCTGTAAAACAGTCTTTGGTTGCTTCACACTTCCTGTCAGATGGGTGGAGTCTCACACCAAGAGTGTTGAATGCAACTGTCAACCACAGACAAGAGCTGCTTCTCCTTCTAACCGGTAAGTTTGCTTTTATAACCAAGTTTAAGCCACCAGTTTTATTGTGTTGTTTAGAGTTTATGCATTTATTTTTTCAGTCCTTGCTGGTGTTACTACTTTCTTTTCAGCCCCCTGTACTCAGCGTCCTTGGGTTTCTTGAAAGGCTCTATATAAAACAAAGTTTTAATTATTATTATTATAAATAATTTTGAAACTCTTATTACCCTCCTAATTTTTTAATTTTTTAAATATGCTTACATGAAAATCTGGTGATCAAATGAAGTCTTATGTAACACAGAATAAATGTATTTGAAATGATCCAACATGTTGTGGTTTGAAACAGTCAAAGTAAGCTTTCACATTAAGCCATGAGGAAGAAAAACTTCTTGTTTTCAAGGAGGAAGTTGACTTAACAACACATTTTCCAGAATAGATACCAAGAACAGCATGTTTTAAATTTGGCTTTCTGAGAATTGAATCCATTTCCACATTCAAATAGAGAATTGGCAACGTTTTACTTCCTCTGCAGTTGTGCACCGATGAATAATCACATTTCAGTTTTATGATGAAGCAGTATCTAATATATCTATAAGGCTGTCTTTCATGTCTTCATTGGCCAAAGTCATGCATTTAATGTACTTTAGAAGGGAACACCCACTAAATATTTGCTAAATTGTCTGGAATGTTCAGTTTAATCAATGAGTAGTTTGTGTAATTTTTGAATAGTAACTAACTACTAACCAAAACTATCTAGAACAATATTTCACTCCTACATGTAGAGGGGCAGAAGAAGATATAATGAAATACTCAAGCAAAGTACAAATAGAGCAATAATTGAATAAAAGCACTATGTTTACTTAATTACTGTCACAATAGGCCCCATCTGCAAGTTAAGATACCACTTTGACAAAAATCAACTTATTAATAGCATTTGCAACATCAAATGCTTTTTGAAAGACAAGTAATACCCCCTAGATAAAACATCTTCTGCCCTTTTTCATGCATAGTTGACCATGTTTCCATGTTGGACGTATGGCTTTTTGGCTGCAACCATCTTCAGATTTAGAAGGGAAATACGTTTGATGTGTTTGTCATCTGCTGCACTAAGTTTCTTTGGCCGACCACTGCGTCTACGATCGTCAACGTTGCCCGTTTCTTTGTGCTTCATCAAAAAAGCAACACATCTTGAAACTCCAGTCTGCTTTGAAATCTTTGTCTGGGAGAGACTTTGCTTATCCAGTATAACTACCTTGTTCTCACACTTAGAATTTTTTTAAATCGATAAAAATAAACAATTATTATTTATATTTTTGAAAGCATTCTTGTTAACAGCATTTATTCACAACTGCCTAAAACTTTAGCACAGTACTGTATATATATACGATGTCTCTGCATTTAATTCTGTTGATACATGTACAGGAGAGTAATGGTACAGCACGATTCTATTGGGAGGGAAACACTATTTAAAGAGGAAGAGAGTGCACCCCAATCCAGAACAAGGCCGTATAACAGATTATGTTATTTCTAGCTCATCTACACTGCCTGCATGTAAGAGTTTGACGAAATGATTTATTTAAAAGGGTATTGATTGGAAGAAGCACTACCACAGATTAAGTGAAATTGTGCTGTTAATCCCTGTGTAACACACTTATATGCAATATAAAATAAAATGCATTTTTATTAAATGTACTTATCTTGAACTAGAATGGCTTAAGGTTTACCATGCAAAGTTCAAACAGGGCGTCAACCACAACGGCTCTGTGTTCAGCACTGTGGTGAAGGGTGGCTTTGCATTTCCCTCAACATGTAATCACCTTCCTTCTTGTTCTCTTTTCATTTGTTTCTATAAGAAAGAATGTTTAAAGTTAAATCTTTAAATTGAATCCACCAACTGCTACTTCAACATCTTTCCATTTTAACGTTCATTTTAAAATGTGTAATTTGAGATAGCTTGTGTACTAAACTCAATGAAGTCTCAACTTGTTATTTTAAACAAAAGAAGCATCAGCTGTAGAAAACAAATATCGATTCATACAAAAACAATTGCAAATGTTTTATGAGTGCACTTTTTTTTTTTTTGCCTGATTCACAAAGCGGAAATGTACTGATGACACAACACATCACTGTTCACTTTTACCTTTTATGGTATCGACAGTGTTGACACTTAGTGCATCACAAGCTTCTGTGCACAGGAAACGGTGTATTCATATATGGTGAATGTTTCACTCATATCAACAAAGAGATGGTCATTTATGTATTAAACTGTCATTATAGTTAAACAAAAAGTACATTAATTTTACAACTCATAACCAACTGACAAATTGCCAAGTTCCATTTCTGCTGGTTAGCATTTTAGGATAACTGAATATATGGACAAGCCAAACGCAGCCAGAGTTAATGACCTTCTGTCTAGTTTAAGTATTATTGCAAGTCACTTGCAAGATACAGAGGAATCCAAGTAATGATAACTCGCTTGAATTTTAGATTAGTTAATCTTTTAATTTGGCATTTTTGATGTAACATCTGAGCATTATTTTGCCTTGTGTGACATCACTGATGCTGGTCAGGTAATAAAGTAGATCAAAGTGAGGAAGGATCCAGACAGAGGCACAGATAGCCGTCTCTTAAAATTGTTAAAACTGTCCGCCCAGCAGGCTGTGTAGGGAGAGTGTAATACTGTCCAATATTTACATCAGATTCACAACATTCTCTCACAATTCTGCAGCTTAACAACTGTTTAGAGTCTAAACAGTTGTAACACCGCATAATTACATTCAAATATGTCCACATCCACTGATTTAAGGAGTCTCCTTATCAACTGCAGGCGTGTGACGTTGTGAGCCGTGTGTTTAAGAACATGTCATGAATCTGACATAGACTTTTTTTGTAGAGATGTCAAGGACAAATTTAAGAAAAAAAATGGGAATATTTTCATGAATGACGCCTAATGTTGTACTTTATAAAATCTCACAATTTTAATTCTGATCCGTTCAAATTTGCACTAATAAAAGAACTGTCTTTATTTATTGTTTATGTTGTAAGGAAATGGATCAGTGTTTGCGGTTTCTTCTGCTCCTGTTGGTGGGTACACATGGTAAGTTTTGAAAAATTAACAAATTACTAACATAACATTATTTATTTGCACATCATAAAATCTCAACATTTATCCAACAACATGAAATGTGTTTAAATGAACATGACGACAAAGAGACCACGTTATCACTCAGTTTCAGTGGCTGTGAGTCGTGTTAGCCCTGTTGAAAGTAGTGTTGAAAGAGCTGCACACAGAGAAGCTTTCTTAAGGCCCTCATTGGCAGAGTAAGAAGAGAATCATATGAAAACTGGCTGAATGGTTTAAAACATCAGCCTGATTCCACCTGGAACATACATCTAGTGATGTTTCCAGGACATTTTGACTGGGGTGGCCAAGGTGGGACACAGACCAGAGTGGGATGTCCATCGCAAAGCAAACCTTATTGAATGGCATGTGTAATGCATTATAACCATTGCAAAGATTATTCATAATCATATTTGCCTACCTTGAGATTTAGAAAATAGGGAGATTTTCCAAAACCAAAGCGGGGGTCTGGGAGTCCCCCCCCAAAAAAACCGTGTGCTATAAAGACATTGTTTCCCGCATTCTGGTGACTTAAAAATAAGGGTAACACTTTACAATAAGGTACATTCATTAACTGTTAGTTAATGCTAAGTTAATGTTATTAATGGTTAGTTTATGCGTTCTTAATGCCTATTAAGCATTAAGTGTGTTAATGCTTAATTATTAACTTAATGCTTCTTTAACTAATGCTTAGTCAAGCATAACAGTTAGTTAATGCTAAGTTTCTGTTTATTAAGCATTTACTAAGCAAGTATTAACAGTTAGGAAATGCTTAGTGAATGCTTATTAAGCATTAACTAATAGTTAATTAATGTACCCTTACTGTAAAGTGTTACCAAAATAAGGTCAAATAACAAAAAAAAATAAAAATGTAAATGTTATGTCTCATACTCATGCAGCAAAGGAGTGAGCAAAGGGGAGAGTTGTCCATCCTCATTTTAGTCCTGGGAAAGTTTTGTATGCACTTCATTTAGCGGAGAATATCTCAACTGTTATAGACTAATATGACCCCAGTGAACAACGTGGGATGTGTGACAAAATCTCTATCCGGGGCGAAAGTCCTGAAAATGACCACAACAGGTTACACTAGTATCACACTACGTGGTGAATGGGACTTTTTTTCCCCCTTTATAGATATCCTCATACTTTTTTACCAGATTAATCTTCATATTAAGAGAAATACTTTTTGTATTACACTTTGTCTAAAATTTGTAATAAAATATGCAAATGAGGCACTATCTCATTAAATATGTGTAGCCTATATAATCCCTTTAGTAGAGGTCCTGGATACGATTAGGGTTGGGTATCGGTTGGGTTTTTTCCGATACTGGTTACTACTACTTTTGAAACGGTTCCGGTGCTTAACCGGTACTTTAACCGGTACTTTAAAGCCTAAAATTGCACACACTTTGTAAAAAAATAATGCCCTTTTATATCCAGTGCCAAATTTAACACAATTAACTTAAACAATATAATTATGAGTAACTATTTCAAAATTTTAATAAAATAAAATTCACACAATTTACATACTATCTAATACAACAATACATGGGGCCGGTGTTGCGTCGCCAGGTGGTGTCCGCCAATGCCTCCCTGGTAGGCTGGGGAGCCGTACACGAGGGTCAAGGCATCAGTGGCCAATGGCACGGACCCTGGTTGACACAGCACATCAATCAGTTGGAATTGCAGGCTATCCATTTAGCTCTTTTGCACTTCCGGCCAGAGCTGGAAAACCGCCATGTACTGGTAAGGACAGACAGTACAGCGGCAGCGGCATACATAAACAGGCAGGGGGGCCTGGGTTCCCCGCGCCTTTGCAGATTGGCTCAGATAATATGGGAGTGGGCGTATCCACGGTGCAAGTCCCTCAGGGCGATGCACGAGCCGGGTCAGGTGAACCTTGCGGCGGATCGGCTCTCCAGAGGGGGACCCCTCCCCGGGGAATGGAGACTGCATCCGGAGGTCGTGAGCCTTCCCTCCCTTCACCCTCCTTCGTCCACTTCTACAGAGAGTTCAGGTGGAGGAGGTGAGCCTCATCCTGGTGGCCCCCAACTGGCCCCAGATGATCTGGTTCTCAGCGATTGTACCCCTCCTTCAGGGACACCCATGGGAGCTCCCGGGTCGGCGGGACCTCCTGTCCCAGGTCCACGGGAGTCTCTTTCATCCTTTTCCCCAGGGTCTCCGGCTTTGGGCCTGGCCCCTGAGAGGGCCGGGTTTCTAGCTATGGGGTTGCCCCAGTCTGTGGTTAGCACTCTACAAGGAGCCCGGGCTCCATCAACGAGGGCGACATACGCTTATCGTTGGGGAGTGTTTCAATCATGGTGCAATTCGAGACAGGTGGATCCCCTCGCCTGCACGGCCCATGACATTCCAGTTCCTCCAGGAAATGTTGGAGGTGGGCAAATCTCCCTCGACATTGAGGGGAATAGTGGCAGCCATAAAGGCAGCCCGTGTTGGACCTCTGAAGCTGGCAGAAGGCTGTTGCGACCTTATTGCTCAGTTTCTCAGAGGTGCTCGTAGGGTTACTCCACATCGCAGAAGGCCAGCTGTCCCCCCATTGGATTTGGAGGTGGTGCTGTCGGCCTTGCAGAATGAGCCATTCGAGCCCCTGGATACAGCTAGGCTACAATGGCTTTCTCTCAAGACAGCGTTTTTGCTCGCAATTGTGTCTGCTAAGAGAATGGGAGAGCTACATGCTCTTTCAGTGCATGAGGACTGCTGCCGCTTCTTGCCAGGTGGTGCTGGGGTGGTGCTTTGCCCAAACCCTGCATTCCACCCTAAAGTCTGGTCTGAGTCCCACACCGGTCGATCTATTGAGCTGCACCCTTTCCACCCTCCTCAGGAAGGTGAAGCAGGGTGGAGTAGGCGGTCACTAACTGTGCCCAGTCAGGGCCCTAACAGTGTATCTACATCGGACACATGGCCATAGGACAACGGACCAGCTCTTTGTCTGTTACAAGCCTAACCGTCTTGGACAGCCAGTCTCCAAGGCCAGGCTTTCCCACTGGGTTGTGGATGCTATCCAGCAGGCATATGAGAGGACAGGCAAGCCGACCCCAGTAGGGGTGCGGGCGCACTCCACACGGGGCATTGCTACGTCATGGGCCCTATGGCGAGGGGCCCCTCTATCGGAGATTTGTACGGCGGCCTCTTGGTCGACCCCGTCCACTTTTATCCGGTTCTACTGCATGAATGTGGCAGCCAGCACCCCATTCTCGGAGCGAGTGCTGGGCTCAATGCAGCAGGAAGGTGCGCGTTTGGGCTAGGCCATCTACCCATTCATGGCTCGCCTTAGCGTCTTGCAGGGCCAGCTTAGCCTTGGTAGCGTCTGGCGCCTTGGCGATGTGTGTGTACATAATGTATATTTGTAAATAGTTCCTTTATACTGGGCACATGGGTGAACACTCTGGTGGTGGTGACGTGTCGTTAGAACTCAACTGCTTTTTTTTTAGGCTCCCGCAGGAGCAGCTGGGTCTGCTTGGTTCCTCGCGGTGTGTCTTACAGAGGTCCCCTTACATATGGAATATGTAAGGTGGAGAGATAGTCTTGACACGATAGAGAACGGTTGGTTACGTTGTAACCCAGGTTCTCTGAGTGGAGAGACTATCTCTCCAGCCAAGATGCCGCTCAGAAACGCGTTCCAATCAAGGTTAACCGAAGAGGCCACGCATGGGTGTGGCATATATAGCCACGGCTGGCCAATCATGCGTGGCTGCCACAAGTGGTGTGTCTTAAAGAGTATCCACGTCAACTGCCCCCGTGGGGGTCAGTCCCCGTACATATGGAATATGTAAGGTGGAGAGATAGTCTCTCCACTCAGAGAACCTGGATTACAACGTAACCAACCGGTATTTGCGCCAGAATCTGCACCAATTTCCACGCAAGTTTGATAAATGAGGGCCAATGAGAACCACAGACTGAAAACAGTCAAGGAAGGGCGTTAGCCTTTTGGAATATTAACAGTGCTCATTTGCATTTAACTTGAAACAAAATGTAAAGATAAGACCACAACTATTAACGTTGTCAAATTAACCATTTTTGTGCAGAAAATGTGTCATGTTTGCCTTCTCAGGATGGATACGAGATCTTTAATGTATATGCTGTTCTAATGTGCAGCGCGCTGTTTATTATTAATATAATAATATAACGGCCCGTCATCAGACACATGTAGCCTACCGGATGGTTTTATACATCGATCGCTCCATAGAGTTATCCAAGTCAGAGCTTTTTGTATGGGCAGAGATCGTTATTTTAAGTGTGTCTTAATGAAGTTTCTTGTTAAAACGTTTCCATATCACCGGGCCGCCGTGTCCCGCTGTGTGTGTTTTTGGGTTCGTCTCCACCGGCGCAGCACTAGAACAGCTGACGGGAGGAAGCGTGCAGCCGGCCGCTGCCTCATCGTCAGCCTACACGTGCCTAATACATGCGTGACAATACTGTTAGAAAATCCCAAAATCTGGAACAAACTCCCAGAAAACTTGAGGTCTGCTGCAACTCTCAGTTCTTTTAAATCGAGTCTGAAGACTTTTTTGTTTCCATTTTAACCTGCAATTTTTATTTAATTTGCTTCTTTTATTCGCTTTTAAATGTTTTATAATGTGTTTTATGTATTCTAATCTTGCCCCTGTAAAGCACTTTGAGTGGCCTTGTGTCTGAATTGTGCTATATAAATAAACTTGCCTTAGATCGCGTGTCATTCGCAAAAAGAAATGCATTGGCGTTCAAAAATAGTCTGACATAAAGAGCGATCAGACCTGTGAAACTGCGAACGTGAGCGAGTGTTGAGCACTCGTGCGCGCGATCCTCGAGACGGTCGGGCTCGTTCTCGTCACTCACAGCCCGGTGAGAAATGCTCCTCGCTGTACACAGAACAGCATCCGCGAGCGGACATGCTTCATTGATCATGACATACAGAGCGATCAGTCTGTCAAAATACAAATGTGACTACAGCAGGGGGCGGCACCGAAATGAGACACCGACACTTTCGTTCTTATTCGGTCTGGTTACTACCGTTTACGTCGGCACCGGTGCCATACTGGTACCGGGTTTCGTGTTATGGTGAGGTAGGCAGGCAGGCAAGTAGGACCCAAACGCAGACGTTAAAAAGAAAAAGGTAATTTATTGCTCCACCAAAAATACAAAAACTCAGGACGGCCAAAAGGCAAAGGGCAAAAAGGCAAAAGACAGGTAACATGGGTAACACAGAAGCCGAGACTCACCAACACGCAACAGGACAAACCATAATGCACAGACAAGGAACAAAGGAACACAAGGAGTATATATGCAAGACACAACGAGACACAGGTGTAAAACATTAGGGGAGGGAGCAGCAATCACACAGGAGGGAAACTTGACAGGACATGGGGAGGAACAAGACAGACATACCAAAATAAAACAGGAAACCCGGATACCAAAACAAGACAAACCCAGACCATGACAGTACCCCACATACTGGAAGAAAAAAAAAGTCAAACCCAAGGGGAGCCAGGAGGAGGGAAACAAAAAAAAACATGGCCTGGGGCAGGGCACGGGGGTGACCGGCTGGTCAGGGAACTGGAGTGGAGCAGTGCACGGGGTGACAGGCTGGCCAGGGAACTGGAATGGGGCAGAATGGAGGGGTGTCAGGCCGCCGGCCAGAAACATGCCCCAGGGCATAAACGGGAGCCTCAGGCGGATGGCCTGGGGGGCAAGCAGGGGCACGGCAGGGAGCTTCAGGCGGACGGCCTGGGGGGCAAGCAGGGGCAGAGTGGAGGTGGAACCCCTCAGGAGGCCGACGGCAAAGACGATGAGGGCTCAGTCCCTCTAGAGGCCTGCAGCGACGAAGACGAAGGTGAGGAACCCTTTCTGGAGGCCGGCCTCGGCCAAGAAGAGGACGATGGAAACCTCCTGGAGGCCGGCAGAGACGAAGGCAATAAACCCCTTCTGGAGGCCGACCTCGGCGAAGATGAGGGCGATGGAACCCTTCTGGAGGCCGGCGAAGGCGATTAACCCCTTCTGGAGGTCGGCGAAGGCGATAAACCCCTTCTGGAGGCCAGCGGCGACGAAGGCACCCTATTGGAGGCAGGCAGCGGCGGCGATGACCCACAGGTAGCCGGCATCGGCGAAGGCCCACAGGTAGCCGGCATTGACGAGGACGGACCTCCGCAGGAGACCGGCGAAGGCAGAACCACTCAGGCGGCCGGCCACGGCATAAAAATGTGCGGAACTAGTGGTTTGTAGTCCTCGGCGCTTCTAGCCTTTTGGGATGGATGGCGCGGATGTGGGGTGTAGATTATCAGGACAGCTGGACCAAGGGAAGACTGAGTCAAGACAAACCTCTTTCCTTATATTACAATAGACATTTTATCATGATGGAACGCCGGTTCCGTATCGGTGAAGTAATCCTTTAACAAACGGCTGCTTGTATACAGTCCATTTTATTTTTCTTATTTTTTTTACCGTCAGATGGCCGCTGTTCTCCAATAAAATATACAGAGAAATAATCTGTCCGCTGCCAGTGTTAACAGACCAGAGCAGCCACACACCGGTCACCTCTTTTTCTGATTTTTCTCTAGACGATCGCGTGTCTCTGCTAAAATAGAGCAATAACCTTTTGATTCTCATTCACTGATTCTGTCGAAACTCAACAATTATTAAGTGTAGCCTGTTATAAAATGACGTGCAGTGCATATACTTTTACTGCTTCTCCATACGTCATCGGCCTGATATGTTTAACCTCCCTGGGACCTCAGATCCCTGTGGATACACACACAGCCACGCGGCCCAGGAACTAAAGGTTCATGGTCGAGGAGTTCCTGGAACCTAAAGTTCCTGGTAGTTATGGTGGAAACGTGGCTTATGTAGTAGGTAATCATTGATAACTATGTAATAGTTACAAAAAAACAAAACATGTATTAGTTACTAATATAAATAAAAACAAACTATGCAGTAGGTAATGCATAACTTATTGTAAAGTGTTACCGAGGCTGCTAGCAGTAAGCTAACTATCGCCCCACTGAACCAGGGTGACCAATGAGATTTCAGGGGTGGCCCTGGCCCCCCCGGGCCACTCCCTCATAACATCTCCAATGCAACACATATACATTCATGCAGATTGGACAAGTGTATTGTTGAAGTTTAGGCTTTTAACTTGGGAAAGTTTTATTGCACTTACTTACAGAAACTAAGACCGTAGTTTACGTCAACTTGTGTAAGGAGAAAGAAAATGGCAGCAGCGAGTGAACAAAAACAAAAACAGACACATTTTAGGAATCTGGATGTAAGGAAAGGGTAGTGTGTTTGGGGCAGTGAAACGAGTGTGAGATTTTGAGACCCTTACCACTGTGATTTGCCCAACATTATGCATTTCCTTGGCCCCTTCTACAATGTTTTTAATCTCTTACAATATCACACACATTTTTAAATATAACATAAAATATAATATGTTTATCATGTGAATGTTATAAACTAATGAGGTGACTACACCAACACTGACACTAATAGCAGTATCCCTAACAGGAAATAGATAGTTTAGATACCACACCTATTTATCCGCCCACCTAAACTAAACAGCGAGAAAAAAACATGAATTTGAATTGTGTCCACAGCTCATTATTTCAATTTGATACTGTTCATTAAATGCATATTTCCAGGTTCAGACACTATGTTGCATACAGTTTTTGTTTTTCTTTGCAGTGTTGTGTCAACAAGAGGAAGTTTGCTCCAAGTCTGTGATCAACTCCTGCAGTGACTGTATTAGATCGGGCCCCTACTGTGTGTGGTGCAAACAGCTGGTGAGAAACAAACAAATGTAAATGAATAATGTCCCTCTTCAGGTGTTAACATGTCCCTATTAGCATCATAAATCAACAAACTGAGTGACCTCAACAATCAAACTACAGTACACCACTGACGGAATAACAACAACATATCTACCTCCTGCCCATATTGACATACTAAGCCAATGTACGGTGGCCCTGAGAACTCACAGCACTGTAACCAAGAAAACACATGCAAATAGACAAAACACAAGCAAATTAAAAAAACATCTTCATCTATTTGACAACACATGCGCAGCATTTAGAAAACGCTCTGCAAAGACGGCAGCAAAACACATTAGAAAAAAGCGTAGCAAATAGCCCGCACCACAATGGAAGTCTTTCCAGACACACCAGTGGTGTTGGAAAATTAGATAAAAGTAAGTATTTTTGATTTATTTTAAAATTGTGATTGCATGATTCAGATATTAGCCTATTGCAGTGTTCAGGAAGCGGGTTTTGATGCTGGGTTTTCCTTTTTAGGAAGCAGGTTCAGCACAACTCAGAGTCCGTTGCTGGGGCAACATACGCCATGAGTCTAACCTGCTTGCCAGGTGGTTTGACCGACTCTGAGTTTGTCACTTTACGCTGCAGCTCCGACTGAAGACTCACGCGTCCTGTACAGTTTAAAGCAAAATCACTCAATAGAAATCTCCATCGGGATGTGTTTATCATTTCCTGATGATTTTATGTTTGATCGATCATCTGATCAACAGAGCCTTTTCTCAGCCCTTGTGTCATTCATGCTCTACCTTCAGATTAATAAGCCTATTTGTGTTGCATCAAGCAAAATGACTTGCTGTAAACACAGTCACACTCTTGCATGCACCAAGCACGACGCAGGAGGAGCGGCATTAGTAGCGACCTGTGTCCGCCTGGGCAGGCACTTATTTTGGACACTTTTTCCTAACAGCCTCGGCTGGAGAACCAGGCTGACAGCTGTGCAACCTTAACACTTTACCGTCAAATACAGGGTTAGGAGTTAAAGTTATTGGGGAACGAGATCAGCAAATAAAGCTAGTCAAATAACTAAAGGAAGCCCCCGCTCGGAATATTGAATTAACTTTTTTTTATTAAATAATCACAATCGCGTTTGCGGAAATAATATTAATCTCAAAAGGAATCTAGTTGTAGTCTTGCAATATGAGACCCCCTGTTACGGCTGGACAGGGAGGACACAGGCGCGGAGACAGTACCAGTTTAAGAAGGTTTAACTATACCTCTCTCAGAAATTCAGGCTAATCTTCAGTTTTCATCTTTACATGGTTTCATATGTTGGAAGTTCATCAAGATGTGTGATAGAAGTTTTTCTACCTGAATCAATTTGATTAGGCACAACAATCGATTAATTTTAAAACTTACTTTTACATGCAAAAAACACTTTTTTTTGGTGTTACCTACTACATAGGTTTTTTTTGTGCTACCTACTACATACACTCAACAAAAATATAAACGCAACACTTTTGTTTTTGCTCCCATTTTTCATGAGATGGACTTAAAGATCTAAAATTCATTCCAGATACACAATATTACCATTTCTCTCAAACATTGTTCACAAATCTGTCTAAATGTGTGATAGTGAGCACTTCTGCTTTGCTGAGATAATCCATCCCACCTCACAGGTGTGCCACATCAAGATGCTGATCTGACATCATGATTAGTGCACAGGTGTGCCTTAGACTGTCCACAATAAAAGGCCACCCTGAAATGTGCAGTTTTGTCTCACAGCAAAATGCCATAGAGCATTGAGGGAGCGTGCAATTGGCATGCTGACAGCAGGAATGTCAACCAGATCTGTTGCTCGTGCATTGAATGTTCATTTCTCCACCATAAGCCGTCTCCAAAGGCGTTTCAGAGAATATGGCAGTACATCCAACCGGCCTCACAACCGCAGACCACGTGTAACCACACCAGCCCAGGACCTCCACATCCAGCAGGTTCACCTCCAAGATCGTCTGAGACCAGCCACTGAGACAGCTGCTGAAACAATTGGTTTGCATAACCAAACAATTTCTGCACAAACTGTCAGAAACCATCTCAGGGAAGCTCAACTGCATGCTCGTCGTCCTCATCGGGGTCTTGACCTGACTCCAGCTCGTCGCCGTAACAGACTTGAGTGGGCAAATGCTCACATTCGATGGCGTCTGGCAAGTTGGAGAGGTGTTCTCTTCACGGATGAATCTCGGTTTACATTGTTCAGGGCAGATAGCAGACAGCATGTGTGGCGTTGTGTGGGTGAGCGCTTTGCTGATGTCAATGTTGTGGATCGAGTGGCCCATGGTGGTGGTGGGGTTATAGAATAGAATATAGAATAGAATATATCTATTGCCATTTGCACAGGTACAAGTACAAGTGCATTGGGATTCTTGTGCGAATCTCCCTGTGTCAGCTTCAATAAAAACAATGTTATATATATAAATAACATTATAACAGGAAAATTCAAAAAATAAATAAGAAATCGTAAAAAAGTAGAAAATAGCTATTCTCTCTTAAAACAAATTATAATACAATAGAATAGAATTAATATTGCACACTTAAATTGTACTACGAGGTGTAGAGCACTAAACACTGAAATGAGAAGAGACACATAAGGTTATTGCAAATTGCAAAAATTGCAAAATGTTCACATTATGTTAAATAATTGCATTATTTGAGGTTAATAAGGTTAATAATGCACACTTATGTTATGAGGTCGACTACTGTCCATTTAGTCCGAGGTGTGGGGTGAAGTACTTTCCTCCCATCTTAATGTCTTGTGCTACCAGTTTCACAGCAGCAGGGTAAAAGCTGTTGTGGTAGCGGGCCTTGTGGGTGGAGATGCTCTCTGGCCGGCGATGTCGCAGGTTACAGCCAGAGTTCTCCCACCTGAACAGAGCATGAGCTGGGTGATATTTGTCCCTGAGGATGCACTGTGCTTTCTCCCTGCAGTGCCGTGTGTACAGTGTGTCCATGGAGGGGAGGTTGGAGCCAGTGATTCTCTCTGCAGTCTTTATGACCCGTTGAAGCGACTTCCTCTCGGACAGTGTGGTATTTCCGAACCACACCGTGATGGCATTGGAGAGGAGGCTTTCAACGAGTCCTCTGTAGGCCTGTGTGAGGGGCTGACCTTTAATTCCAGTCTTCTTCAGCAGCCTGATGAAATATAGCCACTGCTGTGCTTTCTTCACTGTTTTAGCAGTGTTTTGGGCCCAGCTCAGGTTATCCGTGATGTGAAGACCAAGGAACTTGTAGCTGTCAGCCCGCTCCACCGTCGTCCCCTTGATGGTGAGCGGCTGCAGAGGGGGGGCTTTCCTACGGAAGTCCACAATTACCTCCCTTGTTTTGTCTACATTTAGTACTAGGTCATTGTCCTCTCCATACATGGTGACTTTGTGGACTAGCTCCCTGTAAGAAGACTCATCCCTCCCTCTAATGAGGCCAAGGATGGTCGTGTCGTCTGCGTATTTAATTATAATGTTGTTATTGTCCTGGGGGGAGACGCAATCATGTGTGTACAGTGTAAAGAGTTTTGGGCTGAGGCAGCAACCCTGGGGGGTTCCTGTGCTGACTGTGAGCTCGGCAGAAACCCTGGTACCAAACCTCAGGGTTATGGTATGGGCAGGCATCTGTTATGGACGAAGAACACAGGTGCATTTTATTGATGGCATTTTGAATGCACAGAGATACCGTGATGAGATCCTGAGGCCCATTGTTGTGCCATACATCCATGAACATCACCTCACGTTTCAGCAAGATAATGCACGGCCCCATGTTGCAAGGATCTGTACACAATTCTTGGAAGCTGAAAATGTCCCAGTTCTTGCATGGCCAGCATACTCACCGGACATGTCACCCATTGAGCATGTTTGGGATGTGCTTGACCGGTGTATAAGACAGCGTGCACCACTTCCCACTAATATCCAGCAACTTCGCACAGCCATTGAAGAGGAGTGGACCAACATTCCATAGGCCACAATTGACAATCTGATAAACTCTATGCGAAGAAGATGTGTTGCACTGCATGAGGCAAATGGTGGTCACACCAGATACTGACTGGTTCTGAGTCCCCAGAGCCCAATAAAGCAAAAAAATGCACATTTCAGAGTGGCCTTTTATTGTGGACAGTCTAAGGCACACCTGTGCACTAATCATGATGTCAGATCAGCATCTTGATGTGGCACACCTGTGAGGTGGGATGGATTATCTCAGCAAAGCAGAAGTGCTCACTATCACACATTTAGACAGATTTGTGAACAATGTTTGAGAGAAATGGTAATATTGTGTATCTCGAATGAATTTTAGATCCATCTCATGAAAAATGGGAGCAAAAACAAAAGTGTTGCGTTTATATATTTTTGTTGAGTGTAGGTTTTTTTGTGCTACTTAACACATAGGTTCTTTTTGTGTTACCTACTTCATAGGTTTTTTTTTGTGTTACCTACTACATAGGTTTTTTTTTGTGTTACCTACTACATAGGTTTTTTTTGTGTTACCTACTACATAGGTTTTTTTTGTGTTACCTACTACATAGGTTTTTTTTGTGAAACCTAACACAGGGTTTTTTTTGTTACCTACTGCATAGGTTTTTTTGTGCTACCTAACACATAGGTTTTATTTGTGTTACCTACTACATAGGTTTTTTTTGTGCTACCTAACACATAGGGTTTTTTTTGTGTTACCTACTGCATAGGTTTTTCTTTTGTGCTACCTAACACATAGGTTTTTTTTGTGTTACCTACTACATAGGTTTTTTTTGTGTTACCTACTACATAGGTTTTTTTTGTGCTACCTAACACATAGGTTTTTTTTGTGTTACCTACTACATAGGTTTTTTTTGTGCTACCTAACACATAGGTTTTTTTTGTGTTACCTACTACATAGGTTTTTTTTTGTGTTACCTACTACATAGGTTTTTTTTGTGCTACCTAACACATAGGTTTTTTTTGTGTTACCTACTACATAGGTTTTTTTTGTGCTACCTAACACATAGGTTTTTTTTTGTGTTACCTACTACATAGGTTTTTTTTTGTGTTACCTACTACATAGGTTTTTTTTGTGCTACCTAACACATAAGATTCACCATCCTGACTTATTTTAGGCTGCAGTTTAGAGAATGAACTGTCAACCCTTTTTGTAACAATTTATGATTAATGCAAAGCTGTGATGTAGAAAGTTTTTATTTAAAGCATTTTCAATTATAAAGCATAATTTATTAACATTTGATAATTTGGCCAACATTAATAGACAAAACGTGAGCCGATAAACCTCTGCATCTGCAATCTTCTTACACCTGGTCTTCATCTGTAATCAACTCCTCTTCATATACTCCTGGATTCTCTGCAGTCAGCTCCGGATCATATTTCGCACTCCCGTGTACCCCCGGATCATTCACTCCAGCCTGCCTCCCCACTCACCAACAAGCCATTTCCCAGCCCCGTTCCTGGTCTGTTCATGGTGAATCTTATGTGTTAGATAGCACAAAAAAAACAATAAACTATGTAGTAGGTAACACAAAAAAAACCCTATGTAGTAGGTAACACATTAGGGCCCGACCGATATTGATTTTGGAGTGCCGATGCCGATTATTTTCAGAGAAAAATTACGACGACGATTAAATCGGCCGATTAAAAAAATAAAATAAATCCCCAAAATGTATATTGAAAAAAGTTTATTTTTTGAACCCTTAAATATATATATACCTTTTACTGTTGAAAATATGTACAGGAACTTTTTCTTTATTGCAATACGCATTGTATAAATAAAAAAAAGTGTAACAAATATGTCTAAATACAGACATTATGCATTTTATCTTACTGCACCAACCCTCTGGAACTCCCTACCCCCAAACATCAGCATCTCAGACTCAATAAACTCATTCAAAAGTCAACTCAAAACTCACCTCTTTAAGGAAGCATAATGACACCTGACTCCACTTCAAACCTTATTTTAATTGTTTTCTGTATTTTGTTTTCTTTTTCTACATGTATGATTCTCTATGATGTAAAGTGTCTTTGAATGACCTCCAAAAAAGCACCATATAAATTCTATCAATTATTATTATTATTAACTGTCAAGCGATGACCAATGCCTCTGCTATTGGTTGCAGGGGGAACTGTCAAGTGTAAATTAATCCAATGTATTACAACACACCTGCTGCTGCTATAAATAGGCTATAGCATTAATGCTATTCAATTAGGCTACCTCCAAGGCAGCACTACATTTCACATATAAGATGGTTCTGGTTGTGGTGATGTAGGAGGTGACTACTCCTCAATGTCTATGTGGCTGTGGTAGGTGGCAGCCATGGACTCGCAAATAACAACTGGCGTCAGAGACACCCGTTGTGTCTGGGCGGAGATGGTGTCCACAGCACACACATACACACACACACACACACACACACACAGACACACACACACACACACACACACACACAGACACATATCACACATAACCCTGACCACTCAAGCCCTCTTGAATCCATCCCCCTCTCCCTCCTCGTTGCAGACCAGATTCTGCGGCGGGCGGGACGCGCCTGTCGGCTGCGTACGCCCCCTGGTGGCTGTGCTGCGACACCTACCGTTCCATAAACCCTTAACCCGTCCCTTTAATGTGCAAGTCTAGGAGTTTTATTTGTCTGTGGTGTTTATCATGTTGCTTATTGTGCCATGGTGTTTGTTTTTACTGATCACACACAGCGCTCCCATAAGGAACGTAGTTTGAGATTGGCATTTTTTTTAACCTGCTTTTCCCTGTTCTCCTTTTCCTTCGATGATAAATAGGGGCGCAGTCCACGCTAGACGAACCTACAGTTACACTCTCTCCTGTCCACCCATGTTATTGTCACTGTCTTTCTATGTTTCTTGGCGGGGTGTGAACTGAAATGAAATTGCGTTGTTCTGTAACGGTGCAATGACAAATAAATCTGATTCTGATTAGTATTCTGATTGTAAACATCTCCCAGTCAGTGGTGTCAAATCAGTCTTAAAGTGCAGCAGAGGCCCCTTCTGACCACACATGCAGACACAGAGGAGTGAACTTTCTATTCTTATCTCTTTTCTTGTGTTTTGGCTTCCCCTCTACAGAATTTTACCAAAGCAGGTGAGCAGGAAGCCGCACGCTGTGACACCCAGGCTCAGTTAATAGAGAGAGGCTGCAAGAAGGAGGAAATCATCTCCCCTAAGAACAATCTCACCTTTGTCAAGAAGGATGCTCTGTCCGTGTCATTCAACCAGCAGGAACCGGTCCAGATGAGTCCACAGAAGATAAGTCTGAGACTGCGACCCGGTACGTGGAATGACTTCAGGCTAACCTTT
Source organism: Ammodytes marinus (assembly GCF_949987685.1). Classification (NCBI taxonomy): domain Eukaryota; kingdom Metazoa; phylum Chordata; class Actinopteri; order Uranoscopiformes; family Ammodytidae; genus Ammodytes; species Ammodytes marinus. The sequence continues at coordinate 979,504 of NC_137216.1, read as the reverse complement.
GAGAAGTAAAGGAACACACTGTTTGTTTTAGAAGATGAGAGTTAAACCAGAACAGTCCTCTGTGTGCTCTAAAGTCAATGAGCCATTATCTTCGTTTGTGTAGAAAAAATTAAAAAGATTAAAAAAGATTAGAGTTCCAGTTTGAGAATTGTATGGACATGCTGTCAGTGGACTTCAAATGTGTGTTATTGGTTGTTTAACGCCTACATGCTAGTTTTAATGATTCTTGTTCCTCCTTTAATTTGTTTTTCTATTCTGTGTTTACAGGTCTTTCCACAACATTTAGCGTTTCATTTAAAAGAGTACAGGGTTATCCAGTTGATCTCTACTACCTAATGGACCTGTCTTACTCAATGAAAGATGACTTGAAAAATGTTAAAGAACTGGGAAAAGATCTTTTTGCAGCTCTGAAAAAAATCACTGAACATGCTCAAATAGGTAAACATTTACAATCTTCTCTGTTTATTGTTCTTCTCCATGTTTATTGTCTGCACCAATAAACCAAGGCAATTTCCTTGTTAGTAAAAAAGTATTTGGAAATAAGCTTGATTCTGCTTCTCATTTCCTGCCACTCCCTTTCCTGTGTTGTATCATGTTTTGATAATTATACAAACTATGTATTCAAAATCTACAGGCCGTATTCCAAAGGGCTGCCTTTTGTTTCAGTATACTATGACTTTATTCATATCAATGATCTGAAGTGTTTGATAATGTTTTTAAAGCAGTGCTATGTGATAAGGTCAAATCTGAGGAACTTATAGTTGTTTTTGTAACTACAGGGTTTGGTGCCTTTGTGGATAAGACAGTCCTTCCTTATACTAACACCAATAAAGAGAAACTGCAGAAGCCATGTGATGAGAACGACCAGCAGTGTCAGGCTGCCTTTGGCTACAGACATGTGCTTAGTATGACCCCAAGGGAGGATGAGTTCAAAAGGAAAGTGACAGAGCAGTTCATTTCTGGGAACTTGGACTCCCCTGAAGGGAGTCTTGACGCCATGATGCAGGCTGCTGTATGTGGGGTAAGTTACCTTTTAAAATGCAATCTTTTGACTTCAAACTGCTGATCATATTTGTAATAGAAACGTCATTGCTGGATTACACTACAATCCCCATCAATTATGTTTAACAAATGTTTATCGTAAACCAAGTTAATTGAATATAGAGGTATTTAAAGGAGAAAGAGAAATGTTACCACAGGTTTCTTTTAACCAATCAGATAAAAGAAAATCCTTGTTCCTTTTAAATGCTTAAATGGTTGCTTACACCTATTTTATAGGACAAAATTGGTTGGAGGAATAGCAGTACCAGACTTATTGTTTTGACCACTGACGCTGGATTCCACATGGCTGGGGATGGAAAATTGGCTGGCATACTGGAACCCAATGATGAACATTGCTACGTGAAAGACAATCTTTATACCAAGAGTTCTGAGTTGGTATGTATAGAATCACAAATGTAAATCTCCTGTCACAAAGTTGCCATTGCTGTGAAATCCAAAATGCTAAGATCCAGTAATACATTGTAACTGTCCCTTATGCCTTAATTTAGCTATATTGACGAAAGAAATGACATGGAGATTAGGTCAACAAGATTTCCTTGATTGTTGTGCAGGACTACCCGTCTGTTGGACAGCTTGCTATGCAATTGGAAAAGAACAATATTCAGCCGATATTTGCTGTGACAAAAAACGTGGAGGATGTATACAAGGTAAATATAATGAACTTACATTTCTATACCTATGTTTAAATCATTTTTAATTTAGTAGAGTACACATTATTTTGATAGGCCAATTAATTTTACATTTCATCTTATTTTTTACACCAGCAACTCTCTAAAATGATTCCAAAATCAGAGGTGGGAGTCTTGTCACACGATTCTACAAATGTTGTAACACTGATTGATACTGCCTACAAAGTAAGTTTTCAACTGATGTAAGTTGTCACTTTGTCACTGCTTTCTCTTCTATCTTGCACATGTGTTTTTAAAACTGTCCAATAATGACCAATACAATTTGTCCAAGAATTTTTTTGTTTAAATCTCACACGTTTCTTAAATCTGTAATCCATGACAGAGGTTGTCTTCCAAAGTAACTGTGACCCATGACAATCTGCCTGACAACGTAAGAGTTTTCTACACCCCCAGATGCACATCTCCAGGAACAGCTGGGGACAGCGAAGGGGTTTGTGACAATGTGCCTGTGGGACAAGAGGTCAGTATTTTTTGCAGTTCTTTAAATGTGTCATTGTTATATAGCCTATATATCAATTTCAGGTGTTAACATTCTAATAGATTCTCTACTTGGCCATATTGCAAATCAGATTTAAAAACCATTTCATTTTAATTGCTGCCACTCTTCACCACTGTGTAAATGTTTCAATTGTTTTTCTCTTCACCTGTTGTTGTGTATTTGATGTATTTGCATTGAATATTGTTTATGTATTGTTGTTTTTCCTTTGAATTTGTTTTATCTCGACGTCATTGTAAATGAGGGTCACCCCTCAATTGGTCTCTCGAGGATAAATAAAAGTTAAATGAAATTGTCCGTCCACTTATCCTGGTCAAGGTGTCAGGATTGTACCAAAATGGCAGGCCAGAACCCAATAGCACGACAACAAACCGTTCAGGTATAGCAACAAAGTTTAATAAAGAATCAAACCAGGTAGTAGCGAGGCAACAAGTCCAAGAGGGGCAGGCAAAGGGAATCCAAAATCCAAAAGGATGGGTCAGAACACGAATAGGCAGGCAGGTAAACAGGCAGGAATTCGGAATAGGCTGGAGAGCAATGTAACACAAAGACAATCTGGCAGGGAACTGAGGGAATGAACCGGTATATATACTGTGGGGCTAATAGCTGATGGGGAGCAGGTGAGTGTGGTTAGGCCAGGTGGAAGTAATCAGCAGGGAGTGCAGAGCAGGGGGGAGTGGCCGGGTCTGAAATGACAAGAGAGTTAATATGGGAACAGACAAGTGACAAAAAACTAAATTGTGGCTGAAGTAGTGACAGAACCCCCCCTTCTAGGGACGGCTCCTGACGTCCCACCAGGCTGATCAGGATGGTCCCTATGGAATGTGGTGATGAGGTCGGGGTCCAGGATGTGGCGAGCCGGGACCCACGAGCGCTCCTCAGGGCCATAACCCTCCCAATCAACCAAGTATTGGAAACCCCTTCCCCGTCGTCGCGACCTGATGAGACGATGAACCGAGTAGGCAGGCCCTCCATCAATGAGCTGGGGGGGCGGCGGGGGTCTGGAGGAGGGCTGGAGCTGGGACTCTTTAACGGGTTTGATCTTGGATACATGGAAGGTGGGATGGATCCTCATGGAGCGAGGAAGACGGAGACGGATTGCAGCAGGATTGATGACTTTATTGATGGAGAACGGACCCACAAACCTGGGAGCCAACTTCCTAGACTCCACCCGGAGCGGAAGGTCCCGTGTAGACAACCAAACCTTCTGACCCGGAGTGTAACCGGGTGCAGGGGTCCGACGGCGATTGGCATATCTCTGGTATCGGTCGGACGAGCGCAGGAGAGCAGCACGGGCCCGCACCCAGGTGCGCCGACATCGCTGGACGAACGCCTGGACAGACGGGACACTGGCCTCTCGCTCCTGCTCAGGGAACAATGGAGGTTGATATCCTCGAGAGCACTGGAAGGGGGAAAGACCTGTTGCTGAACTTGGAAGTGTGTTGTGAGCATACTCCACCCATAGGAGCTGCTTGGACCAGGAGGACGGGTTCTGGGATGTGATGCAGCGCAAGGCAGTCTCCATCTCCTGGTTCATCCGCTCAGTCTGGCCGTTGGATTGAGGATGGAAACCCGAGGATAAGCTGACCGTGGCCCCCAACAGCTGACAAAACTCTGTCCAGAAACGAGAAGTGAACTGCGGCCCCCGGTCGGAGACAATGTCACAGGGAAGGCCGTGCAGACGGAAAACATGATGCAACATAATTTCAGCTGTTTCCTTGGCAGATGGTAACTTGGGCAACGGAACAAACTGAGCAGATTTAGAAAATCTGTCCACAATAGTAAGAATAGTGGTGTTACCCTCGGAGGGAGGCAGTCCGGTGACGAAGTCGATCGAGATGTGGGACCACGGACGATGAGGAACAGGCAGTGGCTGAAGAAGGCCCGCAGGGGCATGGCGAGCGATCTTGTGCTGGGAGCAAACACAGCAAGCAGCGATGAACTCCTTGGCGTCCTCTTCCATGGTAGCCCACCAGAACCGTTGCTTCAGCAGGGCTAGAGTGCGCCTAACCCCTGGATGACAGGCAAGGCGAGAAGAATGTCCCCACTGGAGGACCTGAGAGCGGAGATTCACAGGCACATACAGACGATTATCAGGGCAAGCACTGGGGGCCGGGTGGTCGGCCTGGGCCCGTTTTACCTTGTCCACAATGTCCCAGGTAACTGCGCCGATGACCATCTTAGTGGGGAGGATGCTCTCAGGATGTGTGGGAACATGTTCGGATTGGAACTGACGGGACAGGGCATCTGGTTTGACGTTCCTAGAACCTGGGCGATAAGACAGGGTAAAATCAAAACGATTAAAGAACAACGCCCACCTGGCCTGACGGGAGTTTAACCGTTTGGCTGACCGGATGTACTCCAGGTTTTTGTGGTCCGTCCACACCACAAACGGATTCTTCGCCCCCTCCAACCAGTGCCTCCACTCCTCGAGAGCCATCTTAACCGCCAATAGCTCCCGGTTTCCAACGTCATAATTTCTCTCCGCTGGGGACAATTTGCGGGAGAAAAAGGCACATGGATGTAACTTTTGGTCTTTACCTGACCGCTGAGACAGGACTGCCCCCACCCCGGAGTCTGACGCATCCACCTCAATGACAAACTGGCGTTCTGGATCTGGTAGGATGAGGATGGGAGCAGAAGAGAACCGTGACCTTAACTCACTGAACACCCTTCCTGCAGCAGGGGACCATTGGAAGGCTACCTTTTGGGAGGTGAGGGCTGTCAGGGGAGCTGCTACAGAACTATAGTTGCGGATAAACCTACGATAGAAATTGGCAAACCCCAGAAATTGTTGAAGCTTCTTACGAGTGGTGGGGACCGGCCAATCCACCACCGCTTTAATCTTGGTGGGATCCATGTGAATACTTCCGACTGAAATTATGTATCCCAGGAACGACACCTCAGTGGCATGGAACTCGGACTTCTCGACCTTCACGAACAGCTGGTTCTCTAGGAGTCTCTGGAGAACCCTGCGGACATGCTGCACATGGTCCTGTTCGGTCTTGGAGAAGATGAGGATGTCATCAAGATAAACAAACACAAATACATTGAGAAAATCCCGGAGCACATCATTCACTAAGGCTTGGAATACTGCAGGAGCATTTGTGAGTCCGAAAGGCATTACCAGGTACTCGTAGTGGCCCCTAGGGGTATTGAACGCCGTCTTCCACTCATCCCCCTCCCGAATGCGAACTAGGTGATAGGCATTCCTGAGATCAAGCTTGGTAAACACAGTGGCCCCTTGCAAAAGTTCAAATGCAGAAGAGATGAGTGGGAGGGGGTACCTGTTCTTAATGGTGACATCATTCAGACCGCGGTAATCGATGCAGGGCCGGAGGGATTTGTCCTTCTTACCCACGAAGAAAAACCCTGCTCCAGCAGGTGATGAAGAGGGACGGATGAGGCCTGCTGCCAGTGAGTTGTTTATGTATTCGTCCATGGTCCTGGTCTCCGGGGCTGACAGAGAGTAGAGCCTCCCCCTGGGTGGGGATGAGCCAGGGAGGAGGTCAATGGCACAATCATACGGGCGGTGTGGGGGAAGAGAGGTGGCCCGTACCTTGTTAAACACCTCCTTTAAGTCGTAGTACTCCGACGGGACACCTGAGAGATCTGGGAATTCATTAGAAGAAGGGGTGCTGCAGGCAGGTAACAAGGCAGATTTCAGACAGACCGCAAGACATTGATCACTCCATTGTAGAATGGAACCGGTTCTCCAGTCAATGTGTGGATTATGTTTAATTAACCAAGGATACCCCAAGACCACTGGCTGCTGAGGTGCATTAATCAGGTGAAAGGTTAGTGATTCAGTGTGGTTACCTGATATGCCCAGATGAACAGGAACTGTGCGATGGGTTACAGTGCAGAGGAGGCGCCCATCGAGAGCAGTAGCTTCAATAGGCTCGGCCAAGGGTTCCAGGTTAATACCCAGCTGCATGGCAAGGCCCCGATCCAGAAGGTTGGTGTCAGCTCCCGAGTCAATGAGGACAGCGACAGTATGGGACAGACCATTAAAGTTGAGCTGGGCATGAAGTAGTGCTCGAGAGGGACCTTCAAAGTTCTTGATGCGGCTCACCAGCGCCCTCTGGATTCCTGGTGAGCCCTGTCTTTTACTGGACAGGATGACACGTAATGGCCTCCCTCTCCACAGTACATGCAACAGTTCTCCCTTTGGCGCCGTTGTCGTTCAGCAGCTGACAGCCTGGTCCTGCCCAGCTGCATGGGTTCAACTGGGTCACTAGAGGCAGCAGCGGTAGGAAAACCCGTTGAAGTGGAAGGTGAAACTGGAAGACGTGGAAGGCTACGGGAAGTGCTGGTCAGTACCTTCTCTCGTCTCCTCTCCTGGATACGTCCATCGATGCGGATAGCGGTGGCGATGAGAACGTCCAAATCCCCTGGAGGATCCCGGGCCGCCAGCTCGTCCTTGATGGCATCAGAAAGTCCGTTGTAAAAGGCGTCAGCCAGGGAGGAAGAGTTCCAGTCACTCTCTGCAGCGATAGTCCGGAACTCGATGGAATAATCAGTCACTCTCCGGCTCCCCTGAGCCAGGTTAAACAGACCCCGAGCAGCCTCTCGACCAGGGGTAGCATGATCAAACACCTTCCGAAGACCCTCAGAGAAGGCAGCCACAGAAGAACAGAGAGCCGACTGCTTCTCCCACTCGGCGGCACCCCAGTTCCGGGCCCGCCCAGTAAGCTGGGTGATCATGAAAGCCACTCTCGACCTCTCCGTGGGATATGTGAGAGGTTGTAGTTCAAAAGTCAATGAGCACAGAGTCAGAAAGGAGCGACAGGTATCTGGAGCTCCAGAAAAGCGCTCTAGAGCACTTAAGCGGGGCTCTGGCCGGGAGACAGCAGGGACAGGAGGGCTGGTGGGTGGTTGAACCGCTGGGGTCTGGCTGTCCAGCGTGAGCTGCTGGAGCTGGCCGCTCAGAACCTCAAAATGCTGATTGTGGCGTTCCGAAGCTTCCTGGAAAGCCACTTCCATAGCGGTGAACTGTCTCGAATGCTGGTGTAGGGCGGCACCTTGTGCTGCCACTTCTTCCTTAAGAGCCTTTGTGTCGGCTGGGTTCATCTTTTGGCCAGATTGTACTGTCAGGATTGTACCAAAATGGCAGGCCAGAACCCAATAGCACGACAACAAACCGTTCAGGTATAGCAACAAAGTTTAATAAAGAATCAAACCAGGTAGTAGCGAGGCAACAAGTCCAAGAGGGGCAGGCAAAGGGAATCCAAAATCCAAAAGGATGGGTCAGAACACGAATAGGCAGGCAGGTAAACAGGCAGGAATTCGGAATAGGCTGGAGAGCAATGTAACACAAAGACAATCTGGCAGGGAACTGAGGGAATGAACCGGTATATATACTGTGGGGCTAATAGCTGATGGGGAGCAGGTGAGTGTGGTTAGGCCAGGTGGAAGTAATCAGCAGGGAGTGCAGAGCAGGGGGGAGTGGCCGGGTCTGAAATGACAAGAGAGTTAATATGGGAACAGACAAGTGACAAAAAACTAAATTGTGGCTGAAGTAGTGACACAAGGTCCTGGTAGCACCAGACTATGAAAGGTAGCCCAGACACCTTTCTTCCTAGCCCCTTTCTCCAACTTCTCAAGGAATGATCCCAATAAAAGAACATAGATCCATAGGTAAATCAAGACCTTAACCATTAGGCGCAGCTGCACAATGAAGAATGCATTTTAATGCAATGATATTAGGTTGATCATGTGTTTTGTTGCCGTTTAGAAGTCTGAAATCTATCATGTATCTTCTATGGTTTACTGCTTGAGTGTCTAAGTGTTTAGGTGTATAGGGTGCCAGCCGCTTTACTGTGGCTCATTCAATTTGTGTCTCACTGGAGGAAGAGCTGTATCTGTGCTCTTGGCAGGAAGTGAAGATTAGTTATAATTATAGACCAATGGGTGGTGGTTCTATTTAAAAATAAAAATAAATGTTTTACTCAAAAGGTGTGCTGCAACACTGCACAGGCTTCCGGGGAAAAATGCCAAGATCCTTGAAAAAATTATCCTGCTGATTGCCAAAGTGCTTAGTTTTCTTTTAACTGAACATTTAAAAAAAAAAAAGTTACTTTGTCGACCTTTGCAGATTTCTTTTGATGTCACTGTGACAGCGGACTCATGTATGAAGGACAAGTCTTTCACTATCAGACCACTGGGCATTAAAGACACACTTACAGTGACCATATCTACAAACTGTGAGTGCCAATGCGAAGAACCCAATAACAATAGCCACCCACACTGCAAGGGCAAGGGAAGAGTCAACTGTGGGATATGCAGGTAAGCTTTACCCCGGAATTCCACTGGCTGCGCGTGCATTGTCCTACGGTTTTGCTCCATGCGCCCACGTCTGACAACACCCACCGGGTGCGTTTTCAAAGCGGGCACGGTCGCGAGACCGAGGAGTTCCCGCGGTAATTAAAAGTGACGGGAGATCGTGCTTGATAACATGATTCTGTATGTTGTATTTACACAACAACAAACGCACAGAAGGTTATTGTTTCCTATCCGAACAAGTAAAAGAACAGTGGACATGCTTGTATGTGTCTCTGTTTTGAGATTGTTACCTGCAGTGTCTTATTTTGAAAATTAACCGAATGTTTTATTGTTTTGTCGGCTTCTGTGTTCCTGTCTCGCTCCATGTGTTCTGTGCTAAATTGACGGACAGGCAGCTGGTGGAATTCAGCCTACACCTCCTACACAATGACTGTGTCAGAGGGTTGGAATAAACTGGAAGTTCTTTTGCGTTCAAAAAAAGGTACTCTGCTGGTGTTACGGCCGACCATACCTGGCTCGTTAATCGGCCAGCAACAAAGAAAGACAACGCAAAACCAGAATTAAAGCTCCAATAATAATCTCAGTTTATTAAATCAATCACCAAAACTCACTGCGAGCGAGAGCCGGCCACAGCACAGGCCACGCGTTAAGGACCTGCAGTAACGCCTCCCCCAAATCAGGACACCTGAGATACCCCTTTCACACCAAAAAGAACCAAGAGCCAGTTCCAGGCTGGTGCTGCTTCAGTCTCCTCTTTAGCAGGTAAAATGCATGCTCTATAGCAGGGGTTCTCAAACTTTTGATAGCTGAGGGCCAATTTAGGAACCCAACATTGGACCGAGGGCCGCCGAAGGAAAAAAAATTATAAAACTGAAATAATTTAAATGGCCAGCGTCTTTGCGTCTTTACAGTTTACATGTATTGGTCAGCATCCAATACTGTGTAATTAACACATTTAAAGTAATAAATGAAGGGCTAGGTCTCATTTCAACATTGGGGAACACATTAAAAGCGGGGGTCTGGGGGTTGTCCCCCAGAAAAATTTGAGGTTCGAACACTTCATTTTGTGCATTTTGGTTAATTTTTATGCAGTAATTTGTGTCTTCTGTATTTATTTATGGTGGAAATGTTAAGGAAAAGACAACTCACTCCCATTGACACACATCTAATGGAATATAAATCAAGGCACTGAGGCATTCTGTATTGCATTCAAATATTTATTCTACTTTATTGTTCAAAACTTTCTACACATTGAAAACGTATCACCTTTTGGAGTGTTTTTTTGTAGGACTCACTACTCATGATGCAGCAGCAGTGTTAACTATTATGACACTATACATTGGAAATAAACAGGGTGGGCTATCAGCAGTCAACTAGGCAGATAGTTCCATGGCTATCAGCAGCTAGCTAACGTTAGTTTGTTAGCTAAACTTTAGGCAAAAGAGTTAGAAACCAGATAATGTTAGCATCCATCCTTAGACACTTGACCTAATCTAATTCACCTTGAATGTGAGAAAGTGCATCGTATTGGGCTTGACAAGCTCACTATCTAACAACTTACATTGGGACCACTACACTGCCTGCTGCACTGCGGGAGGCTGACCAGCCGTCTGCAACGAGAGGCAGAGGCCAGCCGAACTTCGCAAGTTTAATAAGTGGGGAATGAATACAAACAATTAGGAGGGATATTTAAGTGTTTCGACCCCTGTACTGTTTTTACTGTTACGGGGGACGCATCCCCTCCGTGCGTTTCAATAAAAAAAAATATATATATATATATATATATATATATAGGGGAAGGTGGGGTGATTTGTGCAACTTTTTACTCAAAGTGATTTTAAAGTGAGGCCTTGACAGTTATGTCTCCAACTCAAATATGTACATATATGTCAGGATGTTGTGCATCCCTGGCAATAAAAACTTTGGATCTGGAATAAACTGTTTAAGAAATATAGCTTTCGGAAAAAAAGTTGTCTTGTCGCACAAATCACCCCAATGACAAAGTCACCATCATCATCTTTCTGGCCATCTGAACTCTCATCAGTGGTGTCGTTAAGTGGAATTGAGATGTCACTCTCTTCTGAGCTACTGTAGACAATCACTTTCTTTTGGTGACCAGCGTATACAGCCATGCCACTGGCACAACTCTCAGAAATGTACTTTGCACTAGTTGCTCCGTGCTTGTGGAACCAACTGCCACCTGACAAATGTGATTCCCCCTACATTTCTGCCTTTAAATCAAGGCTCAAAACCCATATGTACACCCTGGTGTTTCCTCCCCATTAACCTCTGCACTACTTACTTACCTCTGCACTACTATCTGTGTTTATGTGGATGTATGGGCTTTACGTCTTTTATTTTGGTTATTGTTATTTTACCTTCATTGTTTACCTACTGAATGCACTATGTACAGCACTTTGGACAGTGCAAACTGTCATAAATGTGCTTTTATAAATACATTTTACTTACTTACTTACTTATAACTCACCCAGGCCCTTGCGCACAAATCACCCCATCCCCAGAATTTTGGATAATAGGCATGATGCAGCAATTTAGGGTTGACATTGTGCTAACTATATAGACTCAAAGTGTAGCATACCAAAGCACTAAAACATGTGTCAAATGTTTTCAAACGTGTCTATAATTGTTCAGACACAATAATCAAAAAACCTTGATCATGGAAATTTTACTTTGAAAGGCAAAACACAGTTTTTTGAGCTTAAATGTGCTTATATCTTATTCCTTGTGTCTCCCTTCTTTACAGGATGAGTCAAATGGATGGCTCTTCTTAAATATGTGGTCACATTTCCAATTTCTTCCACGGTTTTCTAGAAACAAGGGGTTTTGCAACTTCCAAAATGCACAAATCACCCGACCTTCCCCTATATATGATAATTTTTTTTAATTTTTTTTTAATAATTCATAATTCAATGCGGGCCGCGGGCCGCCAGATATGCTTCCGGCCCGCGGGCCGCCATTGGCCCGCGGGCCGCACTTTGAGAACCACTGCTCTATAGGGTTTAAGTCTGGAGATTGACTTGGCCAGTCGAACACTTTCCATTTCTTGCCCCTGATGAACTCCTTTGTTGTTTTAGCAGTTTTTTTAGGTCATTATCTTGCTGCATGATGAAGGATCTTCCAATCAGTTTGGTTGCATCTTTCTTTAAATTGGCAGACAGAATGTTTCTGTAGACTTCTAAGTTCATTTTGCTGCTGCCATCATGTGTTACTGTGTTGTTGTCAAGATGAACCTTTACCAAAGTGATGGAAAGGCTAAAGTTTGGAGAAAGAAAGAATCTGCTCATGATCCCAAACATACAGGCTCATCTGTCAAACACGGTGGAGGCAATGTCATGGCTTGGGCTTGCATGGCTTCTTCTTGGATGGGCTCATTAATTCATTGATGATGTAACACATGATGGCAACAGCTAAATGAACTCAGAAGTTTACACAAACATTTTGTCTGCCAATTTAAAGAAAGATGCAACCAAACTGATTGGAAGATCCTTCATAATGCAGCAAGATAATGACCCAAAACACACTGCAAAAACAACAAAGGAGTTAATCAGGGTCAAGAAATGGAAGGTTTTAGACTGGTCAAGTCTATCTCCAGTGTTAAACCCTATAGAGAATGCATTTTACCTGCTAAAGAGGAGACTGAAGAGAGTAAACAAACAGCAACTGAATAAGGCTGCGGTGAAAGCCTGGAAAAGCATCAAAAAGGAGGATTCAAAAGTTTGGCTTGATGCAGTTGTTGCAAGCGAAGGCTTTGCAACAAAATATTAAGTCTTATTCACTTTAATTTATTTTAAGTCTATCTGTTCCAATACTTTTGCTCACCTCAAAATGTGGTGTTCCTTTACAAATAATGCTATCTTCTAAGTTGTGTATCAGATCCAGATGTGAATACCTAGAAATGAAAGCTGAAATGTTGATCTATTGTCTCATATTCATATTTTGGTGTCAAACCCAAATGTTTCCAGTCTACAGCAAAAATAAAGGAATTGGCCTAACTGTTCCAATAATTTTGGAGGGGACTGTATATCTGTGTTTTTCTAATGACTGAGCTTTATTTTGTTGTCTTGCCATTGAGTGTCGCTGATTCCCCGAGTCAGGAAAACCTTGCTACGCATGGTGGAAAGTTGGCGTGGAAATACGCACACCTTTCCGCAAAGAATCTTTCTATAAATAACCAAGTTTGCAGTGAAAATTTATTACGCATGTTTCACCCCGGTTGACGCAAGGTTTTTGTGTGCGAGGCCCCTTGTCCCCACTTCAATTGAATTAAATATTTTCTTTACAGTTTTAAAAACATTGTGAAGGAGTTGAACTTCTGATATACTTCTGTATTAAAACAGTTTAAAGCACTTCAAATAAGGCCTAACTGAAAACAAATATGGAAACATCTATTCAAAAAATGGGTTTTGGCTTATCAAATGGATCAAAGAAAACCTGTATCATAAAATGCATAGAATGATGTTGGTGAAAAGGGATGAAGATGCTTTATTGTGTTTTGCTACAGTTGATCGTTTCTCTGCTAATATTGTTTTATGTTATATTGATTTTTCTCTACTCTTCCTTACCAGCTGCAATGAAGGCTTTGTTGGTCAGTTCTGCGAATGTTCCATTGGTAATAAAGACGAGAGTTCCATGCGCGCCTCCTGTCAGAGGCAGAATGGCACAGACTGTGAGGGCAGAGGAGACTGTGTTTGTGGGCGGTGCCAGTGCCACATCACAGAGAGTGGTAGCAGTTACCATGGGGACTTCTGTGAATGTGATGATGAACACTGTGAGAAGTTCCAGAATAAATTATGTGGAGGTATGGTTTCAGTAATTTTCAAATGCAACAGCAAAATGTTACAGCTAAAGAACTGACTTTTCCCATTATGGTCTAACAGATTAAAGTATTTCTTTCCAAAACAGAGTCTGTATCCTTAAGACCTAAAACATGGGTTAAATGTATTTTATAACTTGATAAAAAATATGGAAAACATATTCCTTGCTCTTCTTTACACCAGTTATTGCGATTGCCCTAGCTTGCCCCGACTGGACTGGAGATATAACATGGAGGCTGCCTACAGGACTTGATTTGATTTGATTTGATTTATTAGGATCCCCATTAGCAACACACCGGAGTGAGAGCTAGTCTTCCTGGGGTCCGAAACATACAATATAGACAACAGACAATCACTTGTTTGACATTATGTCAAACCGAAATAGACATATAATAACAACAGTAATAAACAACACTATGATTTAAAAACATCAGAATTACAGATATAACAAAAGAAAAGAAAATATACGAAGGAGGGGACAAAGTGGACTTCATGAGGAAGCTTAGCTCCTTCAATGTGTTCAGCAACATGTTTCATATCTTCTACCAGTCTGATGTTGAAAGTGCAGTTTTCTTTGCAGCCATCTGTTGGTGCAGCAGCATCAGAACCAGTGACTAAGAAAGACAGACACTACACAGCCTACTGGACAGACAGACAGGCACTACACAGTCTACTGAACAGACAGACAGACAGACACTACACAGTATACTGGCCAGACAGCACAGTCTTTTAGTAGGAGGCTCCTTCAGCCTTACTGTAATAAGGACCAGTACTGACATTGTTTTCCTCCCTCTCTCTCTCTCTCTCTCTCTCTCTCTCTCTCTCTCTCTCTCTCTCTCTCTCTCTCTCTCTCTCTCTCTCTCTATCTATCTATCTCAACTTGTAGGTAACGGTAAGTGCAACTGTGGCAGATGTGAATGCTTCCCAGGCTACGAGGGCTCTGCCTGTCAGTGTAAGGTGTCTGAGGAGGGGTGTCGAACCTTAAACAACACGGTGTGCTTCGGCAGAGGTAGCTGCAAGTGTAACCGCTGTGAGTGCAAGGAGGGATACCAGCGTCCACGCTGCCAGACATGCCTAGGATGCCCTGACCCTTGCCAGATTAAATTGTAAGCATTCTAAACTACTGATCTAGGCTACAAAAACTACTTTCCAGTAGTAACTAACTGATGTAAGTGCTAACTGTTTCTATACATTTTGTTTTCAGGAACTGCATTGAATGCCTCGGCTTCGACTTAGGTCCGTTAAAAAAAAACTGCAGTGTGGCTTGCAGCAAGAGCATTTTTTCTGAGATGGTTGACCAGTTCACCATATCAAGCAAGCAATGCCAGCAGAAGGACTCAGAGGGCTGCTGGATCAAATTTAAGCTGGACCAGTTGATTGGAGAGGATAACTACAAAGCTGAGATTCTGAATCACAGAGGTAAGCTGCTGATGAAAAACAGGAAATATTTCAAGGTGACAGATTTCAAGCAATAGTTAAAAAAATTGAGTTCTAAACTTTTTGGCTCACTCTCCGGCTCAAGAAAAGGCGACAGAAACCATCCCTTCAGTGTGTGCATGTTTGATGAAGCAATGGGTAAAAACTCTCATCCAGGTTACCTTAGCTCAAACACTTGTAGTCAAGGGAAGCATTATGCCTCAAACACACTGGCCTCGAAGCGCCGAGCTGCGCGAGCCGAAGATCTTTTGGTTGACCACTCATGGAGCAAATCTCCCCGCGCCTGTCTGCTCTGAAAGCGCTGGTTTTACCAGGTCCATGTGTTAGGGCGCACTCACACTAGGCAAGTTTGCCTGTTCCGTGCTGCAGGAAGATTCAGCACGAATAAATGTAGCCTGGACAGTCTCATATTTGTGCAGCACACTGTTTATTATTAATATAACGGCCCGTCATCAGACCATACGTACCGGATGGTTTTATACGATCGCTCCATCAAGTAATCCAAGTCAGAACTTTTTGTATGGGCAGAGATTGTTTTTTTAAGTGTCTTTATAAAGTTTCTTGTTAAACCTTAGTGTAGGCTACTGTTTCCTTATCACCGGGCCGCGGAGTCCCGGTGTTGTTTTGGGTTCGTCTCCACCGCCATGCGTAAAGGCAGTATTATGACAGCTGACGGGAGGAAAAACAAAAAAAATCATCTGACAAACGTGAGTAAACACGAAAACCTTTTTGCTTTGCTTTCTGCGCTCACCTATTTAGCTCTCTCCCTCTTTTATTAGCCCACACCTAGGCCTACACACGTTAATTCTCACACATTTTATGAAGCTACAAGTTCAAGTGGTGGGCAATTCTGGTGCCGACTAGTAAGGCAGCGGACGTTAACGGACTATGCATCCTTAATAAATTCACGTCAGGAACGCCGCCTGTGCGCTTGCTTGTGCGCGTGTCATCTCATTAGCATCTGTACTTTGGCCACGGCACACCTCTCCCAATTGTGCCGTGGCCAAGGGGATGTTCCGTGCTGGAATACGGATGGCGTGGTCACACTAGCCAAACGTTCTAGACTTTAGTATGCAAATGAGCTTGGGCACGGGGCCGCGGCCCTAGTGTGAGTGGCCCCTTAGTAACAACCTCATTAATATACAATGTAGTAAATAGAAATATATACAGGTATTTGTAACTGCTGTGCATGTGTGTCCACAGTACACCCGTGGGTGCTAGTTGTGATATTTCTTATCAGTTAATTTTTCTCACCGTCTCCCTGTGCAAGTTGTAGGAGAGGAGGAGAGCCCCTGCTCTTTCCCTATATTCAATGAACACATATAAACCTTAATAACGTGTTTGTTTATCCAGTTTAATGGGGATTCTAATGTGGTTTCTCTCCAATTCGCTCGCGGCTCGCAGATAAAATAGAGCAGACACCTAAACGATCGGCTGGTGTGATCTGTCAAGAGGGGCACCAAATGAAACTGCCCCAGCTCACAGGCGCTTCGAGGCAATCGGTTCGCTTCTGCGTCCAGTGTGTTTGAGGCGTTAGCCTGCCTCTACTGACAGTCAAAAGAAAAACTTGCAAACAGTGAAGTTAGTTTGAAGAGACAAAAGGAGTATCTGATGAATGTTTGTTGAATATTCAACTTCAAACTAACTTCCCCACGGTGTCGGATTACATTACCCTAGTTTCCTTCCATTATGTATTTGATTCTAAAATGACAGAAATTGTAAAAATCTAAAGCCCGACATAATGTGGTAAATAAACAAGTCTCAATAACCACATAGGAGCATTTAGTGACGCTGTGAAGTTTTTATTTTGATTGTCAGCAGAGGCAGGATAACGCTACCTTTGACTACCAGGGTAAACTGGTACATAACCCTAGCTGGGTGCTACCAGCTAAGGTAACCTGGAAGAGCGACCTTTGCACATTTCTATATCAAAAATGCAGGTGCTGTTTAATGGCTCATTTATGCTCTACGTTACATACGCATACGGATACGGACAGAGCCTTCTGTCCGTACTCTGCGTACATTACGTCCGTATTTCTGCACGTATCCTGCATGCTTGCGGATGCGTACCAAACTGACAGAACGGAGCATTACTACCGAAGATCACGGGGCGCACAGCCAACAGATCACTTTCACTTACTGTACATTTGTTTACAAACACAAACGAAAGACATAATACTTTAGAAAATGTCTTAACTTTTGAGGAGAGGTTTTTGTGAGTTGGTACGGAATTACATACACATTTATCTATCTACAGTCCCCTCCATAAGTATTGGAACAGTGAGGCCAATTCCTTTATTTTTGCTGTAGACTGGAAACATTTGGGTTTGACACCAAAAGATGAATATGAGACAATAGCTCAACATTTCAGCTTTCATTTCCAGGTATTCACATCTGGATCTGATACACAACTGAGAACATATAATTTTTTGAAAAGGAACACCACATTTTTAGGCAAGCAAAAGTATTGGAACAGATAGACTTTAAAAAAATTAAAGTGAATAAACCATAATATTTTGTCGCAAATACTTTGCTTGCAATAACTGCATCAAGCCTGTGATCCATTGACATCACAAAACGTTTGCATTCTTCTTTTGTGATGCTTTTCCAGGCTTTCACTGCAGCCTCATTCAGTTGCTGCTTGTTTTGGGGGGTTACTACCATCGGTCTCCTCTTTAACAGGTAAAATGCATGCTCTGTAGGGTGGTAGGATGGCCTAGAGGAAAAGGTGGCCGACCAGTAACCATGAGGTCGCTGGTTCGATCCCCGGCACCGGACAGGAGGGTGTTAGTTGTAAAACTAGCAGAGGCTGGTATTGCGTCTACGGTGCCCACCATCTCTACCATTGTGTCCTTGAGCAAGACACTTAACCCCAAAACTGCTCCAGGGGCGCTGTACTGCGGCTGACCCTGCGCTCTGACCCCCTCCGAAGTGTGGTAACTTGAGAGGGGATATGCGAAAAGACAAATTTCAATGTGCCTCGTGTACAACTGACAAATAAAGATAACTTAACTTAACTATAGCGTTTAAGTCTGGAGATTGACTTGGCTAGTCTAAAACCTTCCATTTCTTGCCCCTGATGAACTCCTTTGTTGTTTTAGCAGTTTTTTTGGATCATTATCTTGCTTCATGATGGAGCATCTTCCAATCAGTTTTGTTGCATCTTTCTTTAAATTGGCAGACCGAATGTTTCTGTAGACTTCTAAGTTCATTTTGCTGTTGCCATCATGTGTTACTGTGTTGTTGTCAAGATGAACCTTTACCAAAGTGATGGAAAGGCTAAAGTTTGGAGAAAGAAAGGATCTAATTATGACCCCAAGCATACAAGCTCATCTGTGAGAAACGGTGGAGGCAATGTCATGGCTTGGGCTTGCATGGCATCTTCTCGGATGGGCTCATTATTCTTCATTGATGATGTAACACATGATGGCAACAGCTAAATGAACTCAGAAGTTTAAAGAAACATTTTGTCTGACAATTTAAGGAAAGATGCAACCAAACTGATTGGAAGATCCTTCATAATGCAGCAAGATAATGACCCAAAACACAACAAAGTAGTTAATCAGGGGCAAGAAGTGAAAGGTTTTAGACTGGCTAAGTCAATCTCCAGACTTAAACGCTATAGAGCATGCATTTTACCTGCTAAAGAGGAGACTTAAGAGAGTAACCCCCTAACACAAACAGCAACTGAATGAGGCTGCGGTGAAAGCCTGGAAAAGCATCACAAAAGAAGAATGCAAAAGTTTGGTGATGTCAATGGGTCACAGGTTTGATGCGGTTATTGCAAGCAAAGGATTTGCGACAAAATTGTATGTTTTATTCACTTTAATTTATTTAAAGTCTATCTGTTCCAATACTTCTGCTCGCCTAAAAATGTGGTGTTCCTTTACAAATAATGCTATCTTCTCAGTTGTGTATCGGATCCAGATGTGAATACCTGGAAATTAAAGCTGAAATGTTGATCTATTGTCTCATATTCATCTTTTGGTGTCAAACCCAAATGTTTCCAGTCTACAGCAAAAATAAAGGAATTGGCCTCACTGTTCCGATACTTATGGAGGGGACTGTATGTGGGACATACAACTACAACAGAGCAGCATGAGCGGGGATCGCACGGGGAAGAATGTCAGCTAGACGGCAGGCAATGTGCCGGAGGTCCGTGCGAGACTAGTTAATTTGACATGTTGTGATTAATGTCCTCACAGACCCCCGCTGTCTATAATACAGCCTCTAGTTTAGCCTCTTACATCGCTACGGTAGTAGGCCTATATCGTAAAGCTGTTTCTTCCATGGACCTATTATAAAATATTTATTCCAGTTAATTCACTGTTTGACTCTTCTTCTTCCTATTTGAGTAACATTTGACTCTGAGTGGCGCTGCTGCCCGCTAATGGTTGATTTGCGTAATGTCGATTCCAACATAAAGGACGCATGGAAGTATGAGGGCAGTGACGGATATAACGTTGTAAATGTACGTCTCTATTTACGCACGGAATTGGAGCATAAATGAGCCTTAAGGGATGGTTTCTGTTGCCTTTTCATAAGCTAGGGAGTAAGGTAAAAAGCTAGCAATAAAATGTTGAACCTTTAAGAATAATTTCAGTACTAAATAAAGTTATAAGAACTCATCCTGAAGCTAAGATAAATCCAAAATGATAAACTATAGATAATACAGCAAATGTGTGTATGTTTGCTGACGTTTGTATCCCTGGTAGCAATGTGGCTCTATGTATGGCAAACTTAGCTGCTAGTTTGTCGGATGGTCAAACACTTTGGTCCAGACTGAAATGTCTCTTAAAAGACTTTGAAAAGACTAAAGTCTGACACCCTCTCACATCTAAAGAAAATCAACCCACACCTGAAGTCATAACTCTCTGATAAATCTGTCTGTGACTAAAAACTCAAAGACAGGGGATCTTTATTGAAAGACTTCAACTAGATTCCTTTTTAGATTAATTAAAGCAGCTACGAGTAACATTTAAATATCTTTTAAAGGTGAAGTAAGCGGTTTATTTATGTTAATATAAGTGTAAAATCGCTCTTTATTCATACAGTGATCACTTACATAATGTGCGCGTTTCATAAAGCCGATCTCTCAGTCAGCTGCTTTGCATGTAATTGGTGAATAAACTTATTGTAGTATCCCGAAATTTTTATCCAATCAGAAGAGAGACCGCTACAAACCGACACTCGTCTCAGTCATATATAGTATATACACTCCATGGTCTCACTGCCGGTGCACGCCAGAGCAACAGATGGGTGTATGCGCCTACAATGGCGGAGCAGGTAAAAATCCTTCCCAATGTCTGTTTTTGATGGTTTTTATCATGTTTGTTTATCACACTTATGGATCTGAGACAATGCTAGATAACTTGCTGCTTGAAGACTGCAGTGCATTAATGTGGTGACGTAGGGACGAGCGAGGGGACTGCTAACTGCAGTAACTGACAGGAAGTTAGCTAAAAGAACCATTCTGCTTACAGCACCTTTAAAAAGCCTAATGTTTCCTCTGATAATCATAAATTACCTTTAACAGCAAACGAGACCATCAGTGCAAAGAAACACTTTTTTATATAGTTTTTATTACTGCATTTGGTCTGGTCGCACACCCAGTCCGACTTTCGGTTCGCGCACAATCGTATTGGTCGCAACACCACATTTTTAGGCGAGCAGAAGTATTGGAACAGATAGACTTTAAATAAATTAAAGTGAATAAAACATACTATTTTGTCGCAAATCCTTTGCTTGCAATAACCGCATCAAGCCTGTGACCCATTGACATCACCAAACTTTTGCATTCTTCTTTTGTGATGCTTTTCCAGGCTTTCACCGCAGCCTCATTCAGTTGCTGTTTGTGTTAGGGGGTTACTCTCTTAAGTCTCCTCTTTAGCAGGTAAAATGCATGCTCTATAGCGTTTAAGTCTGGAGATTGACTTAGCCAGTCTAAAACCTTTCACTTCTTGCCCCTGATTAACTACTTTGTTGTGTTTTGGGTCATTATCTTGCTGCCTGATGGAGGATCTTCCAATCAGTTTGGTTGTATCTTTCCTTAAATTGTCAGACAAAATGTTTCTGTAAACTTCTGAGTTCATTTAGCTGTTGCCATCATGTGTTACATCATCTATGAAGAATAATGAGCCCATCCGAGAAGATGCCATGCAAGCCCAAGCCATGACATTGCCTCCACCGTTTCTCACAGATGAGCTTGTATGCTTGGGGTCATAAGTAGATCCTTTCTTTCTCCAAACTTTAGCCTTTCCATCACTTTGGTAAAGGTTCATCTTGACATCAACACAGTAACACATGATGGCAACAGCAAAATGAACTTAGAAGTCTACAGAAACATTCGGTCTGCCAATTTAAAGAAAGATGCAACAAAACTGATTGGAAGATGCTCCATCATGAAGCAAGATAATCAGTGTTTCCCGCACGTTCACTCCGCAGCGGCGGAGTGAACGTGCGCCGCTTCTATAAAAATTAGGGCTGTCAAGCGATTAAAAAAATTAATCTAATTAATTACAGGCTCTGTGATTAATTGATCTAAATTAATCGCATACTTATATGACACTTTTATACCTGTTTATAAACAACTGTAGGCCTATAGGCTACCGTTCGTCTGTCTGTCTCTCTCGCTCTCTCTCGCTCTCCCCGTCTCTCATAACTTCTGTCTCCTCTAAAAAAAACAAGCAGGCTAAATTACGACTGTCTATCTCCCCCAACAGACAACGCTGCACTGCCACAGTTGCGGTGCGCATAGCCTATACCGACTCATTCACCGTCCTACTCACAGCCAAAAATATTGACACACACACACACACACACACACACACACACACACACACACATGAAGGAGGAAAAAAGACAGGCATATGCTAGGAAGAGTGAGAGGGGGCGGGTGTCGATCGCAGCTTGCAAACAAAAGTGAGCACCCACTAAATCAATAAAGCACAGAGTAGACACTGCGGAGAATAACATAAGACGTATTCCTACCTTCATGTTTATGTGCCCGGAGCAGCCCATTACACATCCATAGAGCCCTCTCTATGCTTCTTTCTTTACTCTTTAATCCCGTGCGGGCCGTGTGCGCAAGCTACAGGTACAGCTCCGCTATCGTCTCAACTCTTTTGCACCGGGTCAAAGGGCACTATAGAGGTGCGATTAATCTGCGTTCATTTTTTTAATCGCGTTAATTTTTCTGTGATTAATTAATCGAAATTAACGTGTTAATTTGACAGCCCTAATAAAAATCCTTCTCCTCCGCATTTTCTATTTTTTTTTTTGTACGTAGCTCCTTTTAGAAAATGGGCAGCGCGTAACGTAAATTGCGCAGCACGCGGCACATCATCACGTAGCCAACATCTAAGAAGAAGAATCACCTAACAGCGAGTGTGGCAGTTGTTGGCAGTAGTAGCCTACACGGTTGCAAAGTTACATTGATTCCAGCAGCGAGTGAAGCGGAAGAGCGAAGTGTAGCGGAGGAAACTGGTGTATGTAGCTTACCGCGCTGATTTGCTTGTATCACTGGTTTCACTTCAGAGGTGTCGGCCAGAACACCACTCATGGCCAAAAACGTCAGATTATAAGCATGAGACTAGGAGAGGAGGAGTTGGGTTTATCCGCTCTTTATTTTCTTCTCTTTCACAGACACAGCAGCACACAGATCGCGGGAAAAGAATAAAGGGTTTAACTCCGCTCCTGATGAGACGTTGGAACAGCTGTTATTGCGACCCACGAATCGCAGCCGTTAAAACATGCATAAAACTATAACTTAGAACAGCAATCTTACACCCAGTATTAAACACTGTAACCTATAACTTTGAGGCCTTTTTGAGAGAGAGAGAGAGAGAGAGAGAGAGAGAGAGAGAGAGAGAGAGAGAGAGAGAGAGAGAGAGAGAGAGAGTTAGGGATTTATGCTAATCGCCTGTAAGTATGTGGTCATTAGCATAAATGCAGGGAAAAAGCCTATGGACTTTTTAAAAGATTATGAATAGTTTCTATTATGTTTAATTTATATTTATTTTAGAATTTTCTCATCACTTTTTGACTCCCAAGACTAAGAAGAAGTGGTTTAAGCAATAACAAGCTTAATCAATGTTCCTTTTTGTGTTATATCAATAAATAATTGTGAGATATTTTTAGCTTTTTTACTGTCTAATTTTTTTAAATTAATTTCCTACATTCAAACGACATCACTGCAGCACACATATTCTTATAGTCCAGGTTGTGGCCCAAATAAATGATAGCTTGACAGCTATGCATTATAGGGGTGATGAATGCAATCTTAAAAAGAGAATAAATCCAGGCAAACCAAAACTTTTCAAAAATGGCTTAGGGCTCAGAGGTTAAAAGGCTGGTACAAGCTCTTAAGGGATGCACTGTGCACAATGTATATATACATAGTTAAATAATATATATTACATTTGCAGATGAGTCTAAAAAGCTGGGTGAAAAAGAAAGGCAGACGGGGACAATGGAGTAAAGCAAATTAGGGAAGCAAACTTTCAAGCTAATGAGAATTTTCATTCGGATTTGAATGCATAATGCTAGGTGATATTATTTGAACATTACAAATACATGTATATAGGGTAATTTGAAGGAAACAAATAAGATTTCTAGCATTTCTTACTTGTTGTTTAAGTGCTCAAGTTTATTACAGAAAATACAGGTAGACCAAGTAAGGGAGGAAAGAGAAGTGACAGAGAAGCAAGGAGAACAAGAGAGAGATGGTGCAGTGGTAGATCCTGAGAGGTGTTTTGCCCATGATTGCAGGAGATTTCATTTTTGAACAATGTGTCTTGTGTAAAAAACAGTGTGTAGTGTTTTGAAAGAAGTGTGTTGGAGAATTTCAAACACAGTGCAAAGTAGGGTTGGTGCTTGTGTTTTGGGCATGGTCACCAAAGTTAGAGGTTGTGATGCTTTGCTAGCAACCACTTTTTGTGTTTAAGCATTAGGCAAACATCTGTAAATAAATTGTGCAAATTATTTTTGCGTTGTGGCATTTTTTGTTTAAATATGAATTTCTATACAAAAATGTCAAAATCTGTAAATGAAGACACAAAAGGCAAAGTTACAACACCAATAATCCTATCTACAGTAATACACAGGACTGTGTGAATAGGATTTAAGTGTATATTCTCCTCTCAAAGTGCACCAGATTCATGGATTCCAATGTACAGGGTACAAAAAAAAATCGGCCGGGGGGGCATGCCCCCGGACCCCCCTACAGGGTTCGGGGACCACAGCATCGCTGCTGAAAAAAATCCTGCGGGAAACACTGGATAATGATCCAAAAAAACTGCTAAAACAACAAAGGAGTTCATCAGGGGCAAGAAATGGAAGGTTTTAGACTAGCCAAGTCAATCTCCAGACTTAAACGCTATAGAGCATGCATTTTACCTGCTAAAGAGGAGACCGATGGAAGTAACCCCCCAAAACAAGCAGCAACTGAATGAGGCTGCGGTGAAAGCCTGGAAAAGCATCACAAAAGAAGAATGCAAACGTTTTGTGATGTCAATGGATCACAGGCTTGATGCAGTTATTGCAAGCAAAGTATTTGCGACAAAATATTATGGTTTATTCACTTTAATTTATTTAAAGTCTATCTGTTCCAATACTTTTGCTTGCCTAAAAATGTGGTGTTCCTTTTCAAAAAATTATATGTTCTCAGTTGTGTATCAGATCCAGATGTGAATACCTGGAAATGAAAGCTGAAATGTTGAGCTATTGTCTCATATTCATCTTTTGGTGTCAAACCCAAATGTTTCCAGTCTACAGCAAAAATAAAGGAATTGGCCTCACTGTTCCGATACTTATGGAGGGGACTGTATAAACAAGTATATGCCCTTATCATATAATGAAATACCTGATCACGTTATAAACTGCAAACACGATTGTGATTATTGAATAAAAAACAAACATGACTGAGTTTACGGGCGCGTGCCACAACTCCAGGAAGACTCGATAATTCATTCCGACATAGTATGTGGAATAAAATTGCCATGACAATTTTCTTCCACATTCATGGTCCCTAAAGGACTTAAGTTATCCTCTGACCTTTCCTCTAGGCCTACTGCCCATTACAATGTTGACATTAGTTGCTTTGACCAAGCTATCAACTTCACCAATTCATCCCTCTTCCTACAGACTGTCCAGAACCACCCAGCGTCACAGCTATTATTGCAGGTTCTATTGCGTCAGTGGCTCTCATCGGCATCCTGTTGCTGATGCTGATCAAGTTATTCATCTACATGAAGGATCTGAAGGAGTTCAGGAAATTTGAAAATGAAAAGAAAAAATCCAAATGGGCAGAGGTAAGACAATTGTTTTGAATGCAATTTTTTTAATTAAACTTCTTATAAAATAATCGCAACATTTGTCGAATCGTTGGATTGAATGTTTATTTTTTCCCCCTTTTGGGTAAAGTCTCAGGAGCAGTACATAAACAAAGTGTGGGGGGAGTTGTGCCAGTGGGGAAGTAGTGCCACCCCTTGTTTCTAGAAAACCATAGAAGAAATTGGAAATGTGACCACATATTTAAGAAGAGCCATCCATTTGACTCAACCTGTAAAGAAGTGAGACACATGGAATAAGATATAAGCACATTTAAGCTAAAAAAAACAGTGTTTTGCCTTTCATAGTAAAATTTCCATGATCACGATTTTTTGATTATTGTGTCTGAACAGGTATAGACACGTTTGAAAACATTTGACACATGTTTTAGTGCTTTAGTATGCTACACTTTGAGTCTATACATTTAGCACGATGTCAGCCCTAAACTGCTGCATCATGCTAATTATCCAAAATTAGACAGTCTGAAGACAATAGGCTGGCTGTAGATAATAGGCTGGCTGTAGGTGTGGAATACACACGGTACGTGGAGAGGGGGGAATTTGAATGTTTCTAAAAGCAGACACTGTTAAAAACTGCAAAAGTTTGCAATGTTTCTTATTGCCGATATAAGCATTCTATCATTTGAGTCCGGAGATATATCATATGCAATATTTGCCATTACACTCCACACTTTTTTTGTAGGCCTAAACAGAAACCCTGAGAAAAAGGTAAAACTCAAATCAAAATGTAGAAAATATATATGGGACCAAATTAATGTGAAAGTAAAACAATAGCATAGCAACCTTAAAATGTTAAAGTGACAGATGATCTGTGAGCAGGCCCGGATTAAGTGGAAAGATTACACTAGGCATAGCGCATTTTTTCGGGCCCCCTCCAAACGGATACTTTATGATTTGGTGAAAGACCTACATACATTTGAACTGCCACAAGATTGTTATGCTCATTTATTTATTTATGTATTTTCATGCACCTTTCAGGCTTTGTTTCACTGTTTACGCAAATTGTTGTACTGTAACAATAGTTGAAAGCATAGCCCTATATATTTTAGGGATTCACCGAAAATTCGGCCACCGAAATGGCAAAATAAATCATGTTCAGTTACCAAATATTGACGAACTACTGACGAAATATTTGTTTAAGAGTTGCGCGTTTGTAAACGGGAGTAAAGAGAAACGTAACCGTGTATGCGAGTTCACGTCTGTTCGTGAGCTCACTGCAGAAGCAGTTCTGTAAGGTGCGTGTAGAGTCCGGTGTGGGAGCAATCGGCATACAGTTAAAACACTCGTCCAATACTGATCCAAACACAAAAGCCTTGCACGAGCAAAGCAGCGATTCACATGGTGAAACCTGACATTGAACTCTGTGGTGGGTTACGGCGAAATTCACAGTCCATCAGTCATTGTTGTTTCTGGTTTTCTGCTGGTGTTGTCCAGCCATGGCTCGTGGGCTGATGGCTTCTCAGTTATGGCTCTGGTTTTTGCAGATAGAAGCTGGTTGCACCGGGCAAGAGGTGACAGACTGCCACAGTCGATCCAGCACTTCCTTCAGATCAGGGTTTGTGTTGCTGGGGTTTTTCATCTGAAATGAAAAAGCACAATAGGGAGGGTCTTAGTTTTGCAAGCATTACCATTTAAAACCGGTCTTCTTAAAGGGGGCAAGGCAGTGATGCAAATGAAAGCATTGTAGTGACTGTCCATACAATGGCCCTCATTTATCAACCGTGCGTAGACCAGAAAAATGGGTGTACGTACATTTCCACGCAAATCTCGGCATTTATCAATATGGACTTGAGCGTAGGATATGCTCAAATCCCACGGCAGCTCTCAGCTCGTGTACGCAACTTTGTAAACAGCATGGACTCGCATTGCAGGCTGTGCCGGGTAGCCGATTACTTTGTTGGACAATTATTAGAAGGTAATACAAATGCAGTGTTTGCTCAGACCGAAATAAAGATATTAATCACTTAAAATTGTGCAGCTTATGGTGTGCAACTGAGTAGGAGAGCTGATTCAATAGTGCGCACACCGGCCACATAGGAGCGCTGCATGGGACTGCGTAAGGGCAGTTATCTTCGACTTGGAGCAGCTGGGGGGACACTGAGGCACTGGGGCTGCATTCATTCAAAATGTTAGCCTAAGTATTAAATATGTAGTAGGCCTACACTGCTCTTTATGATAAAAAATACACGGCACAACATTCAACTTAACATTTTATTTATTTGACGCACTTTTTAGATGTTAGTTCCTCTTTTAATGTGTCATTGATCGCTTAAGCGAGCGATTTATTTCCACCGTTAACCGGCACGTTTCGGCTTGTTTTTCTGATCTGCTGGTGGAACAGGACAGTGGGCGCTCTCACAGCTGATCGTTGCCGGGTCGGCTTGTGCAGCTGACGGCCGGGCTGACCACTCGTGCTGTCATACAGTAAAACGCAAAATGTGTTATTTTTAGTTTTTAAAACCCTTTTGAGTAGTGCTATCTAAAAGGGCCAATACATTCTAATCATTCAAATCTCTGCAGACCTGTATTTATTTTATGGGGACCATTACCGGACAGTTGGTGCGTCTGTTTCTCCTCTACCACTTACACTCAAAAAATATATAAACGCAACACTTTTGTTTTTGCTCCCATTTTTCATGAGATGGACTTAAAGATCTAAAATTCATTCCAGATACACAATATTACCATTTATCTCAAACATTGTTCACAAATCTGTCTAAATGTGTGATAGTGAGCACTTCTGCTTTGCTGAGATAATCCATCCCACCTCACAGGTGTGCCACATCAAGATGCTGATCTGACATCATGATTAGTGCACAGGTGTGCCTTAGACTGTCCACAATAAAAGGCCACTCTGAAATGTGCATTTTTTTGCTTTATTGGGGGTCTGGGGACTCAGAACCAGTCAGTATCTGGTGTGACCACCATTTGCCTCATGCAGTGCAACACATCTTCTTTGCATAGAGTCAATCAGATTGTCAATTGTGGCCTATGGAATGTTGGTCCACCCCTCTTGAATGGCTGTGCGAAGTTGCTGGATATTAGTGGGAAGTGGTGCACGCTGTCGTATACGCCGGTCAAGCACATCCCAAACATGCTCAATGGGTGACATGTCCGGTGAGTATGCTGGCCATGCAAGAACTGGGACATTTTCAGCTTCCAAGAATTGTGTACAGATCCTTGCAACATGGGGCCGTGCATTATCTTGCTGAAATGTGAGGTGATGTTCATGGATGTATGGCACAACAATGGGCCTCAGGATCTCATCACGGTATCTCTGTGCATTCAAAATGCCATCAATAAAATGCACCTGTGTTCTTCGTCCATAACAGATGCCTGCCCATACCATGGGCCACTCGATCCACAACATTGACATCAGCAAAGCGCTCACCCACACGACGCCACACACGCTGTCTGCCATCTGCCCTGAACAATGTAAACCGATATTCATCCGTGAAGAGAACACCTCTCCAACGTGCCAGACGCCATCGAATGTGAGCATTTGCCCACTCAAGTCTGTTACGGCGACGAGCTGGAGTGAGGTCAAGACCCCGATGAGGACGACGAGCATGCAGTTGAGCTTCCCTGAGACGGTTTCTGACAGTTTGTGCAGAAATTGTTTGGTTATGCAAACCAATTGTTTCAGCAGCTGTCTC
The DNA here is from genome assembly GCF_949987685.1 of Ammodytes marinus. NCBI lineage: Eukaryota > Metazoa > Chordata > Actinopteri > Uranoscopiformes > Ammodytidae > Ammodytes > Ammodytes marinus. The sequence goes on along the minus strand of NC_137216.1, from coordinate 950,695 downwards.
AGTGGCTGGTCTCAGACGATCTTGGAGGTGAACCTGCTGGATGTGGAGGTCCTGGGCTGGTGTGGTTACACGTGGTCTGCGGTTGTGAGGCCGGTTGGATGTACTGCCATATTCTCTGAAACGCCTTTGAAGACGGCTTATGGTGGAGAAATGAACATTCAATGCACGAGCAACAGATCTGGTTGACATTCCTGCTGTCAGCATGCCAATTGCACGCTCCCTCAATGCTCTATGGCATTTTGCTGTGAGACAAAACTGCACATTTCAGGGTGGCCTTTTATTGTGGACAGTCTAAGGCACACCTGTGCACTAATCATGATGTCAGATCAGCATCTTGATGTGGCACACCTGTGAGGTGGGATGGATTATCTCAGCAAAGCAGAAGTGCTCACTATCACACATTTAGACAGATTTGTGAACAATGTTTGAGAGAAATGGTAATATTGTGTATCTGGAATGAATTTTAGATCTTTAAGTCCATCTCATGAAAAATGGGAGCAAAAACAAAAGTGTTGCGTTTATATTTTTGTATATTATGCCCGCACCCTCAGTTGGTTGCATTTCAGAACAGCAACACGCTTTTTTTAGTGGCGATTTTTGAGTCAGACCACTTTTTCTTCATCTATGTAAAGAAATGGCGACATATAATTGTATGCTGTTTTATAGCATTTGAGCGATAGTAGCCGACTGATGTAAACCTAAAATGCAACATCCTCAGCTGGAGATCGTTTGTCAACACCAACGCTGTTGACCGCAGCAGTTATTTCCTTCATAACTGCTGCCTTCTGTCGTTCTTTGATGCCGCTTGTAATGCTCCGAAATTAAACAATTTTTTTTCTACTTTCGCTGTTATTCTGTCAATTTGTACTTCAGAGAAGTTCCTCTTCTGTGCCGTAATGCGCATATCCATGTCGTAAAACCTCTGGGCGAGGCCGCTAAACTGAGAAAATATAGGGGCGTGATACCATCGTTTTCAGCCGCCGCATTTATCAATAATGGCCTGGCGTACGCTGAGATTGGCGAGAAACGACTGTTTGATAAATCCCACGCGATACCTGGCGTAGGGAGGTATTTGCGCCAGAATCTGCACCAGTTTCCACGCAAGTTTGATAAATGAGGGCCAATAAGTGGGCCGTCAGTGGCATGGCCAGTTATTTGTGTGATTTGCAAAGTTAAGAGAGACACAGGTGGGGGCCAGGAGGCATTATCATCTAGCTGAGTGTCAAAGAGATGTAAAGTGATTAGTCGGCTCGACTCAGAAAAGGTGATTCAAACGAAAATAACATTCCTATACAGGCCCTATTAATGTCTGGCGTAGAAAAGTTGAAGGAATATGTCAGGGCATATAACCGAGCTCAAATAGGGAAAGTAGAGTATACTTCAAAGTATGTCAAAGCCAAAAGAAACAACAATGTTGTCTTAGTGAAATAAACAATGTTTGCTTACCTTTTGTTTGCAGTCAGTCATCAAGGGAAACATAACCATAATTACTTACCGAAAGTACCTGCAAAGCCTACAATGTTACCTGTGGTTAAACATCAACAAGGTTGTAGCAAAATGTTGAGTATGTGTTTTCAAAGTGAGCATCGTAGAATACAATAAAATATTGCAAAGTTAGTTGTGTTAAAATTAGTTGTGTTAGTATTAAGGAATGCGCAGAAGGTGGGAAACAGTAAAAAGAAGCATAAAAGAAACACGTTTCGGAATAAAATTAGGTTAGCATATTTCCACTGTCCTTCTCATACATTGTGGAGATGAACTCATGCCCAGCACACAAGAGGCTGTCAGAGAGCTATCAGTGGAAACGTTGGTGTGTGGGTAATTTGCTTGTTCGGTTTGACTTTTGCGACTTCAAGCAAAGATAAAACACAATATATCCCACTGTCAACAGACCAAACCAGCCAAAATGTAGTTCCTAACAAAATGCCAAGTTGCATGAACACGATTGTTCAAAGGAGAAATAATTGAAAAGCATACCTGCAGGAGGAAAATTAGTGCAAGCATCCAAAACAGTTTTTTATACAGGAGGAAAATCAGCAATCAGCAATTCTATTCAATTGCTTTTAAATGTTTGTTGTTGTTTTGTTTTGTTTGTAAACTTGCCCCTGTAAAGCACTTTGAATGGCCTTGTGTCTGAACTGTGCCATATAAATAAACCTGCACTGCCTTGTCTGGCCTTGCATGTTTTAAAGGCTTTGATGGCCGTTCAAAACAGTGAGTGGGCAATCAGTAGTCAGTGTGGTGTGCTACTGTGATGCAAGGCTATAGTGATACATGGGGGAGAGACATTTACATCAAAACTGCTGCTGCAATGGTCAGTGGGCTAAGAAATAAAATAAAAGATTCATGGCTAAAAAGTTGTACTCATCCTAAAGGGACAACTATGGAATATGTGTCAAATATATATTTGTTCCCCTTAACACTATAACACAACATTAGCGCAATCTCGGAAGGAAAAGTAATGCTTGGTGAAATGCTAACGAGAGCTTAGCTAAGCTTTTTGTTTAGGCTTTGTTCGCTATGCAGCGCTGCTATTGCCCGTCAACGGTAACCGCATGGCTTGAATCATGGGAATACCCAGTCAATACTGGATATATTATATGAACACAAAAGAATATCATTATTGGATCTTGTATGAATTTATAAGTCCCCGAAAAAGATGCATGTTACGGGATTAATTGAAAAACTCTATAGGTTACGATGGCACAGAGGCTAGCTGTGTTAAATGTGTTTTTTGATGGTCTGTTTTTCTAGAACAAATATTCAAATACTTGCTCGGAAAACCAAAGAGTATTCGATCCTGTAAAATGGTTTTCGGGACAGCCCTACAATCAAGTTGATCTCAATACTTAATGTGTAGCCTACAGTCCTTCTCATACATTGTGGAGATGAACTCATGCCCAGCACACAAGAGGCTGTCAGAGAGCTATCAGTGGAAACGTTTGTGTGTGGGTAATTTGCTTGTTCGGTTTGACTTTTGCGACTTCAAGCAAAGATAATAAAAGATAAACATAAAAGTATCATTGGGTTTTCTCTGTTGGCAGGCTGATAACCCATTGTTCCAGAACGCCACCACTACTGTGACCAACCCTACCTTCACTGGGGAGTGAGGGCTACCACTCCAGCACATGGACCATTCTATATCTCTGCTGTATACCAGTTATGCCTGGATGTTGGGAGGGTATCGTTTGTCGTGTTTATGAGATATTCGTATGTTCATTCACAGATTTATTTACTGGCATTAATGTTGATTTGCTTAATTCATTCATTATCAATTACTGCCATTCTATGTCTTAAAATGGTTAGAGTTGAGTTGTATTTCTTTTAGAGGTGGGCATAGATTAATTTTTTTTAATCTAGATTAATCTAGATTAATTTTGAAATTAATCTAGATTAATCTAGATTAAAATGGCTCATTTGAATTCATTCATAATATGTGTGTGCTCCTAAATAATGACTCAAAGTAAGTCTTTGAGAACGTGTTTCTCAAGCCAGGTGGCGCATCAGACCAGGGGCTCATCTCCTGTTTCCAACATGCATCACAAACTGCTTGAGGAAGCTGTTCTACTATGATAATTGGTGATGAAAATAAATAATGTTCAACAAGATGTACTTGTGTTTACAAACTGTTTATTCAGTTAAACATGAACTTTGAACTGTAGGCCATAAGAGGTAACGATGAATTGTTTAGGGCTGCAACTAACGATTATTTCAATAATCGATTAATCGGTCGATTATTTTTTCGATTAATCGATGAATCGGATAAAAAAAATAAACATTTGTAAATGCTGCATCTTTATTCAAAAACTGAACATTACTTCAAATTCACAGTGCACACTGAAGTGTCAAAACACCAGGTTATTGCTCCAACGTCCCGGAACTATTAAAAGTAATATTAAATGATAAAAAATTAATAATAAACTTAACTGGGATAACACAAAAAAAAACATACAATGTATGATATACATTTATACAGTATAAGGGATGTCCATGGTAAACCAGTCAACCGATAATATTTTTAACCGGTAAATACTAACGGTTAAAAAAATTAAATCATCTTAATTTCTCTCAGATGACAGGAGAGTTAATTTGTATTGATATTGATACCATTTTCAAGACTCCTTAACGATCCAAGTCTTTATTGATATCAAAATTGATAATTTTCTATTATTTTGTTGAAATAGAACTTGTATTATTGCTTTAATTGCTGATATGATCATAGCTCTAGATAGGACATTAAACAGGTCATAATTCCATCTTTACTATCTATTTTATCTTGCTGGGAAAACAAGTTTCGCCAAAATCTCAAATTTCTTTTTTTTTGTGTTGCATTTGAACACATCAATCATATTACTGAGCCGGCCTGAACACATCACAGTTGACATGTTTGCTACTTTTTTTAAGCTAACTAGCTTTATATCCTTCCGATTTTAACATGGATTTAAAATCTGGATCACTATTTTTAACTGACGGGACTTTCTACACCGTTCGGTTGTATGATTACTGCCGCTGCATTGAATGACTGTTGATGCGCCGATGCCGATTCTCCGAGCACGTCTGCACACCGTCTGCAGCAGCAGCTGACAGAGTTTTTTTGGACTAGACGGATACTGAGTTGATGGAGTTTTTTTTAACCCAAAGAAAGCAAAGGTACAACACTTTTATATAGGCCTGCAGTCCAGTGTTAGATATGACCAAAATACAAGCTGTGGCCGCTCACACTATAGCTTTCCCGCACGTGAAGCGAGCCTTCACGTGCGGAAGGGGGTTCACCCCGACGGCGAACAGCATCTCCCCTGAGCCGAACAGGAGGTGGAATTAAGAGATTAACGGCGATATTTTTTTTATCGCCCGATAAGAGTTTGGCGTTAACGCAGCCGTTAACGCCGTTATCGGCCCACCACTAATTTCTTTACTTATTTTTTGCTTATACTTACACATGTGATATATCGTAATTAGGGCTGTCAAAATTTGTTTTAAACTGCTAACGGCCACGTCTGTGTCGGGGGTATAGATAGTATATAAAATCAACTGCCGCGGGTGGCAGTTGATGTTGAAGCAACAGGAGGAGAAACATTGTCCGCTCTGTTCAGAGCCCCAAGGACACAAACGTCTGCAGTTCTCAGAGGTTTGTGTGATTATTAGACATCAACATAACGTCGGTTTCCTGGCACAAATGAACAGTCCCCTAGGATGTGGTCGCGCGTACAAACAAACACACACACACACACACACACACACACACCGCGGACTGTAATTAAGTTGTATTCAAGAATGCACGACCTATAGATTCACCAAATAAATGCCATTATATAGCCTATATTTGCCCAAAGACATAGTAAAGAGACAGACCAATTGAATTATGGTGTGGTAGGTATATATTTTAGTTTGATTTAAATATATTTTCAGTATAAAAACCATCATTTGGATTTTCAATTAATAAAAATACTAATTTTAAATGTACATATTCTGTCATTTATCTTTCTGTTCATACAACAATATACAGAGAAAATTCGAATTTTCCGGGCATATTTCAAATGGTAAAATTAATTGTGATTAATCGTGATTAACCCACAGAATCCTGTGATTAATCTGATTAAAAATTGTAATCGTTTGACAGCCCTAATCGTAATGTAAAATATAGTGGTGGCCAAAATTATTAGAACACCTGACAGATCTGAAAATATTTTGTTTGCCTCCAAAACATGATTTCATTTAAAAATGTTCATGGAATATGCAGATGGTGGTTCTGAGCACATCAATATCAAATGAAGTCAGTCCTACTGTTTTAATCCACGTTTAACTTTAATATTTGGTATGTCCACCTTTTGCAGCAATTACAGCAGCACATCTCTCTGGCATGAAGTCAATATATCAGTGATTCTTGAGAACCGGGACAAAAGGCCGTCTTCTATATGTAACTGCTGTTATCTTTAAAAATAAAAATATTTAAAATTGTATATGTTATTAGGGAATAAGAATAGAATGTCTGGAGCACAATTATCCCCTTAAATTTAACTTTATCATTATTATGTCAAATATATGACACTTGTTATCTTCTCACGACGTCCAAAACAGTGTGTCCACAGAGAGGGTTTCAATCTTTCATATGCAATAAAACCTATTAAAATTTTACTTTAACGATTAAAAAGTGCTTTTTTCATCATAAGCAACACTACATAATCTCTCATATCAATAAAAACTGTTTTTTCTTCAGCACATTCATGTTTTATATGGTTTCAAAGTGGTGGGACACTTTTTGTCACCACCGTCAGACAATCCATTGGACCAGGTAACCCTTCTCACACAAGATCTCGAGGACAGCTTCCAGGCCAAAACCAAAGCTGGGGTGGTACTACTGGACCTGACTGCTGCTTACGACACCGTCTGGCACCGCGGACTCCACCTGAAGCTGCTGAGAACAATCCCGGACCGTCATATGGTCAACTTCATCATGGAGATGCTGTCAAACCGCAGCTTCATTCTCCAGACCAGTGACGGCCAGCGCAGCAGGCTCAGGAGGCTGAGAAACGGGGTCCCACAAGGGTCTGTCCTCTCACCGATGCTCTTCAACATCTACATCTTTGACCTACCGGTGACGACATCTAGAAGGTATGGATACGCGGATGATCTAGCCATCATGCTACACCGGCCCACATGGAAGGCAGTTGAAGAGGGTCTCAATCAGGACATGGACGTCCTGGCTGCCTACCTTCGAAGCTGGCGACTGCAGCTCAGTAAGGGAAAGACTGTATCAGCAGCATTCCACCTCTGCAACAGGGAAGCAAGAAGGGAGCTGGAGATCTCAGTGGACAACAAACCCCTGGAGTTCCAGCAGGCCCCAAAGTACCTGGGCGTACGCTTGGACAGGACACTGTCCTACAAACAACATTTGGATGAAGTGAGGGCTAAAGTAACAGCAAGGGTCTCACTCATCCGGCGCCTAGCTGGTACAACCTGGGGGGCCTCGGCCAAGGTACTACGTATCTCCACACAAGCCCTCGTATTCTCTGCAGCTGAGTATTGTGCCCCAACATGGAGTAGAAGCCCACATGCCAAGAAGGTCGATACGGCCATCAACAATGCCCTCCGGATCATAAGTGGCTGCCTGAAACCCACCCCCGTGTTCTACCTGCCAGTCCTAGCAGGAATAGCGCCAGCCAGCCTACGGCGAGAGGCCGCTACCCTCGCCCTGGCAAGGAAAGCCCAGGAACACAGCTGGCACCTCCTCCATGAAACCACCACCATGGCAACACCTCCAAGCAGACTCAAGTCCCGCCACCCATACAATCAGGCCGCACAAGAGATGCTTATGTCCATCTCGGAGGATCTGACAACCAAAGCCTGGCTGGCAGCGGCATGGAAGCAGGAGTGGGAGTCAGCAGGACAGACACGCCTACACCATTACATCCAGGATCCTGGAGGTGGCGTTGAGGGAGAAGATCTACCTCGCCGGCAATGGACCCTCCTGAACCGCCTTCGCACAGGGGTTGGCTGCTTCAAAGCGTCCATGAAGAAGTGGGGCCTAACAGACAGTGCAGCGTGTGAGTGCGGGGAGCCTGAGCAGACTGCCGACCACATCATCACCACCTGTCCCCGGCATAGACCACCTTCAGAGGAGGGCCTCTTCCAAGTGGGACCTGAGACGAGGGAGTGGCTACACGACACGAAGATGGATATATGAAGACGATACACGAAAGAAGAAGACAATCCATTAAAATGTAAGAAAATCAGCCAAAATATGGGGCAGCTGTCACAATGAAGGACCTCTTGTCACATTCTACCTCTGCAGAGTACATTAGAGTCAGACAGGCTCTGATAAGTGTTGTAGTTTTAGAATATTTTACATTCCAATTCTTGAAAGTCATGCGTCACAACCATGATATGTCAACACCGACTTACAATTTCTGAAGAAGTTATTTGAAATGTTTCGATTTTATATTCCTGAAGTATTTCATACTAGCACCAATCATCAACATAAAAAAACAAATGGCTAACTAGATTAATTCCATTTGTTTTGTTTAAGAAACGTTAAATATGTCAACACCGTCAGATGTCAACTCCATCAGATTTCCTGTCTGACGGTGGTGACATTCAATGTGAAGGCATCATATTTGGGTGGTTTTCAAGTTATTATAATTATATTAAATACAGAAATAGGGTTTAGTTTTTCTAATACTGTATTTATGGAAACTCTCAATCTTCTTTTGTCATGGATGATTCTTAAAAAAATACAGGATGATATACAAAATGAGGCGATTTGGTCTGAGTCTTTTAGAGCAAGTCTGATTGAAAGACTGTAATGTGAATCTTGAATTACAAACAACCAATAATAGGCTGTTATAAAATCACTGTTATTGATTTTTCTACGTATTTGATGGTTATCTGGGTTTTTGTCACCACCGTCCGATTTGTCAAATTCACAAGATATACTTGTCAACTCCGTCAGATATGTGTCAACTCCGTCAGATTTATATTATTATGATAACATTACATAATGATATTTCATAGTTGTTGAGTTGAGTTGAATCTAACCAGTCAACATGAGAATGTGTTTTGAAATTTGAAAAACATCTTGATTGCTGTTAATTTTAAAGTAAACATTCTATTACACAGTTCAACTGAAGAACATAGAGGAAAATCGATATAAAATGAAATTTAACATTGTTGTGCTTTATAATCCCCCATCTCATGATGCAAATGTCTACAATGAACTGAAGAATCTTCTCTCTGTTGTCGATAACTGTCATGAATGTATGTTGTTTGGGGATTTTAACATTAACTGGTTGGATAAAAGTGGTAAATCAAAATTAAAATCAACAATGGAGAAATTTTAATACAAACAGCTGATCAGTAGACCTGTTATGATACGATGCTGGACCCAAGAGCAGACAGAGACGAAGTAGGATTTATATAAAAAAAGGTTTATTATATATATGGTGAGGGGAAGCAGGTAGTGGGTGAGGGAGCCAGGGGGAGACCAAAACCGGGAAGCTGGAGAGAGTGGTCCGGATACTGCAGGCAGAGGAAAACAAAAAGTTAGGTTGTGGTCAACAGCTACAGGCAACAAGAAACCAGAGACGAGTAAGCGAGAGCGAGGGAACAGAAAACTGGAGCCAGGTACGTTATAGTTACCACGGTAGCGCATAGGACGATCCGGCGCCAACAGCAAGGAATCCACGGGTTATGAAGGGGAGTTGATTGGAGGTGAAGACCAGGTGAGCGTGATTGCAGATGAGGACCAGGTGTGAAGTGAGACAGACAGGGGGAGTGGCAGATACAGACGAGGAAAACACAGCGGGCTGCTGTGACCACAACAGTACCCTCCCCTCAATGGACGCCTCCAGGCGGCCTAAGCTTCTCTGGATGAGCCAGATGGAAATCCCGGATGAGGGAGGGGTCGAGAATGAGACCCCGCGAAACCCAGCTCCTTTCCTCCGGACCGTAACCCTCCCAATCCACGAGGTACTGATGCCCTCTGCCCCGACGCCGAATGTCCAGCAACCGCCGGACGGTGTATGCTGGGTGGTTGTCAATCACCCGGGGAGGAGGGGGGGCAACGGCCGGGGGGGAGAGAGGGCTGGTGGAGACTGGCTTTAGACGAGAGACATGGAAGGTTGGGTGGACGTGCATGGCTGGGGGCAGCTTGAGTGTGACCGCAGAGGGGTTGATGACGGAGACAATAGGGAAGGGCCCCACAAAACGAGGGGTTAACTTCTTAGAGCCAGTCTGTAAGGGAAGGTCCTTGGAGGACAACCACACCTGCTGACCCACCCGATAGGCAGGAGCGGGAGCCCGGTGGCGATCAGCCGTGCGCCGGTTCTGCTCAGCGGAGCGCAGCAGAGCGGTGCGCGCGCCCTTCCACACCCTGCGGCAGCAGCGGAGATGGTGCTGTACTGAGGGAACGGAGATGTCGTCCTCCTGAGCCGGAAACAAGGGCGGTTGGTACCCCAGGGAACATTCAAACGGGGACATGCCGGTGGCTGCACAGGACATGGAGTTGTGGGCATACTCGATCCAAGAGAGATGGTCGCTCCAGGCAGAGGGGTTGCGGGCAGCCACACAACGCAGCGCGGTTCCAAGATCCTGATTCGCTCTCTCCGCCTGCCCATTAGTCTGCGGCTGGTACCCTGATGACAGGCTGACAGAGGCCCCCAGCGCACGGCAGAAGGCTTTCCACACCTGGGAGATGAATTGGGGGCCGCGGTCGGAGACGAGGTCCGTGGGAATCCCGTGGAGGCGGAACACATGCTGCACGAGCAGCTGGGCAGTCTCGGTGGCAGAGGGGAGCTTTGGGAGGGCAATGAAATGAACAGCCTTAGAGAACCTATCCACAACTGTGAGGATGACTGTATGGCCATTAGAGGGGGGAAGACCAGTGACGAAATCCAGGCCAATATGAGACCAGGGCCGACCAGGAACAGGAAGCGGGCGAAGCAGGCCGGCAGGGGGTTGATGGGAGGACTTGGCCCGAGCACAAACCGTGCAGGCCAGCACGAAAGCCCGGGTGTCAGCGTCCATCGCTGGCCACCAAAAGTACCTCTTAAGGAGTGACAGGGTGCGACCCACGCCAGGGTGACAGGCAAAACGCGATGTGTGACCCCACACCAGAACCTGGGAGCGCACCGAACTGGGGACAAAGAGGCGGTTAGGAGGGCCGTTGCCCGGGTCTGGTTCAGTGATTTGGGCCTCCCGGATGAGGGACTCTATCTCCCAGGTAACCGCAGCCACCCTGAGACAGGAAGGAGAGAGGATGGTGTCAGGGGGACCCGGTGTGTCCACAGTGCCAAACTGGCGGGAGAGGGCGTCTGGTTTGACGTTACGGGAACCGGGCCGGTAGGTGAGGGAGAAATTGAAACGCCCAAAAAACAGGGACCACCGGGCTTGGCGGGAATTCAATCGCTTGGCTGTCTGGATGTAAGACAAATTCTTGTGGTCAGTCCATACCACGAACGGCTGTTCTGACCCCTCAAGCCAGTGCCGCCATTCCTCCAACGCCAGTTTCACAGCCAGCAGCTCTCTGTTACCCACATCATAATTCCGCTCAGCAGGAACCAGCCGGCGAGAGAAAAAAGCGCAGGGGTGAATCTTCTCATCCGAAGCCGAGCGCTGGGACAGGACCGCCCCCACCCCAGTGTCAGATGCATCAACCTCCACAATGAACTGCCTGGAGGGATCCGGTTGGATGAGAATGGGGGCAGACGAAAAAAGCTCCTTAAGCCTAGAGAAGGCAGCCTCCGCTTCAGGCGTCCAGGCAAAAGGGCGGGCAGGGGAGGTGAGATGAGTGAGAGGGGCTGCCACCCTGCTGTAGTCACGGATGAACCTCCGGTAAAAATTGGCAAACCCCAGAAACTGCTGCAGTTTCTTGCGGGAATCGGGGATGGGCCAGTCAGTCACTGCAATGACCTTCTCGGGGCAGGTCCTCACTTGCCCGCTCTCAATGATGAACCCCAGGAAGGATACAGAGGTGACACTGAACTCACACTTCTCGGCCTTCACATATAGCTTGTTCTCCAACAGCCGTTGAAGAACTTGCCGGACATGCTGGACGTGTTCCTTCTGATTGCGGGAAAAAATCAGGATGTCGTCTAAATAGACAAAAACTGAGCGGTTGAGAAAGTCCCGGAGGACGTCGTTAACCAGGTTCTGGAACACAGCAGGGGCATTAGTTAGGCCGAAAGGCATGACGAGATACTCAAAATGGCCGAGGGGGGTGTTAAAGGCCGTCTTCCACTCATCGCCTTCACGGATGCGCACCAGATGATAGGCATTACGTAGGTCCAATTTGGAGAAGACTGTGGCGCCCTGCAGTGGCTCGAATGCGGAACTGATGAGGGGCAACGCATACTTGTTCTTCACAGTAATGTTATTGAGACCCCTGAAATCAATGCATGGGCGAAGTGACTTGTCCTTTTTGGCCACAAAAAAGAAACCTGCACCAACAGGAGAAGAGGAGGGTCTCATGAGGCCAGCCGAAAGAGAATCCTTAATGTACTTCTCCATGGCCTCCCTCTCAGGACGGGACAAGTTATAAAGGCGACTACTGGGCAAAGGGGCGCCGGGGAGGAGATCAATGGCACAGTCATAGGGGCGATGAGGAGGCAGGGTGAGCGCACGACACTTACTAAATACCTCTCCCAGGTCATGATAAATTTGGGGAACCAAGGAGAGGTCGGGAGGTTCCTTGGGCAAGAGAACATCTCCCACTGCCGGAGACAGGGCAGACTGTAAGCAGGTGGAATGACAAAACGTGCTCCAACTCACCACCTTGCCAGAAGACCAGTCAAATTGGGGATTGTGAAGCTTGAGCCAGGGGTACCCCAGCACCAGGGGAGTGAGGGGAGACAGGATGACATGAAACTGAAGTATCTCGTGGTGATTGCCAGAAACAATTAATTCAAGGGGCTTAGTACGGTGGGTAATAAGGGCCAGGTGACGGCCGTCTAAGGCGTTAGCATTTAAGGGAGAGGGTAATTGTTCCAATTTAATGCCAACCTGAGACGCGAAGCCCGCATCAATGAAGTTCTCATCCGCTCCAGAATCCACCAGGGCTGACACAGGAAAGGAATGCCCGAGGGACAGGAGAGTGGCATCCAGCAGTGAGCGAGAACAGTGAGAATCTGGGACGGAGGGGGCGTGGCTCAGCAGGGCCCCGAGCCTCACTGCCGAGCCCTGTCTTTTGGCAGTGACGGACAGGTGGAGATGAGATGCCCGGGCAGCGCACAGTACAGACACACTCCGGTCTTAATCCGATGAAGCCGCTCTGCCTGGGTGAGACGTGTGCGACCCAGCTGCATGGGCTCCTCTTCAGTGACAGCACGCGTCACGGGGGCAGAGAGGGCAGTCTTAGGGAAGAGTGGGGAACAGGAAGCAGCGAAAACCGGAGGCACGGAGCTGCCCGCCTTCTCCCTACGCCGCTCGCGTAGGCGATTATCCAGCCGGATAGAGAGGGAAATTATTTCATCGAGAGTGTCAGCTTCCTCCCTAGTAGCCAGCTCATCCTTGATTGTCTCACTGAGACCGGAAAGAAAAAGCCCACGTAGTGACTTGTCGTTCCAGCCTGACCTGGCTGCATAGGTCCTGAACTCAACGGAGAACTCAGCTACACTGCGGGAGCCCTGACGTAAAGAAATAAGCCGCTTGGCGGCGTCCCCTCCCTCTACTGGATGGTCAAACACTTTCCTCATCTCTGCTACAAAAAGGTCAAAATTGACATTAGCTGGGGAATCACTGTCCCATAATGCTGAAGCCCACGCTAGTGCATTACCCTTAAGTGACCCCATAATGTAAGCGATCTTAGCCTTTTCTGTGGGATAGGTGAGAGGCTGCTGACTGAAAACTAGGAAACACTGAATCAAAAAGTCTCTGCACGTACCCATGTCCCCAGCATAGCGCTCTGGCGCAGGAATAAATGGCTCACGAGCTCGTGGCAGGTGTAACGGGGAAGTGAGAGCAGGCGGGGGTGCCGCTGGTAGTGGAGGCGCAGTGGTGGGAGGTACCAGTAAGTCCAATTGGTCACCCATCTGTGTGACTCGGGTAGCGAGATTCTTAAAAGCCTCCATAGCGTCCCGGAGAGCTTGGCTGTGCTCCGCCACCTGAGTGCCTTGGGCGGCGAGAGCTCCACGAATGTTTCCGATGTCCGCTGGGTCCATCTTGGCCGGATCGTTCTGTTATGATACGATGCTGGACCCAAGAGCAGACAGAGACGAAGTAGGATTTATATAAAAAAAGGTTTATTATATATATGGTGAGGGGAAGCAGGTAGTGGGTGAGGGAGCCAGGGGGAGACCAAAACCGGGAAGCTGGAGAGAGTGGTCCGGATACTGCAGGCAGAGGAAAACAAAAAGTTAGGTTGTGGTCAACAGCTACAGGCAACAAGAAACCAGAGACGAGTAAGCGAGAGCGAGGGAACAGAAAACTGGAGCCAGGTACGTTATAGTTACCACGGTAGCGCATAGGACGATCCGGCGCCAACAGCAAGGAATCCACGGGTTATGAAGGGGAGTTGATTGGAGGTGAAGACCAGGTGAGCGTGATTGCAGATGAGGACCAGGTGTGAAGTGAGACAGACAGGGGGAGTGGCAGATACAGACGAGGAAAACACAGCGGGCTGCTGTGACCACAACAAGACCTACTCGAATCACTAGGACAAGTGAAACCCTCGTAGATATGATTTTTACAAACAGGCCAGAGCGGGTAACAAAAACATATAATCTAATAACTGGCCTTTCAGATCATAATATGACATTGATGGTACGAAAGCTAACAAAAAAACGCCTAGTACACCACAACAAAACAGAAAATCGAATTCTAACAACTGCAATTCCCAAGTCAAAAGTTGGTGACTTTGAACATGACTTGAGTGAAATTAATTGGGAAAAGGTAACTAAAGAGCCAGATCTAAACCACAGTGCCAACAACTTTGTCTCAACCCTTTGTGATCTAATTGATAAATATACACACACCTGGAAAAGCAGACCCAAGAAATTATCTCTTCCATGGGTCAACAGTGATATCCTTCAGATCATTAAAAAGCGAGATCTTGCTCTTAAAAGGTCTTTAATAACAAAAAACAATACTGACCACCTTATCTTCACAGGCCTGAGGAACAAAGTAGTGTCTGAATTACGAAAGGCCAAGACCAATTACTTCTCTAAACTCATTGAAGAGGCTAATGGTAATAGTTCAAAACTGTGGCAACATATAAACAAACTAACCAACTCCAGCAAGCATAAGCACCCCAAAATAACCGGTCTGAAAGTAGGTGATACTTTTATCCATAGCAATGAATCCATTGCAAATGTTTTTAATAGATTTTTTATTGAGTCTGTACAAGAGCTGGCAAGTCATTTTAAAGCTATAGAGTCATCTACTGAAGAACTTGACAATGCTCAGTCTGACTCCTTTTATATTAAATTGGTATCTCATGATAAAGTTAAAAAGGTGATCACAAACATGAGTAACTCCAAGTCAAAAGATATTCATAATCTTCATGCTGCATTAATCAAGAAACATCAGAGCTACCTGTTAGAGCCAATCACTTACTTAGTTAACCTGTCTATACAAACCAAAATATTCCCAGAAAGCTGGAAAACTGCAATAATTACCCCTGTTTATAAATCAGGAGACAAGGACATAGCGAGTAATTATAGGCCTATTGCCATCCTCCCTGTTGTCTCAAAGGTTCTGGAGAAAATTATAGCTGAGCAACTAATGGAACATTTAGAGTCTAACCAGCTGCTTCATCCACAGCAGTTTGGGTTTAGACAGAAATACTCAACTGAAACAGCTAATTGTTATTTGCTTGAAAACATAAAAGCTTCAATGGATAAAGGAAATGTTGTTGGGGCAGTGTTCCTAGACCTAAAAAAGGCCTTTGACACGGTAAACCACAGTACTCTAATGAACAAGTTAAAACAGTTCAAAATGTCATCAGAAGCTCTGCAGGGGTTTACATCTTACCTGGAGGGGAGAGAGCAATGTGTCAGGGTCAATGGGGTCAGGTCCCATCTGCGTGCCAGCAGCATGGGAGTACCGCAAGGGTCTGTACTTGGTCCACTGTTGTTTTCTATGTATATCAATGACCTACCAAACTGCAGTCGGGGGTCCAACTGTCAAATGTATGCTGATGACACTGTTATCCAAATGTCCAGTAAAACACCCAGCTTAGCAGGTGAGCACCTGACACAAGCATTACTCAGCATCTCCAAATGGCTTGAGCTGTCTCAGTTGACCATTAATGTGAAGAAAACCGTCTCTATGTGCTTCTCCATCCGTAATAGACCTGTCACCGATGTTTTTGAGGTACGGATCAAAAATGAATTAATTGAATCAGTAAATGAAGTAAAATATCTGGGCATCATCCTGGATAAGAATTTAAAATTTGTTACGCAGGTTAAAGCTGCAGTTGAGAGTTTTTTGACTGTAATATTTGGCAAAACTGTCATAATAGCCATTCAGCTATATGTAGGTGAAGTGGTCTGAAAATATTTTTTTATCACTTTGCTCCCCCCTGCCTCTGTGTGCTGCCCCCCAAAATTGCCACCGCTCTTGTTAATTTTGACCAATCAGAGCGAGGTCAGATTCTCCGTTCTTATTGGCTGTGGGACCTTGGCAACGACGTTGATGCGTCAGTTGCGTGAGCGTTCACGACCCTAGCAGTCTGACACTAGCCTACTGTTTGGTACTAGGCTGCTACGGCGGACAGCGAGTAGCAATGTCTTCACAAACGAACCCTCAATTTACCATTCCCAGGATACCAACAACTAACACCGCTAGACAGCAAAAAAACGAGGAAAGACGAATGTTGAAAAGTTAACTGCTGAAAGGGAGACGGAGAGAGCTTGAAAAAAAGTACACCGGCCATGTCTTCTTGCCCTGTGCTCAGTGTTGCCAACTCAAAGCGATTTTGTCACTATAGGCCTATTTAGTGACTTTTCAGCCCCCCTGGCGACTTTTTTTTTCAAAACAGCGACAAGCGACAAATCTAGCTTTTTTTTCTGGTGTTATTGGTGACTTTTTTTGCCAAAGCAAGTATCACCTCTTCTCAACAAGCAGCGGGAGCACTGACACGCAGCCCGCTCCTCGCGCAGCAGCCCCGAGCAGCCCCTCCCAGCTGCGGTCAGAGCAGGAGCATAGATAGTAGGAAATACACACACACACCTCTCCGCTCTGTTACAATTAGTTTGCTATCTTGCCTGGCTGTTACAGCTACTTTTGTTAGGCTTACCAGCACACTTACAATGATTTTAAGCTAACATACATGGTATGTCTGTGATTAAAATGTATGCTCAATATGTACGTATGTAGTTATCATTACTAATGTTTAATCACCTCGGAATCGGACATGGTGTTTGTCACCTGTCAATGTAACTGAATTCACATGAGGAGCTACAGCAGGTAGAGTGTTGGGAAAACAGCCGTTGGATCCCAACGGCTGAAATGATCAACTGCAGCTTTAAGTATGTTGCAAAGAAGGTCAAACAAAATCTAAACTGTTTCCGTTTCATAAGAAGGGACTTGTCATGTCAAACGGCCAAATTATTTATGCACGCTATGATTTTTTCTCATTTGTCATACTGTATCACATCATGGTCACAAACTTCTTCTACCACATTAAAACCTATCTTTTCAATATACAAACAGACAATAAAAGTCATGGACTGGAAACCCATGAGATGGCATCACTGTGGCATTCTAAAAAAACACAACCTTCTCACCTTTGATAACTTTATTAATTTGAGTAATCTTAAATTGTTTTTCAAGTGTGTAAATAACCATGTGTCACCACTGTTGTCTGAATTGGCCATCAGACGTCAGAGCTCTCGTCGTGAAGTGATAATTGAACATGATGTAACTTTTTACTAGTGCATATATTGTGACATTTGTATTTCTTTTTGTCATAAGTAAAAGTAGGAAATGTTTAATGAAACAGAATAGAATGTGAAGGCTCATCAGGTTAAAGTTGACCAGAGGAAGGGTGAGGACCATAGGGTCACAGGAAGTAATAGGGGGAAGGACCTTATATGGCCATACAGTAGTAAGGAGTAGAGGGAGGGGGCTACCGGGGTTCCCCCACACAGCTGTGCCTTTTTCACTCCTCCCTCCCCCAAGTCTCATTGGTTTTTCAGTTCACTATATAATAGCATGTTTGGAGCAGGACAAGAGCTTTTGGGGCCGTTTTTTGCAGGCACTACTCTGTTCCAGCACACTCTATCTGTCTTCCACCATGGAGGCAGAAGAAAAACTTAGAAAAACTTTGTGAGTCCAAAATACTCTGAAAGATTTTGGACTTCGAAGTACTTAGAGGCAAAGTCTTTTAAAAACACATATTTGAAACTCTTGACACAGAATGACTTGGTTAAATAACGAGATCAAGTCAACAGATATTAGGGGAAAAATAACTCTATTGAATGAGTTATAGACATACAACCTCTTTTCTTTTCCTTTCTTGTCCATTGTATGTATTATACCTATACTCTCTTGTATTTTGTAAATAAAATCCCTTAAATGTTGTAAAGCCTCAGTTGTGAATTAGTTTATAACTGGAACAGAAGGACTTTAGGTATAGGGTTTTTTCTTCAAAGAGATGGTTCCGTCCTCGGGGAGGTAAGTACAATTTGATTTCACACAACGGCACATTACTGATTTAAAACACACACAACCTCATACAACTAACCTCTCTGTAAGGAGAGAATATGTTGATACACCTAATCTTTAAAAATAAAAGAATAGGTTATAAATACCTTCCCAGATTAAACTAGATGTTTATATTCTGAAAATAGTATATCTGTTCTATTTTACTAGAAGGGTGGTTTACAAACTAAGTTACGTACAACTTATAAGCAATAACTTGTGAATTGAAACCTTCCGTGAACACAGGAGAAGGATTTTTCTGAAACAATATTAGAAAGGGTTTATAGTTTAGCGGAGATCGACATCATCCTATAAGCGTGAGGGGGCTCTGATAAAATAGAAGCTTTACACACGGTGTTATATATTGAATATTGTACTTTATTTAAACGTAAAACTCAGGTTGGTCCAGAGGGTAAATCCCGTGCTTTTAAACAAGGAGGCCGGGGTTCGTGTCTCTTGCAGGAACTGTGGTGAGCAAAGAGTCTTCTTTATGAAGGAATAATAGACAATTAAAGCATTGTGCTACAAGTTGGTTAATACGGGTTTGATAGGATATAACTAATACACTTTTGATACTAGCTTTTCATTATAGATCAGGCTTAGGAAGTCGAGGATCGCAATAGTCGGGCAAATACACAAGCCTCCATCAATGGTGATTGTCTTGTTCCAATGCACAAGACATCTTTCGGTCAGTCTGTTTTCTCTGCAAAGGGGGCAAAACTGTGGAACCTCTTGCCCACTAGTCTAAAACTAGAGACTAATAGCAACACTTTTAACAGAAAACTTAAACAACGGCTCAAATCAAATCAACAGTGTTCACACAAATAATTTACAACTGGTTTATTGTTTGATCATGCTGCCTTTGTTTTACTCTACGTAGCCTATATATATTTGACTCATTATATTGCTGCTCTGTACTCTATTGTATACTGCATTTTTACTCTTTTAATTATCAGTTTTTTATCAGTATTTGATCTTGTTTCTGTTTTGTTTAGTTTATTTTGTTGTTTTTAAAAAGCCTCCTGTGGACAGCATTTATGCTAACACACTGTAAACAATGCATCTGGTTCGTCCAATGACATTGTTATGTCCATGTCCAAATAAAATCTACTATACTATAGTCATATACATTTTGAAAATATTTTGTGTGGCCTCTGTCAATCTTGAATACTTGTGATCACAATTCTTCTCATGGGTCTAGCAAACATTGAGGGAAAATTAATTTGTGTTTTCGGTGTCTGATGGTGTTGACACAAAATAAGGAATGGCAAGGTAAAAAGCCGATTTTGATAGAAAGGATAAAAGCTGGGAGGTTGTATCAAAGTGTAGCTCAGTAGCTTAGTATATGTTGGAAACATACATGTAATTTAATTTTCCTAAACATAGGGTTTGTATTTTTTCAACATTGCACCCTGTTTTGTCCCACTTCTCAAGAATCACTGATATTTCCTTAGAACGTCAATACTCATGTTATCCCATGCCTTCTACAACTCAAAGCAAACGCTTTCCTTTGAATATACAATAGATCTGTCCAGTTTATTTTCCAACTCGCCCACAATTTGTTGGATGGGGTTGAGGTCTGGACTTTGAGGGGGTCTGTCCATTATTTTGAATGTTGTACCAGGAAGTACCGGCAATAGTCCCAGATATACAGTAGTTAAAGATTGAAAACAAAATCCAGGCTCAATATGACGACTCCCAGATGGAACTCTGTGCCTCACCAGAATGTTGTGGTAGACTTTCTTAACCATGATGCCATCAACTTTCACTAAGTCCACAACACTTTAAACCAATCTTTCCTTGTCCATTTCTTGTGTTCCTTGCAAATTTCAGGCGTGTCACTGTTGTGATAATTGAACATGATGTAACTTTTTACTTGTGCATATATTGTGACATTTGTATTTCTTTTTGTCATAAGTAAAAGTAGGAAATGATTAATGAAACAGAATAGAATGTGAAGGCTCATCAGGTTAAAGTTGACCAGAGGAAGGGGGTGGACCATAGGGTCATAGGAAGGAGTAGAGGGAGGAGGCTATCGGGGTCCCCCGTGCAGCTGTTCCTTTTTCACTCCTCCCTCTCTCAAGTCTCATTGGTCCTCAGTAGGGCCCGACTGATATGGATTTTTGGGTGCCGATGCCGATTGTTTTCTGAGAAAAATTACGATAACGATTAAATCGGACGATTATTATTATTATTTTAATCCCATAAATATATATTGAAAAAATTTACTTTTTTGAACCCTTAAATATATATAAATACTTGTTACTGTCAATAGGTGTACAGGAACTTTTTATTTATTGAAATATGCATTATCTAAAAAAAAAAATTAAGTGTTACAAATATGTCTAAAGTGACATGACCCATTTTTAAACTCAGACATTAAGCATTTTATGTAACTGCACCCAACCCTCTGGAACTCCCTCCCTCCAAACATCAGCATCTCAGACTAAATAAACTCATTCAAAAGTCAACTCAAAACTCACCTCTTTCAGAAAGCATAATTACACCGGACTCCACTCCAAACCTTATCTTTAATTTGTCTGTATTTTGTTTTCTTTTTCTATAAGTATGATTTTCTATATGTTTGATGTAAAGTGTCTTTGAATGATATCCAATAAAGCACTATATAAATTCTATATAATAACTATAGTAATATCAACTACTATTAACAGTCAAGAGATGACCAATGACTCCGCTATTGGTGTCAGGGGGAACTGTCTAGTGTGAATTAATCTAATGTATTACAACACACCTGCTGCTGCTGTTAATATGCTATAATGCTACCTCCGGGGCAGCAATGTATCTCACTCAATATGATTGCTGAAAATAAATAAATAAATAAATCGATTTTTCGGAGATGTGCTATAATCGGCCGATTAAATCCTAACTGTTAGCAGTTTGTTAAGGATTTATAACAATGGTAGATAGTTAATAGCTTAATAATTGAATCAGTTCATCTGGGAGGTAATCCGAGATTAACTGATCACGTCACGTTCAAGTCCATGGCATGCACAGTGTGTATTGAGTTTATTTAAAAATATTTGAAAATGGGGCTGCCCTCAGTTGCCCATGCACTGTGTATAGTCTATAGCCTATTTCAGCCTTGTCCCAGATGAACTGATTCAATTATTAAGCTATTAACTATCTACCATTGTTATAAATCCTTAACAAACTGCTAACAAACACTTAATAAATCATTAATAATCATTAATTAAGAGTTTACTAATGATCTATTAACGAGTTACAACGGATAGTTATTATAAAGTGTTACCAGTAATCTCAGGTAGTCCAAAGGGTAAACTCCTGCGCTTTTAACCGCAGAGGCCGGGGTTAGCATCTCTTGCAGGAACTGTGGTGAGAGGAGAGACTTCTTTATGAAGAAATAATGTACAATTAGAGCATCGTGTTACAAGTTGGTTAATACGGGTTTAATAGGACATAACTAATAAACTTTGGATACTAGCTTTTCATTATAGATCAGACTTTGGTAGTCGAGATCGCTTCATCACTCTATTTTACTCATTCAATAATGGTTTCTTTGCTGCTATTCTACAAGTCCTTCTCCCAGTTTTCCGACGCAGTTCTTGAAGACACTGTTGCACCTTTATTCATTGTGGTGTTGATCTCCTCACACATTTCTC